>NC_135532.1:38656671-39856671 GCF_045843805.1 Urocitellus parryii | reverse complement strand
AAACATAAGCTTGTAATAGTGCACAGATTCTTCATTAATACCTGCTTGTGTGCCTTTGGGTGTGTGTACGTGCACATGCACATACACATTTTTCATAATCATTTTAGAACGTTTGCAATATAATGGCCATATAATAACCACGAAGAAAGTATCAGTACTGTTCAAAGAAACATAGACTTAGAGATTAGGATTTCTAAGTTTATAGTATGTAAGAAGCTGGGGAACGTATTATAAAAAGATGACTTGTGGTTTAGATATGAGGTTGCCCCCAAAAGCTCATGTATGAGACAATGCAAGAAGGTTTAAAAGGTAAAATGATTGGGCTATGAAAGTC
This sequence comes from Urocitellus parryii, assembly GCF_045843805.1. Taxonomy (NCBI): domain Eukaryota; kingdom Metazoa; phylum Chordata; class Mammalia; order Rodentia; family Sciuridae; genus Urocitellus; species Urocitellus parryii. Next base: position 39,856,337 of record NC_135532.1, on the reverse strand, counting down.
TTAACCTGATGAGTACATTAGACCCCAGATAGAGATCAACTGGATGGTATGTAGGCAGGAAGGGTATAGGCTGGAGCGGGGAGGTCCTTGGGGGTATGCTTTGGGGGTATGTATTTTGTTCTGTTGAGCGAAGTGCTCTCTCTGCTTCTTAATTATCATGTCTTGAGCCACTTTCCTTCAGAACACTCTTCTGCCATGATGCTCTGCCTTGCCTTGGGCCTTGAGGAATGGAGTCGGCTATGGACTGAGATCTCTAAAACCATGAGCTATTCAACTCATGAGACTGAAATAAGCACTTGTCAAAAATCACAAAAAAGTAATTATAGGCCTATTTTCCTTATGATTGTGGATATGAAAATTCTAAGCAATTTTAACTGATTTAAACAATATGTTAAAAAATGCATCATGATCAAGTAGATTTTACCAGGAGTAAGAAATTATCAAGGCTTATTATTATAAGTCACCAGATTAATGAAATAAAGGGAAAATATTATTATAATAAATGGGCAATAATAATTTTAAGTATATCAACATCTCTTTCATAAAAATTGCCTGAGAAAGCGAAATGTAAGGGATTATATTCCTTAATATAATTCAATGGCATATTGGTGAGGATATTTACAAATTCAAAAAATTTAACAGGGCACTCTTATAAAATGGTGAGGAAATAGATAGGCACTAAAGCAGAAAAAGCAGCACAGGATATCAATGGAGAAAAGTTGAATGTCTAACAAATAGATGAAGAAATGCTCAACTTATCTACCACTGGAGAAGTAAAAAAAAAAAACTGAAAACTGTATTAAATGACCTCTTTCTTCCAATAAGTTGGCAAAAGTCAAAAAGCCAGATGGCAACATGCTAGTTAGAATGAGAAGAGTGGGAAAATCCCAAGCATCACAAATAAGATATGTAGAGAACATAATAGCAGCTCTTGGCATAATAAGGTATTCCTACACCCAGGAGCTTAGTAACTTTACTACTGCATATACCACCCAAGAAACCCCATAGCCCTTCAGAAGACATTAAAAAATTCATTATAGCATGTGTACATTACAGGAGATTAAAAGAAGTTGGGTGTCTATGTAAGTGGGGGATATATAGGTGAAATACACTGGATGCATGCTATAAACTACTAAAAAAATTCAGAAACCAGGTCTATAAAGAAGATGGATGGGTCAAATGGCTATATAAAAATTTTTATGAAAATAATAGACTTCTCTAACTATGTGCCTTTGTGTAAATTAAATATACCTTGAAATAGCTTGTCTTATACTTGCCATATGCTAGGCACTGTTCTATGTACTTTTGATGCATTTTAATCTGCTCAACTATCCATTGAGATGAGTACTATTACTATTCTCATTGTCCAGATGAGGATTCTGAGGCTCAAATATACTGACTAATAAACCCAGTATGTGAAGAGAGAGTTTCAACCAAGGCCATTGGTCCATGATCCTCACTCGTAACCACTGTACTTGCCACCTATGTAGTCTTTATGGATACGAGTTTCTCTGAAAATGTTTACTAAACACATGGAACAAGGACTTATTAAACACATAAAAGAAACTGCTCAAGAAGAGGTGAGGCTGGGTACACAGGGTAATCACAATGGAGACCAGAGACTAAGAAGAAAAGAGTAAAAGTTCTAGAGGAGCAATGAGGACAGTACCAATTAGCTATATATTAGTTCAGAGCCGTGAGTGATTAATTCAACTCTCCACCCCCTATATAGAAAAATAAATGTAAAAATAAATGTAAAGAGAAAATATAGAATGCTAATTAAAAGAAGGATATGCTGAAAATGGACATACAGCTTCCCAGTGAGTTCAAAACAGCTAGTTTTACTTCCAATATTGGGAGAAATTATGGTTTTTCTATGCTTGAACTCCAGAGGACATAGTTGTCTTTCTTGATCAAAGAAAAAGACAGATGTGTACCAACTAATGGCTCACTCAGCCCAGCAAAAGATGAAACATGTGTCTCTGAGAACCCTCCTTTCTCCTGTTAGATGTAAGGGCTTTTAAGGACTAGACTTTTTTTTTCTCCTTAGGACTGGACATTCAGAAGCATGTATTATGCTACATCATTTCAAAGGCACTCAGCTGACAGTGAGTCATTCCAACTCCAGTGAACACTAGTCCTATAAAGGCAAACAGTACTTACTCTTCTACAAAGTCCACACAATTTCATTTCTGTTTTGAACCTCACTAGCCTTTGCATTTCTTTTGGCCAGAAACCACAGCTGGTATTATGTATATTAGAAATAGATGCCAAGTGGGTTACTATGACTCATTAAAGAAAAAAGTTAAATATGCCAGTGATGTCTACACCACACATTTCAGAACACCACTACCTCCTGCCACCAAATCCTAGTATCAAATAACAATTGTAAAGCAAAATTCTATTAAAAGTAGTAGATGAAGATCAGGCTAGAAGAAAAAGTGAATACAAAATATCAACCACTCACCCTGCACAGTTTCACATGCCTGTAATCTCAATGGCTTGGGAGGCTGAAACAGAAGGATCATGAGTTCAAAGCCAGCCTTAAATAAAAGTGAGGCGCTAAGCAACTCAGTGAGACCCTGTCTAAATAAAATACAAAGTAGGGATGTGGCTCAGTGGTCTAGTGCCCCTGAGTTCAATCTCCAGTACAAAAAAACAAAAGAATACAAAATATAAAACACTCCATTTAAGAACAAAGGAAAGAAGGTCATATGCAGCTATACTGACATAAGACATACTAGATTCACATCATCCAAAGGCATAAAGAGGGACAGTCCTCATTCCAAAGCACTGTGTGCAAAGAAATAGGGAGGAGAGAAACCATTACTAGCAAAATTACTCCACTAAAAATAGCAATCTTTAACTGTGTGTGTACACATACATATCCATACAGGCACATATCTATACACATACAGTAACACGATGTCCATCTGTTTTCCAGTAATTAAGTTGCATCTTTTTGGAGGACAGAAATAGCCTAACAGATAAATTGGGCAGCAAACTCTAGAGTTGTTTTCAATATATGGTCCTGTTTGGGTCTGGTGGGAGGTGCCCTGCATTCAGATGTCCATAAGTCCTTATGCACACAGGGTTCTGAATAATTATTGCATTCAGTCTGGCAGGGTGTGCCAGATCACAGTAACTTGGGCATTTCCCCAAATTGGATAACAAGGCATGGCTCCAGGAGTAGGTGTCACCCACTGGGGTTGAGTTACACTTACCTGTTCCTTTTTAATCCTACCCCTTTGTCCTTTTGGGGACAGAATGTTCCATGGAATCTCCCCTTGTGTCCCCTATATAAGAATAAAGAATTCCAGTGGTCCCTCTTTCCACGGACCCTTAAGGTCAGAGAGCCATCTCAGATTTTGAAAAGGTACTTCTGTGTGTTTGCATGCTTTCTTTGTCATTTTCTTAAGTTATTGGAATAGTCAGATTTTGTGAACCCAGCATGAGGTCGTCAGCTAGGATAGATAGCGATACAGGTCCATGTTAGGTCATAAGGCACAGGATTTTAGAATCCCACTGTGGTTCTGAATTTTGACATTTGAGTCACTGGGTTAAAAATTACAGTGTTGTCTATTTTCTACCCCTTCAACTACCCAGGGTACCTGACACAGCAGCTTGAAAGCTCTGGGTGCAGGACCTCAGGGCATTTGGAGAGGTGTAAGGGAGAGAGAAACACTTGGCTTGATTTCACCATTCTTCCACTTATTTTATGAAGGCAACCGCACAATTCTCATTGAATGAATTGAGCAGCTGTCTGGTTTGATTGTAGCTTCAGTAAATGTGTGCCCCTGACCTCTGCTGAATTGCTATTTTATTGCTATTTGCAGCAATGTTCCCCAGAAAAGTCACAACTGCTGTCCCTATGGCAACCACATATACCTGCAATGTTGCTGCCTCTCTTTCTGCCAGTAGAAAAATAGTTATAAGAAAATAATAAATCTGGATAGTGACCTTTTCTACATTATTATGCCTGTACCTTGCTCCAAGTTGTGCATTTTCAATTAGGGAGCCCCAAACTGAAGTCAGCAATTGCAGGCACAAGCTTGCCATTTCTTCAGCAACTGCAAATGAAAGGCAAATGTGTAAATTGCATGTGTGACTATCACCTTCTGGGTGTCAACTGAAGAATGTATGTCATGGATGTACAGAACTGATAAAGGACATTTTCTGGTTAGGTATAATTGCCAATAATTCTGAGATAAAATACTTCTTTTGCCCTGTTCATCATTATTTCTCCTACTTTCTTTTTGTTGGTTATTGGATTTGCAGGTTCCTCCCATTAGATCGGCACTTTACAGAGTATGATTCTTGAACAGGATCACCCAGGGATTTATGTTAAAAATGCAGAGTCCTAAATCCCACCAGGATGGACTAAAATAGAATCTGGAAAGGATGGCGTAAACACACATTTCAAACAGCTTGCCATTTGATTATTATGGATGTTAAATTTTGAGAACCACTGCAGTAGACAACCATTGAAAGAAAGAATACTGTATTTCTCATTTTTTAATTCATGGCATCTTCACAGTATCAGTCAGGTTTAAAAGTAGGTATAATGGACTTTATGATACTGGCCAGCATTGTATCACCACTAAAATCTGAGAGTGCATCCATCAGGCTGGTCTTTTTCCTCTTCAATAGACTATAGAGTATATTCAAGGAGGATGCAAGGGCCAGAAAAACTAGATGGGATGTCACTTCTAAGATTGGTTCTGAATATAACTGTTATGGTTTGGATGTGAGGTATTCCCCAAAAGCTCATATGTCAGACAAGGAGAGAGTGTTCAGAGGGGAAATGATTGGGCTTGAATCCAATCAGTGAATTAATCACCCAATGGGATTGAGTGGCGATACCCTTCCACCCTGATGTTCTGCCTCACCTTGAGCCCCAAGGAATGAAGCCTGCTATCTGTACATTGAGACCTCTGAAACCATGAGCCCCCAAATAAAACTTTTTCTCCTCTACAGTTGTTCTGCTTAGGTTCTTTTAGTCATAGTGGCAAAAACATTGACTAAAACAATAACCAAAAAATTTAAAGCAATAGGGCCTTTGATCCCAGACCATGTTTGAAGTTTTTGATAGTCCCTATACTAAAATCTTACTACTAGGTCTTTTACCTTTGGCTTTGATATGACAACTGTAGAGATCACTGGAGGGAGACAGTGAGAATAGCCTCCAGGCTGTGCAAATAGGGGTAAACCTGTTTGCAAAGAGCATGGTGTCTCTGAACCATGCATGTCTCTAGCTAAGTGGAACCACCCCATTTCACAGATATTCCTCCTGAACTTGGCACAAGTCCAGAGTTCATCCCCTCAAGGAGAGGAATTACTAGGTCCCAAATATCAGCTCCAGACACTAAAAACGTCTCCATGTATTCACTACTAAGCATGATCTTTACTCTCTCTTTAAGTGATCCTATATCTTTTTATATAGGATGATTTCATTTTTTCCTTATCATTTCAATATGTTAGACTACCAGATAAATTTCAACAAGAATTTTCAACAAGTGCTACTTTTTGAGATATAGGCTGTAGCCTTAACCCACATTGCTTTTTTCTATATTGACCTCAGTTGGTCTCAAATATGATTTTATCATCATATGATTTCCATATAGGTATATACTATGATCAGGGCATAAAATAAAACTAAAGAGATTTAAATTAGTGCATTATTGTTAGAGTACCCATTGATTAAAAATGAGAAAAACTTTGCTTTGTGTGTTAATAGGGATGGGGGAGAAGAGAGAAAAATGGAGTGATGTGGTATTTTCTGTCCCTTAAAAATCTTCAGAATTCTGGGTTGTCAAGCCAAAAGCAGACAGCTAGAACTTCTTTTTGTATGATGGATTTTTAGAAGGAAAAAAAAATGGTGAAGATGAGTTAAGGCCCAGAGGTAGATATTTGGATGCCAGGATTAAGGTTTTTTTTTTTGAACAACAAAAGGCATAAGGACCTCTGAGAATCCCTGGAAGATTAAGGGAACCTCAGAGGAATCAGAAGAGAATGTCAGGCAAAGAGCATCAACTATCTGGGACAAGATTTCTGGAAAAATGAACTGTGTAGGACTGGAACACCTGCCCTTTCTTGGCCTTGACATGGCCATCCAGGTACTTATCCCCTGTTATAAGCATAGAAATGCTCTCTGAGCCTAAGTTGCAAGATGAAAGAAAAGGGTGGGTCGGTTAAAGTTGAGGATGGCAGGATCATAGGGAATGCAGAACCAAAAGCAGGGTCTATATAAGAGTTATAGGTAAAGGGATCAGGGCTCGATATAGCAGGTGACACAGGAGGAGTCAGTATGTGGAGGACAGTCCCTAAGGAGCCATCCAGAAACAAGTTTCATCACTGGTACAACTGGAAGGCTCCTAAAACCAAGAATTTTCAACAAGTGCTACTTTTTGAGATATAGGCTGTGGCCTTAACCCACATTGCTTTTTTCTGTATTGACCTCAATTGGTCTCAAATACATGTGACCTTATCACCATTATGGTCAAAGAGCAGGTATCTGATTACACCACTGTAGTCCAATAAGAGCAAACTGAAACAATTGAGATATAAGTGAAATTTGTCCTCATGACCCCTATGGCCCCTTCCCTACTACAGTCTTACCTTCTTCCTGTACAACTGATTTAAAAAATAAAAGAAGTTATCCAATATAACACCCCCCAAAATAGAAATAGAGCCATAAGACATAATAGGCAATGTTACTTTCTTTTTAAAAATATTTTTGGTTTTTTAGTTGTAGGTGGACATAATACCTTTGTTTTATTTTTATGTGATGCTGAGGATTGAACCCAGTGCCCTACACGTGCTAGGCAAGCACTCTATCGCTAAGCCTAAGCCTAAGCCCAAGCCCCAGCCCCAGCCCCACTAATGTTACTTTCATTATATCCCCTTATGTGCCAGCACATTTGAAAGGGAATAAATGTTCTATATTTGCCATTTGTTACATTTACTTTGTCATGTAAAATTATTCTGTTTTTCTTTTGTTGTTTCCTGTGGCCTTCAGGAACAGATGTTTCTTTTGAGCATCTGGCAGTTCTAGTTCTGAAGTGTCAACTAAGAGGAACATGATTTTGAGCAGCTTAAACTACCAGATAAATAAAAAATACAGCCTGGGGGCACTGTATATGCACACAGCAAGCACACGTGTGTGCATGTGCATGCACACACACATTTATTAAACCACAAGCATGGAGCTGTAAAGATGCACGAGTCCCCCAGTAGGATAAGAAAAAATACAGAAGCAGTTCTTTTTCTCCTAAAATTTCTGTTTTCAAAGTGATTTGTTTAAATAATGGTTTTGGCTGTGGATATTATCTTCAATAAGTGTGTCACAATTAGACAATACAAGGTCATTTGTGCCATGTCTGTCTAAAATGAAGCAAACCTTCTATGCTTTGTGTTTAGTATCCTTTGTTAATCTTCCATCTATTATGAATCTATATTGTCCTGGCTGTCCATCTGCCTGATGATTCGGGAAAGGTAAAAAGTTATTCTTAGGGTCTTTGCTGAGATCCAGAATATAATGACCATTATCATTTGAGTATACATTGCAATATTTTCCTGAATACATCATTCTGTGTATTCCAATATTGAAATATTAGTTACCATAGTTTGACTCTCAGGCACAAGCTCTTAATTCATAGACAATGCTTCTTCCAGTGGGGTTATTTTAAACCATAAATTATTACTCAAGGATAATGGATGTTTTTCTTGTAGCAGTTAACATTTTATGTAGCAGTTAACATTTGAGCTACAATTGTAAGCAAATGGGTCTTCTTGTTTCAATTTCAGAAAATATCTCCCTGCATATTAATTGCATAATGAAGAAATAAAGTATCAGAAAGGATTTTATACCTACTACCTGCAGACTTGAATAGTTTTCTGTATATCCTTCCCTTCAGTTTAACCTCATTGGGGTCAGGTTCTTTATCAATAATCCCCTCTGTTTACACATAATTGACAGACTTTACTTTGAAACTTATGCCCAGAAAGAGGTTACATTTCCTAACTTGCCATGTTCTTAAGAGGTGAAGAACCTCAGTTGTGGTCAATGAAATGTCAGTGGCAAAGACATCCCCATTTGTAAGCATGATCAAAAACTTTCTGTGTGATCTTCTCAGTTCTCTCTCCTAGATCTCAGCTGGAATTCAGTGACCCAGGGAACTCTGAAGATCCCATGCTGAAGGTGCAGCTCTCCCTCAGTCCAGATCACAGGATGACAGGACAGAGCCATTCTCCCAAGGACTGATTAGACTTTAAATGAGCAAGAACTAGATCTGCTTTAAGTCCCTCTCTGTCTACAAGTTTTAGGTTTAAAGATTTGGCATTGGTTTTTTTTTTTTTAAACAATGATTTTTTAAATCTCTCAATCCTATCTTAAGCCTTTTCCATTAAAAGATTTGCATGGTTTATTACAATAATATGCTCATTACCTTAGAATTGTCTTCAAAAGAACTTGATAAATCCCTAGGGTACTTATTCCCTATATTGCAAGCACAGGAATGTAGTTCTCTAGTTCTCTGGAATCTAAAGAATGATTAACCAAAGGAGCTTAAAAACAATTCTTCAGTGATCTGGAAATTTTCAGAGTTGTTAAATCAAAATTACCAAGTAGCACTAGCCTGGGCCATTCTTATTTTCCATCATAGGACATATTCCAAACATGTTTTAATTATGTTGAAAATTGTTAATATGTTGCAAATGGAAAACAGATGTTCAGAAGTGGAGGCAAGAATGTGCACCCAGGTTAACACCCCTATCTTTCTTTCTGCCTTCATACTTTTATCTATATTCACACCAAGACCTCATCCTCTTATAGTTGTTCCTAAACTTTGAGTAAAATGTTTATCATTAGGGTAAATGATGCACTGTCTTCAAAAAAATGATGTGTATTTTAAAATAAATAATAATAATTATATTTCATTAGAGAAGTATTGTGGATTGGCTAACACCATAAGCTGTGGAATTTCAAAGCAGGTTTTAAGTAATGTTACCTCCACTTACTTGTGACCTTGGCCAAATTATTTGCTGCAAAACTGCAATAACTTAATCATTGGTTGCCATGAGGATTAAATTTTAAAATACCTCTAAAGTGTCCAGTAAAATTCCCATTACTGTGGTAGATGTGTTTATTATCTAAATGATTTGACGTCTATAACTGTAAGTGCCATATCACACACATCAAAAAAGATCAACTCAGTATTTGCTTTTCACAAGCAAAACCAAAAATTCTATCAAAAGAAAGAAAAGCAACTTCCCCCAAATTGGAGCAGAATCCAAAAGAACAGAAGAGCTCTCCAAAAAATGCACACCAGAAACAGGCAATACTGTTACAAGGTCTGTGATTTACTTTCAAGTTACTCAGTATCACTGTAAAATTATATTTGTGCCAGTTAAAGTTTAATTTTAGAGGCAGTCATCTGGCATTATACCTGTAGGGCCATAATCCAGAGGCATCTCCTGCTATTTCTATCTCAAGTTTATTGCTTTCTCAATAAACAAGTGACAATTTGCTAATGAGTGAAATAAAAGAGAAAATTATTCTCATTGATACAAGCAGTGACATCATTCAGTGTGATGAATACTGGAAATAAATTCCATTAGAAGAAAATAAAGATATTCTAGTTGTGTGTGTTGCCTAAAATCATTTAGAAACCCCCTCCACCCTTGTGGTAAAAGGATATAAGAAACCACTCAGACTTCCAAGCCTCCCCCTTGGGAATGGGGTCCTTGACCCAATCCCTAAATGGTTCTATATCTAGCCATTGGTTTAGGAGAAATCTGACTTTAAGATGTCTACTACATAGAGATACAGAATTGTCTCTCAGAAATTTTGTTCATCTACTTAAGTGAAATTTTCAAGCAAGAGAAGACAGCCAGTATTTCATTGAGGTTACAAAATATGATGTAGGAAATATACATTGTTTATTTTTTCAAGAGACACAAACAGGATTTTCTAGGAAAGCAGAGACAGTCAAGGGAGAATGTGGAGTATCTAGAGATTGAGAAGCTTTGGAGGTAACAGGAGTACACAATGAAGGGAGAATGTGGACCATTTCTGGAGGGAAAGATAGATATTTTGTACAGTCTTTGCCAATGAATGTTTATCAGATAATTGTCTGCACAAGAAGAGCAGGTAGCCAGCGTTTGGGTTATGTGGAGTAGCTAGATACCAGGATAAACCTCATAGCTCTAGGACCAAAGTGTCTAAGATCAGTTCACAATAAGCATCTGCCACCTCATTTTTTTTTAAAGTCCCCTCTTCAATAGCCAGAGATGGCCATGATAGTTACCTGGCCTTGGACATGGATGCCCATTTACTAGATTGAAACCTGTCAAGCAACATCTTAGGGGTTCACATTTCAAGGCCTACAAGTTAAACCCACCTGAAAATTGCCAAATTGATTAACCTTCCTGAATGCCTAGTTTCTACATCAGAAAAATGATCTTTAAAAAGTAACTACCTCTGAGATTATATCTCACTCCTGTCAGAATGGCAATTATTAAGAATACAAGTAGCAATAAATGTTGGTGAGGATGTGGGTAAAAGGTATACATTACTGGTGGAACTGCAAATTGGTACAAACACTCTGGAAAGCAGTATGGAGATTCCTCAGAAAACTTGAAATGGAACCACCATTTGATCCAGTTATCCCACTCCTCAGAATTTACCCAGAAGACTTAAAATCAGTGTATTACAGTGACAGTCACATTAATGTTTAAAGCAGTACAATTCACAACACATATGAATGGATAAAGAAAACATAGTACATATACACAATGGAATATTACTCAGACATAAAGATGAAAGACATTATGGCATTTGCTGGTAAATGAATGGAACTAGAAACTGTCATGCTAAGTGAAATAAGCCAATCCCCCCAAACCAAAATCCAAATGTTCTCTCTGATTTGCAGATGCTAACACACAATCAGGGTAGGGAGGGAAGAATAGAAGATCATTAGATTAGACAAAGGGGAATGAAGAGAAGGGAGGGTCATGGCAATAGGAAAGACAGAATGAATCATACAAAATTTTTCAATGAACATATATGAATATACCAGCAGTGTAACTCCACATCATGTACAATCACAAAAATGGGAAGTTCTAATACTTCATGTATGTATGTCAAAATACACTCACTCTTCTGTCCTGTATAACTAAAAAGGACAAATAAAAAATTAAAAGTACCTATCTCATAGATTATAATGATTAAATAAAATGATACATATAAAGAATTTGTTATAATTTCTGCCACATCTCAAGAAGTGCTAGCTGATTTCCCAAATTCAGCACCAGAGACTTAGCTTGAGCTAGTAATGACTTTGAGAGAGATCCTCCAAATACTCAGTAAAAGATATTTTGAATGGCCATTATGTCACAAGTTTACCTGTGCTTGGAAAACCCTACTTGGGCTCAGTATGAAATTTGTCACTTAGATATAAAGTGGCTCTATCTAGCATATGCTACCTACAACTTGAGGCTGGAAAAGTTAGATATTCTAATTGGAAATTCTCTACTTTCCTCCTTGGTACAGACGCAACCAACTCATTCATACTCATTCATAAAAAGAATCCCAAGATCTAAGAAGTCAGTAGAGTGAACTTAAGCAATCACCAAGCCATGCACTTTTTCTTTAAGAGCTTTTTCTTCATGTACTTGGCTGAGCAGGGAAACAAGCCTTTCTTGTGCTTCATGTGTGTGCCAGACAGACAAGCCCCACAACATTCCATCGAGTGAGGTAGTAACATAACCCCCCTTTATAGACGTCAACCCTGCACTCTGAGAAATAATCTGGACATAAGCCACAAGAGGCAGAGGATTCCTTCAGAATTTGAGGCCATAACCCTACAAACAAACCACTCTGCTTCCAAGATGTCCTTCACTAGCAACTGCATCCAGTGACATTCCTTTGCTTAGTGTCAATTAACCCTTCTGCAAGTTTTACACCTTCATTTCCACCAGAACTGAGGAGGAGTCTGGTGGAGGGAAGCATTGGCCACGGCATCAGCTAAGGGGTTTCCTACCTCTGCATAATGGTCAGAATATTTTCTAATTCTAAAATTGGACACTCAGGGTAGAAGCAATGTGTCCTAATCACAGATCCCCCTGACCAGAGATCCACCAAGAAGCACAAAAGCAAAGTCCAGTGAGAAAAGACGAGTTCTAAAAATAACATCATCTCTGAAAGAGCGCTGTTGTTCAGGAGGTAATGAAATAGGCTCTTGAAAGCATTTGTGAGGAGTGACAGGCTTTGAAAGTGCAGTGATCAAAATGCACAAGGAAGTTTGCCAGAGAGAATTGGATTTAGAAAAGAGGAATTATGAAGAAAGGGACCATTTTGAGTGACCAGCTTTTCCCATGTCCTCCTTGACAGTAACGTGTGCTTCAGCTCCTGAAGCAGCTAACAAAAAGTCCTCAGATATTTTTAATACCATGAACCCTTGGAGCACTGATTTGTCAGAACCAAGGAAAACAGCGGGGCATGTTGATTTGAGGCAGTTCCTGGGTGATCTGAAAGTATCTGGGCCTGCAGGGAGCAGCTGTAGAGTTGCTTTGAGTCTTTTGAACATTTAATTATTTTATCCTTTTGTTTATAAATATGTCAAAAAATAAAAAATGCATTGTATATAACAAGTTATACCAAAAAAAATCAAATACAGAAAAAATATAAAGAAGAAAGTAAAGTTCACTTGAACATCCACTATAAAGAGATAGCCCCAAACATTGCTTACATTTTGACATATTTCAGTGCAAGTTTCTCTTTTGGAATGCCATTATTCTACCCATTTCTGATGCAGCACTTATTCATTAATTCATTCAAGAAATACTTCTTTGGTACTATGTGCAGTTACTGTTACCAGGTGCTGGAAATGTCACATCATAAGAAATGAAGGAAGATAGATCATTAAATAGTCAAGGATAAATCAAACTACAAAGTTGGAGTAATGGTGACATTCTGTGTTTTGATTCTTCATTGTCTGGGCAGGTAAATACACACTGACCAGATATTTGCTGAGAGAATGAGTGACTTTTTGAATATGGTTGAATATGATGTGCCAAATACAAACAGAGGTAGTTCATAGAAGCACCAAGGAGAATCACATCAATTTGGCCACTATGAGTAGTTGCATCTGAACCACATCCTGAGGCATGAGAGAGAATTAATCTGGTAGCTAAAACAGCATATGCAAAGGCCAGTTGGAAAAAAATATGTATTCTATATGGAGGAAGTAAAGGAATTCAGAATGACTAGAACTTAGAGTTGGAGGAGAAATATGACAAGAAGACTATGGAATGGTAATTCTGACATAGACATGATAAGCCATCTCTACCAGCCATCTAATTATGGGGTTTAACTCAAGGCTGGTAGGAAGCCACAAAAACTTTGATCATTAGATTAAGATTTCCATTTGAAGAGTCAACATCCTATTCTCCTGTACTTTAGTCTCTCCAAGTCTCTCCAATTCAGCAAATTGCCTTGTAGAAAAAAAGTTGCCATTTAAGTCTCTAGTAAACATAGCCTGGGACTGGGATTGTGACTCAGCGGTATCATGCTTGCCTAGCACAAGTGGGCCCCAGGTTAGATCCTCAGCACCACATAAAAAAAAAAAAAGGCATTGTGTTGTATCCATCTCCACCAATAAATAAATAAATGTTTTTTAAAAAAGCATAGCCTGTGTTAAATACATTGGATGAGATAAAATCACATATTCTTTTACAATTTAATTGACAAATAATCGTGTACATTTCTAGAGTACAATGTTCTGTTTGAATCTATGTGTGCATTATAGACAGATTAAATCAAGCTAATATCACCTAATCAACTTATTTTATCTGTGGTAAAAAGGTTAAAGAGTTTTTTAAAGCAATTTTTAAATGTAGAACATATTATTATCAACCATGGTCACTGTGGAATACAGTAGATCACTGAAACTTATTCATCTAATCTAACTGAAACTGGACCCTTTGCTCAACATCTTCCCTTTCCCCAAAATTCCAACCCACTAGCCTTTGGAAACCACCTTAGTGTTGTGATTCTATGAGACTGATGTTGTTTTTTCCACCTGTAAGTGACACCTTTCTATGCCTGGCTCGTTTCACTTAGCTTAAAGCCTCTGGATTCATCTGTTGTTGGAAGCAACAGATATATTCTTAAAAGCATTCAGGATTAGGGGCTGGGGTTGTGGCTCAGCAGTAGAGCGCTCACCTAGTACAAGGCTCTGAGTTCAATCCTCAGCACCAGATAAAAATAAATTTTAAAAAGTTATTGTGTCCAACTACAACTAAAAAAAAATAAACAAACCAAAAAAAAAAAAAAACCCATCCATGATTATATAGAATAGGTGCCTGATGGATTCTGGGGAAAGTCATCTACAGAAAAGTGCCAGAGCACTCATTGAGAAACCACTCTCTAGGATGCCTGCGGAAAATGCCCCTGAGCTGGGGACATCCAGCAAAGCTATTCAAGGAGACATTAGGCAAAGCTATTAATGGGACTTTGTAAAAAAGCACTAGAGGGATGCCAGGGGAAGTGGATTATGGATAAATCCTAATTTCTGCTGGCCAGTGGCCACTGCTAGAGCTAGGTGCTGTCAAAGTCAAATGCATTTCAGAAACCTTCCTAGAAAAACCACAGAATCGGTTGAGAGAAAACCCTTCCTCCCCCTGTATGTATTTAGCACTGTTTACTGAAAAAGTGCTACCCTGCCACCTGGTAAAGGAAAAATAGTCACAGGTCCCAGCTCTGTGACTGCAAAGATGGTAATGAAGGACATTTTGGACTTTCGAAGGCAATAAATAACTGGAAAAGATGATTTTTTTAAATGGCCAAGGAAGGCAATTTGAAGATGATATTGCAATGAGTTTTTTTTTTTCCATCTTGGGAAATCTTTATTATTGTTGTTGTTATACTTTGTAGAGTGAAATGAAAAGATATTGAAATCTAAATATTCATAGCTTATGATATAAGCTATTAAATGCCTGGGGGATGCTCTCTGTAGTGGACTGAACCCCAAAGTTACATGAATACGGAGATCAACTAAAAGTAGGTGAGGGCTGGGCATGTGGCTCACTGTTGAGTGCCTGCCTAGCATGTATAAGGCCTGGCTTCATTGCCCAGCACACAAAAAAGAAAAGTGAGACCTAACATAAAATTCAAGCCTAGGCCTGATTTGCCTCTCATTCAAGAAGCATCTAGAACTTTGACCCCAATTTAAAGTGATACTAGACTGATTATACACCCAGTTGTGAAGAAACTGGTCATATATTTTAAGCCCCTTAAACCTCCAATTTTGTCACACAGCCTTTTGAAACAGTTAAAGACTGTTGGATTTTCAGTCTCCAAACGATGAAGGTCACTATGTGCCTAGGAAAGATTCTCATCCTCTAGTCTATGGCAAAATAATAACATATATGCACCTAGCTTTAAAAAATCATGTGCATTTTGACTCCATTAAGTCTATGAACATGGAGGAAAACATGAACATGTTAGGGAGAGAAGTATGGTTATGAAAATTATATAGAATAAAATATATCTTCTAGATATGAAATATATATAAATGAAAAACACTCAGAATGGAGCAGCATTTTAGACACTAATGGACGACTAGGGACCTTGATCATATAGAAATAGAAAGTCCTCAAAATGAAACAAAGAGAAAAAAAGCAAAACTGAATAGATTATCAGTGGTCTTTGGAGTAATAATCTTGTTAGAAACTGAAGTTCCCCAAGGACAAAGTGGTGGAGAGAAAATATTTGAAAAGGTAATGATTAAACTTTTTAAAAAATTTGATGAAAACTATAAACACAATTCAAAAGTTTTAAGAATCCCAAGTAAATACATGAAAAATAATGCTACAGAATATTATAATCTAAAATCCATCATGAGAGAAACTAAAGATGGCCTAAATATATGGGTAAGAGATACCATGCTCATGGATTGGAAGACTAAATAATGTTAAGATATCAATTCTCTAATTGATGTGAAGATTCAATGTCCTCCCAATCAAAACCTCAGAATTTTTAGAAATTGAAAAACTTATTATATTTTTTTCGTGGAAATTAAACCATCTTAGAACAACTGAGGTAATTTTTAAAACAACTTTAAAGTTAAAGAACTTAAATGTCCTGATCTCAAAGTTGGCAAAATAGTGTCATACATGCATAACATGACCATATATGGAACAGAATAGAAAATACTATCATAGCTATATTAGGGTAAAATATCTTTCGACCAAGGTGCTAAGGCAATCCATTGGAGAAATAATAAACTTTTCAACACTTTTCTAACTGTTGGTGAGCTATAGATTAAAAAAAAAAAGAACCTCAATTTATACCCACAACATACACAAAACTCAGTATGGATCTAAGAGGTAAAACTATGAAATGTCTAGAAGAAAACATAGTGTTAGTAAATTTTAGCAGCACTGATTTGAGAAAAGATTTTTTTCAATGCAGCACATACTAAAGAAAAATTATCAAGGAAAACTCCAGAAATACTGCCAAGATAACTTTTGTTCTTAAAAAGACATTATCACAAGAACGAG
Source organism: Urocitellus parryii (assembly GCF_045843805.1). Lineage (NCBI taxonomy): Eukaryota > Metazoa > Chordata > Mammalia > Rodentia > Sciuridae > Urocitellus > Urocitellus parryii. The sequence goes on along the minus strand of NC_135532.1, from coordinate 39,839,774 downwards.
AAGACAAGTCACAGACTTGGAAAAATATATTTGTATGAAAAAATTATATATATATAATTTATGAAAATATATATTTAATATAACATATATTTCACTTACGTAAATTTCTAGAAAATGCTAACTAATTAAAAATCAGGAATTGGTTCAGTGATCACCTAGAGGTGGTGCTGGGATAGGTAGATGGGGCAGGAAGGGGCCCAAAAGAGGATTACAACAAGGTGTGACTCTGGGGGTGATGGTCATGCACATTATCTTGGTTGTGGTGATGGCTCTATGGGTGTGTACCTATGTCAAAACTGATCAAACTTTAAAGATGTGCAGTTTACTATCAAGAAATTATGTATTGAAACTGCTATAAAAATAAACAAGACTAAATGATATGGATAGAAATGCATGCAAATAAATAAAACTACAAAGAACAAAAAATGATATTGATTAGTCATTATAATGATGTTCCTAAGTGGGTTGAGGACAGAGAAGGCTTGCTCATCAGGTAGAAACACAGGTGGCTTCTGAGAGGCTGGATATGTTCTACTTTTGACCTGGGTGGTAATTTATGTGAGTTGGCTCCATAAGTTGTGTGTGTGTGTATGTGTGTGTGTGTGTGTGTGTGTGTGTGTGTGAGAGAGAGAGAGAGAGAGAGAGAGAGAGAGAGAAGCACTTTTCCACATCCTAGTTATACTGCATATAAATATACAAGGTGAAAAACAAAAAAAAGTGAATAAGAAAGGACACAGAAGGCACAGAAGGATGAAAAGAGGAAAATAAAAAGAAAGAAACAACTTTGAAGTGGAAAGAAGTCACATTAAGTATGTGGAGACCTGAGTTACAGTCATGTTTCTGCTCAGGACTTGATGGGATATAGGGAAAGTCAATCAATCTCTTTGAGCCTCATTAGTTTTCCTATCTGAGACTTATTAGGTGCTGAATGAAGAGTCTGAAATAGTTGACTTCAAACAGTTCTTCCATCACTTCAAATGGTTAAGATCAATTCCTCTGCAAATAGCTAGAAATGGGCTAATGTTGCTACTCAGAGCAGAGGCAAAAAGTCTTATAATTCCAAAAGAATAAGTTCCTGATTATCACCAGGGAAGGGCAAGGGCCCTTTAGTCATAAGAGAAGAGCAACTCCATGAGATTGTCCCTTTGTTCTTTCCTCAGTGCTGCAATTGAAATAGGACTGTAATTAGAAACAAATCCTTTGGGATGAAGTCATGCTTTCCTCCCCATTGGTTGAAAGTTTCTTCAATTTCAAAGCAAGAATCAGGACAGCTAACACTTTTGTGTGTGTGCAATGTATTAAGCATCATTCTAAGCTTGTCTTCTATATTAACTCTAATTTTCAGAACTTGGGAGAAGATATTGTGATCACTTCCATTTTACAAGAGAGGAAATTGAAGTGGATACCAATGGCAAAGGATTATTTTGAGCATCACGTAACATAATATATGCCAAACTCCTCTTTATACTTAAAAACTATATGTACATACATTTATAGAGTACTTTATAATATGCTAACATCAAGAGAATGGGAAGTAACAGTAGGACAATATATTTGCAAAAGACATGTATGATAAAGAATTATTATTCAAACATAAAAGCAGCCCTTAAATTTAATAGTAAGAAAACAATCAATCCTATTAAAAACAGGGGAAAGATCTGAACAGACATCTCAGCAGAGAAGATATCCCAGTGGCAAATAAGCATGTGATTAGAAATTCAATGTTGCATGTTATTAAGTAACTACAAATCAAAACACCAGGAAATACCACCACACACCTATGAGAATGGCAAAAAATCCCAAACTCTGACAATATCATTACCACTCTGATGTGATAATAGGGGAGGCTATATGTGTGTGGACAGAAGTTCATGGGAACTCTATTTTCCACCCAATTTTTCTATGAACCTAAAACTGCTCAAAAAATAAAGATTACTTATATACATACCTTTTGCCATGATTTAAATAACTTGTGATCAGATGAAAATAGTAAGATACAAACCCCTACATGTCTTGAGAATTATGATTTTCAGAAGTGTTCTTATTCATTTCCTACCCTAAAATATTCCACACTGTTCCAGAAATTACAAAACAAGCATTTGCACTAAATACATGCAGCATTGGAGTTGAAAAGGAAAGACCCCAAAATAACAACTCTCTTCTTCCTTGCCCCTATCCAGCTCTGCAGGTTGCACACTGTATCCTCTTGTTTAGGAAGACAATGCATTTCCCATAGTTTGAGTATAGACAGAGTCCCCCAAACAACATGTATTAAAGACTTGGTCCCTAAGTGCTAGGGAACTTAAGGTCTCAACACTAGGTGCTGTAACCTAAGGTCATTGGCAGCATGCCCTCAGGGGGAATTGTGAGAACCTCCTCTCTCAATCTCTGCTTTCTGGATCATAATATAAGTGGTTGGCTTTGTCACGTGTTCATGCCATTATAAGCTATCCTCAATGGGGATTAAAAGGCATGGGCTTCCCAATCATAGACTAGGTCTTCTTGCACTATGAGCCACAAAATACCCTTCATAAATTGCCTCAGGTCCTTTGGTAATGAACCACTAACAGTATTCCAAACATTTCTTCAGGAACTCAGACATCTGATGAATGATGAGAATTTTTCAGTAAATTTTTATTTCTTATAAATCATGAAATTTAAGAAAAGCACAGAACTGTGCTTTTTATTATAAACAAAAACTACCGTAAACTAACCTAAAAAATTGTAGCCCAAGTGTAAGTCTATAGAAAAATGCTTTGCTCTTAATTCAAACAGATCAAGATCCACAATGAAAACTTACATACATTTTATAAAACACAACCAGCTCCTTGAAAAGAATCAGAATTCCCTCTGTGTATATCATATATGTTGCACAAGCATAAGAAATCCATTTGTCTTTATTTAGCCTTCAACCTTCATTCCTAAGGAATTGCTTGGACATTTAAATGTAACTTATTTCTGGGGTGGTACAACTCAGCACAGTGTTATGCTTCCCAGAAACCTGAAGCTTGAAGGGAAAATGTGGACATCCTAGGGGGTTATGGATATGCACATGGGCAATTTTTACCAAATCCCCTGAGGATATAAAGAACCCCACCCAAAAATAATATCAGTGCAGAAAGGGGAAAGGAGAGGTCATTAGTTCCTGCCTCCAGGTAGAACTGCACCATCTACTGGCCTGGGTCATGGAAGGGCCAACTCATGGGAGGGCTTTTGAGTGGGACATGAAGGGAGAATTTTGACTGTTATCGGGCAGGTGACAATCAAGATACCAATGGCTTAATTGTTTACATGCCATCTAAATAGAATTCAGTGAGACTTGACAAGTGGGACATATAAATGCAAAAAGAGACTGTATGGGTACAACCAGGCCGGACAGAAGCTGTAAAGTCAGTTGAGAGCTTAGAGTTGGGTTAGGGGGTTGATGAAGGAAGCAGAGACCACTGAAAGCCTCCTGCACCAACATCACTAGAAGGCTCCCTTACAACCCCTTTATGAAATCTAGTATCTTGAAATGGGTGAAAATTGCAGCAAATGAGTTTGACAGAGGTATCCGCCCTGCAAGTCACATAAAGGAAAGGCTCTGTCACCTATAAAGACCAAGACCTTGCTAGGGCTTTGAAATTACTGCTCAAGGGTCTACTGTGGTTCTCGGCTGACTGCATCTTTTCTCCTATCTTTGAAACAGAGAACTGACTTTAATATTCTAGCTGCAATTAGAAGACCACATTAGAGACATGAGAATTTTGCTCTGATTTTCCCAAATACAGGACTCTGGACTCCGCATGTCTGCGAGGAACATCCCTTGGAACAAAATGTTCTGTCCTTTATGACCTGGAGTTCCTCACATTTATACCAGAAAATGAATCACGTATTCAAATGTCATCATCATTTTGTTTTCTCCTAAGCATACGCCCATTATGGATTTAATCATAGCTTTCCTCCTGAGCAGCAATGAAAGAGGAGTGAGGGAGGAATTCTACACCATACTGTGATTGGAGTTAGATAGCTGTGTTTGGCTGTCAAACCTTTCCTTGTGGAAAAAGGTGACATGTTGTTTGAATCAATATCTATTCCAGTTTCCCTGTGTGTACACACACTCACACACACATAGTATAACTCTCTTCTCTAAAAAGAGTAAGAAATAAAAGAATATTGTCAGAAAATATAAAAATGAAGACATAACAGCAACACAAAAAAATGCACATGCACTCAGCTGTTTATAAATGTCAGAGGCAAAGAAATAAAGTGGAACTCATAGCCTGCCTCATTCATTCACGTCAGAGTAGAATGAATCATAGCAACAGCCAGGGTGGTGACTCAAACCGTAATTTAAGAAGACCTTTGAAAAGAGGAAGGATGAAAGGAAGAGCCAGAAACTCTGTAAACCTGGTGAGTATCTATTCATGCAAAACTAGTGGCCACAGTGTGGTCAAACTACTTCCAATGATAAGCCATCACTGGGTGTCTCTACAAATTTATATTATAGAAACCTTCCTCCTCACACTACAGATGAATAAGATAAGTTGATTAACCAGATTTTAGTCTCTTTAACCAATTCCTAAAGGAGATGCTGAGACCTCCTGTTTGGAATTATAAATTTGGAGACATGACTAGTTAAGGGGAAGCCACATCCTAAAGACTGGTTATTGCTAGTAATCCTGAGGGGGAAGGAAGGAAGGAAGGAAGGAAGGAAGGAAGGAAGGAAGGAAGGAAGGAAGGGAGAAATAAATCAAATTTAACAGCAGATCATAGTTTCTAAAAAGAATATAGAAATACAAAAAAGCAAAGTATATGTAAATCACTAAGAGCTCAAATCAAACTGATTAGCCAAGGTATCTTCAATCAATATGAAGAGATGCTTCAGCATTTCCAGGATCTAGCAGACTATGGAGCAAACCAGGACCAGAAAATGGATGTTCCCAACCATTTGTCCCCTTTGCAAGACCTGGAAGGATACATTTTAGGTGGGTGGGGGAAACACATAAAGGCCATGCTCAAAGACAAATGCCTCTGGTTGTAGGTTTATTTCTAACTGAAGATGTTTCATGAAGAAACCCTTTAGGAGCAGGGGTTAGGGCTCTCTGCTTGGTCCCACAGAAAACAGGCAATCCCCTGGGAGAGAGAATGGGTTCATGAGTGGCAGCTGACAGCTACTCAGTAGAGCATAATTCATTGTTATATCCTGGGCATTGAGGCTGGAAAGGGCATCCTTGGGCATTTGACCCAGACAGCTACTTCCTCTTCCTTGAAAATACCTTTTGTTCCCATGACATTAACAATTTACCTAACACATGGCAGCTTTTATCCAGTCTGCTGCCATCCTCTTCTTCCTATGGCCATGAAGGATGAACTTCTCCAGAGTCAGGTTTCAGGCCGGCTTTTCAATTTTCCTGGTCTCCTGCTCCCAGAGAAGTGATCTCCTCCTGTCCTGTGGCTTTAGACAGATCCCATAGGCCAACAATTCCAAATGTGTATGAACTCAACTTCTATCCAACAAATCCACTTCAATAACTAACAGATCTCTCATCTGTCTACAATGTTCCCATTTCCCTCCCAACATGTCCCTAGGATGCTTTTCCAGACTCAGTAAATGATCCTATACTTGCTCAAGGTAGAGGCTGACAATTCATCTGATTCTCACTCCATGATCAATCTAGCAGTGAATTCTACCAGCTATACAAATACTTATCTCCAGCCCACCCATTCCCCCCATCTCCACTGCTCTCCCTCTCATCTTAGTATCACCATTGCCATGATGGCAGTGATCTTAAAATGATGTCACTGCTTCCAGGCACAATGGCATGTGCCTGGAATCCCAGTGACTCTGGAGGTTTCAACAGGAGGATGGCAAGTTCAAGTTCAGTCTGGACATCTTAGTGAGACTCTGACTTAAAATTTTAAAAAGGACTGTGGATGTAGCTCAGTGGGAAAGCACCCCAAGGTTCAATCCCTATTATCTATTTTTTTTTTCAAATGATGTAACTGCTTGTACTCCTATAACCCTATCGCCCCTGCTCCACACAGCTCTGCTTCAGTGATTGTTTAAAACATAAATCAAATGGCATCACTCATGCTTAACACTTGCCAATGACTATCACACTAAAAACTAAAATCAATTACTCCTCCTGTGGTTTACAAAGCTCTATGGAAAGCTCCCTTTCCAGCCTCTTCTCACATTTCTTCATTCTTGGAAATCACTACACTCTGGTCCCATGGTCTACTTTTCTTGCTCTAAAGCTCCAAGCTCATTCCCCCCTCAGAGCCTTGGGCCATGTTTCAGTTCTTTGCCCAGAACACCTTTCCCCCCAGTCACTGCACAGTCAGCTCCTTGTTTCCATTCTTTTTTTTTTCCACATTTAACAGCTTATTTTTAATGAATAATAATAACTAACATCAGGGACTGATGCAGTACAGCATTTTCTTTTTTTTTTAATTGTTGGTAGTTCAAAACATTACATCTATTCTGATATATTTCACAGTTTGATTCAAAAGGGTTATGAACTCCCATTTTTACCCCGTATACAGATTGCTGAATCACATCAGTTACATCAATTACATTTCCATTGATTTACATATTGCCATTCTAGTGTCTGATGAATTCTGCTCTCTATCCTATTCTCTACTATCCCCCCTCCCCTCCCCTCCCCTCCCCTTGTTTCCATTCTTGTCTCAGACTGAGTCACCTCATCCAAGACGACTTCCCCAACAAAACTTCTAAATCTTTTAGAGTCAAAAAGACTCTATAAAAACAGAATCACAAGGCAGAGAGAAGCTTCTGAATACCTTGTTCCTAGGAAGGGGACATAAGGATCCCTGGTAAACCCAGAAAGCATCTGCTACACCTAGGCTAGAGTTCAGAGGATCTTCCTTATCTTGGTAAGTCTTCAGAAAGTGTCACAATTGGAATGCCAGGCTCTCTCTCAATAAAATTTCTGGAAAACCTGAAACCAGGTAGGTATTATGCTAGAATTGCTCAAGGGAAGACTTTGTAATGATTTGCATTACAAAGAAGTCCTCCTATGCAGGGTTGGAATGAAAATAAAAATAGGAGATACAGGCAGGAAGAACTAAAAGAAGATTTTTTTAAATGGGATTACAGAGGACCAGGATAAAGACAGCATGAAAGGTATGACATGTTTATGTCCTGGTTTCTAGAGGAGTGGAAATGTACCAAAACGAAGAGGAAGAAATTTAGAAAACAGGGAGGAAGCCTAGGAAAGAGAATGAGGGGGGGGGAGGAGGAGGAGGAGGGAGGAGGAGGAGGAGGAGGAGAAAAGGGGAAAAAAATTAAAACAGGGCATTGAAGATGAGCCCTCCAAAAATATCAGATAATTGGTATAAATGTTCTTTTCAGTCCCTTTTGGTGCTAAAGGTAAATAAATGACAGCATTGCTGGCTGAAAAGAATTGCTGGCAGCTGAAAAGCAAAGAAGGAATCTCAAAGAGCAGTTCTCCAAATGGGACCAGCTCCTAAGCAAAAGCCTGTCACACTGAATTAGCTTGGCAAATTTATTTGCCATCCAAATAATATGCTAGAGGCACAAAAAAAGCTGCCTAAATCATCTAGACTAGACTTAGCATAGTTAATGAGGCTTGAGGGTTAATTATGAAAACCCTCTTAGAAGGCCTTGCTAGAGAGATAGGAGAGGACCGATCAGGGTCTCCACAGAAAGTGAAAGTGAATGAGATTCTTAAGAGATAGAGACAATTGGGTAGCAAATGGCCCTGTGGAGGTACAGTGCTGGGTCTCAATATGACTGGGTACTACGGTTAGGCACAACAAAATGGTGATGGTAATTGATCCACAAATGGAATTTGTGATCCCTGACCTCTTAGAATGCCCAAGTCAATGACTTCACTCAAGGTTCCTGGTTCTGAGACCAAGGATCAGGGAAGGAAAAGGCAGCTACCCTCAAGACTGCCCCTGAAGAGCAACTAAAAACTTCACCTGTGAGTGGTTGGTCGTTTCAATCCCAGCAAGCACTCCACCACTGAGCCACAACCCCAGCCCGTGGAGGTAAGAACTTTACAGCCCTTCTCTACAGAAAGCACGCAGACTAGGAAGGAATTTTTAGAGGATTATTTCATACTTTTTTTCCTAAACAAAAAGTAAAAGGTGATGAAACATATGGTACAATATCTGGAGAATCTTCCTTGATGATTGTAATTTAATCAGAAAGAAATTTGTCAGTATATTGTTTCTTCAATTCTTTGAGGTAAAAATGTGTTATTACCTCATTCTCACTGTGGGAACTACCTTAAAATGTACAATTGTGGGTAATGTATATTGTGCCTCAAGCCACAAAAAAGGGGATATTTGTTTTCCAGCAAAAGTAATTTCCTAACTTTGAACATGTCTCCTTATGAAAATTTAGCCACCTCCTAAAATTCCTGAAAGAGTCATGAATATCTGAATGTATTCGTAAAGTGAATATGAAGCTGTAACTGAAATGATCTATTTATACTTTTGTTCTCCAATTTGATCTTTGAGAACTCAGGCCACATTTTAAAAGTTCACAAGGAAACTGTCAAATATCAATTTTCTGGTGAGAGTTTTTAATGTTATAAGCTTATATACACAGTTTTTATGTTTTTTAAAACATGTATTCAATTGTACCTCTTAAGAGTCTATAAATATTTATGTTAAAGTAAATAGTATCTCAAAAACCTCAATTTCCTAGAGAACTAGTAGAAATACTGCTTTGATTGAGGCTCTTCATGAAAAAAATATTCAGAACTGCAGCTCCTTTGCCTAATAAGTCTCATTTTCTTATCTTACATTTGAATCTAGAATTTCTTCAAAACAATCTTATTTTATGATTCTGTATCTCAACATCAGAATAAAAATGCAATATTCACAAAAGGGAAAATGTCAAGTAGAAACCTATTAGTACCTGAAAGTCTTGAATCAGGCTTGAAGGAAAGGAAGCATTTCTATAGAGATAGGTTTTTAAAACCTAACAGATTTTTTGGAGCAATTGTGATAATATTTTTTAAATGGGGGATTACCAACACAATCTTTCTAGAACAAAATCTACATTCAAAAGATCAATGATCTCATATGAAGGGGACAGTACAAAAATAGACTCACAAGTAAGGAATCCAAGTTACCTGCCGAGGCCTGAATTCTAAGGGGTTGCTGGGGTAAAGTCAGGATTTCTTCTTCTTCTTTCCAGGCAAACAGTATTTACTCCGATGGTGCCAACATGGAAGATGATTTGAATCTCTCTGTTTGGAGTTAATTCCAGTATGTAGGGAGAGAATCAAAAGGAAGGGGAAAAAAAAAGAGAAACAATTCACAACCACCCACTCTGTCCTCACCAAGGTTTTATCTATGTTATCTGCCTTTAATCACGTTAGACCCACACAGCCCTCAAATGGGATAATACAATCTAAGTGTTTCATTAGTAAGTGTGCAGATCATAGCAAAAACATTTAAACACATTTGGTGCCGACAATAAATATCAAATATAGTAGGAGGAGCTATCTATGTAAATGAGCATGATGAAATCAGGGATTGGAAACTTCATATTAGAAGAAAAAAGATAAAAGCAAAATAAAGATTTCAGAGGGTCTGTCTGAATCTCAGGTTGTGCATCTGCACTCAGTCCCACAGATTAGGGCATTTGTTCCCTGCAGTGGGGACAATGAAACCCAAGGCAATGCAGAGGAGAGCCATCTTGAGCACAGTAGCCCCCACCTACCGTCACAGCACTCTGTTCAGTATTTCTATATCTACTGCTAATGGAAATGACCTTCAGTATGTATGTATGCATGAGTGTATGCCATGTCCCCTGATTACAGGATACAGGATCTGAGGAGAAGGGATCTTATCTCTCAGGAATGCCATCGGATCTTCAACAGCCAGGACAATGAGACAATGATTAGGACAGAGTAGGTAGAATATTTGCTGACTGAATCAATGGATTCTGGAGAAATCCAGAATCACTCCATAGTGGAGAGAGGCACTCCATAATGCCAAAAGAGATGTGAAACCCATTTTTTTAAATCCTGATTTATATGTGAAATTAAGATAAGGCAAGACTGGTTGCTGACAGAATACCCTTGCAGCTCTTTTGCATAACAGGCTAAATGCAGGTTTTGAATATCATAGATGGTGTGAAGAGTGGGTTAAAGTGGGAAAAAGGGTGAAATGAGAGAATTGTACGCTATCTAAAGTTAGAACTCATTCGATGTGTTAGTCAGCTTCATGTTGCTATGACTAAAACACAAGACAGAAATGATTTAGAAGAGGAAATATTTTGGCTCACAGGTTCAATCCATGGTCAGCTGACTACATCGCTCTGGGATCAAAATGAGGCAGAACATCATGGTGGTAGAAGATGTTGGAGTAACTCTGCTCCACTCATAGCATCCAGGAAGCATAGACAGAGAAGAAGCCAGAGGGAATAAAATGTGATTCTCATGTTACATAAGACATACTTCCTCCAACATTGATCCACCTTCCTACAGTTACCATTCAGTCAATTCAGATGGGGGAGGGACTGATGAGGTTACACCTGTCATAATCTTATAATTTCACCTTCTGCATTAACACAGGAGCATGTGGCAAGAACAGCTCACATTCAAACTGTCACAATCAAATTATAAGTTGCTGATATTCTAGGAGGGCAAGACCAACCAATAACCATTGCCTCCTCTCACTGTTTGACATGGGGAACTTACTTGAGTTACTCTGTTAAACCATTGCAAGACAAAGGGTTGTTTTTCTGGGTAAATAATTCAATTTTGATGAAGAAATCTACCTGCACTGACATTTTCAAGATGTGCACTAAATGTTAGCAGGACATGTCTAGGTCTTAAGACATTTGTAGCCATAATACTACAATGTCCTATTTTTTTAAATGTGTTATAGATGGCAACAGAATGCATTCAATTCATATTACACATATAGAGCATAATTTTTCATATCTAGGTTGTACACAAAGTCACATCCTTCGTGTCTTCATACATGTACTTAGGGTAATGATGACCATTGATTCCACCGTCTTTCCTACCCCTGTGCCCCCTTCCTTCCCCTCTCACCCCCTTTCCCCTTTCCAGAGTTTATTTAATCCTCCCATCCCCTCCCCTCAGCATATTACAAATCAGCATCCTTAATCAGAGAAATAATTCAACGTTTGTTTTTTGGGGATTGGTTAATTTCACTTAGCATTATATTCTCCAGCCCCATCCATTTACCTACAAATGCCATGATTTTATTCTCTTTTATTGCTGAGTGATTGTTAAGGGCTGAAATCAAGTCAATATGGCGCCTGGCACTTTGCCAGGAGGAGTGGTCTGTGAAGCAACACCAGCAAGCCATTAAGATGATGAGGATTCCTTATTGGTTGACTGCTGTATCTAGATGATGTTAATTAAGTTAAGCTGTGTGTAATTAGTTAAGTATATATACCTCTGCTGTCTGGCAGAGAAGGGGCTCCCGCTGTTTCAATCTTCACAAGTTGCTTGTCACCCCCTTGTTATTTTGCCCAGCCAGACTTTGGCAAGTGATATTCCATTCTGTATATGTACCACATTTTCATTATCCATTTATCCACTGAAGGGCATCTAGGTTGGCTCCACAGTTTAGCTATTATGAATTGTGCTGCTATAAACATTGATGTGGTTGTGTCCCTATAGTATGCTGTTTTTAAGTCCTTTGGGTATAGACTGAGAAGTGGGATAGCTGGGTCAAATGGTGGTTCCATTTCCAGTTTTCCAAGGATTCTCCATATTGCTTTCTATATTGGCTACACCAATTTACAGTCCCACCAGCAATACAAAAGACAACTCTAGATTGTCAGAATTTTCTTACAGATAAACTAGTTAATCTCCTTTTCAAATGATATGTCCTAATAAACAGCAAAATAAAAAAAACATTAAAATCATTGTAAGACACTTATTAAAAATCATACTGTTAATGACTTTGTTGGAAATTTACATGTTGTAATACATAATATCGTGAAATGAGAGTGTTAGGGATAATGTTTCCTTTTTATACTTTTTAGTATTTTTAAAATATTTCCCCCAAAAAAACATTATTTTTGAAAGAATGATTCAAATTGTTTTATTAAAATTTTATTACTGTTTTATTAAAGTTTTGACTCATGTCTTTCGCTGATTGAAGGTAATAATAAACAGTTCTTTATAAGTTCTCATTAACACTGCCTAATTTCAGCAAACTTTCTTTTGTTGTTCTTTGTCATGTATTATGCACTGTTTCATAATCTCATCAACAGTGGGTAAATAAAATCTATTTCTTTCAATACAATGTTCTTCTTAAATGCTTTTAGTTTTAATTGCAATATTTTTCATATTAGATTTGCTTAAGCCACATATTTTGTACTCAAGCAGATGTTCAAGAAATAAATATTCATATCAAGTTTATGTGGCTCATAATTCCATGTATTACAGATTGTTTCAGATGAGTCTACAGACTTAAATTTCTCACTTAAAAAGACACCCAGAATATTTAAAGTACATTTACACATATAATAAAGATGTACAGTCATTTTAACAACCTCTGCACTGTCAATCACTGATAGGAAAATATAACCTGATGTGCTCTGAATTTATTGTAACAGGCTACAATTCTGTGCTAGAACAGGCTTTTCCCTAGCATGTCATCTACCATCAATGTGGGTTTATTCCTAGATGCTTGGTCCTTTGTGTGGTAAGAATGTAGCACAAAAGTATATGTCTCTCTCCTCTTAGCAGTTAGGTGTAGAGCTCAATTTGAAGCAGGTCAATCTAAGTTAATGACATGATGGTTCTCAAATATATTATAAATAGAATATGAACTCACAAGATTAAAATTAAGTCCATTAATTCCCAACTCTTTAATTCTTCAAATACTTCAATAAAATTGACACAGATCCATTAATCTAAATTGGAAACTATCATCAAGAGCTTATTATGTGATCTATTATCATTAATGTTGATGAATATTTTCACCAATTGTTCAATTACTTCTCAAAATAATGGAACTCTAAAAACAATTACTTTAAAGTTACCAGGAATGATAGATTTTTTTTGTTCAATTTAAGATTTTATGGGTGTCCCATATGAGATAATGAGATATAATGGACTAAAGTAAACCAAAGGACATGTTGTTTCTATGGGATGAAATGCCATCTTCTCTGTGTTGACATATTTATTTTAATCATAATTAGCACTCAATGAGCACTAACTAGGTAGAAGGCATATTTAAAGTGTTTTCTGACTAGTATCTCATTAAGTCCTCATGAGACAGACTCTCTCCTTATTCCCATTTTAGAGATTACAAAATGGAGGAGTAAGGAAGTAATATACTGGGCCTGTTGGAAGTAATGTACTGGGAAATGTTAGAATTTTAACTCAGGAAGACTGCTTTCTCTTAACCATTATTCTATACTTTAATATAAACTAACTTTAGAAGTAGCCAAAACACATTTCTATTTGTCTGCTTTCCTTGCTTCCTAAATAGTCTCATTTTTGTTGGCAATAAGGTTATGCATTAGTCAGCTTTCTGTTGGTGTGACATAATACCTGAGATAATCAATTTAAAATAAGGAAAGGTTTATTTAAGCTCACAGTTTCAGAGATTTCAGTGCATCATTGATTGGCCCATTTGCTTTGGGCCTACAGCATCATTGTACAAAATGGCAGGAATGCATGGCCAAGGACAATGTTCAACTCCAGGCAGCCAGGAAGCAAGAGAAACAGAAAGGAACCAGAGTCCAAAAATCCCCATCAAGGGTGTGCCACCAAGGGACTAACTTCCTTCCACTAGCCACCCCCCCCCACACCCCTTAGTAGTTCCATGGACTAGGGACAAAGCTTTTAATACATGGGCCTTTGGAAGATGTTCTAGATCCAAACTATAGCAGAGTTGTGTGCACTATCAAAATATAGAGTCCAGTCCAAGGCTTCCTTATCAGCTTTAGGAAATGTATTTTCATATTTCTATTAACAAATTGTTATCAAACACTTACACTGCAGCACACTAGGTTCTCATTTTTTATTTTCCATGAAATTTCTCCTTCTCAGGGACCCTAAGAGATAGGCTAAGGGTTCTCTATTATTAGTACAACAGCAATACTTTCAATAGAACTCACTCAAAATATGCAATCTCCAAATTGGATTTCTTAAGAAAACTAAAACATTTTAAAATGCTGTATGTTTTGTCCTCCAGGATGCACTGAGAGAAGAAAACAATCTTTTCTTTAACCAGGTACCTGCTACTCATGACTTCAAGCATAGTTCTCACCCAGCATCATCTCTACCATCCAGGAGCTTGTTGGAAATGTAGAATCTCAGGCCATACCCCAGATCTACTGAATTATAACCAGCATCTTAGCACCAATCCCCAGGAAATGCACATAAGCAATAAAGCTTAAGAAGCATTATAAGCAGAGAACCATAGTATGAGGCAGTATTCGGAGTTTCATAATTCAGAGCCACTATATTTCCCACATAGACACCACCCTGATGCCATCCAGATAGACAGAAGTTAGCACCATCAACCTGCCTAAGCTCAACCTTATTCTGCCAGGTCAGAAGAGGCCTGTCTGCCTGCCTATTATAAGGTGCACAGTTGAAAATAGATCTTTGCCAAAAGATCTGACTAAACTATAAGTTAAAGATTCTCCTTTTATATAAAGACAATGAGAATCCATTAAGGACCTTATGATCATATTGATCAAATTCTACAAGCACACAATAAACCCAAAGACCACATTGCATTTTCGAAAACTCACTCTGGCTCTATGTAGAGTATGGAATGAATGATGGGGGGAAAGCTTGGAATTAGGGTGATGAATTAGTGCAGCAAAGAGGTGTTGGTGGCCTGAGGGAGCAGTAGCAGGAAGAGCATAAAGACAGAGAGGAATTCAAAAGCATTTCCAAAGGTAGCTTGTCAGGACTCAGAGATTGAGATGTGAACAGTGTGAGGAAGTAAAGGCTACTTTTCTTGCCAGAAACTATTTTTATCTAAGAAAAATGACTTGAACTGAACAGTCAGAATGAACAGACAGATCATCAAAACTACAGAAGCAAACTTAATGCCTTTGTATAACGGTGCATTAGTGGAAAGCTAACATTTAACCCATTAAGGAAAGGATGGATTGTTCAATGCATGATATTGAGATGAATGATTAACTACTAAAGAAGTTGTCTCCTTGTCTCAAGCCAAAATGAGATTGAAGAGGTTCAGGTAAAAGCACATTTTTAAAAATAGATGAAAGGTAAAATTGATCTCTGAAACAGAAAGCTATTGTAAAGCACAAGTGGAACAGATAAAAACCACAAAGGAAAAGATTGCCAAACGATGACTGAAGGTGAAAACACTTGGATTGCAAACAACAAAAATCCATCTGGGGATAAAGACGTCTTAATAAGTAAAAGAAATTTCACACTTTAAATTAAGATAGATGTTTCTGGAAGATGATTTGGCAATCTGTTATAAATGGGTTAAGAAACATTCATTCTCTTTGACCCCAAAATTTTACTGTAGGAACTTACCTAAGACAATTAGAAGTATGCATAATGATTTATTAAGTTAAAGGGGCGTTCATTCAAGAAATTCAGAAATAAAAATTAAAAAAAACAAATGACTAATAGTAGGAAGGTGGTTAAGCAAATTATTATACATTTAAAAATTGGCAGCCATTTCTAAATCATATTTTTCAAGGCATATTTAATAATAGCATATATAGTAAAATACATTTTAAAAGACTTAACATATTCTTCCAATATTTATTAAATGCCAACTATCTGTACTGTTCTGTAGTATAATCTTAGCATATTTTATTTTACATATAAGAAAGATCCATATGAATTCCAACATTGCAAAAACTATATATAGCCATTAAAAATTTTATGTAGAAGTCCAGGTATGGTGGTGCATACCTGTAACTCCAGCTACTTGGGAGATTGAGGCATGAGAATTTCAAGTTCAAGGTCAGCAGTCTCAGCAATTTAGCAAGATCCTGTTTCAAATAAAGAGAGCTGAGGATTTAGCTCACTGTTAGACTGCCTCTAGGACCATTCCCCAGTAACAACACACACACACACACACACACACACACACACACACACACACACACAAATTTATGCAGAAAAAAACAATGAGATGCTAACAATGATACCAGCCTGATGAGATATTCATTAACGTTTTCTTATTTATCATTATCCTCTCCAATTTTCTATAATGAGCATGTGCTACATATTTTTCAAATAATCTTAATTTTCACTCCAAACAAAGGGAAAGTAACTTTATTTAGGTACCTTTAGTCTGAAGGAGACAGGCTGACATTTTCCAAGATAAACTGACTTGTTGAAAAAGAATGAAGATATAATTACCAAAACAACAAAAGTGATCTTTTTTATTAGACTTGGCAGAATAAAAGTCCCTACTCCTCCTGTCACAACCTCTCAGGCAGGTTACCAGGCTCCTTCCCTCCCAACTGGGCACCTTAGGGTCCGTGTTTGAGTAGGGCTTTGAGGTGCATTTTGACCTTCTCACATCAGGGTCAAAGGCTCAGAGTCAAGCACTTCAGGTGTCCTTTGTCAGATGGTAAATGATATGAAATAGCTTAATTTGGGCTTTTGAATAAATGGCTTTATAACAGCTAATTCTGTACTATGGACAAATTTCTCTTATTTCTTCAGAAGAAACCTTAACTAAACTGACTCACTCTGGAAAAGTGTAGAAAGTCTACAGTTTTACCAAACAGAATCTTACCAGGATGACCCTGTGGAATTAAAGATTTAATTTTATGATTAACAATTTGATGTTTGCGTTTCCTTGCCCAGGACCTGAGAGCTGGGCTACTTAAAATGTCTTGAGTAGGTGACCTTACTGTGCAGACACTTGCGTGTGTCACTGTCCCCTCTTCCAATACAGGGTTATTAACACCATTGCACACATTTGGATACCAAGGACAGGAGTGAGTTGTCAAAAGTCACACAAGTGGCAGACAGGATGGCACTCTGAGCCCACCATGGACCTCGTGTTCTGCGTTCTTCAGAAATCCTAAGAATATGCTGGTCACCATTCAGGGAGTATTACTATGGTCTGGACACAGTGCTCATCATGTGATTTTTTTCCTTTCTAGTCTTCATTTAATCCTTCAACCTGCTATGAGACTGATTTTTATTTATTGATGAGAAAGTTCAAATATGGTGAAAGTAAGCAATTATCCTAATCTCATTCAACTAACAGATGCCAAGATGAGACAACTTCTACATATCATGTGTGAAAAATCCCAACATTTTTAAAGTCTCCCCAGAAGTTTGTTGCTTCAAGAAACAATGATGCCACTACACATGTGCAAGTTACAGGCTGCTGTAACATGCACAATTGCAGCCTGTTCAAGCTAATTCAGAATTTCCGCATATTCTCCCCAAGTCTATTTGCCTTCAGTAAAACATACATTAATCCTGCTCTCAGACATAAAATGTCAGTTTTTCTGCATTGGAGTATGACATACACTATGAATCACTGTTTACATATGATGAGACTTGCACTATAGTTCATCCCAGGGTAATCAAGTGTGTTTCTAATATTTATTGACATCCTGGTTCAGGATTTATTTGGTTTTATAACATTTCTTCTTTGATACTAAAACAAACCTGAGTCAGACCTGAAAGTAGCATTCATTAAAGTGACATTTTAATTTTAACTTTTTTAGTGGTCATGGGAGAGGAGGTGAAGCATAAAAAGTTGTAGATAAAAGCAATTTTAATAATGAGTTTTATTTAATCAAATACATCTAAAATATCATTTGGGCTATCACCAGTACAAAAATATTAGTGAATTACTTTTCTTTTTCATACAAAGCCCTCAAAATTTACTATGTATTTCATACTTATAACACAATTCCATTCAGATGAGTGAAATTCCAAGTGCTCAATGGCTATATATGGCTAGTGTCCACTGTACATTTTACAAAGTTGTTCTGAGAATAGGTAGATATTGAGGAAATAATTTCAGTGATGGATTGGAGTGTTAATCTAATATTTGCTCCATTGAATTTTACTGAAACAATACTTTATCTTTCAGCCTCAGTCTTCAAAAATGTTGATAAACTCCCATGAGACCCCCTGAGATCCAGTAGTCACTTGATTCTTTCTTAGTATTCTGAGATAGGCTTAGGAAGGCAAAAAGTTACAGTGTAAAAAGTAGTAGAAATACATTTAATAAATTAGTATGCTATCTCAAAAACATATCAACCCAAACTTCCAATAGTCAAGTGATGGTTCAAATACATTTTTTAAAGAAAAAATAGTTTATTTTAAAAAGAATATTTATAAAAGCAGGCTTTCTAACTGGAAGTTAACAAAGTAAAAAAAAAATTACAAATCATTTTCTTTTAAAAAGTACTTATTAAGAGCCTAGTAAAATGTATTTCTGTTTTGCTCACATGATCCTGCCGTCCAATGGTGAGCCTTGCTGGCTCACATGATCCTGCATATTTATAGAGCCGGGGGTGGTTTGTCAGTTATGACAGTTTAATGGTTGAATGGTTTGATAGTTGGCTGGGGTGCTTTCTGATTGGTGGGTAAGGATCATGTGAGCCAGCAGGGCTAGTCTGATTGGTGGGTAAGGATCATGTGAGCCAGCAGGGCTCACCATTGGACGGCTCTTCTTGGGGGATGGGGAAGTTAGTCTTTGGAGCCCGGGGGACTCCCAACATTTCTTCTGTGAAGTATCTGTTCAGTTTACGTATTTAATGCAATTCCTATTTAAATGTCAATGACATTCTTCATAGAAATAGAAAAAGCAATCATAAAATTTGTTTGAAAAAAATAGAGACCCAGAATAGCTAAAGCAATCCTTAGGAAGAAGAGTGGAGCAGGTGGTTTCACAATACTAGATCTTAAACTACATTACAGAGCTATACTAACAAAAATTTTATGGTAATGGCACCAAAACAGACATGTCAGCCCCCACAAGGAGGAAGAAAATGAAGAAGTTTTCAAAGGGAAGAAAACAAGTTACAGCAAAAAAGATAGTAAAATTGTTCAAGAAAGAATATAAGAATGATCTTGAAAAATCCAAGATTAAGACAGAACTCATTAGCGATGAACAGCCTCTGGACAAAACAGGGCATGTCAACGACACAAATGAGGAAGATGGAGTTATCTCCAGTGAGCACAGTGAAGATAAAACAGACATGGAGGGTGAGGAGGGTGAGGAGGGTGAGGAGGGTGAGGAGGGTGAGGAGGGTGAGGAGGGTGAGGAGGGTGAGGAGGGTGAGGAGGGGGAGGAGGGTGAGGAGGGTGAGGAGGGGGAGGAGGGGGAGGAGGGGGAGGGGGAGGAGGGGGAGGGGGAGGAGTGGGAGGGGGAGGAGGGGGAGGGGGAGAGGGGGAGGGGGAGAGGGGGAGGGGGAGGGGGAGGGGGGGAGGGGGAGGGGGAGGGGGGGAGGAGGAGAGGAGGAGAAGCCAAAGGCTGGTGGAACATTCTCAAATGCTTTATCTTTGAATGGTTTCTGTCCAGGAGAAATTCCAGATGAAGCTTTTATACATGCTGCAAGGGAAAAGCATCAAATGGCTCGGGAATTGGGAGATTTCACTACTCATGACAATGAGCCTGGTTAAGGCTGCCTCCTTAAGATGGAAATGATACCAGCGATGGTGAAGATAATGATGAGAAATGCCCTGTAGTTTTTTTTCTGTGAAAGAAAAGTGACAAAGACAAAAAATTGCCGAGGACATAGGTATTGAGGGGAATGACGAAGATGTTTTAGTAACTGGAGAGCAGGACAAAGAGCTCAGCCGTGGGAACAGGAGCAGGTAAGAAAAGGAATTACTATCCCTCAGGTTCAAGTGAGTCACCCCGCAGAAGTGAGTATGTACTAGCAGAACAATTACCAGGCAATACCTGATGGTTCATCCTATGGAATTCCTTATAGTTACATGACCTATGGATGGTCAGATGCCAAAACTCAAAAAACAGATAATCCAGCCCCTTTTAAAACTCCCAGTAATGACTCCTGTTACTATTGATTTGGTAAAGAAACAGCTGTGAAGACATAGCTCAGTAGAAGAGTACTTATCTAGCTTGGTCAGAGGCTCTGGGTTTAATCTCCAGCATTGCCAAAAAAGAAAAAGAAAAATATATTGAATATGTTCCTATCATTTTAAACAGACTCCATGAAAGAATTGCACAAAACAAATCAACAGCAGCATAGAAAGCATCTGCAAAGCCAAGTGGATTCTTCTAGGGCTATTGAAAGATTAGGAGGGTCTTCTGGGGGTATTGATGAATGGTGTGAATTTTTGCAAGAAATGCAAGGGTATGTCCAAGACTTGCTTGAGCGTTTCAGTGAAAAGGTGTCACTGATTAATGAACTTGAATCAGCAATACATCAGCTGTACAAACAACGAGCTTCCTGCCTTCCTGTCCAAAGACGTCAAGATTTTAAAGATGAATTGTGGTAGTTTTCAAGCCATTCAAATAAAGCACCCATCACACCAAATCTTGATGTTTTGGGGCATGACTGGGCACTGTATCAAGAGCATGCCAAATGTCAGATTACAGAGCGGGAGGCCAGGAAGACCCATCATAGACAAGCCAGAGAAAAAAAACAAAGAAGACAGCAGATCACCTTAAAGGCCTTTCTAGTAATGATGAAGAAACTTCTACAGATATTACTAATTTCAATCTGTCAAAAGAGTCCAGCAAGGCTTTCTGTAGATGTCCTTGAGGGTTTCTATTTAATTGACTGCATTAAATCACAATGTAAAGCCTGGTGTTCAAAATACTACATGTCCTACACAGACACATTGGTCTTTGTTTGCCAAAGCTGTTCACCCTCTCATCAGATTGCAGCTCCTCACATGGACTCCTCTTGAAAATATAGTTTTGCTCTTCAGTGAAGCTATTAGGAAATTTTATTCCATGGTATGGCGTTTTCTCAAATAAAACTCTTCAGGAGTTATCAATTGATGGTTTATTAAATAGATACATTCTCATAGCTTTTCAGAATTTAGAATATGGAGATGACAGCATCAAAAAAGCCCAAAATGTAATCAACTGTTTCCCCAAACCATGGTTTATGGAATCTGAGAGTAGAAAGAACTATTTCTCTGATAGAAAACTTCTGCAAAGGGGCTGAGGTTGTGGCTCAGTGGTAGACTGCTTGCCTCCCACGTGTGAGACACTTGGTTCAATCCTCAGCACCACTTAAAAATAAACAAAATAAAGGTATTGTGTCCATCTGTAATTAAAATATTTTTAAAAAGAAAAGAAAACTTCTGCCAATACCTTATACACTTAGCAGATACAATTTATAGGAATAGTATTGGGTGCTCTAATGTGGATAAAAGAAATGCAAGGGAAAATGTAAAACTTATTGCAAGTATTTAAGCTTTGAATCATGCTATGTGTGCTACAAGTGACCACAATGTGAAAGAATTTAAATCTTTGATTGAAGGAAAATAGACCTATGAGATTGAAAAGCCTATTTGCTTTAATATTATTCCCATGATTTAGTATATATGCAAAGTTTCTTACACTATCAAATACTGATTTTCATTTTAATGCAAAAAACATTATATTCATATATTCAAAAAAAGAAGATGCAGACTAGCTGATTCGATTTAACAAGACTCAATAATCTGCCATCTGTAAGAAACTCACCTCACTGGAAGATCTATACAGATTAAAAGTGAAAGGATGGAAAGTTATGTTCTGAGAATGTGGACTCCTAAAGCAAGTACTAGTATCTACACTCACACCTGATAGTACAGACTTCAAACAAAAACCAGAAGACACAAACAAAGTCACCACATATTGATAAAGGGAGGAATTCATCAGGAAAATATAATAGTTGTTATAAATATATACCAAAAATTAGAGCTCCCAATTTTACTAAAACAAACACTATTAAAGGGAGAGTTGAGTTCTAGTATAATTGTAGTAGGTGATTTCAATACCCAATATAGATTGATTATCCAATCCCCCCCAATCAAAAAAGAAACAGTTAAATTATGTGATAGATAAAACGGATTTAACAGACTTCTGCAGGACACTCCATTTAATAGTTGCAGAATATACATTCTTTTCATCAGAACATAGAACATTTTCCAAAACAGACCATGTATTAGTCCATAAAGCAAATCTTAAATTCATAAAACCTTAAATAATTCCATGCATCTTATCAGATCACAATGGAATGAAACTAGAAATCAACAGCAAGAGAAACTACAAAAAATATACAAATGTGAATATTGAACAACACACTTTTGAATGAACAATGTGTTATTGAAGAAATGGGGGCAGGAACATTACCAGAATCAAATGAAAATGGAAACATACCAGAATCTCTGGGTCACAGCCAAAACAGAACTTAAAAGACAAGTTCATAGCTATAAGTACCAATATTTAAAAGATATTTCAAATAGATAACCTGATGATGCATCTCAAGGTCTTAGGGAAAAAAAAAGAACCAAATCTAACATCAGTAGGAAGAAAGAAAATCAGAACAAAAATAAACAAAACAGAGTAAAAAAAAAATTACAGTCTCAATGAAGCAAAGAGCCAGTTCTTTGAAAAGATAAAATTGGCAAAGCCTTAATTAAACTACTCAAAAGAACAAGACCTAAATAATAGGCAAAATGGGAGAATCTTACAACAAACACAACTGAAATTCACAGGATCATTAGGAAATATTTTTAAAAACTCTATGCCAACAAATTAGAAAATCCATAAGAAATGGAAAATTTTCTGGAGACATATGATCTTCCCAAATTGGATCAACTGGGATATGAAAACCTAAGTAAATAAGTAATAAGTAATGAGACTGAAACAGCAATAAACGTCTCCCAACAAAGAAAACTCCAGAACCAGACAGACTCACTGCTGAATTTTATCAGATTCTTAACAAACTAATCCTCAAACCATTTCATAAAATAAAAAGGAAGGAATCCTTCCAAACTCATTCTATGAGACCAATATCAATCTGCTACCAAAAGCTGGTAAGGACATACCAAAGATGAAAAAAGAAAAGAAAAAAAGAAAGGAGAAAGAGAAGAACTACACACCAATACATTGTGAACAAAGATGTAAAGATTCTCAATAAAATACATGGAAGTCAAATTTAACCATATACTTAAAAGACTATTGACTACAATCCAGTTGGTTTTATTCCAGGGTTGCAAGGATGCTTGAATAGAGCATATCAATTAACATGATAGAGCACATAAATAGAATCAAGGATGATATCACATAATTATTTTAATAAATACAGAAGAGACTAAAATTCCACATTCCTTCATGCTAAAAGCCCTGAATTAGTTAGGCAGGAAAGGATTATACTTCAACATAATATATGCTATATATTAACATCATACCAGATAGGGGGGAATCATTTCCTTTATGATCAGCAACAAGACAAGGGTGTCTACTCTCACCTTCCTATTCAATATCATACTTTGAATTATAGCCAGGTCAATCAAGCAAGATAAAAAAAAATTGATTCAAATAGGAAAATAATGAATCCCATATTCTTGTTTATAGATGATATGATTCTATACTTAGGAAATCCTGAAGTATTCACCAAGTATCTTAGAATTGATAAAATTTAGCAAAATAGAAGGATTAAAAAAAAACATAAAATTTAATACCTCATTCATGCATCAATGATATACTAAGAAATCAGAGAAGTAATCCCATTCACACACAAAAAGAAATCACAATATCTAGGAACAAACCTTACCAAAGAAGTGAAAGAGCTCTACAATGAAAAATACAAAATGTTGAAAATTTTTGGGAAAAAAAATATTAGAAGATGGAAAGAGTTGACATGTTCATGAATTGGGAAGAATAATATTATTAAAATAATACTAGTGAAAGCAATCTAAAATTCAGTGCAATACTCATCAAAATACTAATCACATTCTACACAGTACTAGAAATAATCCTAAAATTCATACGAAAGTACAAAATTACTCAATGGCCAAAGAAATTCTGAGCAAATAGAGCAATGCTTTAGACATCACAATGCCTAATTTCAAAATATACTATAGATCGATGGTAAAAACCAATACATACACCAGTGGAATAAAGAAATACCATATTTCACCATTGTAGATTTTATGACAATTTTTTTTGCAAAAAAAAATGGGTGCAACCATTATGTGAAACTTTTTTTTAAATATACCATATTATTTAAACATATTACTAAACTTTCTTTGGTGTAAGATTAAGATGCAAAGAATACTCATGAATATATGTTAATGTGCTGTTGACAATTATGCAGTGACTGGTAAACTCTTATCTACAGCCAAGTGATTCTCAACAAAGGTACAAAAAATACTTATTGAAGAAAAAAATCCTTTCAACAAAAGGTGCTGGAGAAGAGGTCATCCACATGTAAAAGATTGTAAGGAGACCCACATCTCTTACCCTGTACAAAAATAAGCTCAAAGAGATGGAATACCTTAATTTAAGACCTGAAACTTTGAAACTACAAGAAAACACTGGGGAAGTGCTTCAAAGTATTGTCACGGGTCAGGTACAGTGGCATACATCTATAATCCCATCAACCTGGTAGGCTGAGACAGGAGGATTACAAATTCAAAGCTAGCCTCAGCAATTTAGCAGGTCCTATCTCAAAATGAAAAATAAAATGGACTGGAGATGTAGCTCAGTGATTCAGTGCCCCAGGTTCAATCTAGATAGCTAGATAGATAGATAGAAGGCAGAAGGAACAATTTCCTGAACAGGACTCCAATAGCTCAGGAACCAGAAATATTGACAAATGGGATTACAACAAATTAAAAAGCTTCTGCACAACAAAAGAAAGAGTGAAGAAACAACCCATAAAATGAGAGAATATTTGCCAACTATTTATCTGACATAGGATTAATATCCAGAATAAAAGGAAAAAAACTTCACAAAAGGACAAGTAACCCAATCAACAAATGCACAAATGATATGAACAGACACATCTCAATGGCCAATAAGTCTACAAAAAAGTCCGCAATATCTTTTGTCATCAGGAAAGATAAAACTGCACCGAGATTCCATTTTATTCCAGTTAGAATGACTTTTACACACACATACACACCACATCTGTCAAAGATGTGGAGAAAAAAGAAAAGTATATAGATATTGTTGGTGGGAATATAAATTGGTACAGCCATTATAGAAAACAGTACAGAGGTTCCTCAAAAAACTAAAACTTGCATTATAAGATGATCCAGATAAGTGCATTCCTGGGTACTCATTTGAAGGAAATGAATTCAGCCTATAAAAGACACACCTGTATATTCATGTTTACTGCAGTATTCATGATAGCCAAGGTGCCCATCAATAGACAAATGAAAAGAAAATGTGGTACATATACACAAAGAACATTATTTAGCCATAAATAAGGGAACCATGCCATTTGCATGAAAATGGATGGAAATGCAGGACATCCTGTTTAGGGAAATAAGGCAGACACAGAAAAATGAGCATCACACATTTTCTCACATACGGAAACTTAGACCAGAAAGTAGAAGATGACTATTAGAGAAAGGGAGAAGGATCAGATGGATGAAGACTGAATGAAGGAAGGAAGGGCAAGACAGAATAAAAGGAAGTAAAAGTTTTATAAAAGGAAGGGTAGACATACTCAAAGCATGATAATTTACATGTGGTGATGTCACAGTGAAACTCATAAATTTGTACAAATGTGTGTTATTATAATCATTTAAATGAATATGTAATTAAATCCATTCCATGTTTTGCTTTATTTTGTTGTCACAGTCATGTGTTATATGTGATCCATTATATGATTTCAGTGAATATTTAGTAACTTATGTCTACATTTTATCATTCTGAATACTTAAGTATATATTTACAAAAGCCACTTGATTACACATGGTTTTGTTCTTCCCAATTTTAAACTTGTCTTTACATATTTCCAATTATGTCATTTCACATTTGGATTTTGCTCTTCAGGGAAAACTGATTTACTCCAATAATCCTTGTCTCCCCTAAAAACAAAAAATACACCCAAACCTGAAAATGTCCTCAAATAACAAAATAACTGGAGACATTTTTATTGGCCACAATTAGCAGCTTCCAAAAACATGGTATTCACCTCTTAACTTTCTCCCAGCCTTCCTACTAATTAAATTCTAATGTTTATCACATTTGGAATTTCTGATCCACTTTATTTTCTTTAATTCTTCAGACAATTGCTTGATTTGCAGAAAACAATGTTTTCTGGACCAGACTGACCCCTGAGAACTTGATGAATGACTCACCATTTGAGATCCCCAATCTGATCATCACCAGCTCAACATCTATGTCCCCAATTCCTCAAGACTATCTCTAGAGCCTCGAGAGGAGAATACTGAAGGACCAATAGTCTCTACTCTCTGCTTGGATCTCATTATGACTCTGTGAGCTAGAGACCTCTGCCTAGCAAGAAGGTATAAGCAACCATCCTCCAATCCAACATCAATTGCAGACATCAGATTCCTTCAGGTTCCTCCTCTAAGCCAGCCTTGGCCTCACAGCCACGTCCTACATGAAGCCGGGAAGTCCAAAGAGGGACTCCTGGGCTAACATCAAGGTGCTGATGAAACTGGGTTTCTTTCTAGATTTTTGTTTGTTTGTTTAATGGAGAGAATCTTTTCTTTGCCTTTTCTTGCTTTTGGATGCCACCCTCATTTCTTGGCTTCCTTCCTCCAAGTTCAAAGTCAGCAAGGGCAGGCCAAGTCCTTCTCCTATTGCTTCATTCCTATTCCCTCTCCCACACTTAAGAACTGCTGGGATTAGACTGAGCCCAAAGGGAAATTCAAGATAACTCCCCCTCTCAACTTAAGTGACACCTGCCAAGTCCATTTTGCCATATAAGGTATCACCTTCACAGGGACCAGGGACCAGGACTTTGGACACCTTGGTGTAGGGGGTACATTATTCAGCTTTCCACAGACATGTATAAATACATATATGCAGATGTAAGGTGATTAATATACACTATTTTGTGAAATCATGAGTTTTTAAAACTATGTGAGTTATAATTCCAATTGTACAAAAACCTTTTTATACCTACACATAATGTACTCACTCATATTTACAAACACATAATGAAAGAAGGAAGGTACATCTTTTGGTAAGACAAGAAAAGTCCCTCTGATGTTAGAGAATTTTCAGAGAGTGAAAAACTTAAAAATTTTGCTTGATATGATCTCATTTTTTAACACCTGATTTTTATAATTGTTATTTATATATCATGTTTAAATAAATATACAAAATAAAAATCACATTTTTGAAATTATTTCTACTATTAAAATCTGATTTAAAAAATCCTACATGCACTATACCAAGAATAAAAAACTCTGCACAAGAATTAGGTACAGCTATAAAATATGATTTGTGAATTTAAAAAGATACTTGAAACTAATGTGTGGGTATTCTACAAATGTGTTTGAGGAAATTAAACATTATATTGACATTAATCCTTTTAAAATAAATTATTAATTAATGGGCTGCCCAACAAAACATTAATAACTTCTAAAAGCAGTAATAGAGTCACACGGTACTGGCACAAAATCAATTTCTGCATATGCAAGCAGAGTAGGGTAGATAGCTGAGAAATAGATTTATATAAAGAAACAATTTGGAAAATTATTTAATCTTCCCTTACCACAGTGTCAAAAGGATTTGGAGATTTAAAGGAGGGTTTAAAAGAGGGTTTTCTCAAACTCAGTGCTACTCAAATAGGAACAAAAAATTTGGGGGCTAGAGGGTGGTGTGGGTAGTGACAGCCATCATATGCATTGTAGGATATTTAGCACATCCATGGCCTCTACCTGGTATATTTCAATAGCAACTCCAACCCACCCACCTCTCCCACCCTCCATCCCTGGCTGTGATAAGCAAAAATGTGCCTAGACATTGGCAAGTATCTCCTGGGTGCTAAAATTATCCCTGGTTGAAAACTTTTATATTAGGTATATATTTCCAGACAAATACCAACAAGTGGTGCCCTCACCACATGAGAAACATGTTTATTTAACATTAAATCATAACACTAGCTGGGCATGGTGGCACATGCCTATAATCCCAGTGGCTCAGGAGACCGAGACAGGAGGATCAAGATTTCAAAGCCTGCCTCAGCAAAAGTGAGGCACTAAGCAACTAGGTTAAGACCCTGTTTCTAAATAAAACACAAAATAAGGCTGGGGATGTGGCTCCAAGATTGAGTGCCCCTGAGTTCAATCCCTGCTATACCCCACCACACAAAAAAAAGTACTAAGAGGAAAAATATAAATCAGAGATATGGATAAATACATACAGATGCTATTTAAAAAGTATTGAAAATAATAAAAGAAGAAAGTCAATGACCAATAGACAAGAGATAAAAATACATTAGGAAATAGTCAAACAATGGAATATTATTCAAATATCAGAAGCATATATTTAAAAACTGGTATATTGAAACTTGCTTATAATATAAAACAGAAAGGCTAGAATACAAATCCATACCAAAATTATGGCCTATGCTACTTAATAAATATTTTACTAAGTGAATAAAATATCACAATTTTAGGTGCTAAATCTGTGTATGTAATTGTATAGGAGTCATTGTGACAGGGTAATTGAAATGTGCCTAGATTAGGAGGAGAAAAATAAAAGGGATTTTAAGAATTATTTGAAATAAGTTTTGCTAGCTGGACTGAATTTCTCAGGCAGGAAGGAGTGATTCAGGTAGTTATACATATTTTTTCTTATACTTTTCTACATTTTATTTGTACTATAATTGCTTCTACAATTTTTAAAAATGTTTAATCTAAGGAACCCCTCTGGTTTTTTAAACTTCACTACCATTTATTCTGCTAAAGAGTCAGTTTTCTTTCCATATAACAAAACTAGATTATTAGATATCAAAACCAATTGCAACACTCTTCTAATTCAATCATTAAGGAAATACCTACCTCCCAAGTTGATGCCTCTTAGATACACTCTTTCAACCATGTTTCAATTAATGTGACCCAATCTCCATTCAATCCACTTTTAATTAATTTTGTATATAAAATTTTCATAAGATACTTTATGCTTCATTGAAAACCAAGAAAAAATTGTATCCACAGCACTTATATATCAATTAATTCTAGAATTCTATTAAATAGCAACCAAGTCTCTCCGGCATCTTTTGTCAGACTGCCAATATCTTCCAGGATTATTCAAAAGATTGTTATTTCCTGAAGTATTGTGCATTGTATTTAATTAAAATACAAACTGAAATAACCAACTGGTATTTAAGACTCATTTTCCTCCAATGACTTTCCCTTAAAATTCCCAGATGGGTCTGTCAAGATTCCTCTTTTTTTTTTTTTTTTTTTTTTGTCCTTTGTACCTAACCTGGTCAATTGCACAGCAAAACTCAGTGAGGTTGTTTTATGTTTATTTCTGCTAAGCCTTCCTGGTGAAGCCTTAAAGAGCACTCCCAGGAATAAAGCAGGCAGAAGAAAGTCCATTGTTTCTATTACATTCTATTATTTCTCCTGCCTCCCCAATTAGTGATTAGTGTAGCAACTAACCCTCTGTTCTCCCCTCCCTCCTCACCCAGTTCCCCTGAGCAGTCAGGCTCAGCTCTTTAGCCAATCTTATTTATCTTTTCCAAATCAGGCTTTCAGCTGCAGTTAACCACTGAATCTCTCTAGTTACAAATGAGCATTAACTAGTGCTAGTGGTTTTGCTTAATGAAATCATAACACTATTATAGTCAACATTTAATGATTGTATTTCAGAATCCTTCTTTGTAATTTTATGTTAAAAAAATCGGGGGTCGGGGGGTGGATAATTATAACATATTGCCTACCAAAAGCTTGTAGTTGCTGACCAGGAACTTTCCTTCATCCTGAAACTGCTTTTTGATCTCATATGAATTATCATCCAAAACAAGGCCATTTTGGGTAGTGATAAAGATGTTATTAATAAGTAGGGCCAAGGCAACATGAGTAAACAAAAATATAAGTCATCTTATGTCTGGAACATCCACTTCATATAGTCATCAGAACCAGAATTAGACATGAGAATAGGAACTAACTCAATAGTTGTCTCTTTAGCTTTACCAGAATCTGCAATACCCTCAAATGTTGACCAGGGAAGGGCTCTAGGCAAATGGATTTCATAAATTCCAGTTCTCTAAAATGCCAGAAAGAATATTATTTCTAATATGTAAGAAAATGTCTATCTCAAAATTCTAAAGAAAAACAATAAACTGGAATTAAATGTTGGAGAAAAGTAGACTATGGGCATAATCTTAGAGAACAAATTTTTATCCAAGTTTTATAAATGCATAAAAGTATGTTCGATATGGAGTTTAAACATGTAAGCTTTTCCTAGTATAGACTTCTTCCCCCGACATACCACATTTTAGCTCAATTTAGGATTTTTTGCAAAATGTCACTGGGGAATATTTGTTTCTAAAACAGTTTTTTAAATGAAAAGATGCTAAGAGGCTATAAAAACCTTATTGCTCCCAGCATTGATGACTTTGGAGTTCTTCACACACCCCTCCAGGTTCAAGCCATTAGTAAGTCATACTGATCTTCTTTTTCAAGTCTCTGGATTTTGTTCACCGTTTTCTGCTTTTAGTTTTGTTCCCCTGGCTCAAAATATATCCTTTCTCTTGCATGGCTCACTACAGCATTCACCTAACTGGCTTCTCACATCCACCCTTACCCTTCTCCAATTCATTCTACATAGCACCAGAGCAGCTTTTCGAAATGCAAATCTAATGAAGGTACATCCCACTAACACTCCCCACCAGTTAGACATAGGACCCTTCCAGAGCTTTCTATCTTCTCAAAGGACCAAAATCTTTAGTGGCCATGGGCACCCTACTTTGCTTTAGTCTCTCAGAGCAAAATAATTTTTTTTTCTTGTGCTAAAGTCAGAAAACACTGTTTTCTGTCTTTCACTCTTGCTAGCTGAAGTCTTTACCAAAAATATCACCTTTTTCCAAGATGTATCTATTAAAAATGGTTCTAATCAGAAAAGACCAAGTACTTAGTTTGCTTTGGTCCATTATTTCTCTGCTCCTAAGCAGTTTTAATTAAGTTCGTTGTTTCTCTGGAAAGCAAATACTTTACTCCAAGAAATGTGAAAAACTCCTGAGACAAATTGTCTAATAATCAAGAACCTGAATGTAGTGTTCTCTAGGAGCTGAAATCCTTTCCTGAGAAATTCAGTGTGCCTCTTTCATGAGGAGAAATGATATTGCTGGAACTTTATTTGCAGACCCTCTTAGGTGAGATATTTTGGGTTCCATAAAAGCAAGAAGTTTCAAATTTGAGAAACCTCAGCAGTAAGAAAACAATCTACCCATTTTCAGTCTCATGGAGGAAAAAAAAATCGCCCCGAGTCCATCCAACCCCAAAAACCTTACCTCTCTGCTAGAAAAATAGAGCAAAAAGGGAAATCCTGCTGTCAGCCCCAAGGACACACTAGCTTTTATGATGCTGAGCTTAACTGGGATCTAAGAGATTCAGTTATACAGTAGGTTTTACGAAATGATTGTCTGTTCCCAGGAAAGCTAACCCGAGGTCA
Source organism: Urocitellus parryii (assembly GCF_045843805.1). NCBI lineage: Eukaryota > Metazoa > Chordata > Mammalia > Rodentia > Sciuridae > Urocitellus > Urocitellus parryii. The sequence continues at coordinate 39,808,229 of NC_135532.1, read as the reverse complement.
GGCAACTAGACAGTAGAGGAAGCTACCAATCTGTTTAAAAGACTTTCTATAAATCTTTTATACCCTAAGATTTTAGGGGTTTTGTCCCAGGAGTTCAAGTTCTTTACCATCATTTCCAATATCATATTTGGATAAAACAGGCTTTAGTCAAACCCCAGTAAGTGTATTTATTCCTTTTTATTCTGACCATTTTCCTTCGTGCATTTTAAGTAATGAGATTGGAACTTAGAAGCCTTAATTATGTGCTTATGCACGTCGTCTTGTCCAGCATCTTGCCCTTGAATCTCTTTGTTTACAACTGTGACTGCAGCACTCCAGGTAACAATATTGATCCTCACACTTGTGCCCTAGTAATACTGATGGGACATTCTTTGTTAACAATGCCTACATTCATTTCCTGTTGGGGCCACAGCTATTTGCCACAAATTTAGGGACTAAACAATACAAACGTGTTCTCTTAGAGTTCTGGAGATGAGAAGCCTGAAACATGTCTCACTGGGCTTCAATCAAGGAACTGGCTGCATCTGGAGGTTCTGAGGGGCGAAACCATTTTCTTTCCTAGCAACCTCCTCTAGTCCTCTCCTTGGTCCCAGTTTCCACCTTCAAAGCACCTCTCTCCATTCTGTGTTTTTTTTTTATTTTTTTTTATTGGTTGTTCACAACATTACATAGCTCTTGGCATATTATATTTCATACATTAGATTGAAGTGGGTGTTTTTAATCACGGATTTTCTTCTGCTGTTAGTCAAATCTCCCTCTGCCTCCCTCACATGAGGGAGGATACTTATAATGACCTTTAAATTCCATCTGATTCATCCATAATAATCTCCCCATCACAAAATCCCTAACTCAATCACTTCTGGAAACTTCTCTTTTACCATATAAGGTAACATTTCACAGGTTCTGGGTTAGAACATGGACATATTGGAGGACTATTCTTTAGCCTACTATTATGAGCATACCCTTAATACCTTCAGTCTCATACATCCCAATAAAACTAGCAACATAGCCATAGTCCAAACCCCATACCAATACATATCAGGCTCCTTTAGCCCTTCCATCAGTTCTTTGTGGTAAGGGTCCCAAGCCCAGGCTCAAATTCAAGTCCTTCTAAGATTGAACCAGTAGACCCTTCTTACCCCCACCCCCACCCCCACCCCTGTCTGCCACACACAGAGATGCAGTCCTTACCTCTGCCCCGGAACTCAGCACACAGCTCAGTGAGAGCTCCTGATATTTAAAAATAAATAATTTACAAACAACAGGAACAAAACCTCAGAATAAAAATAGCTGATGCATTCATATAGGTCGCACATTAGGTAATAGTAAAACATGCTATTTGGGCTTGGCTTTAACTGGAAAAGAAAAGCAGAAAGGACAGAGCTTTTTTTCTAATTTATGATTAAAATAAGATAAACTCAGTATACATTTTCATTTCATAAGCATGAAGATACCTCCTTGTCTGTTTATCATCGACTTCACCTTCTGCCTATATGACTGTATGCACCAACACAAACTATTTAAAAACAAAAAAAAAAACAAGTTTGCAACTATTCCAGTAGCTGATTCTTGTCCTTAACAATCTTCTCAGGAAAGAACTTCTAAACATGACTTTAAGTGCTTTGCCAGTGCTTCAAAATGCAAGGCAGCATCTCCCTCTCACATCTTAGAAGAACTATTTTCATCCTGTTGTGCTATCTCACACATGTTACTGCAAAATAGTTAACATAAACTGGTTTACACATTCTGGAAGAAGCAAACTTCAAAAGTTAATGCAACTTATTTTTAACTTATATATGAAATTACTTCTAGCAAAAGAACTTAATGGTTTAAGTCCATTTAAAATATTCAAGAGATTTCGGGACCATTTCAGATTATGCCTTACTTCAAGATGTCAAGGTATGGCTACAATAAAAGAATAAGGGTTCATTTATGGGGAATCACAATTTGCCAAATCCTTTGAAGGATTATCTCACTCCTCCTCTTCCTCTCCTATTATTTTTGTATCATTAATGAAACAAACTCATATGATTTTTTTCCTGAAGCTCTGCTCTGGGAATCTTCCTGAAGTTTTACTACATTAAAACTAGTAAATCATTATGTTTTTTTTATGAGAATTCAACCAAAATTAGGCCTGTGTGACAATATTCTCATCTGAGCAAATGTGACTTAATTTTTCAAATTGGCTCCATGAGGCATAGAAGTACTTTATTAAAATCTAGGTAATAAAATTAGCCCATACATCTACTAATTGTGTGCTTCTATCACCTCATAAATTCATTTTTATATTAAATACATATAAATTATACCAGGGTAGATAAAGTAGAATAATCATAAACATTTGCTTTTCTATTTTTACAATAACCAGGAAGAATTTTAAGGTTAGAACTTGGCATGAAGCCTAAAATATAAACTGCTATGTAAGCTCTATTGAGGTGACATTTATATTGAAGGGCTTGGTAGAAAGCAAGGAGGTTAAAAACATTATTTTAAATGGTATTCTTGTACTTTGGAATAAATGTTCTTTAAACTCCATTGAGCTAAACAAAAAGTGCCTCCAAAGTTACAAGATATTTTGCCTTTGTCGGATACATGATGCAAGGTAGGAAGGTTTAATGCACTTGCAGGTGTTTTCACTTCTAGAACCTCATTCTTCCACAAGTAGAACCATCTGACCTGCAAACCTAAGACCCAGTAACAGGATCAAATACCCTATACAAAGCCAGTTTTAGAAATCCATCAATCCTCCAGAAACAGTCTTAACAGAAAGACACATTCCCTTCTGGTAATGCTCAGGCTTATTTCATTGCTGATTTGGAAACTCACATAAGCTCCATCCCAGAGTTAAACAAAAAGGATATATTTTGTTCTTCGAGCACTACGTGAAGAAATATTTGGCTCCAAATCTAAAATTCCTAGAATCCTTTTATATTCTCTAATCATCCATAATCTTTGGAGATTTGACTCCACTGGACACAAGTTCACTAAGAAGGGGAAAGGCATCTGAGGGCAGGATAAAACTGATACGCAAGGGATCAATAGCAATTTTCCGAAGAATTTTCATGTCTAAACTTTGAGGACAAACCAGACAAACATGACATTTTTATACATTCCTTAGTAGAAAATAAGACATGGTTCAAGTGCCATGCACTTCCATTCTGGGAATCAAAGCCCTAATCCCCCGTCCCCATCCACTACCAGAGACATTGGTACCAGGATATTGTGAAAAGGATGACTGTGATTCTCCAATGCAATTTCTATCACTTACCGAGTAGCAACTAATAACAGCTGCATCTTTTAGGAAACGGTGACAAATTGTTGCAAGGAAGCTACGTGTCTTTAAAATGAGAGGATGATTCATTTTTTTCTCCTTTAACTCTAACAATTAATTGGTAACATAATACAAACTCTCAGCAGTAAATGAAAAATGACCTCATCCCTGAATGGAGGGGGAAGGGCATTTGTTTTCTGCTTTAATTGCAGGAGTTGGTGTTCAAGGGATTCCTGTGCTCCTCATCTCTGTTGTGTTGCTGATTGCAAAAGTTAAAAATCTTGAGACGAGAGGTCCAACTTGTTAGCATAGGACAACTACAAATTTAGAGTTAATTCTCTGTTCAAAATAAACAGTTGTTTTACAGTTTGGCATGTAAGAATCCTAGATGTCACCACCTCATGTTAACAATAAACCCAAACAGACTGAAAAATCAACTTCTCTAGGATGCATATAAGAGGGGTGAGGGGGTTTAAAAAAATAACAACACCACAAAAAACACTGTCCCCAGAATTGAAGCTGAATGCCGGTGCAGCTTACCAGAGCAGAAACTCCCAAGCAGAGATGATCACAGGAACCAGGGCCAAAGGCAGGAGTCCTCACAGGTTGATAAGGTTTACTTCCAGGAGCTCAAGGAGCACTCTCTGTAAATATCAGAGAAACTCATCCTCTTCTTCCAGCAAAGGGAAAGACAAAGGAACCACTTTAAAATGTGCCAGAATATTCTGGAATCACCCTCAGGTGGAACTAGTTAACTAGCACCTTATCAGCTGGGCATTACCAGAGCCAAATTAAAGTCCAGACCCCATGCTGTTCTGTCCCACCTAAAAAGGGAGAAAAACTGGTAAACATTTGGGAAGCTCATAGTCCAAAGGCACAATAAGATGATGACCCAATCGTAGGACTCTAAAACATTCCCTTGTCCACACATCTCACCACCACATTCCTTTAGTTTTATTTTCAGCAGTTCTTTTGCCCAGGATATCATATCTATCAAGAAAACACTCACATTGCATGCTAAAAAGAAAAACAAAACTCACAGCTTGAAGAACCAGTGTCAGAACCAGGTTCAGCTGAAGGTTGGGATAATCAGACCAGGAATTTAAAACCACTGTGATGAATATAGAAACACACTAATGACTTAAACACTAACACATGCAAGAGAGGTGGACAATGGAAGCAGAAAGGTGGAAATTTTCTTCTTCAAAAAGAAGAAGGAAAAAAAAGATCAAGAAGTGCTAGAGATAAAAGTCACTGTAAAAAAATATGAAGGATGCATTTGATGGGCTTAGACTATACATGGTTAATGAAAGATTCACTGAGTTTAAAAGAAATTCTCTTAGATTAGGTGGAGGGAAGTGAAGGGAGGGAAAAGGAGGGGATGTGGGTATAGGAAGGATAGTAGAACAAAACAGACATCATTGCTTTATGTTTGTATGTGACTGCATGACCAATGTGGTTCCACAACATGTACACTCAGAAAAATGAGAAATTATACCCATCTATATGCATGATATATCAAAGTACCTGAATGCAGTCTACTGTCGTGTATAACTAATTAAAACAAATTTTAAAAGTTTAAAGAAAGATATAGAATGGTAAATATATGTCATAACACTAAAAAAAGGAAATGTAATAAATATATCAACTAATATGAAAAAATATCTATGCTTAATAATAGCTCAATATAAACCTCCAAAACTGAAAAAAAAAAAGACCAAAAATAAAAAGAATATCCAGACTGTGGGACAACTTCAAAATGTATGACATACATGTCATGGGAATGCCAGAAAGAGAAGACACAGAAGGAATATTTTGAAACAATAATGACTAATAATTTCCCCCCAATTAACATCAGATATCAAATCCTAAATTCAAGAAGCCCAGAGAAGACCAAACAGAATAAATAATCCCCAATCCTAAAACAAAACAAAAACAAAAACTACTCCATCTCTGTATTTAATTTTCAAACAGAAAATCAAAGATAAAGAAAAATCCTGAAAAAGCCAGAGGATTAAAAACACATGACCTATCGAAGAGCAAAGATACAATTGCATCTGACTTCTTTCCAGAAACCATGCAAATGAGAGGAGAGTGGAGTGAAATATTAAGTTTCGAAAGAAAACAACAAAGTAGTAATACTTTCTCAGACAGACAACAACTAAATAAAGGACTACTGTTGAAAATATACAATTGACACTTAATAAAACAAACAAATGAGTTAAAAAGTGGGACAAAGACCTGAGTAGAGACCTCACCAAATAAGATATGCACATGGCAAAAAAAAATGTAAAAAAGATAACCCACAGCATATGTCATTGGAGAAATGCAAATGAATACAACAAGATACCACTACACATGGTAGTGGCAGAAACTCAAGTATTGGTGAGATGTGGTCAAACAAAAATCTCATTTTATTGCTGGTGGGAATGCAGAATGATACAGCCCATTCAGACGACAATTTGGCAGTTTCTTAGAAAGCTAAAAATATGCTTATCATACGATCTGGTGATCATGCTGGAATTTGAAAATTAGTTTAAAAAAAACTGCACAAGGATTTTTATAGCAACTTCATTGATGATTGCCAAAATTTGGAAAAAAACAAGATGTTCGTTAGAAAAATCAATGGACAGATAAGTTGTGGTACTCCCTGGCAATGGAATAATAGTCCTCAATTAGCTATCAAGCCATAAAAAGATGAGGAGGAAATTTTAATGCACATTACTAAGTGAAAGAAGGCAAACTGAAAAAGTCAGCACGCTATATGATTCTAACTACGTGACATTCTGGAAAAGGCAAAACTACTGAGACAGTAAAAAAAAAAAAAAAAAAAAAATCAGTGGTGCCAGGTGCTTTTCAGGAGTCAAGGAATGAAAAGGCAGAACAGAAGATTTTTAGGACAGTAAACTGGGAGCCAAGGAGCCAGTTCTTTGAAATGTAAACATCCAGGCAGATAGAGCTCTTGTCCCCAGTTCCTGTGGTAAGGTGGGACCCCATAATGACAGACACACACCACTACACATCCGTGGAAACCCACAGAATGCATAACACCAACAGCGAAACCTAAAGGAAACAGTGGGTTTTGGATGATAATGATGTGGATGTAGATTCATAGATTATTTTTAAAAATGTGCCCTTTGGAGGGACGTTGAGATTGCAGGAGGCTGTGAATGTGTGGGCAGGGGACAGTGGGACTAGGGGAAATCTCTGCATCGTCCTCTTAATTTTGCTGTGAACCTAAAATCACACACACACACACACACACACACACACACACACACACACTACTGCTTCCTTTACTTAGAACTTTTATTCCTGGTAAATTTGGAAATTCTTTCTCTGTTCCTTTGAGACATATGCCAATCTTTTTATTTTTACTTTTTAAAGTCTTCTTCCAGTTTTACCACCCAAGGGTGTCTTAATGACTCAGGAGTAGGTTCTTTGAAATGTAAACACGAAGGAAGGCAGAGCCCTTAAGGTGCTTTCTGTAGAAAGGTAGGAGCCGATGACATTCTGTGAGTTCCTTGCTCCAAGCTGCAAGCCATCTCCTGTCCAAATATGAGGAGCTTATTTTTCCTTTGAATAAAGCCAGTTAACTAACAGGTGGTTACCTGGATTACCAGGTAAACTGAGCATGGACTAAATGTGTTGGCAAGTCCTTTTACCTGAGGGACCAGTTATGGCATGTCTTGAGAATGTGATATTCTTGGCCTCTTGGCCGAGCAATCTGTCTGGCTATATGAGGAGCTGAGGTTCCTTTTGTCTTTGCAGTCTCTTATAGGATTGCCTGTGATGCGCATCACATTCTGGTTTAATGCTTATTCAAAAAAAAAAAATAAAATGTTTTCTTTCCCTACCAACTTTGTGGAGAGAATTTCTGAGCTGGGAGAAAATTTTTGTTTTTAATTAAGTTTCCCCAGTATTAATCACTTTTAATCCTAAATGTCACAGGCAAATTGACATTCCATGTTAAATTTGCATGATTCCTGCTTCTTTTTGACCTTGAGACATTCTCTCCTATTAGTAATACAACAACTGATAAGTATAGCAGAATTACAGCCTATATGACCATTGCTTCTTTCATGGGGGTGGGGATTCTTTAGACAGCTGAATAGGATGTAGTTTATCTCTTTATTCCTCTGACTGATGCAGTACCAAGACATTGCACACATAATTAATATTCACTACTAAAAACCCTTAGGGTTGCATATAATTCAAATCTTCTGGCTTTATTTCTAACCACAAGCCAAATTTTCCCAGGTCTCACCAATCTGCGATACAATGAGACCATGTTGTTAAAAAATAACTTAGGTTTCAATGGCTTACAACTCTTGTTTATAATATATGTCTCCTGAAAGACTCACTTAACATTTGAGGGAGACCCAGAAAAGGAGAGGATCAGTTGCAGAACAGCAGAACAAGATCTTAGAGTGAAGCAAAGGCATCTTATCAGAACTGGCACCTGGGCCAGATTTGGATGAGAAGCAAAGGTGAATCCAACCTAAACCCCTCCTGGTCTCTAGGTTCTTGGCAGGACTCAGTCTGCAAGGCTGGATCCAGACACTGGGATCATCGTCACTCTCCTGAATTCATTCCCAACTGCTATGAATCAATCACTATTCCAGATGCTGGTAATTAGCAGAGAAGCAAAAGATCCAGGAAGGTCCCTGATCTTATGAAGAGTTCTGTCTACTAGGTTAGGCAGATGACAAAGAAACAGATGAGAGCATTTTAGATCATAGTGACTTTTTTGAAGAAAATACACGGGAGATTGCAAGATGACCCAATAGAGATGGCTGGTGCTCACCTGTTCTTCCACAAACTAGAACCAGAATAGCAAATGAGTGGCAACAGTTTGAGGTGAATGGTACTGGAATCCAGCAGGGGAGGGAGGGGAGTCTTGCAAGACATAGAGACCCAGGATGGTGGCATAAAGACCCAGGAAGTGGAATAAAGCACACAATTTACTGCTTTGTGTTCAGTTTCTGGGTTAGGCATTCTCCACGTTGCAAGGGAAATGGTCAACTGTAGAGTCCCATTGGATCCCATCACCAAGGACTCCATCAATGCTTGTGACAGAAGAGGTCCACCAGTCATTACAGGCTTATAACCCAGCTAGGGGAGCTACCTGGAGTTTGCACCTAGCTTTGCTATGGAGAAGGAATTTATATTTCCTCCCATTCTCCCTGCCCAGACTCCTGCACCAAGGTGACATATTGGTGGCAGATTCACAATGCTGGCCCCACCACTGACTTTACGCCAAAACAGATAGGAGGAGTAAGTTCTGGTGTCCCACAGCACAATGGGTAGATCATAGTTCACAATAACCTGTCACATATTTTATAAAGAAATATAGGAGGGTATCTTGAAGGCTCCAGCCATCAAGAAATAAGGAAATAAAGATGCTAATCATACACATTCTATACGTGTGTTGAAATATAACAGTGTATCCCACCCATATGCACAATTATTACATGTTGATTTTAAAAAAGAAAGAAAGAAAATGCACAGGATTATGAACCAGAGAATAGCAGGGAGAATATCCTCTGGATATTCAGGAGGGGAACTTTGAGGGGTGACACTTAGGCTGAAGCCTGAGTGACAAAAAAAAAAAAAAGGTAACCCAGTAGCCCAAAGGGTCTGTAGGAAGAGACTTCTGGGCACAAAGTATAGCAGTTCAAAGGCTTGCACCAAGAATAAAGTTCTCTCTGATATGTGGAAGCTAACTTACAACAAGGGAGGGTGGGGAGGAGAAGAATAGAAGTCCACTGGATTAGACAGAGTGGAATGAAGGGAAGGGAGTGGGTATGGGAATAGGAAAGAAAGTAGAATGAATCGGTCATAGCTTTCCTGTCCTTGTATTTGAATACATGACCAGGGTAACTCTCCATTATGTACAACCACAGAAGAGGATCCTAATTAGAATAAGTTATACTTCATGTATGTATAATATGCCAAAATGCATTCTACTGTCATATGTGACTGGTATAAGGCTTTGTCATCCTGGTAGGAAGTTCTGATTGTATTGAAGTTGGATAGAAAGTTATGAGGATTTTAAGTAGGGGTAACAGAATTGGATTTATTGGGGGGGGGGTGTTTTTTGTTGTTTGTTTTCGTAGATGTACACATACCTTTATTGTATTTATTTATTTTTATGTGGTCTGAGGATCAAACCCAGTGCCTTACATGTGCTAGACAAGCACTCTACCACTGAGCCACAACACCAGTCCTGGATTTATGTTTCTAATGATTTTTATGAGAAGAATGGATTGCTGGTAGTCAAGACTGGAAGCTGCTGTCCTCATCCAAATGAGAGTTGATGGTGTTGATGAACTTGGGGAAAGAACAGTGACAATAAGGACAAATGGACAGACTCTGGGTGTGTTTTGGCAGAGGAGCTAATGGACTTGCTGATGCATATATATGAAATAAATGGATCTTTATTTCTGTTTTTTATCTAAGGATCTCTCCCATAATTATTCTAAAGGGACACATTAGTTGCACTCCATCATAATCTGTTTTCTCTCCTTCAAATCTGATTTCATAATATTCTTGATCTCAAAGCCCCTGTGCAAACTTACCAACTAGTCTTAGAAGAACTCAGAACTCCTTTCCTTTCCTTGAGTCTAGTGTTTGTACCTTCTGGGCTCTAAAGGAACAAACTTTCCACCATATCCCAGAGTGAAATTCCTAGGACTTAAGAATGACACAGGTTACTCCCCTGCTGAACACTGTTTAATGATTCTCTATAGGTTCCAGGCTGATGTTCAAGTTCAAACTTAGCCCCTAAGACCCTGTGAGATTTCTCTCATGCATGAGGCACCCTTGTCCTTCCAGTCCCCCAACACTCATGAGTCCAGACATAGTGAAAGGTTTAAAGTTCTAGGAGCGCAGGAATTTGTGCTTTAAACATGCTATGCACTCAGCTGAGAAAGTTCTTCCTTTTTATATTTAGCTAACTCAGCTCAAGACACATTTTCTCTGGAAAACTTTCTATGAGCCCTCAGTTTAAATTAACGACCCTCTCTGTCTCCATCACATCCTGGGTACAGCATTATTATATCCTTTATCACTCTCTGTGTTATTAGATTTACTTCATTCTTCCCCATTAGACAAAAATCCATTTTAAAAAGAACTATGTCATATTTAATTTGTTTTGTATTTTTCACAACTAACATAAAATAGATAATCCATAAATGTTGATGAAATGATTACTTATCAATGAATAGATAAGCCTACTAACAAGCAGACGATAGTTAACACCATTTATGAAGTTGCCTGTTAATTTCCAAATCTCCTTCTTTTTCTTAAGATCCCACATTTAACTAAAAGAAGAGCTGAAATACTAGGCATGTCCTTAAATCCAGCAGCCCAGAACACAAAGATTCATTCCAGAGTTCTTCTGTTCAGTATCATTTATTCAGTCATGAGTCAGGAATGAGCAGATCAATGAGTACTAAAAAACTGGTCACATCCCAAGTCATCAATCTGGAAAGACAGCCCACCCCATAAGTCATCCTGCCAGAGCCATGCATAGCAGCACTCTTTTCCCATCACCTGGAAAAGTTCTCAACATAGGAGAATCCATGATTTCCTCTTCTGGTTTAAATTAGCATTATATACTGTCTACTCTTAAATATTTTCTTTTTCTGCTGGGCAATCTTCTTTCCTTTGTAATATTCTCTCCCTTTCCAGACAGTACTGATTTTTCTCCTTGTTTCTTCTCAGCTCCATTCTTAGGTTATACCTCACTCACATCTGACATAGGAATGTTTTAACCTAAGAAGCTGAATTCCTCAAGAACTCCTGTCTTCTCTAAGTAGGAAAAAAAAAGCAAGGATGGGTGGCATTGACAGCACACATCATTGTTGAGTATTTCAAATAAGACAAACACTGCACCTTAAAATAGATACCTCAGTGGCCAGGTTTCCTGGAAAGCAAGATGAGGTCACTGGGGAAATGTGAACATTATTTGCCCTTTTGCTCCTGGGTCCCTGTGGAATTATTTCCTTCTGACTCTTTTGTAGATACCTCAGTTCCAGTCTGCCCTGGGGGTTACAGGCTGAACTACCCTGGCCTTCTGGGACCTTTGCCATCCCACATTGTGCCAGATGATGCATTTCTATCTTGATTGATCAAGGACTTTTGACTTGGGCTTTAAATCATTAGCTTGAACTAAAGGAAAATATGTTTTATGATTGCTAAGCTTCCAGGGACAATTACATTTTTCATTGGTCATGCCATGAGTTCATGCCATTTTTTGCTATCCTCTCTTAGTTGGTCCAGCAGATAGAAGAGGAAAATTTCCCTGAACCCGGACAAGAACAGGTATCACCTGCCATCTATGTCACCCTTCCTTTTGGAAAAAAAATAGAGAGAGACTTTTATTTTTATAATAATAGTATCAAATATCAATGCTCATGGAATCAGATGTCAGTTGCAGTTAAAACATGACATCAAGAAGATTTTGTCTGACTTTTATGAGAGCTCGTTTTAATACATCTCTCTCTTTGATTTTCAAGCAAATATATGTGCTCAAAGGAGGATTAGTCAGTTTTGACTCTAGACACTGCATCAGTTTTGAAATGGAAACATCTTCTGAATAAGGGATCTTTCTCTCATCTGTAATTCAGAATTTCTATCCCTGGAGAGGTATTCTAAATTCATTTTCAGTGTCCTGAAGACAAGTACATAGTGAGAAGCAGAGTGACATCGGAAGGGGAATGGCAGTCCCTGGAGATCAGTGCTGTACCATCTGTGGCTGCAACACACACTCACAGAGCTGTGTTGCCAGGGCTGGTGAACAGTCTCTAGGAAGCAGGGGACTTGACCACCTCCTGCAGCCCTTCTGCTGCAATCTGCCCCAGCACTGCAGGCTAAACTACCAGTAGGTCCAACCTGAAATGAGCACCTAGACATGCTATGTATCATTTAAGATATTACAGGACCCGTTTTCACCTCATTTAATTCAATAAAGATTAACATAAATGATAAAATGTCAGTCATTTCTCTCATGATTTCATAATATAAATGATTTTTTTTAAGGTTCTTCTCTTCTCTAGTTCACAAGCTCCTGAAGCCAAGGGCCTTGTCTCTCCATGACCCAGCATGTAGATTTGTCCTCTGAAGTAAACCTGGCCACCCGATTTAAGTCCCAGAAGACTCACTACCTCCCTAAAATACTCTATGCCTACTCAGAGCACCATCCCCTCTTTTCAGTGGGCTCAGAGACTCTTTGTTCTTTCTTGCCCCTGCTCAGGTATCTGCACAGATTTCCTTTTCCAGAGGATTATCTCTTTGCTCTCTTATCGCAGCTGTTCAATTGACTTATGCCTTTTATCTTTCTGGTGAAAGATGAGGATTGAAGATAATGGACTTCTGTCCTCAATTCACACTAAGAGGGAGATTTATCAAACCCGGAGACACTCCCATTCCTGCAGAAACATACTGCACTCCCATACATTTCAGTTTTCAGAATTTTTGTGAAGATTGGGACATTGGCGGATCTTCAACAAAAGGTAAAGGGAAAATAATGACATGGACTACAAATTCCTCAGGCTATGTATAGGAGGCATTGGTATAAAAACCAGATGCTCATCAAATGTCTACTATGTGCCAAGCTGCTCTTATTAGATTTCTTGTCCTGGGTAGCATTTAAAAATTTTAAAAAAATGTAACTGGATTCTTTAAAATTTTTAGCTGCCAAGAATTGGATAGAAAAGTCTATTTAAAGTAAAATTGGACTGTCACTGCTGACAGGTTGCCCTAAGGCGAGACTTGTTTTCTAGGGTGACTTCATTCAGATAGCAGGCTTGGGCAATGAGGTGGCTCTGCTCAGCTCCGCAGGGCAGCAGACATGCTGTGGTGTTGCCCCAGTATCTGTGGGCTCATGGGGCCCAGGAGCTATCAAATGGATGCAAAGTACCAAGAGTTTCTGAGGACACAAAAATACAGAATGTTGATAGCACAGAGGAGATGAGGGTGGCCACAGTGGTGCCTACAAAGCACTTCCATCCTCTTTGTTTGAATTTCAGCATTTAAAAGTTTTTCCCAAACCCAAAATACAATTTCACCACCCCAAAGGGCTTTGTTGAGCAGCCATACAGAAGGATCTCACACACATCTATAAATGAGTAAGTTCAGGGAGGGGGCAAGAGATCCTTTCTTCAAACAGATATGCATGTAATGCAAAATGACTATAATTGGTGATGATTTGTTATATTCTGGAAAAAAGTACAGATAGTGTATTTTAAGTGCTCTGTACCCCAAACTGATAACTATTAATATAAATAATGCTATTGTTGATTACCTAGATTTAAATATTCCACAACCTATGTAGACTTTAAAACATCACTGTATATGATGAATACATACAATGTCATCTGTGAAATATTTTTTTAAAAAAATTGAAAAGTGAACATATAATACTTCTTTCCCCGCTTCTGCCCTTTCCTGCCCTCCCTTATGGTCAGTTTACAGGGTCCAAATTCATCCCTAATAAGAGAATCAGCCACAGAAGATTTGTTTTGAGGAATGACTCAAGGGGGCTTGTTTTGTTCAGTTCTAGTTTGAGAAATGGAGCTGTTCTTATGTTGATCTGCTCAGTGGGGACTTCGCCTGTGGACAGTAAAGCTCTCAAGTGATGTTTAGACATCTGTGTCTTCACTTGACTTAGTGAGGGCAGCAGACCAGAGCTATGGCTCCAACTACAGAATCTGTTTTTGGAAGCTCCTCAACAAAGGCAGAAAGTAACCAGACACACCACAACAATTCCTGGGCATCCACAGGAGAAAAATAACCCTGGACTAAAGCCAGGGGCAAATTTCATATCCAGATTGTTGTCACTGAATGTTTCTTGCACAAGTGAGAACTAAGTCCTACCAAGACCCTACACTCAAGTGTTGGACATAAAATGTGAAGATTTAACTGCTAACTGTGTTTAAAAGAAAAATGTAACTGAGAAGAATAAATCAAAAAGAACTCCAAAGAGCCAAAGTTTAGGGAGCACCAGGAGAGCAAGAGTGACATACCTCTAGCCAGAGCTGAGGTCACTCTTGCTCTCTTGTTTGCATGTTATGCTCAAATAAAAGTTTTTATTGATAATGTTATTCCTAAATATAACAAGCTTGTTGTCTTTATGATCAAACAAATTATTAATCACAATTCAGCTAGCCAAACCAGAAGTTGGAAAATTCTTCCAAAAAAAGAGCCAAAGAGTAAATATTTTAAGGCTCTGTGGGCCATCATGTCTCTATTTCAAATATTCACCTCTGATGTCATAGCACAAAAATATTCATAGACAGTTAGATGAATGACATGGCTACTCTATGCCTACTCTATGCCTACTCTATGTGTTCCTATAAAACAGGTAATGGGATTGATTTGTCCTGTAGTTTTTAGAACTATAAAAGGAAAAAAAAGTCTTTATATATTTAAATTTTCTCAATATTCAGATCTGTTAAAACATTCTCACCTTTAACAAAAAAAAGAGCAAACTTTCCATAGCTTCTAATAGTGCAGAGATTTTAAATTTCTTCACTCAGTTCTCTACAGGCTACTTTTGTTGAGCTCCATTTAGCAAGCCATATGAAATTTTGGAGAGAGGCATATCACCATCATTGAGTAATTGGGGCTGGCTCTTCTCTGTACACTATGAAGGATGATAAGAGATTCCATTAGAGACACAAGGACGAAATCAGAACTGTCCTTGCTTCCATCACTCCTAGGATCTCAGTTGGAGGATTTTCATTTCTTATCCCCAAAACTCTGGACTTTGTGTATTTAGGTACTGGGTTGCTAGCAGGGGAATACTTGTACCAGAGGACCCAGTGTAAGTTCCATTAAACTCTCAGTATATCTGCCACTCAGTCACTTTGTGCACCTCAAATCAAAGGAAAGGCAAAGAAGGATTGATCAATCAGCCCCCAAAGGACTAATTTTCTTTGGCCATGGTCATCAGGAGGTAGAACAGCTGTTGCGCTATGGGGACAGATCTGACACCCAGGTGATCCATTGAGGTATAACCTCGTATTCCTTTGCCAAGAATTGATGATAAACAGAAAGATACAGAAGCCATGGCATAAGACAGCCATGGTGGCCAGGGGCTCAGGCCTGTCAGGGATCAAAGTCTGTTACCTCACTTGGTAAACCGCTAGTCAGAAGAAGTCTGAGCTAGGGGGAGGGGAACGGGGAAGAAAGGCAAAAGATGAAGAGTAGCAATATGCAGAAATGGTGGGTCGGGTTCATCTGACTAGCTTCCTCCTTAGCCTTTCCAGGAAAATAAAGCAACCAGAGTCACAGAGGAGCTGTTCCCAGGGATGGGTTGGCTGCTTTAGTCAGCTTGGTGTCACTGTGGCCAAAATATCTGATAAGAAAAACTTAGAGGAGTAAAAGATTATTTGGAGATCATGGCTTCAGCAGGAGCCGCCCCACTGCCGGACAGCAGAGGTCCACATACACAACTGAATACACAGCTTGCCCCAATCCAGCATCATCCAGTTATAGCAATCAGTCACCATCCCAATAATTATAGACAGCTTAACTTAATCACCATCATCCCAATGGCTCTCTGGTGTCACCTCCCAACCACTCCTTCTGGCAAAATGCCAGGCGCCATCCCGACTTGGCTGTGGCTCTCAACAATAACTATACCTACCTCACATGGATGCTACCTGGTCTAAATAAGATAATCCATTGGGAGTAATTAGTTTAGCAGTATCTGACACATAGTAAGCATTTAATAAGTAATATTTACTATTACTGTTGTTATGATTCTTAGTTAACCTTGACTGAAAGGTCTTTTTTTATAAATACCAATATATTACTGAATTGAGTATGAGAAGCTAAAAAATGATCACCCAATGACTGATTTAATTCCTTACCGATTTAAACAGGAAAAAAATGTTATTTGTTCTGGGAGACTTCTTTCTCTTATTTGGTTCTATTTATCTGATATAAGCCTCCTTTCCTACCAGGCTTAGAATTCTTACCATCATACTTTCTTTGGGACAACAATTAAAATAAAGGGACTGAGTCAAGAAAACTAACACAAAAGTAATAATAATAATGTACATTTGTTATGGGATATAGAGGTGACCATCAGAGTTCTTTCATTAGCTAATATTAATTTGTTGATGAGATTGTACTTTCATGGCTCTCAGATGGACTAACTAGATATTGAGTGAAGTTCAAAATAAGAACATATTATAACTTTTCTGGAGTCTGAATTTAAATTTCTATACCATTAATTCAAGATTCTTATACCAAAAACACATCCTTAAGGAGCTACTATTATAAGATACCATAAAATTGTGATTTGTAAAAAAAGGGAATTATTTCTTACAGTTCTGATGGCTGGAAAGTACAAGATCAAGGCACCAGCAAATTGAGTGGCAGGCACAGGTCCACATCCATCACTGATACCCTTGTGCCTCTTCTAAAAGGGTACTAATTCCATTCATGAGGGGTCCATCCTCAGGACCTAGTCACTCCCCAAAAGCTCTGCATCCTATATCACTACACTGGTTATTCGGTTTCAACCCTCACATGGCTTTGGAGGGACACATATATTCAGACCACAGAAGTTACCAAATGTACCTTGAATCCAAGAAAGAGAAGAAAAACCCCTTCATAATTGCTACTCTACTCTACGTTATGTATGCGTCCATGACCACTGATTTTCACATTAGTGTGGAAAACCAGAAAATGAAAGGTTTTGTTATCTTTAAGTATCATATTACTCAGAAACTTCTTTGCTTTTCAGCTGCTTCCTATCCTTTTAAGAATTGCCAACATTTCAGCAATCATTTTCAAGTACTTCAGAGGTCCAGTTCATGAAAGAAATTCTAAGAAACACACTTAAAGTGAGAGAATATTTTTTTCCAGACCTAGAACAAAGTAGACCAAGATCTAAATTCACAAATAGGTTTTGTAGGTGACCACATGCTAAACACTGGATAGAATGTCAGATCCATTTGCCATGTGCAGAATTTCACTTATCAATCAACTGTAGAAGGCTATGTGTTATGGTGAAACATATGAGATTACAAAATAATTAGACAGTTCCCACAAAACATGTATGAAAAAAGGGATTTATGTATGCCAACATAAATATGTATATAAATGAGCTTGTATCCAAATCCCACATTTGTTTATTACCAAGCTGCATGAGAAATATAGTCTGAGTTCTTTTTCTCTCCCTAATCCTGTCATCTATCATATCTAACAGTAGAAAAAGTAGCATCCAATTCTTGAACTATCCAAGAATCACCCAGCCTCTTCTCATTGCCACATTATATAGAGTGCTTGTGAAATAAACATTTATTCTATTTCTGTACATAACTAGAAAGGAAGAAAATCAAGATTCAAATGTGTCAGAAATGGTTTGATTAACATTGGAGATTTACTGAATTAGTAATATTACAGACTCAGAAGAATTCCCAGTCAGTACCCTACTGGTACTAAAAATAACCTCAGAAGTCGGTGAGACTGACCACATGATGTTGGTACTAAGCTGCAAAAATTTCTTTGCCTGAAAAAATTTCACCTGCAATTTAAGGGCCTAACTTGTGGATCCAACTGGAAATCAAAGAAAAAGTTCTACCCAGAGCCTGTTCAAGAAATTGGCCTCACCTGTGATGGAATGGCTGAAATTGATCTGCAGCCTTGCCTTTAAATATCCAGAAAGGAAAAATGAATCTTGAATTACACAGCTAGTCTGAACTATAATATTGCTCATAGAAAAAGCACATCAGCTAGGAGAGTAATAGAGTGAACTCTAATCCCCAAAAGTAGTTGAGAGCACAACCCTGGCCTGAGAGGAAGCAAGGTCATTTGAAGGGCAGATGCTGCCTCTGAATCCACAGGAGGATTAAAATGTAGATGGAAAAGGGAAACATTCAAGCAACATTTTGGCAGAATTTGAAATTGCTTTCATTAACTAGTGCCCATTTCTCTCACTGGGCCTGACTTAATGCAAGTCTGATTCATTCATTTAGACTCTGGGGAAAGAAACTTAGATGTGAATAAAGTCATTAAGAGAGAGCTATGAGGGAAAAGGGCTGTCTTTTTTGTGACTTTCTAACAATTAAACAAAAATTACAATAATTGAAGAATTTAAACGATTTCCTTGGCTTTCTTAGTCCATAAAGGATATTATACTGTTCCCATGAGTTGTTTCTCTAAAGCAGCATATTCCTTATGTAATACCAATTTTAATCATTTCAAGTGCTTCTTTTTAAGACAAACTTCACTATTTTCCCCAGCAAAACTTTTAAAGAAAAGGTCCTTATCACCCTATCATCCACCAAGGAAAGCTTTCTCCATGTTCCAATTTACACTGCCCATTGGACCTATGTGAAGAGCTAGTGACAGGGCTTGCTTTCTCTCCTGTCTGGCCTTGGGGCTTCATGGTGGCTGCTCCCTGTGTTAGTGCAGCAGGGTTGCAGTAATTGGTGGTTCCATATCCCTGGGTGAGGGGATGGCTCATGACTCTTGGTGGTGGTTCCATTCTTTTGATACCCATTGCTTTGCATCTCTTATAGCTGAACAAGAGCTCGAGTATAAGGGTTTCAGTTGGATTTATTCTTTTAAATGCAGCAGGAGAGCTCCTCTATGATCATTTTGGATTAAAAGCTCCCCAAGCAGAAGACAAGAGAGGCTTGATAGGTTTAAGGTTTTTGGATGGAGTAGATATTCTACACCCAGGAGTATAGAAGATGCTACAAAATCCAAACAAAGGGAGTAAAAGAAAGTCATCCTGCCTTGTAGAGCTTGCAATAGCATTTGAAGTATCTTTTGCAGAAACAAAATAAAAACAACTCTTAGGAAACACATGCTAAAGAAAAGGGCCAACAAGTCCTAAGAGCTCCCGAGACCTGACGGAAGACAAATGAGGGAGGAGGGCTGGCCATGATACATTTGGGAAAGGGGGGACAGATAAAAAGGGAGAACATGGGCTCACTCAATGGACAGGTATAGCCTCTGCTCAGCCCAGCCAAGGGTTACTATCTACAGTGTTAGAAAACTGCTGTGGTTTAAATATATGTCCCCAAAAGTTGTGTTAGAAACTTAATCCCTAATACAACAGTGTTGGGAGGAGTGTTTAGTTCTTGAGGGCTCCACTCTCATGAATGGATTAATGCCAAATATAAAAGGGCTTGATACTGACAGTTCAGAGTCTTGATCTCTTTTTGACTCTTGCCTGGCCACTTTCAGGTTTCTACTTTCTACCTGCTGCCACGCAACGATGCAGTTTTAAGGCTGTTGGGGTGAGGGCTTAGATCCAGGAAACAGATTCAGGGTCCTGGCAGTGGAAGATTATACAAGACAAGATTAGGATAGCAGACATGCATTATTTATATACAGTCCAATCAAAGAAGGCACACTGCCAACAGGTTATATAAAGAGGCCCATGCTCCCAAGTTAATGTTTATGACCTTGAGTATTTATGCTGAATCAGAATGTTTCTGGCCTTCACAAACCATAACATAGCCAATTCATGGCCTTGGTCACACACTAAAATCATAACATAGCCCACTGAAAGCCTCAGTGAGTGAGCCAAACAATAGCCATTTGGGGCCTGTCCAACAAAGGCCCTCAACAGATGTAGTCCCCTGGTCTTGGATTTTAGCCTCCAGAACTGTAAAAAGTTAATCTTATTAATAACCATATCTCACTCTATTACAACAGCACAAATCAGACTAAAACAGAAACATCCAAGAGTGTTTTTCCCCATAAAATCTATATCTATCTATATCTATATCTATCTATAGCTATATATATCTATATCTATCTATCTATATCTATATCTATATATCTATCTATCTATATCTATCTATCTATCTATCTATCTATATATATATATATATATATATATATATATAGAGAGAGAGAGAGAGAGAGAAAGGTGGTTCTAGGAAAGATTTGAACTTCAGAGAAAGAGCTAATATAGTAAGTGTTGTCCAGTAACTGAAGAATGAAGACCCTGAAATTTAGATTTATCTCCATACTACCTCAGAGCCCCAGAGGATCACAGGAGGGCTACAGATGAAAAATAATAAAACTCATCTGCATTGAGTTGTGAAGCACAAGACATCAGCCTTTAGCACAATGAGACATGGAGGATGCATTCGTGTATGCATTTTGTGTGTGTGTGTGTGTGTGCTGAAAATTAATTCCAATAGTATTTCATTACTGTACAGGCCAAATTTAAAAAAAAAAATAAGTCTGGGTCTGGGATTTGATATAGTCTATCAGTTAGTAGCTTGTAAACTCAAAAAGTTTCATTCTTTTAGATACCCTAAAACTAACTGACTACACACACACACACACACACACACACACACACATTCAAATAAAAACAAAAGAAGGAAAGAAAAAATACTCACAAATGATTGGAATTATAATTAGGAACATTACATGTTACCCTAAATCCACAAAAACATGGGAATATTTATCAAGGTAAAGTTTGCCAGCTGCAATCAGATATGCCTAGGGAGGAAGTTCCTAGAGGCCAGGCATAGATGTGGTGTGGAATTTCTGTACAGATTCATCGGCCAGAACTCAGTCCCATGGCCACAGATGAATGCAAAGGAAACTGGAAAGTGTTGATGGTAATATCTCCAAAAGGATAAAGGAACTAGTTTTGGGATGAAACACAGTATACCCACTCTCTGCCACTCCTAGAGATTAAAATTGAGTCACTTATATCCTGCTACTTTTCTGAATTCATTTATTAGTTCTACAAGTTTTCTGGTGGAATTTTTTATATCTTCTAGGTACAGAATCATATCATCAGCAAATAGTGCTAATTTGAGTTCTTCTTTTCCTATCTATATCCCTTTAATTTCTTTTGTCTGTGTAATTGCTCTGGCCAGTGTTTCAAGAACTATGTTAAATAGAAGTGGAGAAAGAGGGCATCCCTGTCTTGTTCCAGTTTTTAGAAGGAATGTTTTCAATTTTTCTCCATTTAGAATGATGTTGGCCTGGGGTTTAACACAGATAGCTTTTATGATGTTGAGATATGTTCTTGTTATCCTAGTTTTACTAGTGTTTTGAACATGAAAGGGTGCTATATTTTGTCAAATGCTTTTTCTGCATCTATTGAGATGATCATATGATTCTTATCTTTAACTATTGATGTGATAAGTTACATTTATTGATTTCCATATGTTGAACCAACGTTGTGTCCCTGGGATGAACCCCACTTGATCATGGTGCACGATCTTTTTGATATGTTTTTGTATTCAATTTGCCTGAATTTTATTGAGAACTTTTGCATCTATGTTCACTAGAGATATTGGTCTGAAGTTTTCTTTCTTTGATGTGTCTTTGCCTGGTTTTGGAATCAGGGTGATACTGGTCTCATAAAATGAGTTTGGAAGTGCTCCCTCTTTTTCTATTTCATGAAATAATTTGAAGAATATTGGTTCTAGTTCTTCATTAAAGGTATTATAGAACTCAGCTGTGTATCCATCCGGTCCTGGGTTTTTCTTGGTTGGTAGGCTTCTGATGGCATCTTCTATTTCATCACTTCAAATTGATCTTTCTAAATTGTGTATATCATCCTGATTCAATTTGGGCAAATCATATGACTCTAGAAATTTTATGATGCCTTTGATATTTTCTATTTTATTGGAGTACAAGTTCAGTCTATACCCAAGGACTTAAAAACAGCAGACTATGGGGACACATCCATATCAATGTTTATAGCAGCACAATTCACAATAGCTAAACTGTGGAACCAACCTAGATGCTCTTTAGTAGATGAATGGATTTAAAAAAGTGGTATGTATACATAATGGAATACTATTCAGCATTAAAAGAGAATAAAATCATGGCATTTACAGGTAAATGGACGGAGTTAGAGAACATAATGCTAAGTGAAGTTAGCCAATCCCCCCCAAAAACAAATGCCAAGTGTTTTCTCTGATATAAGGGTGCTGATTCATAATGGGATTGTGGGGGGAGCATGGGAGAATGAGATGAACTCTAGATAGACCACAGGGGTGGGAAAGGAAAGGAGGAGGCATGGGGATAGGAAAGATGGTGGAATGAGATGGACATCATTACCCTAAGTACATGAATGGAAACACAAATGGTGTGACTCTACTTTGTGTACAATCTGTGATATAAAAAATTGTGCTCTGTAAGTATAATATGAATTGTAATGCATTCTGCTGTCATATGTAACAAATTATAATTTTAATAAATAAATAAAAATTTTTAAAAATTTAGTTATTTAATGAGAACAAATTAATTTTCTCTTACTTTCACCACCATTTGTTGCTGTGAGCTTCACTCACTCTCTAACCCATTTCTTTATAGGAGCCCCCTCAGAATGTATCCTTTTAACTACAACTTGCCTGTGGTAAAACCCTTCAGTATGGTTTTGAGGTTCCCAACAGAACTTTGAAGGCATACCTGCCCACTGACAGTGCCAGGGAACTGTTTCCCCCATACTTCATTGTGCTAAAGCCTGATGCCTTGGGCCTCCCAACTTAATGCAATTGAGTTTCGATATTTTTCATCTGTAGCCCTTCTGCCATCCTCTGGACTCTGAGGCAGCCCAGAGATAAATCTGAATTTCAGGGTCCTTATTCTTCTAATTTTTTAGTTACTGGACAAAGCATTATTAGTTCTCTTTCCCTGAAGTTCACATCTTTTCCTAGAAGCACCTTGCTCTCTATGAAAAAAGTATTTTGCTAGAAAACCCATTCAACCTATTAGTCCTCAGGAAGACACATATTTACACTCAATGAATTCAATTTTGACTCAAATTATCATCCTTCTTATATATAAATAAAAATTTCTGCACAACCATCAGTGAAAATATAACATAAGAATAGTTTCCATACTATTGGACACATTTTTGATTAGCAAAATAATTTCTAAACAATTTAACTCTTCTTTTATATCCCTGGATTCTCCAAAGAACATGGCAATTTATGATATATTTTCTATTTAAAATTATTGGAATATTAAAGAACTAGCCAGAGCTACTCTCCACCCAGGATGTATATATCAATGTTCTAATTCAAGGTGAGGAAGTTGTTCCCCAAAGTAGATATTCTATAATATTTCATTCATAATAGAAGAGAGCTATTTACACTCTCACTAGCACTTTAGAAAGTAAGTGTAAAAATGTGCACATGTAAACATGAAAAACAAGGAGTCTTAGTGAACATATAATCCTACTTTACTTTAATCACCTCATTTTATCAACTGACAAAAAAACAATAATAACAACAATAATAATCCAATCAGTAAATAGGCAAAGGAGCTACACAGGCACTTCTCAAGAGGAGAAATACATTGTCAACAAATATATGAAAACGTGTTCAACATCTCTAGCCACTAGAGAAATGCAAATTAAAACTGCACTGAGATTTCATCTCACTCCAGTCAGAATGGAATTATCAAGAATATAAGTAACAATAAATGCTGGTGGCAATGTGGGGAAAAGGTATACTGATATATTGTTGGTGGGACTGCAAATTAGTGTAACCACTATGGAAAGCAATATAGAGATTTCTCAAAAAACTAGGAATGGAGCCACCATTTGACACAGTTATCCCACTCCTTGCTATATATCCGAGGGAGTTTAAATCAGCATATTATAGTGACACATCCACATCAATGTTTATAACAGTTCAATTCACAATAGCTAAACTATGGAACCAACTTAGGTGCCCTTCATCATATGAATGGATAAAAAAAAGTGTTGTATATGTACATAGTGGAATACTAGCCAATAAGAAGAATTACTTTATGACATTTGCTGGTAAATGAATGAATCTGGAGATTATCATGCTAAATGTAATAAGTCAGTGTCCCCAAACCAAAGGTCAAGTGTTTCTCTGACATGTGGAAGCTAACCCACTATAAGGTGGAGGGAGTTAAGTGGATTAGACAATGGGGAAAGAAGAGAAGGGAGAGGGAATAGGAATATGAAAGATGAAATGATCTGAATTTCTATGTACAAAAATGAATACACCACAGTGAATCTCAACATCAAGTACATTCACGAGACGGGGATCCTAATTAGAATAAGATACATTCCATCTTGTGTAATATATCAAAATAGATTTCATTGTCATGTATAACTAAAAAGAACAAATAATAACACAGAAGTGACATTAAATAATCACATAGGTAGCAAAGGAAAGGACTCATTGAGGATCCAAATCTTCTGTAAAATTCTTTCTCCCCACACCATACTGCTTTTCCAAATTTGCATGAAAAGAGAATTCTAAGGAAGATCTAAGCATGTATCACCTTGCTTTCTTTGCTGCACCTCTCCAGTGATCAATTCTTTACCTCTTCAACTCATTAGTTTACTTTGGTAAGATTAATCCTCTTCACTTTCTCCTCCCCATGGCAACTCTAATAGGTGTTTCTCAAAATTTAAATTTGGAAAATAGAGAATGGAAGTGCAATATCAGCCTTGACTTCCACATATATTCTGTGCATTGAAGCTGAGTAATCATCTTTGTGACACAAGAAGCCCAAAGGTGCTGCTTTTTCATCACTTTCTTTTAGTCCTGAAAATATTTATTACTCGCTTAATAGAGGGCATCTGTTGTGCAAGCACCATATTGCATATATTTATCAACTCAAAATAGACCCTGATGGTTCCAATATTTTCTTGCATACTTAACGCCTTTATTATGCATAAGACCTATGTTCTAGAGAGCTAAGCAGGAGAAAGAAATTTGAATAAAAAACTGTGTTCAAGACATGAAATGGGCCTCAGAATTTAAGGTAAAGTGCAAGACTTAATCCTAATAATTAATCACAATGTAATTATATAAATTTTCGTCTTTTGGAGATTAAGTCTGTTAGGCTCTCAGAATTCTTCATGCAGTCTCTTTAATGGCAATTTAAAGTTTTTTGAGAATACTAAGGTGTCCTTACCCCAAAACTACAGCTTTCAACTATATCAAGTTTTCCTATCCTAAGACACATTAACAGGCAGGTGGCACCTTATGGTCTCCCAGCAAGCATCAGTTCATCTGTTCCTGGGCTCACACTTAACACCTTCTTGAACAGAGACTGATGTTTCTCTGCAGTTGGAAGCCTTAGCATTAGAAGCCTTGGGCAATTCATCCTATGCCATTCATGTGTGTTGTGACCTTTGGTTCTATCCACTCATATTGATAGCAACTATTTCCCAGAGTTGGTAGGAGGGGAGGTGGAGTAGATAGATGCTGTGAAGGGCCGCCAAGATTCCTGGCACCTCAGAACTGAGACACTCTGAATGTCCAGGAGCTTAGAGTGCTGGCGGACAGATTCATCCTTCTTCAGGAATTGTTCTCACCAAACAATACTGCCTAACCCCAGATTATACCTCCTCCCTTCAGTGTGCAAGAATGGCATTTCATTGTGTGAGCTACAAAGGCCCAGTTTCCTGGCCTCAATCTGGAATGATGCAGAAGGGCCATCTCAGCTCTGGGGGTCCCTCTGAGGCAACTGCACTGCTGCCCAATGTCTGTCTTTGCCCAGGCCTGCTTCCATTACCCCTCACAGGGCTTGTTTCCAAGAGCACTTCCCAGTAAAACTCCTGAAAGCAAATCTCAGTCTGTTTCCATGGAACTTGACCTACAACAAAAGGAGTTTAAAGGAGGATTTATCATGAATGTAACAATACCTTGACAGCCTCTTGATTCCTTTTAATTCAATAAATATAAATAAACGTGTGTGCATGTGTGGATTTGTACAATATAATTGATCTCTTTCTACATTCCAGTACACCCTAAATGCTTTTCATATATTAATTAATATTCAAAGCAGCTTTATGAACTAGGTGCTATTTTTATCCTACTTCCAGATAAGGAAATAATTAAATATGAGTTAATTGCCCATATAACAAAGCAATAATTGGAAGGACCAGGATTTAAATCCAAGCCAAAAGAAATCATGTAAGAACATCAAGGGGAAAAACTAGGAGCTGTAAGAGTTTATTGCTTTCTTTGGGCCAGTATCGTGGCCCCTGAGTGACTAAATGTTCTGTGTCTCCCTTCATTTATGCTTTGTCCACTACATTCCCAAAGGAGTCCCCCTATGGACAGACTGCTTTTCATTAGTGTAAAATTATGCATTTTATTTCTGAAGCCAGTAACATTAATCTTATTCCCATTGTTAACAATTGTTTTAAGAATTGTTTTGTATACTTCTAGCTTCTGGGACATGAAAAAGGTCCCTGGAGACTTCTAGAAAGGAAGTCACTAATTCTAAAAAGAAACAGAGGATGAGAAGTCCTTCTTGGCTGGATGTTGTCTGATGATATGAAACCTGAAACAGCATTGGCCATTGTGATCTTAAGGGATGGCACCTTCAACACAGAGCCAACAGGCTCATGAGGACAGAGAACAAGTGGGCAGATTTTACATTCCTGACATCTTGTTTAGATTTCAGCTTAACCAGCTATAGACATGCAAATAAAATCTCACCTCACATGAAATAATGTTGTTTTGGCCACTAATTCTGTTGGGAGATTTTTACTAACAACTAACAACATCCTAACTGTACAAAGCCTATAAGATGAGAAGGAAAATTAGGAAATTTAAGGGTTAATAAAATGAACAAATATTTTTAAAAAAATTATAAATAGATGACAAGAAATGAGTTGGGAACTAAAACTAACAGAAAAGTGAAAATAAGAAAATAAAATGAATTTTGAGAGACTAAAGAAAAAAGGTCAAATGTAACAGAATGAAAAATAAAGATCAAAATTAATTCTGCAAATCCTCATGGAACACTGAAACTAAATCAAATTGCTAAGAGTGGAAAGTGATTTCATTCCAAGAATTTTCAATCATTCACATATTTTTGTATTACCAACGATCCCTCAAGAACTGTTCAGCTTAAATTTAGCAACGATGTTTTGTTTAACAATCATTTTACATTTATTATCTCACTCAGCATTATTAGCTGCATATTTCAAAAAATTATAATTATGGCTTAAAGAGACTATAGTTGAATTGTTTTGACCCTTTACTAATAACAGAAACACAACTTGAATCAACTTATAGAGAGGATTTATTTATATTAGGTGCCCATATCCAAAGATAAGAAATTACCATACAAAAGCCCAAGAGTAAGAACCAATAGCACCACACAATATAGTTGTAAACAGGGATCACCAGGTAAAACCTTAAAGGTGAAGAGGAAGTACAGAGGGAAGAGTCCTCCTGAATCTCAATATCCCATAGGTCAAGCAGGATATAGATGATCTGCATGCACCCACACCAAAATATCAATTGAACATCATGTTCTGCCAAAACGCAAGTTGAAACCCTAATCTTCAGGTGATGATGTTAGGGGTAGGGGGCTTTGGAAGATGATTAGGTCATAGGGAAGAGCCCTGGTGAATAGGGTTAGTGTACTTATAAGAAGTACATGCTTTGTGCATGTGAGTATACAGCAAGAAGTCAGGAGTGTGCAAACCTGAAGAGGACACTCCCCAGCACCCAACAGGGCCAGCATCCTGATGGCAGAGTTCCAATCTCCAGGACTATGAGAAATAAATTTCCAACATTAACAAGGCAGCCAGTTCATGATATTTTGTTATTATCAATCTGAGTAATATTTGAACCTTGCCCCCCTAATGTTCTACTTACAGAGCCAGCAGTCAGGGAATATCTATGTGACTCTGTAATAATGGAAGATGCTGGAAACTGAAATGGCCTTGTTTGAAAGGGGGTCTCCTGAGCCCAGTGGCTGATATGGGCACCTCCTCTATTGTGCTAACTCAGACCTACTAAGTTCCCTTTCAACTGTGCCACTAACAGCCATCTAATTTGTCTCTTGGGAGGAATGTAGGCGGATTTCAGGAGTGAACTAGAACCAAGTCTAGAAAGAACTAGATCTCTCTGCTACTCTCTCTGGATGTCCTTCACAACAAACAATTCTTCTACATCTCCATCCACACAATGAAAATCATGGCTACCTACAACCCCTAAGCTTACCTGTTATGGTCCTGCTACCTAGAGAAAGATTGAACCTAGTAAAAATATCCAAAAGAAGAAAACCAAATTTGGGGTCCCAGGATAGCCCCTATTAATCCCATACAGTGTGATCAAGGAATTGAGTGATAGCAAATGTGTATGGGGTAACCACTACACCCAGAGGATGGGTGCTAAGCAAAGAATCCAGTATACTTCCACAAGAGAGAGACTGAGAAAGTTGCCAGTGGAAATAAGTGTTGGAATCAGGTTTGAATTTCAGTCTGGTAACTCAAAACTCCATAATCTTCACCCATACATTATAATAATGAATGAATGGAACTTGAGAACACAAGGCAGCAGTAATTAATTTGTTTTTACCAATCAAGTCACAGCCACTTCCAGGGCTTTTTGAATCCTCAGAAATATTTGTCTTCTTAATTTTTGTTGTCAAGATGTTCTTTATGAGTGCTATAAAAACTATTCTGAAGGAAGAGCAAAGAAGCAAATTTCCTTTTTTAAATTTATTTCTTACATACATGACAATAGTGGAATGCATTACATTCATAATTATCCATTCACAGCACAATTTTTCATAACTCTGTATATAAAGTATGTTCAGGCCAAATTATGCCATTATACATGAGCTCTCTCTTTTTTTTTTTGCATTACAATTCTTTTTTAAAAAATTTTTTTAAAGAGAGAGGAGAGAGAGAGAGAGAGAGGTTTTTAATATTTATTTTTCAGTTTTCGGTAGACACAACATTTTTATTTTATTTTTATGTGGTGCTGAGGATTGAACCTCGCACCCTGTGCATGCCAGGCAAGCGCATTACCGCTTGAGCCACATCCCCAGCCCATTACAACTCTTAATACACCTTTATACCACAACTTATCATATCTCTATTTGTATATAAGGTATGTTGACAACAAATTCAAATCTTTATACATGTATTTTGTATAATGATGACTATCTCCTTCCACCATCCTTGCTATTCCCCTTCTCCCTCCTTTTCCCTCCCACCCCTATTCCCTATCTAGAGGTAGTGGAAATAAGTGCGTCACCCCCTTATATCAGAGAAAACATTCGGCATTTGTTT
Source organism: Urocitellus parryii (assembly GCF_045843805.1). NCBI lineage: Eukaryota > Metazoa > Chordata > Mammalia > Rodentia > Sciuridae > Urocitellus > Urocitellus parryii. The sequence goes on along the minus strand of NC_135532.1, from coordinate 39,778,914 downwards.
TGGGGGGATTGGCTAACTTCACTTAGCATAATCTTCTCTAATGCCATTGATTTCCCTGCAAATGCCATGATCTTATTCTTATTCTAAGAATTTAAAAATTCTTAGAGGTAAATGAGAACAGAGACACAACATATTGAAATCTCTGGGACACTATGAAAGCAGTACTAAGAGGAAAATTCATTGCATGGAGTTCCTTCCTTCAAAGAAGAAAAAGTCAACAAATAAATGGCCTCACGCTATATCTCAAAGCCCTAGAAAAAGAAGAACAAATCAGCAGCAAAGCAATAAAAGGCAAGAAATAATTAAAACCAGAGCTGAAATCAATGAAATCAAAACAAAAGAAACAATTGAAAAAATTGACAAAACTAAAAGTTGGTTCTGAAAAAATAAATATATTAGACCCTTAGCCATGCTAACGAAGAGAAGAAGAGAGAGAACCCAAATTACTAGCATACGTGATGAAAATGGCAATATCGCAACAGACACTACAGAAACACAGAAGATAATTAGAAATTATTTTGAAACCTTATACTCTAATAAAATAGAAGATGGTGAAGGCATCAATAAATTCCTAGTCATATGACCTGCCCAGATTGAGTCAGGAAGATATACACAACTTAAATAAATTTCCTTTTAAATAATGTCTATTTGGAATATAAATTTGAAAATATCCTAAAAATCTTCAATAGTAGAATAGTTAAATGAATCACAATATATCCATATAATAGAGTGCTCTATGGTCATTAAAATTATTACTTCAAAATATTTTAACAACATGGAGATGTCCATCACATATAAAGAAATGGGATAGAGAATTATATGGTATCACCCAGTTTTCTAAAATAATCATACTATGCATATCCATGGAAAAATTTGGGAGGAGGTATGTTTGGGTCATGGGATTATAGATTAATATTTAATTTTTATTGTCTAAATAATGTAAAATATGTATTGATTCTAAATTCTACAAAGTTTTAAAGACAGTGTTCATAATAGAGGTTATTCTAAAAATTTAATTGTATATTTAAATTTATTTTATACATCTTTATGTGCCTTTAATTTTTTAAGCAAAACATACTCATTAAAGATTGCAAAATGATATAAGAAAAACTTCAAACAAGATGAATGAGAAATTAGATAATAAGCAATGAATCAGATTTCTGAGGTGTGAACTTATCTTTTTCTTACATTCCTTTTCCCCAGGAATAGGGAACTAATAGAAACTGTTGGTAGGATTATAAGTTAGTACAACTGCTATGGAAATCAGAATGGAGGTTCCTCAAAAGACTAGGCATGGAACTACCATATGACGGCTATACTACTCCTCGGTATGAAGTCATCATACTACAGTGATACATGCATACCCATGTTTAGAGCAGCACAATTCACAATAGCCAACTATGAAACCAGCCTAAGTAACCATCCATAGATGAATGAATGAAGAAAATGTGATATCGTATGTGCATGTGCACACATACACACACACCAAAAACAATGAAGTTTTATTCAGCCATAAAGAAAAATGAAATTATGTAATTTCCAGAAAAAATGGATGAAGTCCATTATATTAAGAAAAACAATCCAAAGTTAGAAGGTCAAGGGTCTATGTTTTCTTTCATATGTCAAAACTAGAGAGAAAAAAAGGAAAATAAATGTGGGGGTGGATATCAGGGAAAGCAAAGAGAGATCAGTAGAATAGAGGAAGGGAAGCGCAGCAGAGTGGGGGCAGTGGGAGAAGGGGAGGAAGGGAAGAAATGCTGAGGAGGGAAACTGGCCAAATAACATTGTTATATTATGTGAATATACTAATATATAACAAGAAATCCTACCATTATGTACAACTATAACTCACCAGTAAAAGGAAAAAAAAGAATCAGAAGGTCAAATAAGAGACCAAGGAAGAAACTGAATGATAAAAAATATTAATAAAAATACATAATTTTAAAAGCCCTTCTACAGTTAAAGTACATAGATTTATCAAAATGATACCCAAAATGCTAAAAAAAAAAAAAAAAAATCTACACAGCTAGAAGTCAAGGACCAGGGCATTACTTAATGAAACATCATTTTTACCTTTTATCAGCATTAAAAACTGCTCAACATTACTCCGTAATACTGTTGCCTGCATCTTTTTCTCTTTCCAAGATCGTGACCTCCTTAAGGAAAATCTCTTCCTTTCACCTTTGTAGCCCTAACAGCCAGTGCACTGCGGGAAGCACTCAAAAGCTGGAATGCAGCTAGCTCCAGGCTGCCTCCAGAGCCTGTGTTCTAGATGGCTCCCCACAGGGTGGCCAGAGTTCTCCACCCCCACTCCTCTTGGCCCTTGCTGAGCTCAGGAGCTTGCACAAGGACACAGTCATTATCATGTACACACACAACTGCACTCCAGAGGCCAGCATTCCCCCTCCTCAGACCCAGCCCTTTGAAATCAGATTCTCTCCAGGGTCCATTCCACCCCCTATGATCTCTATAGTGCACCATTTTAGGATCCAGAATTGAAACAGTAAAAACTATTTTCATAATAATGTGTGGAGATTTTCAAATACAAAATATTTACAAATAAAATAATTACATGTCATTGTTCACTATTAGTAAACAAAGTCCATACACACACACACACACACACACACACACACACACACACACACACATATACTTGATCTTGAAACTTCTCTTCCATTTGTGCTATGGTTTGAATGTGTCCCCTCCAAACCCAGGTGTGACCATCTATTAAATTTTAAGAGGTGACTAGGCCACAAGGGCTTCTCCCTCATGAATGGGATTAAGTGTCTTTACCAAAGAGTTTGACAGAGGAGATATCCCTGTTGCCCTCCTATCTTCTTTCATGTAAGGACAAGTGTACAAGGTGCTAATTTGGAATCAAAGACAGGACTATCACCAAAAACAAACTGATCAGTTCCTTGATTTTGATTTACCAGCCTCCAAAATTGTGAGAAATAAATTTCTTGTCTTTACAAATTACCCAGATTCAGGCATTTTGTTGTTTTGTTATAGCAACACACAAAATGAACTAAAATAGTTTTCTTTGAAATTTATCTATTTTTAAAAGCAGCACACTCCATTTTACCTGTTTTAAGACATGTTTCTAAAGTCTAATTAAGACATGTTAAGAAAATATTTAAAAATATCAAAATCCAAAAATAAGTAAAAATCTTAATTCATTTATCTGCCATAGTAACAGGCTTATTATTGGTGGCCTTATGTCTTTTTTCCAGATATTTCCTATTCATGGATTTTTATAATTTTTAATAAAATTATAATATATAATTTTGCACCACACTTTTCTTCACATTTAATAATTTACCTACCATAACTATGTTTCATGTCCTTAAAAATTTCTTCTTTTCTTTTTTTTTTTTTTTTTTTTGGTCAGGCGGGGTACCAGGGATTGAAACCAGGGGCCCTTAGCCACTGAACCACAGCCCTTTTTATTTTTTATTTTGAGACAAGGTCTCACTAAATTGCTGAAGCTGGCTTTGAACTCATGATCTTTCTGCCTCACTTCCTGAGCCACTGGGATTGCAGGTGTGCACCACCATGCCCAGCTTCATGACATTATTGAAGTCACAAAATATTCTCGCTTACAAAAGTGTGCGGTTAATACAACACATCGCCCTGTAGATGGACATTTAAGATGTTTCCATGGTTGCGAATGCTGTTATTGATAGCCATTATGAACATCTTTTTCTTTTGTCATTTAGCTTTTCTTCATAATCTTAAACTTAACTCTGCAATTTAGCTACACTTGGGAGAGAAATAAGGAAAATATGGAACCCAAAGAAATGCAGCAAGAGAGCACAGATTATGGGATATTGCAAGCAGATGAGATGGAGGGGTGCTCTCCTGAGCTACAGAAGCAATGGTTTTGATGGTTAAGATAAACACAAGTCAAATGCGTGAGAGCTGTCCACAGTCGGTAATGACAGTCTTCATGCAAGCTTGCCATTCCTGGACCCAAAGCACGCCATGGTTTCCAAGAGGTTCATGCCCTCTTTCACCTTCCCAAAGACTACATGCTAGTGACCCAACCACTCAGTCTTGTCAGTGCAGATGAAAAAGGGGAACTGTTTATGTTCAGCCCAGCATTTCCTGTAGACAAGATGCCAGGGCCTGTATACATCAGGGTGAAGTTCTCATCACAGATGGACTTGCTGCCTGTGCCACTATAGGGTGTGAAGTCACCACCCTGGCACAGAAATCCTGGAATAATTCTGTGAAAGCAGGAACCCTTATAAACAAATCCTTTCTCTCTAGTATTCAGAACATGAAAATTTTTGCTGTCTTTAGAACTTCGACTGCAAACAGCTCAAAGGAGAAGCAGTATTTTGTTCTTGTCAGGTCTTTTGGTCAGAGTGACACACACAAAAAAATATGTCACTAAAACAGAAATTGGTACCGAGAAGTACTTAACCCGTGGCTAAACTGACCGTATGGTTCAGAAGCCTTTGAAGTTGATTTGTGGGGGAAGGAATTTTGAAAAATTTAGAGACACAAGCTTTAGAATGTTGTGAGTAGAGCTTACTGGGCTATTCTGGTGGGAGCTCAAAAGAATGCCAATAGGACAGTGGGCAGTAGACTGGGTCCATGAGATTTCAGAGGAGGGGACTATATGGAAATTGGACTAGAGTCCATTGGTGTCATATTCCGTCAAAGAAGTTTTCTATGTTTTGTCCATATCCTGAGACTTTCCGTGAGGATAAATTTAAAGAGAATGGACTAATGAATCTGGTTGAAGAAATTCCAAGGCTGAATCATAGAATTTGCAGGGAAATGGATGGCACTAGAGCAGATTATGCTTAGTGAAGCTAGTCAATCCCTAAAAAACAAATACCAAATGTCTTCTTTGATATAATGAGAGCAACTATGAACAGAGCAGGGAGGAAGAGCAGGAAGAAAAGATTAACATTAAACAGAGACATGAGATGGGAGGGAAAGGGAGAGAAAAGGGAAATTGCATGGAAATGAAGGGAGACCCTCATTGCTATACAATATTACATATAAGAGGTTGTGAGGGGAATGGGAAAATAAACAAGGAGAGAAATGAATTACAATAGATGGGGTAGAGAGAGAAGATGGGAGGGGAGGGGAGGGGGGATAGTAGGGGATAGGAAAAGTAGCAGAATACAACAGTTACTAATTGGGCATTATGTAAAATTGTGGATGTGTAACCGACGTGATTCTGCAATCTGCATTTGGGGTAAAATTGGGAGTTCATAACCCACTTCAATCTAATGTATGAAATATGATATGTCATGAGCTTTGTAATGTTGTGAACAACCAATAAAAAAATAAAAAAAAATATTCTTACAAATCTAAAAAAATAAATAAATAAAATAAAATAAAAAAAATTAAAAAAAAAAAAAAAGAAATTCCAAGGCTGTGCCGCATTCAGGTGGTGGCATGGATATTTCTGGTAGCTTTTAGTCAAATTTGTTCTTTTCAGATCTTTTGGTCTGTGATAATCAAGAACAGAAAGCAGACCAGAAAGATTGTTTTTTGTTGTTGTTGTTTTTGAATTTGGTTTTGGTTTGGTACTGGGGATAAGTTTGGTACTGGGGTGAAGTGCCAGCACTGAGCCTCATCCCCAGTCTTTTTTATTTTTATTTTGAGACAGGCTCTCAGTATGTTGCTTAAGGCCTTGCTAAATTGCTGAGGCTGGCTTTGAACTTGTGATCCTCCTACCTCAGTCTCCTGAGCTACTGGGATTACAGGCATGCACCACCATGCCTGGCCAGATTTTTTAAACTTGCAATTTGGTCAGAAAAGTGGGAATAAAACTGGGGCTATGGAAGATGTGGTTGTTAGAAAGATTACAGCCACTAAAGAAGAGTTAAATACTTTAACCCGAAAGGGAAAGATGGCTTGAGGCCATCTCAGTCTCAAGGGTGTAAAAGTGAAAAATTTCTTTGAGAAGAGGCCATGGGGGTACCATACTTGCACAGGGGAGCCTACGAAATTATTTCTCTATGCTCAACCATCCAGACACTCAGAGACTACTGCAGCCATGCTTCCAAGAGGAGACTGCTGCTCAAGATGGTGGCAGACTTTTGCTGGTTCTTCAAAAATGAAAGATGCTGGAGTCAGGGAGTCCTGGAGGACTCCACCAAGATTTCCAAAATAAATACTAGGAGGCCAAGCAAAGTATAACAAGGTTGAAGGCCACATGGACTGCCCCTGAGAGGGCAATGCATAATGTGAGAAGGAAGTTGAAGCTGCAGTGGAGACCCCCGAGTTTAAGAGATGTCAGTAATGTGGGATGTTGGCTGAGAAAAACTTCAGGAATTGAGCAGAAACAAGCCAAGAGAGAGGCCGTGTGGGCTGCAACTGGTTAGAACATAGGGTTGGAGCCACACAAGCCCTTTATAGAGAATATCATGATGCCATATGTCGCAGATGCCAAACACGAAGCTACAGGACTTGTTTGCCCATTTGGATTTCGGTCTTGCCTTGGTCCCATCCCTTCTTTCTATGCCCCTATACTCCCTTTCAAAATGCAAATGTTTACTCTGTGTCATTATTTATTGGATATATGTGACTTGCTTTTGATATTTACAGGAGAAAACATTCATGAGTTTGCATAGAGTCTTGAAAAAGGAAAAAAAAATAGAATGCAAACAGATGATAGTCTGCCAGTTCCAGATTTGAGCCTTTAAAAGTCTGGCAACTTTTGCTTTTGCTTTTGCATACTTCTTTTGCATAAGAAATATGACTACCCTGAGGCCTCCTTTTGGAGAAGCCATGAGAAGGAGCACTTAGGTCCTCAGCCAAGAGCTCCTGTTAGCCCTTCACTCATAGCCAGTGTCTTGGCCATGAATGAAGGCATGAACTGCCCAGCTGACCCATGTAGGGCACAGATAACATACCCCTGCCACGCCCCAAAGAACTGAAAGCCAAGAAATTAAATGGTTGTTGTTTTAAGATGTTAAGTTCAAAAATAGTTTGTTATGCAGAACAGATAACTAAAACAGGACATTTCAACATTTATAATATTTATCATTAAATAGCATCCCACAAAAAGTGTTAAGGTAACTGTTTCAAAAAATCCTCACAACGGCTGTGGGTTAGCCTTTTAAATATTTGCTATAGGTAACAATTATATACTGTATATATTTCAAAAAGCTAAAATTTATTTTTGGATATTTTCAACATAAAAAAAATAATTGATGTTTAAGGAGATAGATATGTTTAACTTGATTTGAACATTGTATGATTATTTGGGTATTGAAACATCTCATGATACCCCATTAGTCTATATAAATCTTATGTTATTATATATCAGTTAAGATACATATAATTAAAAATTTTTAATTCAAAATATGTCAACTGAAACATGCATTACACACACTCTCTTTCCAACATCTATTCAACCACCTAAATCCTGGCAGCAGGCCAGGCCAGCCAGGGCAGCAGAATGAGGAGAATGTTGGGAGCCACAGTCTCTGCAAAACCTCTGGAGGGAGTAGGTGTTCAGGCCCTTCTGCCTTCCTGAGCCAGAAAGCAGAAGCAGTGAATCTGAGAGCCATCCACTGAGGTTTTAAAAGGCTGTGGATCACACATGGATTTTGAGATTTCTAAACTTTGAATCTGATGTCTAGATCCAAGTTTTTGTTGTCTCACCTGGGGTATTCGTGAGTCTATTTGGGGTGGAATGAAAGGTAAATGTGATATTGTTAAAAAAAAAAAAAAAAAAGAGAGAGAGAGAGAGAAGATGAGGCTGGGGATGTGGCTCAAGCGGTAGCGCACTCGCCTGGCATGCGTGCGGCCCGGGTTCGATCCTCAGCACCACATACCAACAAAGATGCTGTGTCCGCCAAAAACTAAAAAAATAAATATTAAAAAAATTCTCTCACTCTCTCTCTTTCTTTAAAAAAAAAAAAGAGAAGATGAACCTCGTCATCAGTGACATTCACTAGATATGGGTTTCTCCACCATTCCCCGTCCCCCTTGTGGTTGGGTAAGATCATGTGACTCATTTTGAATAAGTTGTGAGAGGAAATGATACATGATGCTTCCAGGCCAGGGCTCTTAATGGGCAATTCAAGACCCTCTACAGCTCTCTCCCCCTGGCTTGGTGACCAGCAATATCCACAACAGTGGCTAAGAAACAAATAAGAATACAACTCCTGGGCTGGGGTTGTGGCTCAGCGGTAGAGCATTCGCCTTGCACGTGTGAGACCCTGGGTTCGATTCTCAGCACCACATAAAAATAAACAAACAAACAAACAAAAAGAATACAACTCCCTGTGTACATGTAAGGAACATGAATCATGAACCAGGAAAAAAAAATCCTTCTTGTGTTGAATCAGTGAGACTTGAGGTTGTTGATACCACAACCAGGATATCCTCATTAATGCCACGTCTTCCTCTTTTGGAACATAAACACCTTCACAGACTTTGCTGAGATGGAGCTAGCTAGATGTTATGATTCTCTGCCTTGAGTCACTATTTACTCTATTTGCCCATGGTTTTTCGTATTATAATATTATTTATTACCCCATAACGTAGGCCCTCGGATTAGTGGGGGGCAAATGCCATATTTTATTCATATCTTACTGCAATGCAATGTATTGCTCCCTGGATCTTGCTCTCCTTACTGTTCCTGTAGCAAGAATGCAATCACTTAGCAGCTTTCCTCTTAACTGTCTATTTACCTACTTACCTATTCTATTTGTAATCTACCTACATATTCATCATCATTATCTACCTATCTATGTATCTTTCATCATCTATCTATCTATCTATCTATCTATCTATGCAGCCAGATTGTACAGTTTCTCCATGAAGATTACGGGGAATATGATGAAGGCAGCTTTTGGCAGGGTCCTATGTTAACAGCAACATGACTTTGGGTCCCCAATCAAGATTGTTATTATTTAGGCTGGGGCTGAGAATAACAGGGATCACTAAGAAGGGTTTGAGGGGGTCTGGGTGTTGGGGAACAGCACTGGAACTGGGGCTCAGGTTGGCCCTGCAACAACCTTGAGGGCATCCAAGGAGCCAAACTGTTCCCTGAGGATCAGGAGGACTATGTAGGTGGAACAATATGGTCCTCTTGGAAGCAGCAGCCACCACCTGGGGAAAATGGGGACACCTTGACTGCCTCCCTGATTTATTAAGTCCCCTCTCAGACCATTGGGCTTAGAGGGGGGAGGCAGCTGTACAAATTGAGACTGACTCCTGCTGAGGACTATCCTTTATTCAAAGTGTCCTCAATATCTGTACACATTCCCCCACTGAAATGTAGAAGGAAAAAATCAGACTTTATAAAGCAACACAATCCTATCTATAACACACCATAACTGGAACTTCTGCATTTAAAAATTATATCATTTAAAGGTAAACAGAATTTCAATAAAATACATGCCTCTGTTTTGAAGAAATCTTCTGCAAGAGGGGATAGATAGGTCAATATTTTTACACATTGACCCTAAATTTTTTGAAAATCTAAGAATAATGAGTATAAAATTGAATATTCTTCAACATATTATTTTTGAAGCAATAAAGGACAAATATCATTTTTTAGAGTAAAATTTTGAAGTCAGATACTATTTCTCTCTCTTAACCAGTGTGTCAATTAGTAATTTTTGAAAAATTATGCGCCCAGCCTTGCAAAAAAAAAAAAAGAAAAGAAAACAAACAAACAAAAACCACTTTGCTGTATCATGAAATTTCTGTTTTACCTGTAGTATTATACCTATAGATGGACAGTTCTACATTTTTCCAATTAATTTAGTCTCACTTTAAACTTTGCAAGACCAATGGGAGGTTTGATCATAAGGATTCAACAAAAATTATAGAGTGTACAATTTCATATATTGAATTTACAAGTGTATATAGAGTGCACTAGTTTAGATTGTAGAGCTTTTGTGTGTGTGTGTGTGTGTGTGTGTGTGTGTGTGTGTGTAAAGGAAATCATACCATCAGATTTCAGAACTAGAAGAGAGATCTAATTCAACCCTCTTATTTTACAAAGAAAGAAATATTGACTCACAAAGCTACTAAAGCCTGAATCAATAGTTCTCCAAATTATTGGCCCTTCCTATTTACTCAGACTAGTGATAAATCTGAGATTTTTTTTAATTTCCTTATGCTCAGGACATTTATTTCAAGTTCTAGACCAGAAAGAAGTTATATCACTGATTACTTTTTCTACCTGATTTATCTTTAAAATTGTTGGTTGTTACTTTCTTATAAACATGAACCCTTACTATTTAAAAACTCAGAGCAAAAGAATCACTAAATAACTCAGACCCTATTGAATGGGTCAAGGGTTGAATTCTTATTTCAAATTGTAACTTATTTGTCCGTTATGAATCAGTGTTTTTGTATTTATAAACTGAATGGTTTTAAAAAAACTTAAGCTTCACAAAGTAGAAATTAAATGCATAAATACATCCATTCAGCTTCTCCCATTTCCTAAGTGATACACTATTTGTGCCCCCAGCATCTATATTGACACAAGTAAAATGCTCTATGTCCTTGTTCTGCATCAACAACTTTGGCTATTGCTCACCACCTCCATCTAATCCATCTTCATCACCCACCTAAATAATAAAATACCCTCTCTAGTTCCCTCTCAATTTCTTTCCTTGCTCCTTTTGTTTTCTCAGCACATCAGGGAGAGTAACCCTGGTAAACATGTTAGATTATGTCACTTCTCATTTCAAACCTACCAATGGCTTTTCATGTCCTTCAGATGAAATAAAAGCCAAAGCTTTACAATGGCCCTTAGTCCTGTTATTATGTAACCCCTCGTCACTCCTTTAACTTCATTTCCTAATACTACCCTAACTTACTTGGTTTCAGCCACAGTGACCCTCTCACTGTTTCTCTAACACATCAGGTATTCTTCCACATCAGATTTTTTTTTCTTCCCTCTACCTGAATGTTCCTCTTCTAAATATACACATACCTTGTTTTCTCACCTCCTTTAAATCTCAACTCAAATATTGTCATCTCAGTGAGGCCTTTCCCAACATTACAATGTTACTACATACATCCTTCCATGCAATGAAAACAATAGTCATTGAGGCTAAAAATTTGGTGAGTAGGTAAACTAGCTGTTAGATATAGCCAGAGAGATAATTAGAAAAGTGGAAGAAATTACTCAGAAAGCAGCATAGACAAAGGAATAGAAAATAGAGAAATGAAAAAACATGGAGAGCAGAAGGAGAGGTCCAAAAATATGTCTATAATGAATTTTAGAAATGGGAAAGTGAGTAGCAGAAGTGAAATTCAAAAGAGACAACTGCTCATTTTCCATAGTAAATGAAAAATAAAAATCAATGAGTCTCAAAAAAAAATTCATGTCTATGGTAAAAAAAAAATATCTGTAAAACCAACCAACAACAAATAAAAACACATAAAACAATCAGAGAATAAACCAGATTATTTGCAAAAGAATATCGTTAAATTAACATAAAAAGTGATCTCCTTCCTGGGAAGAAAAAAAAGGAAAAGAAAAAATACATAAAGATAAAAGAACCATTGGTCAAGAGCAGAGCAGTTTGAAAGCAAAATGAAAAGATGGACACAAATTTTGAATACAACCCGAGAAAATTTCTAGAAATTAAAAAATATAAGCAGTGAAACAGAAACCTTAAAGTATAAGTTAAACTGATTATTCATCACAGATGATTGGAACTCTATTGGCAATTATCTCCTGAAGTTATGATTATAAAGCCTTTTAATTTTTTCTCATTCTTTTATATTGTTTGAATATATGTATAACCAGCTACATTTTGTATATCTAGTTTCAATAATTAAAAACAGGTAAACTTTTTCAAAAACTCTGAACACAATATAAAGGAATTCTCTATTATTTGTTAGGCTTGTGTCCTGATTGCATAGAAGTTTGTCAGGACAGACTAGATAGAGGTAGCCAACCAAAGCTCAAGATTGATCCTCACCATGAGTTGTTTGGGGTCTCTGCCATTCTCATTCAGGACCCAAGTACAAGGAGTTGTTCCCCTCACCGGAATATGGCCAATAGCCACACCAGAAAAAAAGAGTTCACTGAATCATTACTGGCTGCTAATGGCTCCTGCTGGAAGAGATGCACATTATTTCAGTCATTTCTTTGCTCAAAGTAAGCCCATGTCCATGCTTGACACGTAATCCTACCTTGTGCTGGTAGCAAAAACAAAATTTTTAATAAAAACCTTAGTAACTACCACAGAGTTAAATGTGTTTTCACATGTTATCTATTATTTGCATTTATTCTGAAACATATCATCTACTTACTTTCTTTGTCTATGTCTATGATCCTTAAAGTTCTAATGATACTTGTTTTATCCTTAACCCTAACCAGAGCCCTAGCAAAGCATACTTCCAATCCCAGTCCCCAGTCAATATGAAATAGCTTTTTTGACCCTCAACCAAAGATGCCTCTTCCTGACTTAGATACTCTCCCAGTCCAATACAAAGGTCCAACAAAGGATTCATTTTGTTCTCTTGACTCTATAAAGGCAATTGATAAACCCTTTTGTAAAATAAATTCTTGACCAAATTTTTCTACAATCCTCCAATTTGTTTATCCAATATTTCATCTTTCCTCAACTGCCACATCCCCCTCCATCCCTAGACCAGTTGTTCATTTTGGTGGAGCACAGCAGATACTGCCCTTTGTGGATATCACCATCAATCCATGTTCTCAGATGAAAGGTCTCGAAAGAGATCCTTAAGAGGAGGAGGAGTAGGATACCTAACGTGCACCCACATACTGGTCTTTTGGCCTTTGCGTCTTTGAAGATCTAATTATGCTGAAGCATTAGAAGACAGAAAAAAAACACTGACAAACTCCAAAAATACAGCATAATATTTCACTTATATGATTTTTTTAAAAATTCTTTCTAGAAGAAAAAAAATCAGATAAGAAGTTACATTCTATCTAACACAACACACATTTTAGGCTTTGTCAAGGGGTGAGTACACATTCAACTTAATCTACATGCACATGTTGGTATCAGGAGCATTTTCAGAGTCATTTTATAATGTACTCAACCTTCCACAAAATATTGCATATTCAAAGAAAAATGGTTTCCATACAACTAGACTGCAATTATTTGTCACCCAGGCAGAAAAATGAACTAATATAGTCAAGATGAGTGGGTGTATAGATAGATGTCTCTTGACCTGTGATGGGATTATATCTCCACAAACCCATTGTAAATTGAAAATATCTTAAGTTCAAAATGTATTTAATACATCTAACCTGCTGAACATCTTAGCTTAGCCTGGCCTACCTTAAACATCCTCATAACACTTACCTTAGCCTATAGTTTGGCAAAATCATCTAACAAAAAACCTTATTTTATAATACAATGTTGAATGCCTCATGTGATTTATTGAATATCACACTGAAAATGAAAAATTAGATGTTTGGATGGGTTTGCTTTCATGCCATCACAAAGTCAAAAATTGTTAAGTCAGGCTATCCTAAGTTAGGGACTTTCTGTATATTCCTAGAGGAGTATCTAATGGGAAAAGAGTATTACATTCAAGATTTTCTCTACTTTGGTTTGAACATTCAAATCCTGATAAGTTAAATTTAGAGAACTCTCATTTACCTAGATAATATAGTAATGATAGCATTATAAATACAGTAATCAAGATTTTTGTTTTCTTTTAGTCTATTTCCTCAGACAAACCAAATAATTACAATACTGTAGAGAGTGTAGTTTTGAAACCTAAGCAGATTTGAGCAGAGATGATGGTTTTACACTTGGAAAACCTATAAAGAGCCATACATACCACAGAAGTAATTATGTAGCCATAATTCTGGTATTGCAAGGGGAACTTGAAAATAATTAAGAACATTCTTAGCTTCACTACTCTTGGTGATGCCAGGCTTTCAAATGTATAGAATATGTTAGAGCATGTGCCTAGCCTGCACAAAGCCCTGGGTTCAATGCCCACTCCTCCTCCTCCTCCTCCTCCTCCTCCTCATCATCATCATCCACATAGTAATTAATAGTAATAATAATAGAGGGAGGGACAAGATGGCAGATTAGAGTGAGGCAGCATTTCTCCTAACTCTGTCCTTCAGAACTCAAATAGCAGAAATACTGCTCCTCCCTGAGGCTTAGAGTAAAAAGTACTGAGACTGGAGGGGAGTTGCCCTAGCCAAACCAGAGGCTGTTCGACTCATTAAATGGATCTAAAATAAAGTCACCCTGAGTTTGTAAGTCCACCGTGGAAGTCAATCCATGAACTGTCTTGGGACTGCAGCACAGAGGTGCCAACAGGACCCAGATCCCAGATCCATGAGTTCACAGCTAAGCCCACACAAACCTATCTGACCCTTCCAAAGACTTCACTGAGCCTAACAACCCATGGAAAATCAGAAATTGAGATCATTTTGCCCAGGGGAAACACAAGTTGGAGAGGCTAGAGTGAACCCAGCCTCCCCAACCCCGAGAGTCCAGCGGCTCGCAAGGGTTTACAAGGCCAGCTACAGAGGGTGAGAACTTGGAAGGGTGAATGTGAGAGCACATGGTTCTCAATTTGTCCAGCCAACTGTCCCTGGAGATCACCAGGACCAGCACCTACCAGGTTCCTGGGCCCAGCACCAAACCAGTCCCTAGTGCCCTCCAGGTCCAGCCCCAGTGTGGCACACACCCAGGGCCCCAGCTCCCCACCCAACCCACCACTGCTAGGCCTACTAGGCGCACAGCCTTGCCCCCGACCCATAGCCCAGCCTGACAAAGTGACACTTCACCATGAGGCCTGCCAGACTTATCCCACAGCATTGCCACCAGTCTGCAAAGCCCATCACCCAAACCCGATCTGCCTGGCCCCAGCCAGCTAGGCCACCAGACATAACCAGCCACTTTGCCACTCAGCCGCAGCAGCCCATCTTGCCTGCCCCACCACTTCAACACCAGGCCCATTTTGCCACCCAGGAACAGCCCAGCTTGCCCTGCATGCCACTTTGCTGCCAGGGCCACCTGCCCCAGTCAGCAGCATGACCACCCAGCCTGCAGCCTGGCCTGGCCTGCCCACATCAGTCTCCCAAGAAGGGAAGTTGGGAAGCCTTAAATCCCAAACTTCAACGCAGTGAGTAATAAAAACAATAAAAACAAAGGACTCAACAGCCCAGGGCCCATACTCCCACACTTAGTTCATACCTCAAGAACAAATAAAACTAAAATCAGCTGGGCACAGACAGCAAACACATATGCTCACTGACTATTGTGTCTACCATAGTAGAAGCAACTCCTTAATAAACTTTTCACCAAGATATTTTTTCTGTTGTTTTGTTTTGCTTTTTTGGTTTTGTATTTTTTTTAATGTTTTGTCTTTGTTTGTTTCTCTCTCCTCATTCCTAGGCTTTGTTTTTATTGATTTTGTGGAGTTTTTTTTTTATTGTTTTTGTTGTTTGTTTGGTTGGTTGTTGTTTTTGTATTGATTTTTAAAAAATAATTGACAGCGGAATACATCACAATTCTTATTACACATACACAGCACAATTTTTCATATCGCTGGTTGTTATCAAAGTATATTCACACCAATTCATATCTTCATAAATGTACTTTGGATTTGAAAGTGTTATTTTTTTCAAGCTCTGTTTTTTGAGGGTTGGGGTTTTGATTAGTTTTTTTTTTTTTTCTTCTTGTATCAGGGATTGAATTCGGGGCACTTGACCACTGTGCCACATCTCCAGACCTATTTTCTATTTTATTTAGAGAAAGGATGTCACTGAGTTCCTGAGCACCTCCCTTTTCCTGAGGCTGGCTTTGAACTCACAATCCTCTGTCTTGGCATCCTTGAGCCACTGGGATTACAGGTGTGCACCACTGCATCAGGCCTTCATTAGCATAGTTTTATTTTATTTTGTATAGTCTTTGTCACTACTCTATCTTCTTTCTCTCACTTTCTATTTTTTCAGTTGCTGTCAACTAAATTCCATTATCTTTCTCTGCCTTTATAGTCTTCTATTTTTTTCTACACTTTCTCATTAACAATATATCCTAAGTTACCACTTCATCTGCCCCATTCACCCTTTTGAAATTGCAAACACTTTTCTACCTTCCTATCTCTTCTTCTTTCCTCATATTCAACTCTATCCTTAACATCTCTTAATATAAACAGATG
This sequence comes from Urocitellus parryii, assembly GCF_045843805.1. NCBI lineage: Eukaryota > Metazoa > Chordata > Mammalia > Rodentia > Sciuridae > Urocitellus > Urocitellus parryii. The sequence continues at coordinate 39,762,798 of NC_135532.1, read as the reverse complement.
TCTACAATGTGTGCCCCTACCAATGTCACAGCAATAGTTAATATGGCAAAAGTCATAGATAACACCTATTGCTTGATTTTTATGCCAGACATAATTCATGATTATTTGCTATTTTGACTGATGGAAATTGCTGATCCTCCTATTTCTGCATATTGTACCAATTAACACAATAGATATCAGAATAGGAACTAAGTACCTAGTCTACTGCTATATATTGTTTGCATAGATGGCTGCTATCACTGGGCTGCCCTGCAATCTGTGAGGTACTAATAACATAGAGGGACACTATCAACTTGTCAGGTAAAAACTTTGCAGCTTCAGATCCATCCAGATAGATGGGAAGACATACAAACAGTATGAAAAAGCAAGGAAACAAACCATCAAAACCAACATAGAATACTTCAGCAGACTCCAGTGACATCACAGTGAGGAAATGTCAGAATAGGAATTCAGAAAGTCATGGTTAAACTGATCTAGGAGATAAAAGACGATGTAAGAAATGAAGTCAGAGACAAAATACAAGAAGTGAAAAACCACTCAATAAGAAAATAGAGATCCTAAAGAAGAATCAGTTGGAAATCCTTGAGGTGAAGGAATCAATAAACCAAGTTAAAAATTCATTAGAAAGCATCACCTATAAATTTAACCAATAAAAATGAAGTTTGTTTTAGTTACCTTTAAATTTAAATTGATAAACCATCCATCCTTACTTTTAGTCTTCCTCCGAAGTATTTATAATATTCTCTCATTTCATAAAACTTTTAGTACAATTTGTTATAAAAAATTTACTTGGATATTAGAGTTGTTTATGTTAATGACATGATTAATTGCTGGTTCAAAATAAGGTATCACATTTTTCTCTTATATTTTCATTATTTTTATCTATATTTTTATTACTCAATGAACTCTAGCAAAGAAGTCACAGGGAAATTTAACTTTTGTATTTGAAGATGTGATCAAATGAAATTTAGGAAAACTATTACTCAGTCTTTGGGTGAGGAAATAACTTGACGAAAATGTTCACATATTTAGAGTTCAGACATTAAAATAATACGTATCAGTAACTTGTTATTCTTATTAGCAGAGGTAACAGTTATCAATTGCAAAGAAAATCTTTTATAACTCCACAAATCCAAAGTATAAAATCTATTATAAGATAATAAATTGTATAGCAATACATAAAGTTTACTCCTCAAATTCAGTCTCAAACCATGTCAGAATATTATCTTCTACCGCTATGTCCCATTTTGTTTTAATCATAATATTCTTCTTAAACTAAAATATGTTCCACATGCCCCTTTGATTTGAAAAATTGTACCTTGATTTTTCTCTACTTTCAGTCTTCCCATCACCAATGAAATTTTTAATTTATATATTCTCACTTTAGAAGGGGCATTTCTATGAATTTAGTGGAAAAACACGTCTCCCTATCAACAGTTTGTTGAATAAATGTTCATAATCTAAGTACGCAGCACTTAAGTATGCAGTCTAAAGTTAGACTATGGCAAAACATTATACATTAAACTTAATCATATACATAGAGTTCTGTGTAAAACAAAAATCATCATGGTACCAAAGATAAAATTTTCTCCCCTGTTGTCCAAAAGCTAAAATGCCCAACACTAACTACTTCACTCATTATGAGGTAAATGTGCTTAGATGTTGAAAATAAATAGCAGGAGATAATGCTAATTTTGACTTTTAACAACACATGAAAGAAAAAAAGAAACCATCAGATAAATACAAAGTGAGTACCTCTTTGGAGCTGTTTCAGTTAAAATTAAACTTTAATTTCCACAAGTTCCTTGTTACTGTACATAAATAAAACAGATTTTTTGATATTTATTCTGAATCCTGAAAACCTGCTGAACTTAGACTACTAAGTTCTAGGAATTCCTAGAAACTTTTAAAAAAATTTTCTGTGTAAAATCATATTATATTTAAATAGGAACTGATTTCTTTCTTCCTTTGTGATTTGGAGGCCTTTCATTCCCTGTTCTTGTCTTAATGATCTGGCTAGAACTTCCAGCACCGGTGAATAAAGGTGCTGAGAGTAGGCATTCTTACCTTGTTCATCCTCTCACCATGAAACATAACATTACCTAGACCAGTTTGGCTAGTCTCTAGTAAGTTCCATTCCTCTGGGTATGACAAAGCCACAACAAAGCATCACAAAGACAGTGGTTTAAAAGAGCACACACATTCTCTCATTGTTCTGGAGAATATATGTCCAAAATCATGATGTCATCATCAAGGTCATTCTCCCACTAGGACTGCTTCCCAGTTCTGGTAAAGGTGTCAACTAGAGATATTTCTGTGCCTCAGTCACCACAAGGGACATTGTCTCTGCTCTCCTCCTGAGTAGGCTTGGGTAGAAATGGCCCCTGATAGTCTCCATACCTGAGGAGCTTCTTGGAGATTTCATATTAGGAACTTAATTTTCTTAATGATCACTGGACCATGTAAATGCTCATGTTCTTTTGATAGTTTAAGCTTTTCTACAAATTGATCTCTCATCTAAACTGTATAGACTGTGTGTTTAAAGTTTTTCAGTTGCTCTAATCATTTTCTGTCACTATCATGTTTTCCCTAAAGTTGCACACATCATTAAAAAAAAAAGGTTGCATACTTTGTTTAAAAAAAAAACAGGTTCATGGAGCTGTCACTGTAAAAATGAGGCCTGTTCTATTCAGGTTTGTGAAGATGAATGTCAACCTGGCTTTCTAGACCACCGCTGATAAACTCCTGTCAGGTGGGGACACGCACTGACAACAGCCACCATCCTCCTTTGACTGCACTTGAGTCCTGCAGGCAAGAAGAGGCCATAGGAGGCTGTGGAGCAAGGATGCCCTGGAGGAACAGGCATCTGGGACACAAAGTGGAAAACCACGTGTAGATTGTAAGGGTGGAACCCATGGTTAGTGCTCTACTTGTTGCAAAGGCCTCAGAGTGAAGGAGCTCGGCGTCCACATATTGAAATAATAAGTGAAACAGCCCTTACTTCCAACCTCCAGAGGGGGAGTTGCATTGTCCCCATTGGAAGGCCAACATCTGTTTCTAGGAGCCACAGGGAGAACACCTGCCTGACAAGTGCCAGCCTGGCCCAGGGGCAGGCCTCGAGGCAAATGCCAGCCCAGGACACCCTGTCCTTCTGCTCCTGAGAACAACCACACAAAATGCAAAAAGGCCTTCCTCCTCTACACGCCTCCCTCCCGTCCTCCAGGATCCCACACGTCTGTGACTGTCCCAATGTGGGCCTGGAGTTGTCACCTGGGCCTGGGCTTCCTCCCCAGGACACTCCTCCATGATCCTCAGTAGGCCTCTCCTGCTTCCCAGAACCTCCTACACATTGTGACCTCTCAGGTAGCTCTTAGGCAATCCCTTCCCTAGGCCAAGGTTGGGTCAGAAAATGGCCATTTCCTGTCTGTACACCCTGTGCCCTGCCTTGAGCTGGGAAGTGGCTTTGCCTTAGAAGGATTCATCACCATTGGGATTTTCTATAGAAAACGTGCAAAGTGTTAATTTTCTGATAATTTCACAAATGGCAAACTACTAAAATGACACATATGCCCTACATTTTTTAAGGTATCCATACCTGACCACTAAGGGGATAGCAGGATGAAACTGCTACAACAGCTGTGGGGGCACAGTCTTGGGAAATATCAGGGATGGAAGAGTTAGGGCCTCTCCCCTCCTGGCTAACCCAAGTATTTTCCACTCTTCATTTGTGCATGCTTCAAACTTCAGCATCAAGAGAACTCAAAGCAAAGAGCAATTCCACAAGAGTACATTTTGCTTTTATGCAAATATCATCCATAAGATGGTTTGTCATCTCCACTCCCCAAACCCCATGTGTTCCCTTCTCTGCTACCTCCAGCAGGGGCCATGAGGAGGATTTGGGTGCCGAAGCAGCATGGCAGGTGGTGAGGCACATAGTCACTGCTGCAGGCAGGCCCACCCCAACCCCTGACCCCCTCTGACTTCCTAGCAAACAGTATGAAGGAGATGATGTCATAGAACTCTCTGGGGTCTCCTATGCCTTCTCAGATGTGATTTCTCCAACAGTTGCCACCCACCCATCTTCTCCACACACCTCAGGAAGGGATGCCTTCTGCCCAAGGACATGAGCTCAAACTCATTCATATCTATGCTGGCTCTAAGGCAAAATCCCCATCCAACTGGGTTAAGGAGAGCAAATCTCCAAGACACTAGGTCAAAGCAAGTGAGTGTACATCTACAATGGCTAGAGGTAAGAGATCCTCTACATTAAGGTAACTGAGTCCCCATCTACACTGGCTAAAGGCAGTTGTGTGTTCCCTTGTACACTGGCTGAGGTGAGTAAGTCTATCTAAATTGAACAGGAGAGAAGCATAGTGATTCAGGCCTTTAAGGGGATGCCTGGTGGCCTCCAGCCCTCACTCAGGGACCCTTCTCCCTCCGCCATCAGCCTTTTTTTTTTTTTTTGGAACATCAATTTGACTATGCAATTTGAGAAAAACAAATTTATTAATATCTCTGTCATCTCAGGAGCATGGGAGAAAGGACAGAGAAGAGCAGGGTAAGGGAAGGGTCCCAGGGAAAATAGTCTCATTTGATGTCCCTGGCAGGTGGGGGCAGGGGAGAGTCCTGATCTCCAGGTAAATCCAGGTGTGCTCCTGGCTGGATCACATGTGGAGAAGCCTTTTCCTTTCAAGCCAGTAGGCACTCAGCTGTTGGGGTCCACGTGACCAATGCCAACATAGTGACAGCATCCACGGAGTAGAGAGTCCTCTGGCTGGCTGTTTCTTTGTTTGGTCCATCTGAACTGTCCATTTATGTAGGAACCACCCAATTTGTGAACCTAGCAGGTTTCTGCTCTCCTGGTGTAGGAGCCTCGTTTTCGCCAACACATGAGGGTGTGTAACAGCACAGTCTGCGCAAGCAGGCAGCCATCCTCTGCCTCACCCGCTTCCAGCCCTTCCTGTGGCCCCAGGGACACCCTGTGGTGGCATCTTGGGAGACTTGGCTGTCTGTTGTTGATGGGCAGGGTTGGGGTGAGTCGGACACAGAGTGATGCTGGGAGGCTAGCCTGGGAGTGGGGGGCTTCTCATGCAAGAAGCGGAGACTAATGGCAGGCCAGCTGGCCCTTCTGAAGCCCTTCTGCCCTGAGTCCTTGGCCTCCTGAGGCTGATGATGCTCACAGGGCAAGGGGAAGGTGTGAAGGGCAGGCTCACTCGCCCTCCTCTTCGGGAGGGCAGGGGAAATGGAAGGATCCCTTCTCCCAGGCTTCATGCAGCCTGCCCCCTGGCTTATCTGCTGCTGGATTATGAGATAGGAAGCCATCACATCATCAAACTTTTTCTGGGACAGTGACACCCAGGTACTGTAAGGGTCGTACCCCATGTCGAACAGCATTGCCAGTACTGTGGGGTCTGAGAGGTTGGGGAGGGGCACATCATGGAAAGATGACTTCTCCTCACCCTGATTCAGCCACGGGTCTGCCAAGATCTCCTCTGCCGAGGGGCTTGCTCCTGGGTCCTCTGCCAGGATTTTCCTGATGAGCCTTTGTGCTTCGGGGGACACGTGCTGGGGAAATTCCAACTCAGGGTGTAAGAGGTCATGCGGGCGGTTCCCTGTCAACATAAAGTTCAAAATGATACCCAGTTGCCAGGTGTCCATTGTGGGGCCCTCCAGAGGGCCCCAGGCTCTGTCCCATTCTTGCCCAGGCTTGAGAACGGTGCTTAAGCCAAAGTCGATGATTCGGATGTTGCCTCTGGCATCCAGCACAATGTTTTCTGGCTTCAGGTCTCCATGTAAGACGTGCATCTTGTGGCAGTAGCACACTGCACAGGTGATCTGTCTGAAGAGTCTCCGGGCCTCCTCCTCCTCCTGCATGCCCCCAGGTGGGATGAAGTCAAAGAGCGATCCCCTGCCTCCATGCTCCATCACCAGGTAGACATATTGGTGGGTTTCAATAATCTGAAAGAGGTGGATCACATTCGGGTGGTTCAGGGTCTTCATCGCCAGTTTTTCAGAGCAGGTCAAACTCCTCCAAAGTCTCTTTGGCAGGACTTTCACCGCCACTTCTGCCCCAGTGCGCAGATGGCGGGCTAGGATCACCTTACCAAATACCCCATGCCCAATGTCCTTCAAGACCTGGTAATGGTCTTTGAAGGCCTTCTCCTGGCAGGAGCCAGGCCACTTTGGCACTACACTAGACTCACTACTCTTACTATGCATCCTAAGCAGGAACACCAACTAAGGATGCTAGCTAAAAACAAAATAAGAAACTAAAACAACAAACCAAAATCAAAAAACAAAACAAGACAAAACAAAAAAACCCAAATCAAAGAACCAATCGCCAAAGACCACAACCACCAACCGCCAACCACCAAACGCACTAACTAGCTGGGAGTCCGACAGGTCACCACCAAGAGCTTCCTGTACTTATGGACAAAAACCCAGCCTCAGTCACTCTGTTATATACCCGGGGATTGAGACTCCCTCACAGTGGCTCCTTGTGAGCTCGGAGTAAGAAATGACCCAGTCATGCCTAGGCATCATCTCCAGTGGTCATGTCCCTTTGGTCCTACAGGAACTTTTCTAGTTTCAGAGTAAGAATAAGAAAGGACTCCAGAAGCTTTATGCTTCAATGGGTTATGGAAACTGATATTTATGCTTTAAAAATTAAAAATCGTACAGTACTTCAGTGGACTTTTCCTTTCAAGTCTGAATGTCTGTTGTTTAACTTTGGCTTTGAAAGACCTCATCATATCTACACTCAAGGTATTCTATTGCTTTTTCTTCCAACACTGAATAAGGGTGTCAAAGAATGGTAGCACCTAACTCATATTGTGATATTCTTAACAAAATGCTCTGTTCCCTAAGACACTTTAGATCACAATATACATATCTAAGGGGTTGAGAGGGAGGAAGGACTCATCATAATTTCCCCTAAGATTGTCATCAGATCTCTCATTAGAAAAACTGGAGCACAAAACAGAGTTGAAATATTCAAGCAATAAAGGACAAACTCTAGAAACCAAGAATCCTAGAGCCAGTAAAAGTATCCTTCCCAGAGAGGGAAGAAATGGAGGTGTTCTCAGATGACTTCACCCCTTCATGGTAGTATAATTAAATGCCTTAGACTGGGTGATGTATTAACAAATTAACTAGTCCCAGTTTGGTAGACTGTCAAGTTCAAAGTCAAAGCACACTTTGGTGCTGTGTACTCATATGAAGGAAGGGCAGAAGAGTGGAACTCATTCCATCAAGAACCCCCTACCCTTTTGTTTGTTTGTTTGTTTGTTTGTTTTGTACTTACTGGCAACTCAACACATCAACCTGAGCCTCACACACTTCAAGCATGTGTTCTGCCGCTGAGGTACATCCCCAGCCTTTAGATTGCTAGACAAGTTCTTGCTAAGCTACTCAGGCTGGGCTTGAACATGTGATTCAAGCATATAGGCTTACACCCTCTTGTGGTTTAAAAATGAGGTGTTCCCCAAAAGCTGCTGTGTTAAGGCAGGACTATTCAAAAGTAAACGTTTCTGGATTGGGAAAACTGTACCTGATCAGACCCTCCTGGTTCCAATGGACTAACTGGGTGGGCAGGTAGTATGTGACTGGAGGAGGTGGGCCATTGGGGTAATGCCCTGAAATGGTGATACTTCCCTGTGTCTCCTTCCCCTCTTTCTGTTCCCTTATTGTCATGAAAGGAGCAGCTTTCTGTTGCTTGGTCCTTGCCCCATGATGTGCTGCCTCCTGTTGAGCCCAGAGCTATGTTTTAGGCCCTCTATGGACTGAGACTTCTGAAATTAGGCGCTGCAGATAAAGTTCTCATTCCTAAGTTGTTCTTGTTGGGTGGTGTGGACACCGCATGAAATGAAGATAACTGAATCAGAACTGATACCAAGAAACACCTGAGACTCTGTGAGGTTGCACTCTAAAACAAGGGACCAACTTATCTGGTAGAGGAAATTTCAGGACAGCACAGCATTCATGGATATTATGGTAACTTTTTGCCTCCTTTACTCTGAGAATGGGAGAGGAAAACAGAGCTAAAGAATTTTTAAATCTTATAGGTTAGACAGACTTTTGGAAAGTGAGGAGGTAACTGTGACCATTTGCTTTTGGAGAAACAGCAATTCCATCCTAAAATGTTGTTGTTGTTGTTTTATGTCTATTAGTAGCTGCAACCTGCTAGTTTCTGCTTCTGTAATCATGTTTGCCCAGCAAGAACTGGAGCTGCCTGGAGAAAGGAGGCAAAAATCAAGGCTACCTGCATGAGAAAGTCTTGAAACCCAGAGATCGGTACTGTACCACAGACACTAAGAACAAAGGTCTGTGCTCAGCCTTTGGGAAAGACTCTTTTGAGCCCACATCAGTGCTGAAGAAACCTTGCTCCTCTCCATCTCCAAGGGCCACTTGTCTCCTTCCAATGCCATGATTTTTCCATATTTTAGGTTTAGGGACATGAGTACTTGGTACACTACAAGGCCATTCTCAACCCTGAAATCCACACACAATGCTGATGATATCAGCTCTCACCAGACTATGCTCACCATTACGTCAGCTCTGATCCACATACTTCAAACTCCTTTAATTTTCACAATTACCTCACATAGCAAGTGCTAGTATTTCCCCCATTTTATAGATGAGGAAACTGAGACACAAATAGTAAATAATGTGTACATAGTCACCAGTGAATAAAGAACCAGGATTGAAACCCAAGTGTTCTGAACCCTGAGGCTCTTCCCCACCCCAACTCTAGCTCCTCCATGTCTAAACACAGTCACAGCAGCATTATGACAACAAGGACACCTGGGCACATCAAGAAGACACTCCTGGTATAGCTTTGAAATGAGCAAAAAAGCAGGAAAAAAAATAGCTTTTCCTTTTAAAAAAGTGACACATTGTCCTTATGATAATAAACAAATTCTTATCAATTTGTGTAGTAAAATATTACTCAGTTAAACCCCGTTCCTTTAATTCGATCCTCTCTACTTCCAAAGAGGTATTCATTGCCTGTTAAATAATGGAAATGCTTTGTAGCTTGATTAGGGTATTCACTTGACTGTATATATTTGTCAAACTGTAAAGGTCGGGCGAGCATCGGAGGAAGAGACCACCAAGAGACTGTCTCATGCAACAGCAAGGGGTTTATTGGGGGTCCAGCATGCTGGGGCTCAGAGCTCACTTAAATAGAGCAAAGAGCCCCAAGAACAGCTTAAGCAGAGCTTATATACTTTCCTTGGAGAGGGCAGGGAGGGAAGTTCATTGACGGGTCAGGGCGAGTGGGCGGTTTGCGTGCAACCAAGTAAGGGAATACATTCTGCAGTTTGGCAGTTGGGGACAGCACATTCTAGGAACAAGATTAGCAAACAGTTCTCAAGATTATTAACCTTTCAAAACTTCATTAAATAATACACTTAAAGGTTACATTTCATGGTATAAACGTTTTAGTTCAATATAGTTGCTTTCTTTTTAAATTCTGTATGTGGGTCCTAAAAAAAAAAAATCACATCATCCCATGTTAAAAGTGCCTCTGAGACAGTGAAACATAGAGGTATAGTGTCAGAGTTAAGAGTCTAGCTGAAGTGCACATACAAACTGCAAGCTTGAGCTCTCTGCCAAGATGGCAGCCTGAACATACCTTTCCTTTGTGTGTCCCTCTAAAGCAAGAGCAAAAGACTGCTCAAAAACAACAATTAAGGAATTATTTTAAAGATATAAACTCACAAGGACAGAAAGGATGGTATATTAATCAGGGTTCTCTAGAGGAACAGGATCAACAGGAGGTATGATTATACAAAGAGGATTTATTAGATTGGCTCATACAACCAGAGGCTGGATAGTTCACAATGGCCATCTGCAGGCTAGAGAGCTAGAGGAACCAGGAGCTGTGTTATCTATTCTACACAGTAACACTCATGAAAATTTTCAAAATAATTGTGATCCTACTTTACAGAGAATTACAGCCATCACGAAAATATGGTGAACTTCAAGCCAGGCATGGTAGTACACACCTTAAGTCCTGGCTTCTTGGGAGGCTAATGCAGGATTGTTTGAGCACTGGAATTAAGGACCATCCTGGGCAACATGGCGAGATGCTATTTCTAAAAATAAGTACATATAAATAAAATATGGTGAATTTCACAGTAGCTTGCCTTTTCTTTATATCATTATATATTTTTATAATGGAATTTGATGGTAACTTTTTAAAGGAGAATGAAGGTAACTATGGCAGACATTTCTGAGACAGAGGCAATAAAGTGACTATTGGATTTGGTCATGAGGGTATTATTAGTGAACTGCACAGTTCTGGTGGGACTGTTGAGACAAAAACTCTATTGGAATAGTTTGAGGAGTAAAAAAGGAGTTTTGGAAGTGAATGCAAAATTCACAGACTTCAGGGGCTGGGGATATAACTCAGTTGGTAGAGTACTTGCCTCACATGCACAAGGCCCTAGGTTTGATCCCCAGTACCACCCCTCCCACCCCTGAAAAAAATCAGACTTCTTTAAAAAGTGTTGCTTCAAAAAAGAGCATAGTGGTGAAACCGGAGATGAATGAGGGATGGGGAGTGGTCTTCCATCTGTTCAAACATTTATTTTCCAATATGAGGAAGTCTAGACATATTGGGTCCCTTAGAGGTAGGAGCTCTTGTAGTCTGTGTAACTGTTGTGGATCGAACACTTATTTCCCCCACAAATACCCATGTTGAAATCCTCACCCCCAAGGTGACAGTATTGGGAGGTGGGGCCCTTGGAAAGTGATTAGTTCATGAGGGCAGAACCTCCACAAGTGCATTAGAGCCATTACAGACAAGGCCCCAGTGAGGCATTTGACCCTTCCATGATGTGAGAAGGCAGGAAGCAGACCATCACTAGACAATGATCTGCCTTCATCTTGGACTTCCCAGTCTCTGCAGCCTCTGAGAAAGAAAATCTTGTTGTTTATCAACCAGCCAGGTAAAAGGTGTCCTGTTATGCACTCAGAGGGCAACTAACACACCCAGCCTCCTTATCTGCTGCACAAGGGCCAGCTTACACTGTGGGGGTAAGCATCACAGTGTGAATGACCTAACAAACAGAGGTCTCTTCCTGCTAGTGCAAGGTCCAATGCAGGTGCCACCCTACTGCATTTATCACATTCAGGCAGCTGGGCTTTTCCATCACATGTCTCTCCTGACATAGTCCTGCCCTTCCAGACAGGCAGGGGGGAAAGATCTTGCAGGATGTTTTGTTTATGTCCAGATTGGAAGTAATGCATGTACCTTCCACTTGTTTCATAAGCCACCTTTAGCCAGCCACAATGGTCCTCCTACATATATTCCTGGGGTCCATAATGTACAGAGTGCAGAGGAAAGGGTTCAGATCAGGTTACTAGAGTCCACAGTGAAGTCCTTCCCCAAAAGTCATCTTTATGTGCCTGGCAATAGTACTTGCTAAACAAATGACCGAGTCATGGCTTCATTGATTTATTTTTAATATTGGAATTTATCTAAAGTGAATGGGACTGAGGACCTAGGAATAGAGGCAGCAGAAGGGGAGCTTTCTCAACTGAGCAATAAGAAACTTATCTGTCTCTGTGTAAAGGAGGTGGCAGAAGAGTCCTAGAGGTGGGTAAAAGGCTGGTTCACTGGCCCAGAACTCTGGACACCATGGTTGGTGATCTAATGCTTCTTTGCAACCTCCCTGTACTCTACCTTCTTGCTAAAGGGAATGCTGACGACACTTCAGTCCCCTCCCCCAAGCTCAAGCCTGTGCACAGGCTTAACATCAGTCAGACCCAACCTGCAGGAAGGTCCTCAGTCACAAGGTTTCTGGAGGTTATCTCCAAAGATGGATGAAGAAAAACCTGTGCTCTTTCATTTGGCAATTCTTTATAAGCACGCTTTTTAAAACACACATTTAAGGATGTCTGTCTTTAAATAAAAATTCTTCAACTGGTTTGAATCCGAAAATCATAGTTCCCTTTTTTCGCTTTGCTACAAACTAAAATACTGTTCTTTGATAAATGATACAACTGCAAATACAACAGGAAACTCGCATTCAAATGGGACACTGAGCGCCTTGGCACCCTCACACAGTGTGGGTGGCTCCCCAGCCAAGAGGACTACCAATGCAAGAATCCCACCGTAGATTTAATCAGATATGTTGTTCCCTTCACTTTTTCAGCCTGCTTACCTCATCTACCTATGTCCCTGCATCCACAGTCTTCTACTTCCCCATCCCTGCCATGGCTAGTCCCTCCCTTATATCCAGGAAACAGAAGCCTGTGGTTTTCCTCTGGCTACATCCAGCTCCACAGGAGCAGAGACAATACAAGAAACTGCCTACCCACAGGCTCCACCCCTCCTCTTAGTAATCTAGGCACCTGGATCCCCAGGATCCCCTGCCCTGTGGTCCCAACCTCCTATAGTCTACTTAGGACTTTCCCTTGGTCCAGTCTCCCAAAGACAAACGGTTCTAGCCTCATGAGGAGCAAGGGGCAGCTGTTTGTGGGATGGGGTCAAAGTAGGAAGGGAGGTTTCAAGATAGCAGAATAAAGAATGTCACTTTCCTGGCTGCTCCATGGCATGAAACCAGGAAAGCAGATAGGCAGCTTCTCAGCAAGTTGGGTGGAAAAAAATAGGGGACTTTACTGGAATTTAATACTGGACATTCAAAGCAGATCAGGAGGTTGGATATAATAAAACCAGGAAGATATCCCGAGCACCATAGCCGCTGCTGCAGCCAGAGATACCAACCAGAGTGGTCCTTCCACAAGCAAAGTGAGGGAGAAGAGAATTTAAGGAACCCACATTTTTAGGAGACCTGAGGAGTATCTGGTATGGAGAGTTTAGAGATCAGAGACACTGCCCAACTAAACTGAAAGGCATACTACGTAGTATCCTTGTAAGGGAAAGAAGCCACATCTCTCCTGGCTGTGTGCAAGGACAGAGGAAGGAACAATTTTGCAGCTGTGGGGAGGGGCGTGGTCAATTCCTGGCACACTTGAGTTTGGCCTGAAATACAGGCCTTGCAAACCCACATTGCACGACATAGAGTGTGCCTAAGTAACCAAGAGAAAATCAAACATGGTGAGGTTTACACAGGGGACAACTGGTGGGAAAGCCACCCGGCTCTCCACCTCGCCCTCCAATCTGGCTGCTTGCAGGACTGGCAGGGACAGATGTGTCTGGCCAGAATTCAAAAGGGTCAGGGCAGAGTGACTGAGTTTGGAGGCTGAACCTGAGATCAGGAAACGTGGTGACATAGTGACATAGCGGACTAAGAACTGGCTCCTCTACCACATAAGTGGAACCCAGTGGAGATCCCTGGGCCCTAGAGGTGTGGTGATTTAAAATCTCGAGACCAACTGGCATCCAGGGAAGACCTTGGAGCCTACCAAAACCTAAACCCTGCCTCTAGGAGCTCCACCTACAGAATTACCCATCTCACTCCAGCAACCCCAACCTGAGGGTGGAGCAAGCATCGAACTCCAGACCACCCCACCTAGTGGCTGAGAAAGGAAGCTGAGAATCTATTAAATTCCAAAGGAAACAAACTTTTCATTAAGATTTTTTTTTCTTTTTTCTATTAATTGTGATCTTAATGGTTCATGGACATTTATACATATTCATATTTGTTTATTATCATTTCTAACATTTTTAAAGCCTGTTATTTTTTCATAGATCAGTACTTTGAGGACTAGAATCTTTGATTAGTACATTTCAGTTGTGTTTTTTATTCTTTTATTTTTAATTTTTAAAATTTTTACCTTATATATATCTTTTCTCTCACTTATCTATTTCCCTTGATTCTCTTTCTCTCTTCTGCTAACAATCTCTATTGATCTCCCTTTCACTCTTTAATTTTTTCCTTCTACCTTTTCTCCTCCTCCCTTTTATAATCATCCCATCCTACATCACTTCTTTTCTTTCCTTGACCACCATTCAAAATTGTAAACCTTTTTGCAAACTTACATTTCTTATCATAGGCAATAACTGATTATATCATTTTTGTTTATTGTGATAATTAATATTGCAGATATCGTAACAGGAACTCTTTGGTTTAATGCTTTATACTGTTTGCATTGGTTGTTATTATTTGTCTCCCCCTAAACTGTGAAGTACTGGAAACCTTCAGGGACACTATAAGTCCACAGTATAGAAAATCTACAATTGGTTAACACATATATGGAAAAAAATGTTCAACATCTCTAGTGATTAGAGAAATACAAATTAAAACTTCATTGAGATTTTTATCTCACTCCAGTCAGAATGGCAATTATTAAGAATACAAATGACAATAAATGTTGGTGATGAGGAGGGAGAAAAGGTATACTCACACATTGCTAGTAAGACTGCAAATTGGTACAACCACTCTGGAAAATAGTGTGGAGATTCCTCAGAAAACCTGGAATGAAACCACGATTTGACCCAGTTATCCCACTCCTTGGTATATACCCAAAGGACTTAAAATCAGCATACTACAGTGATGCAGCTACATCAATATTTATAGCAGCTCAATTCACAATAGCTAAGCTATGGAACCAATCTAGGTGCCCTGCAACAGATGATTGGATAAAGGAAATGTGATATAAATATACAATGGAATATTGCTCAACCATAAAGAAGAATGAAATTTTGGTATTTGCCAGTAAATGGATGGAACTGGAGACTAACATGCTAAGTGAAATAAGCCAATCCCAAAAAAAACAAAGGCCAAATGTTGTCTCTGATATGAGATTGCAAACACACAATAAGGGGGAGGGAGTTAGAAGTTCACTGGATTAGACAAAGGGGAATAAAATGAAGAGAAGGGAGGGGGGAGGTAATAAGAAAGACAGTAAAATAAATCATATATAACTTTCCTATGTTTGTATATGAATATAAGACCTATAAACTCCATATCATATACAACCACAAGAATGGGAATTATACTCAATGTAGGTGTAATATATCAAAATACATTTTACTGTCATGTATATCTAAAAGTAGCAAATAAAATAAGAAGAAAAATAAAAAGTTTAAAAAACAAAATGTAGGAATGTGGAGCAGAATTTTGGCCAAAGTGTATTCCATGCTCTCACATACTCAGTTTGTAGAAACCAGTCAACCATTGACTTGTTTAAGGTGTCTTCTGTGCTTCTGTTATCATTTCTATTGACTGCATCTAAACACAAGCACGCTATATTCTTATGAAAGCTGAGCCTTTGAATCAGACAAGCACAAAATAAAACACCATGATTCTATAGATACATGAGTTACATTTTATATTAACTTTGTAGACTTTAATGTTTTATAACAATTTTTAAAAAAGGATTCCATAGAGGATTCAAACTGGTTGGGCTCCTTAATGAGAAATATTTAGCCATAGAGTATAACCAGCTCTAATCCTCCTTAAAAACAGAATTTCAAAATTCAAGTTTCAAAGAAATTGAACTATATCCATGAACAAAACGCAACAATATTTCTAAAATTAAACTCAGCAAGGATAAAGGAAATGTGATATAAATGCCATTCACTCAAAGATTGTCAGGCATGAAAATAAGCACTATACTGAAACTCATAGAGGAGAAAAATCAGTCAAGAGAAGTTACCTAGAATATATACAGGTGATAAAATTAACAGGAAAGGTATTAAAACAATTATTATAAGTATTCCAAAATGTTAAAAAAATAAAGATTTAAATTAAACTTCTGGGAATCAAAACTGTAACATGAGGGAGGAAAATCCATGGGATATGATTTTACAGCAGATTAGACATTGCAGAAGAAATGATTAATAAACTGGATGATAGTAATAGAAACTATCCCAATTGAAACAGAAAGAAGAGAGAGTTTTTTTTTAAAAGTAGGATAGAACATTAAAATGCTCTGGAATTTTAACAGCCTAATATACTAACAATTGAAGTATTTCATCAGGATAGGAAGGAACAGAAACAATATGTGAAAAATTAGTGAACAAAAATTTTACCAATTTATTGGAAATGACATGTCTGTAACTAAAGAGCCTAATAAATCCCAGTGATCACACAACCTATCAAGGTACATGAGAATCTTATTGCTCAAACTCAGTGTTAAAAGTAAAACCCTGAAAAACAACCAGAGGGAAAAAAGAAAAAAATATAAGTAACTCAGCAGATTTCTTGTAAGAAACAATACAAATAAGAAGAGAGTAGGGTAATACTTATAAAGTACTGAAAGAAAAAAAATTCTCAACCCGGAATATTATACCTAGCAATTAATGAAATAAACTGCATTAATAGCACAATGGAAAAAACAACAACTGTTTCATCAGATTCAAAATAGTGAACATAAAGCAAAGCAAGGCTACTTCAGAATAATAATTAAACAAACCATGAATAGAGAGGAACTTCCTGTACTTCTATAAAGGCATCTATAAGCAACCTATGGCCAACATCCAACTTAACAGTGAAAGATTGAGTTATTCCCTTTAAGAAGAAGAAGAAGACAAGATGTCTACTCTTAATTCTATCCGACAAGGTACTAGAGGTTAAAGGAAAAGAGATAATTGCCTTCCAATAAGTTGTTCTGGCACATTTGGTTGCAAAAATAAACTTTAATCCATACTCTGGGCCATGTACCAAAACTAATTCATATGGATCAAAGAAACAAATATAAAACTGAAAACCATAAAATTTCTAGGATAAAACATAAGGAAAAAAATTACAACTCTGGTTAGATGGAGAATTTTTAGCCAGGCAAAGCATGATAAGTGAAAGAAGAAATTGAGACATTGAACTTCATCAAAATTAAAACTTTTTGTTCTTTGAAAGCTGTGATGGTTTAGATAGGAGTTGTTACCCAGAAGCTCATGTGTGAGACAATGCAGGAATTTTTAGAGGTTAAATGATTCGATTATGAAAAGTGCAATCTAATCAGTGAATTAATCTACTGACGTGGATTAATTGGGTGGTAACTGGCAAGTAGGGTAGAAGTAGGTCCCTGAGGACATGCCTTTGGGGTTTATATTTTGTCCCTAGTGACAAAACTCTCTCTCTCTGCTTCCTGGTTGCCCTGTTCTGAGTTGCTTTCCTCCCGACACCCTTCCACCATGGTGCTCTGCCTCACCTTGGGCCCAGAGCTGTGCAGTCAGCCGACCAATGGGCTGAACCTCTGAAACCACAAGCCAAAATAAACTCTTCCTCCTTTAAGTTGTTCTTTTCAGGTCTTTTGGCCACTAAGATGCAAAAGCTGATGAAAACAGAAGGCTTTATTAAGAGAACAAAAAGAAAAGCCACAGATTGGGTGAAAATATTAGCAAACCATGTGTCTGATAAGGGATATGTGTCCAGGTACATAAAGAATTCTTAAAACTCAGTAACAAAATTTTAAACCCAAGAAGAAAATAAGAAAAAAAGTTTTAAACAGACACCTTAGGAAAAAAGGGGAAAAAAGTTATAAGAATGGAAAACACACACATAAATAGACACTTAACATCATTTGTCATGAGGGAAACACATTAAAATCACAATAAGATACCACTATGTGTTTATTAAAAGGGCTACAATTAAAAGGGCTGGCCATGACAAACACGCAAAAAGACAGAGAATTAGAGTACTTATAGATTACTCATAGAAATGTAATATTTTACAAAGACATAGGAAAACATATTGGAAGTGTCCTAAAAAGTTAAATATATATAGATCTTATGATTCAAAAATATTTTCCAAACATAAAAGAAAATATATATTTATACAAAAACTTATTACAAAATGTATTACGAATGAAAATAACTCTACTTATAATTCCAAAAAACTGGAATGGATTCAAATGCCCATTAATAAGTAGATGGATTAAAAAGGTGGTGTATCCATCCAGTAGATACTAATCAGTATTAAAAAATGAACACTTGATACATGCAACAATAAGAACATATCCTCAAATAATTACACTGGATAAAAAGAGCAGACAAAAGAGTACATGTTGTAAAAAGCAAAATAATGTATAGTGACAGAAAGAAAGTAGATCAGCAGTTACCTGGGTAGAGCTGGTATGAGGAGGGACAGGGGTTATATAGGACCATAATGGCTTCATTGTGTGTGTGTGTGTGTGTGTGTGTGAGAGAGAGAGAGAGAGAGAGAGAGAGAGAGAGAGAGAGAGAGAACTTAACAAATTTTATATCTTAATATATGAAACTTTCTGTAAGTCAGTTATGTCTGATTTTAAAAGTGTAGTTGATATAGCTTTACAATGTGAGTTCCAAAGCTGAAATGTACCTAAAATGAGCTAACTACAGTCTATCAAAATAGGCTCCTTAGATACAGAAATAAATGTTCCATGTTGCCTTTTTCTTTGGGAATAACATGGGTAGCATGTTTGAAATATATTATCGTTGGAAACAACGTTCAAATATAAGCTCTGTTCTTAGAGTCTTTGGAAGTGATTATTTTTGCTCCTATGGTATTAGTTTGGGTACAACAAGTACTAAATGAGATCAGTGCTGTGGCTTACTTTCAATTAGCTAAAACTGTCACTGGTGAATTAATAAGATTCCACATAGTTTAATTAAATGACTGATCTCAGAAATACACAGGGAGTGAGCACTGCAGTGTGGGACCTGCCCACTTCACCCTTCAAGGACCGATTTGCCCTTATAGGAGAAGGGAGCTGCTCTAACAAAATAGAACCATGCTGGATTTTTCTAGAAGGACATCAAAAAGTCATAGATGGCATTGCCAAAATAAATAAAATATAAAACATTTGTATGAACAAACTTATAGGAAGGGTATCCCTTTTTATGATTCAAATAAAGCCCTGTCCCAGTCAAAACAATGGTGCCCAACACCCCATAGTCACAGGTGTCCAAAGGCTTCATTTGTTTTTCTATCCTAGGAGAAAAAGAATGAATTGAAAGGAGGTTGAAATTTAAGCCAATGAGACAAACACTTAATTCATTTATTTATTAATTAGACTTTATTATAGTTAATTGTTAACTCCTTTGAGGAATGCACTATATTTTTGTTTTATTCAGGCTCTAAGCCTAGGGCCTAGCATGGTGAATGGAATAATAATTTTATTATCTTAACGTACATAACACTCATTGTTTTCCAGGTACTTTATAGGCCTTAGTGTAATTTCAAGGAAAATGAGGTTATTAGCACTATTTTACAGATGAAAAAACTGAGGCACAAAAAAATTTAAGAATGGATTAAAGGACACGTGTTTGTGGAGCACCTCGCAGGTGATAAGTACAATGCCAGACAGACGTCCAAGTGCCAAACTTGCTTTGAGAGTCCAAACTGGTGGGCTCTGCTCTAGTGGGTTTAAGAACCAAGTGCTTTGGAGCTTCCTCAGAGAAGAGACCATGGCTTATTCAAGCATAGTTCCCAGCAGAGGAGGAATGGAGTACGTGTTCAAAAAGTTTTGTTGAAGTGGAAATACCCATATCAAACAGGGAGGTGTCAACGCTGAGGTCCAGTTTGAGGAATATATACATTGGGGAGAGTGAAAATGGAAGTTGTAGAGGAAAGAAGACGAGGAGGTAAAATAGGGCATTCTAGAAATTATTGTTGCTGTTGGGAAAAGTGCCACAGCCCGGCTGGCTGGGCAAACTAACCGGGGGGTAAGGAGCAACTTGTGTACATTGATACAGCAGGAGTGGGAGCCGTTTATTGTAGGACAGGAGGGGTATATATACATTCCACACAGCTTATCTAATTAACATAAACCAGATACAGCAGTCAACCAATAAGGAATCTCCACACTTAATGGCTCCCTGGCGTTACTTCACAAACCACTCCCTCTGCAAAATGCCAGGCGCCATCTTGACTTTTTTACAGACCTTAACAGAAAAGAACACTTGGAAAGACTGGATTGCACGTCTTCCCTCCCTAGAACTCCCCCCAGGAGCCTGTGAGCAACTAGGGCTGGGAGAAGAGCTCTTCTCAGACTCAGCGACTAGGATGAGATAAATGATTCTTTTGGTCCAGAGAAGTTGTTCAGATTTTCTCAGTGCTGCCC
The DNA here is from genome assembly GCF_045843805.1 of Urocitellus parryii. Classification (NCBI taxonomy): domain Eukaryota; kingdom Metazoa; phylum Chordata; class Mammalia; order Rodentia; family Sciuridae; genus Urocitellus; species Urocitellus parryii. Next base: position 39,742,842 of record NC_135532.1, on the reverse strand, counting down.
TAAAGAAGTGGGGTCATTCTGAGTGACAAATGAGAATCTGCAACACTCACATGGGCACATGAGCTCGTGTATTCGCCAGTGCTGTTAGCATGATTTTAATGACAGGGAGAGGGACTGGGGGACATTGGTACAGCACATGTTCAACAATGTCCAGGCTCAGATGGTCTCTGCATAGTCCCTGGCACTAAATAACTTGTGATCTCCCCTGGCCCAAACTCCAGAGGCCAGGAAGATGAGTGTACTGAGGTAGATTGCAGCAGTGGTGCTTGTGGTAGAACTAGAAGCAATAATTGCATGTATTGTCCCTCGTGGAGGGTTATCCTCTCCTGGGGCTCGAGGGCCCAGAAAAAGCTTGCATGGTTTTAAGTTTTGGGAATTTGATTGAAGGCATCAATAGAAAAAAGGAAGAGACAAGACTTATCTTACAGCAATGAGAAGTCAATGGTAAGGAAAACAACACAAGCAATTTTTTTCATGCTTTTTTTTTTTTTGGTTTGTTTGTTTCTTTGCTTTTAAAAAGGATACAATATAGAGGAAAGATTTTTGCATCTATAATGCCCTACTCTAAAAGATTTTTCATGAGCTTTCTCTAATTATTTTGCTAGTTACTTTAATTCCCCAGAAAATTAGTGTTTATTTCATTTTGTCTTATTTCATTTGTGCTGCTGTAACAAAACACCTCTAGACTGGATAATTCATAAAGAAGAAGAATTTGTTTTCTACAGATATAGAGGCAGGAAAGTTCAAGATCCAGGCACTGCATTGGCGTTTTGTGAGGACTGTTCTCTGCTTCCAAAATGGTGCCTTCTTGCTGGGTCCTCACATGGCAGGAGTCAGATGGACAAGTGAGTGCTCCATTTAACTTTGAGCCCCATTTGTGAGGGTGGCGTCCTCATGACTGATTCACCTCCTAAAGGCCACTCCTCTTAATACTGTGACACTAGGGATTAAAGGGTGAACATGGATTTTGAAGAGGTTACCATCATTCAAACCACAGCAGACATGTTCCTAGTTATTCCCAAAGATGTGTTATATAAGCTCTAATGATAATGCTTTAAAACTGCAATGATCTTGGCATTTGAAATCACTGAGCCCCTTACTAGGAATATCAAAGAACAAGAAATAAACTTCATCCCAGAGCTTGCAGGCAATACATCCTTCTGATGAAGGAGAAAAAAACCAAACACCTGCACAATCAGTAGGAAAGAATGCATGAAGAACCACTTTCCTAAGACAGAGCACAAGATCACCTACATTTCAACCCAAAACTTCACACACATCACAGATGATTATCAGCGCTTGATAATGAGATGATAAACTAGAGCTGTTGTAACGTTTTTTATTGGGGATTTATGTGTGTGTGTTGTTGTTGTTATTATTGGCTTTTTTTTTTCTTTCTATGAGAAAATTTTCCCCTGTGGGAGAAACCCTTTTTCATTCCCTAAAAACCACCTTTCAGAAGTCATCGGTGTCTGCTTGTTGCTGCCAGACCCAATACTCTTTTTCTAGTCCTCACCCTGACTGATCTCACTTAGTGCTGTGGACTGCACTCCCTTCCAAGGTGACCTTGTACACTATTCCCTTTTCTCTGCTCCAACTTTTTTTTGACAGTTGTGTGGTTTGGTTTGGTCTCACCCTCCAACAAGGCTATCCTGGTCTTGCTCCTGTGGTGGGAGCAGGGTTTCCAGCACAAGAGAGGAAGTGCATAATAATGAGTCTCAAGGCTTAGAGTGAGAACTGGAACCTCACTCTGAAGCCATGAGTCCAATCCAAATTGTGTCTTTGTATACCCACAGTACACAGCACAGGTTCTGATGCCTAGCAGTGCCCAATGCATGCTTACTAAATGAAATTCAAGTGAAATTGGAATATTTTCCCCATTGAAAGACGAGTTTTATAGTTAATTGGAATTAGTTGCAGCTAGTGATAGTCAATTCCTGATCAAAGATGGAAAACAATGGTAAATATACTCATCCTTCCATGGGGGATGGTTGCAGGACCTCTCTTTGGCACAAAATTCTCCCAATGCTCAGGACCCTTATGTAAAATGAAATATGCATAGCTGCATATAACCTATGTGCATCCTCCCATATGCTTTAAATAATCTCCATATTGCTTTTAGTACGTAACATAATGTGTCACATAAATAGTTGCTATAGTATATTGTTGGGGTTGATGACAAGAAACAAAAGTCTATACATGTTCAGTATAGATAAAGTCATCATAGACATGACTGCACAGTACCCTTGAGCAACATGTTTTTCAAATATTTTCAGTCTAAGGTTATTTGAATTTTCAGACAAGAAGCCACAGATACTGAGACCCAACTGTACTTATCTCTTAATTCCATGTTCCTATATTCCCTGAAATTTACCACCTTTATCTTCACAACATTTCAAAAGTTCTTGACTCCATTCAAAAAAATCATTATAATGGACTACTAAATTTATGTGAATAAATTATACATAATTTAAATAAATTATTACATAATGTGAATAAATTACATTATGTAACTTATTCATATTGCGCTATTCAACATGGACAAACATAGAGTTGAAGGTAATTCTAGTTGCTCTTAAATGACTATAAAACCAAAACAAATTAAATAGAAAACAAAATTATAAAACCAATAAAATTCCAATTAGCATTAATTTCTCATGACACATAATATTGTTTTGTTAAAAAATAAATCACTGTTTACTACAAGAATAGGGACTGATCTGTTATTGTCTGTGTTCTTTTGAGTTGGTATGTCTCTAATGAATACTTAGAGGCAGGCACCTTTGTCTGTAGTCTCCCATGTACCTGAGAAACATTTTTTTCATTATTTCAATGACTCCATTTAATTTCTAATTTTAGTGATCATCTGCTGAAGGCATAGAAACTTAGTGCAGAGTCTGGCTTCTCCTCATGACTGCACTTAAATTCTGTGGTTCTTAGCTGGTACCAAATGCATGAGAAGGGGGTGTAGGAGAGGGGTGGTGGGACAGAGGAGGAAACTACCTATACCAATGTTCAGGGAGAAACATTTTGTCAACATACGCCTGCCACTGTGAAGAGGGCCCTCATTTCTGTCCACGGAACTCCTTCAGCTTTCCAATGTCCTACTCCACGTCCATATCAGGCTGAGGCACCAGAATCTTCCTCATTCTGTCAACAACCTCATCTTCCCAGATAAACCTGACAACCATAATCTATGAGGATTGAGTCCACAGGACTCCATTTGGAGAGTCAAGTTCAGATACCCTCTACTCTTATCCCTCATTATATATAAATGGTCTCTACCTCCTACACATTCTTTCTGGAAGTCACGATGCAAGGGAAATCAAAGTGGCATAGCATTTCTACCACGTCCCCCCTAAAAACAGTATGGACACAAAACATTCATATTTTTAAATATTATTGAGTCAACCTTTTGCCATGTGGCAACTCAACTCTTCCCTCACCTTTACCTACTCAGACTCCTAGCTCAGTACATCATGACATCATTTCATTCTCACATGACATGAACATTTCATTTCCATCTTCAATTGGCCTATTTGTTTCTCACAAACCCACAACAAACTCAGACACTGAAAGCAAGAGAAGTGAAAGTATTCTATCATATTTCCATACAATAATGTAATCATACAAATAATCTGGAATATCCATTTGTTGAATGGAAGGGTGTAGTTTTGTCATCCTAATGAAAACATAATATATGAAAATTCCTACCAAAATCACTGAGTTGCTCAGGAATACATACTTCCATCTCAGGAATTTGGGAATCCCAATTTGAAAAATATTGCAGCACAAAAATGTTCTATTTATTTATTTATTGTAGTTATAGATGGGCAGCTTGCCTTTATTTTATTTGTTTCATTTTTATGTGATGCTAAGGATTGAACCCAGTGCCTCACACATGCTAGTCAAGTGCTCTGTCACTGAGCCACAGCCCCCTGCCCTCTTCTTTTCTTTTGATAGGAGATACATGCAAAGCCAACATGTGGTTGCAGATTAATTACCTTTTACTTTTCAAATGTCTATCTTACATTATCAGCACAATCCAGATATCCCTTACTTCTCTGCAAGACCACTCTTGGGGTCCCCCAACTCTACCTGGTATTCATTTACCTCCTCTCCTGACTGCTGCCTTGAAAGCACTGTGGTTGACGCTTCTCTCCAGATGATGTAATTCTTGACTAATTTCATCTTTCTATTTTTTTATGGAATTGTTCCTTAGTCTTTTTTTAAAAATTCATTTTGACCTTTTGTCCATCGAGTTGCATTTGTTTGAGCTAACTCTCCCTTCTGAACAATTAGAAATACTGGTTAAAAGTTCCCAAAATCATACAACCAATATGCACAAAGGAGAACTTGTGATTAGCACACTCTGGTGCTTAATGATTTCAAAAAGTAATGATAATAACAATTACATCTTTGAGAAAATGTTGGAAAACTAAGCTAACAGTCCTTAATCTACTTCTGCTGCCTAATTAAAATTTCCTAGCCCAAGTATGGAGAAGTAAAACAAAGAATTGCTATTTATCTTAAATTGGGTACAAAGCACCAGAATTTTGACTGGGGTTATTTGTTAACCTCTGGTCATCCAGGCATCTATAGATGATAATACCCAAAGGTGGGCATTTTTTTAACTTGAATGTTGTTGAAGACAACAAAAATCTTGGTTTCAGATTACTGCCTTTCTACCATGGAACGAGATCTATTTTAAACTCACTTCTTCCACCACTACTGAGGATATACTTAGTAAGTATTCACAGACATTAGGATAGTAAAGATCCAATATCAAAAAAGCACCCTTGGCTTTCAAGGAGCTCACAAAGTAGAAAATCCTAACTGTGAACAGCAAGAACACAGTAGATAAGGCAAGAAAAGGTACGTATTCATTAATTGACAAACCATTAGCTTGTGTGTACATATACTCAGGGCATTTACTACATGCCAGTTGGAGTTCTAGACAGACCTTTAAGTCCCTTCATACTGTCATGTAGTTAGGTACTATTATCTCCACTTTGCCTAGGGAGAAACTGAAGTTCAGAAAGATGACACAGTTTGTCCAAGGTCATGCTGCTATCAGTGGAGAAGTTGGGATAAACCCAGAAAGTCTAGCTCCAGTTCTTGCTATATGTGCTGCATCTAAACAAGTTTCCTAAAATTATTTTTTACAGAAAAGTTCAATGGAACAAATAATTATGAGAAACATTTCATACTCTCTCCTCTCTTTAAGGTCATAATGCACTTCAATGTGTATATCAAGAAGTCCAATGATAAAGAAACCTGTTTAGCTCTACTTAAACCAAATAGCCAAATATATTTAATTTTCAGTTAAGAAGACCTTTCAGAAGGTAAGCTAATAATTATAACTAATATTTCCTAAGTACCTTTCTCATGCTAAGAGCTGAAATGTATTACCCCATACCACTTAAGGGTATAATCTCTATATTTAGAAGGCCTCAGTTGAAACCCCCACCAGTAGATAGTCCAAGTGAAGCTCTATGAGACCACTGAGATCTCAGAGACTTGACTCAGTGAGAAATCATTGTTCATTTATGCAAAGCACAATGTTGATGTTTCTGATAAGGAACTCGTGCAAGCAATTCTCCAAATAACAACTGATTCAGAGACCCAGGGATTTTAGATCTGGCAGTTCTGCCATCATCAACCACTGGCCTTACGGTTGCCTCAGAATGGGAAAAGGGGCATGTGACACCTGTGGGTGTCTTTTATAACTAGAACTGGAAATAACATGCATCATTTCTGCCTGTATTTCATTAGAATGAAATCAGTTATGTACCCCTACCTCAACACAGGTGGGCTAGGACACATAGCCCTCCAGAGTACCCAGGAAAGTGGTCACTGGTTTAAGTGAAGACATAACATCATCTCTGCTGTGGTACTTGCTACCCATGTAGCCTCAGGTAGGTTACTGAACACCTGTGTATTTCAGTTTCCCCATCTATAATGGGGATGTTATCTCATTGGGTTGTTGTGAGGGTTAAATGAGTTACTATCTGTAAACAATCAGAAATGTATATTAATTTTAGACATCTTGAATCAGATTATATGTGTGCAATCACATATAATCCTAACTGTGAATAGAAAATATTATTATCTCCATCTTTTAGAGATAAGGAAAGACTGCCTCAGAGAGATTAGGTGACTTGTCTACCATTTCTCAGTTACTATATTGGCCAGAGCTCTCCACAAGAACTCAAAAGGATATGTATATATACAAAAATTGATTTATTATAAGGAAGTGGCTCCTCCATTTATGAAGACCGGCAAGTTTGAATCTGAACTGTGGATCAGTAGATTGGTCACCCACAAGAGCCAATGGTGCAGATCCAGGCTGAAGGCCAGCATGTAGACAATTCCATCTTACTTCAGGGAGGGTGGATCCTTTTGTTCTACTCAGGACTTCTACTGGTTAAATGAGGCCAACCCACAATGATAGAGGGAAAACTTTACCAATTAAAATATTAACTGCATCCCCAAGCCCTTTCAAAAACAACCAGAATAGTGTTTCATCAAGTACCTGGGCACCCTGGCCCATCACAGTTACAATATCAAAACTTTCAAAGCCTTTCTTGAATCTGTGATCTACTCATAGTTTTAAGGGGTCTTTCAAACCACACAGGATCTAATCCTTAGATAAAACATTACTTTCATTTATCCAATTTTTTTTCTCAATCACACTTTTCAGAGGACAGATAGATTAAAGAACACTCAACATGAACTTAGTTCTAGCCTTCATAAAATGTATAGATACTTAGAAAGTCGATTTCTTGTACCTTTGTGAACCCAAATTGGACTGCGTTGGTGTGCAGTCACCCTATCTATCCCTGCCTCTATGTATCTGTATACATATAGTTTACAGGAGGGGACAGGAGCTTCCTATAAAATGTCTCATATATTTCACAACATCCCTGATGCCTCAAATGCCACATGAAATCAGAAAAGAAGTAATTTTGCTCATGCTTGGAAGAAGCAAAATTGATTTCTATGCACCTGTTCAAGACTGAAAGGGCACATCCTGGTGCTCATCATTGCTTAGTATGACCCAAATTTTCCTAAATTTGACATGCTTAAAAATGGAGAACTTTAAAGGTCTGTAGGTTATTGGGCACCAGGGTAGTTCAGCAAGATCACAAATATCTCCAAATGGCATTTACTCCCTTAGACCATTTTTTATTCCTAGAGCAAAGCAACACATAGCAGCATATGAAATGATTTATGTCATTACCCTGACAAGCAAGGGAGAGACAAAGAAGTTATTTTTTTCAATTTAAACTTTGCAATGTAATAAGCACTAATTAGAAGTATATTGCATTTAACAAAACTTATGCCTAAAATATGTGCTTGTACCATCATCTTTGCTTTAAATTCACATCTCTGGTGAAAGAGAACCTTGTCCAACTTACTTTTATAGGCAAAATAAAAATGTGTTAAATATAGTCGATTCAGAATCAAATAACATTATGGAATACCTACACTGTTAACAGTAACCATATTTTCAATAATGAAGATTAGGATATATTGCCTAATGCATAGTTTGAATTATGAACTTATTTGTGTAAAAATCCTACAAATGAAGAAAAGTGAAATTATATGTGGTTTCACATTAGAAGTGCTATTGCTTAAAAGAGAAAATCCATACATAAAAGGAGACTATCCCAGAACATGTAAGGTAGTCTTTATTACTGTTGTCTATTCTAGGATCTTAACAGCATCTCAACTCATTTTAAGATTAGTTTTTAAAAATTCATTTTTCATGAAAAGACTTAATAGGACTAATAAATGTTATAAGAGAACCCAATTCAACAACTATTTGTTGAGTACTTAATTATAAGCCAATTACTAAGAAAGATATAAAATAGCCAAGTAGACAATAGTGTCAAGCAGTTCATAATTGAACCAAGAGAAATACAAGATGTAGTCACGTATCATCATACGGGCAAATGATGGTAATGTCACAGGAGGTCTCCCCATTTGGGCAACTGTCTTTCCTGGTAGATTTGGTGAACCAGGCTTGCTACTGTTTTTACAGCTCCCCAACATTTGGAGAGACTACAGGTCAGAAAAGTTCTGAGTAAAACAGACTCAGGCTTATTAAAGACTTGCAGAGACGGTTCCAATGGTGGATTCAGAGTTTAACACTTAAATGCCATTGCTCCTGTGCTGAGTCCCTAGAGCTGGGTTACAGGTCATGGTTCATGCTCATTTGATGAACTGCTCTGTCCTTCATCCTCTGTCTCATCTGGTCAGGAGTCCCTACTTCAACTGCTTATCTAAAATGGTTACCACAAAACTCATCAGATCTTAACCTCTGGCTAGTAATTAACACAGGGGAGAAAGTTATGAGAAAAATTCATGTCAGTGTTTATAGTTTGTAAGGATGGGTACATAAAAGTTTAGAGTCGATGGGTTTTGCTGTAGCTACACAAAGCTTAGTATAAATGCAGTATTTAAGTTTCTTTATCCAACATGGTCCAGAGGATAAGTGCATGCAAAGTGTTTCCTTTGGAGAGACCAGAAAGTGCTAATGAAGCAGATGGCATTTGAGATGTTGTTGAAAAGCTTGCAGGATTTTAACAAGGAGAAGTTGGAGGAGGGCTTTCTAGGCAGAGAGAAAAGGGGTGGCAGAGGATTGGGAGCGAAAAAACATGAGAGAGAATTGTGAATTGACTAAGTTTAAATAAAGTGTAGAAAACAAGACAAAGAAAGAATATAAGAATGGGAAGGATAAAGCAAAACTCAAAAATTAGACACACTAATCCAAGCCCCTTTATACAGGCTTTACACTATTTTTTGTGTCAAACAGAGGAATCTCAATCCATAGACTTTTTTGTGTGAGCAATAGAACATCATTTTCAATTACTCAAAATAACTTCCATTTTGAGACCTCCTTTGCTAGATTAGCAAGAAATTTTAACCTAAGTTTTTCTGTGTTCCTCCCTTTTTCTTAGATCCTAAGATTTTGAATCAAGAGTCTGCATCATGCTAAGGTATCAGGAAGGCCTTGTACCACTGGATCCTGTGTCTTCTATCCACTCACTGAAAAGATGTTCAAGTTCCTGAATGACATTGTTCAAAGTTGATTATGGCTCTAATAAAATATGTGGCTACAGTGACCACCTTTTAAATCCCCAGTGGTAATGCTGAAAAGCACAGTGTCTCTTTTTCAAGAGCATCACATACTCCTCTAAGGTTGTCTTACCTATTGTAGTACTATTTGAGAACAACTGTGCACGCCTTACCATCAGCACTACCACCATCTGAACTACCACAACCCCTACAATCACCATCACCTCCACCATCATCATCACCACCTTTAATTTACTACCACAAGCCCGCCATTTCCAAGACCTACACCATCATCACCATCTCTAAGACTATCATCACTACCTTTACCAGCAACCTTCACAACTCTTTTTCCTCTTCCCTCCAGCCCAGGATGAAATGTATCATTAGTCTTGCAAATTTTTCACCAAGAAATGTGTTTAATAATTATCTCTCCTTAGCTCTGTGTTCAGGGGCATAGGCTTTTGGAAACTAAATTTGTTGATTTCTTTTTTCAATTCTATTTTATCTCTGCCCTAAGACAATGAATGGAGGGCTGGCTAATTGATGGGATGAGGAGAAAGAGGAGGAAATCAAGGGAAATAAAAGGATTACTTAATACATCAGAACTTTATTCAACTACATATACATGCAATCATATGTGGGAGTCATAGGTTTAGAGAGTGTTCAAAGCTGTGGGAGTCGTAGGTTTAGAGAGTGTTATAATAATCATTGCGGAATCAGAGAACAAGATGGCTTGGAGGAGATAGAGAATGAGAAGGAAAGATGAGATTATTGTTACACTTCTCAATGAAATGGCAGTAAAGATGGAAGAAAGAGGACAAATACAAGAGACACCAAGAAACGGAAAAACAGAGGAATGAGCCAATGATTTAGTAAACATGGGAAGCAAAGGAAGTAAAAGAGTTATTAATAGGAGGCTGGAAGAATAATTAATGATGCTATCTCTGAAGAAGAAAAAAATCAAGAAGTAGAAGAGTTTATTTATGGGAGAAAAAATAAATTCCATCTTGATCTCACCCCGTTTGAGATGTCAGTATGACCTCTAGATGAGGGTTAGATGAGGATTTCATGAAAATGTTTGGAAAGTCAAATTTATGTCTCAGGGAAAAGGCCTCAAATCCTTTAATGGAATATAGTCTTATGTGAGTTAAATAATGAATTTAATTCAAATAAATTATGAAAAGTTAGAACTAGAGAAGGACATCTGTAGCTAAAGGAAATTAGTCTGTATACATTATTAGGAAGATCATGTAACATAGACTATGGAAGAAAAGAGAAGAAACAAGGATGCAGGGATTCAAGAGCCGAGAGATTTAGGAGGGATGGCTACCATGTGTCAAGAGCTTCAGAACCTTTCTAAGAACAGCTGCTTGGAGAATTTGGAGCTGTGACGATCCTAAGACTGACTTCAGCAAGATATGATTAGAGTGTGGTGACATATTGCAAGGAATTCAAACTTGCAAAGCTGGTGTGTGGACCCTCTTTGAGAAATGGGGTCTAATTGAAAAGAGAAAAGTGAGGTTTGGATTTGAGTCAGAAGAAATGACATCATGAGGAAGGTTAAAAAAAATAAAGTAGCTCTAACTCACCTACAGTATTTTTTAGATTTTGGCTAAATGATTTCCTACTTTATGACTTCTCAATCTCTGTAGACTATTAACTGCCCAGAACGCTCTTTCTTCTATCCATCCTTCTTTAATCTAAGAATCAGTTTTCTCATTTTTAAATTTGGAACGATAATACCTACCCAAAATGTTATGAGGAAAATAGATTGAATTGTAAAGGGGCCTAGGTTAGTGCCTGCCAAAGAATACAAATACAGCAACAGTGTTTTACTGATAATTGTATTTTGCAGAAAAATATAACCCACTTAAAACAACTATAAGGCAATAGAAAAGTACCTACTAATGTTAAGATATTGGAAGGAATGACTAACGGCATAAGAGCCTAAAATAGAGCCTGGCCAAGGCAGAGATAATGAGAAGTGGACCAAAGGAAGTGACCACTCAAAGGAGAGCTTCTGAGTGAGAAGTGGGTGGTGTGGGGCAGCTCCTCCATATCTCCACTGACTCCTTCATGTCTCCTCTAATAAGTGTATATTGAAAGTGAAAATTTAGCCTCAAAGTGGACCCTTGTCTTCAAAAACTGGAAGAACTTTAATTTGACCTTCTATTTCCAAAACTGTTTTGGAAGCAATAGGAAGGAACATAGGGTAGGCTGGTTTAGCTCTGGGCAGCAGTTGGGGAAACTGTCCCTTGCCTAACCTCTGATCAACTGAGCGATCTCAGACCAGTTGTATAACTACGTTGGCCCTCAATGGAATACTCCTCAGTGATTTAAAAAGGATGAAATTTAATCATTTGTGACAACATAGATGGGCCTGAGGAATTTAATGTTAAATAAAATAAGTCATGGAAAGACTCATATGATAGATCTCACTCATAAGTGGAATCTAAAAAAAGGTGACTCAGAAATAGAGAAGAAGGTCAAGGGGAGCAAAAGGGAATTACTGGGGAATGAAATTGACCGAATGATATGGCATGTATGTATGAACATGTCACAATGAATCCCACTATTATTTATAATTATAATGCACCAGTAAGAAATTATTAAAGAAATAAGTAGAGAATAAAATGGCAGTTGGCAGAGACCAGGGAGGGGAGAGGAGGGGAGAGAATGGGAGGTGGTTGGTTGACCAGTGTGAACTTATAAGCAGAAGCAATAAGCAAGCTCTGGTGTTGTATATTGCACAGTAGGATGACTATAGTTGATAATAATGCACTGTTTCTTTCACAATCACTAGGGGTTTTTCTTTACCATTAATCATGCTAAATGCCTTATCAAACAATGCACACTATGATTGAAAAGTTATTTTAAAACACGCTTATTTTTAAAGATATAAATGAATGTTTCATTCATTTATATGGTGGGTTCCTTTAAGAGTCCTTAATCATTTTTTTGGGTCACAAATCCTCCTCACAGTCTTCTAAAGCAGGGTGAACCCCTAATCAGAGTATATGTATTTGGTTTTGATCCACAAAATAAAACACAGCAAATTACAAAGAAACCTAATTATATTGAAGTACAAATCCCAAAATGTTCAAATATGATATAGCAATTAAGTGCACCCTTTATAAAGGCATTAAAACAAGAATTAGTGGCAAGTCTAATAATAGCATCATTTCAAAGTAGAAATGACCATATATGCCAAACTCTGCACAATCTCTGATATAAAGGAATATGTCATTTAATTTCTATGCATTTCTGACGTTTCCAGATCTCTTCCTAGTCTTGATTTTTAGTTTTATGCCACTGTGGTCAGAAAAGATACTTGATACAATTTCAGTCTACTAATTGTTAGACTTGTTGTGTCACCTAACATATGACCTATCCTGGAGATTGCTACATGTGTGAGTTAGAAGACAGATTTTTGAATGTCTGCACCACAAAGAAATAATAGATGTCTGAGGGAATGAATATGCTACTACCCTGGTTTGATCATTGCACAATGTACACATGTACCAAAATATCATATAAAAAATGTACAAGAATTATATGTCGATGTAATATAATAATACTTTTAAAAAGGGATTCGACTAGATCCACAGCTCTCCCCTCTAAGGGTCTTTTTGGCCTTATGTGGTGAGGAGGGGGATTTCCACTTGTCACAGGGATTAGGCAGTACTGTTGGCGTTAGCAAGTGTAGACACGCACACCAGACAACCTGCAGTGCTTATACCAGTCTGATACAACCAGAAACTGTCTTCCATCTTCCATGCTAATGTTCCTCTGACATTGAGGTAGATGAAAACCTTGTTATAAATGAGCGTAGAAGCTAACTGTTTTACATATAAAAGGAAAGCATTTTTGGAGGTTTTAATGGGTACTCAAATGACTACTTTCTCATCTATTATCTTACCTGTACCTTAGCTCTTACATTTTTCTTTTTGCCTATTCAGAATGAGACCAGGTCTTCTATTGAATCTAAACTTATGTTCTCACATACAAGCCTCTGGCTTTTCTATATTCAAGCCTCTGGCTGATTCAATGCTTCTACAACACAGTATCAGATCTGTGAATAATGCATTGAAATACATATTATCATAAATTACCCTCGTTTTCATTTTCACTTATAGTTGGGGCATTTTTAATTATGTGTACCTATAAATTACTTATTGTATGAATTTTATTTTAAGTTAGTGCAGGGATTCTGGTAGTTTGGACATTGAATATCCCCCAAAGGCCTATGTGTTAAAGCCTTGGTTTCCAAGGTGGCACAGTTGGAAGGTGGTGGAAACTCATAGGAGATGAGGCCTAGTGAAAGATCCTTTGGTCCCTGGGGGTGTGCCCTCAGTGGGACTCCTCATTTTCTTTGCTTCCTGGCCATGAGGTGATCAGCTCTTCTCTGCCACACATACCAGCCATGATGTTCCTCTTCACCCCAGGGCCAAAGCAGTAGAACCAACCAACCTGAAGCCTCCAAAACTGTGGGCCAAAATAAAGCTTTTCACTTCATAATTGATTATCTCTTTATACATTGGTATTTCACCATATAAGCTAGTTGATTTCACTTACAAATTAGTATTTTTGTTATCCTAATGGAAAGCTAATACAGGACTGTTACAAAATATGTGTGATAAAAAGTACTCTTGGCAAACTCAGGACTAGACACAAGCACACATATATACAGATAAATACACTATGGATAAAAGAATATGAATCAAAATGTCAAAATGTTGGAAAATGGTAAATTTGTACTTGGTTTTATTTGGCATTCTCTTGTGGATCTTTTCCATACCCACCCCCTTTTTAAAAATTGCTGGCTTATTTTTAAAATAAGTCAGATATAAAAATCATTTTAAATTTCCTGCCCCAAAAAAGTGCTCTTGTGTCTGAAAGTTTGAAAACCACTAGACGGAATGTTCTGGTGTTTCTCTCCCCTCTAAAATTCCACACCTCACCATTTGTCCATGTTATCTTTTACAAAAGATCAACTCCAGGAAAAAAAAATAGAATCCTTGTTGCCGCCCTCTGTACTATAGTTGAGTGAATGCTTGGTTGTACTTTCAAACAATAATATGGGTGTTGACTTGTCCCCTACAAATAGCTATCCAGTATGTGAGAAACCTAAGAAAATTATAATAATGGAAATTGGCTAGAGCCACATCCTTATCTACTACCAGCTTCTTGTCACTTAAGCAGGATCACACAAAGCATCTCAATTATTCTGACTTTCAACGACCTATGAAAATTACTCTCCTATTCATAGTTTTCTGAACCTCATGCAGAGCTCTCTTTGCCTCATTGAGCTCTATCTCCTGTTCCTGTTGAAATATTCCTCATTTGTTTTGCCATCAAAATAGATAAGTGAAACTATTTTTCAAGAAACAGAGAAATTTTGATAGTGATGAAAGGCATGTCAAATACAGGCAGATGAAATAACGTGTTTGGTTACTGTCTATATTTCTCAAGGACAATAATCACAGCCCAGGAGTTGTATGAAATTCTGGAGTTCTCCAATAATGTAAATCATTCTTTTACATTTCACCTTTGAACAAATAACCATGGCAAAAAATACAGAAGCAATGCGTCTTTTAATGGATAAGTATTTCACTTCACCACCTTTTTTTTGTTGGCAAAAGGTAAGTAAGTATCTTTATTTTTTTTGTTAACTACCAGATTAAATTCTATTTTTACCCACCTCCACATGAACTTGATTCCAAGTGAATTTCATCAAATTCATAGACCTCTTAATCATTTTGGATTTAAAACTTAGTACTTTTAGGATTATATCCACCCTTTCTCCTGTAAGATGCTTCATCGTTAGGGGGAAGGTCTGTCCACTCCTCTGTCTGTCTTGTTCTGCTGTGTAATGGCCTGTGCCAAAGCTATCGACACCTGACAATGTAATTATCTGCCAGAAAGTCACATCTCCTGTCCATACTCATATCCAAAGACACATTCTCCAGTCATGACACTATGGCTACTTCTGGGTCCTTACTTCTCTCAGGGTCTCATTCAAGCCACTTTTTACCACCAAGGAAAACATGTTTCTCACACCTGCCTAGGTGTTGTGTGTAGATGTCTCTATTCTGATGAACTATTTTGGATGAGGAGGATTCTACAAGAACAGGTACCTGCCAGGGTAAAAAGTTCCTCAAGAATGACATTCATTTCCTTTACTTTTAGATCTCCAAATTAAAAAGGGGAGCAGCCTTCTTCATCTTCTGCCCCTTTCTAGGACTTGGACCATAAGAACAAAAGATGATTAATGAGATAGAAGCAGTAAACTTTTTAAAAACCTTTCAACAAAGAAAAGCTCAGGATTGGATATATTCTCAACTGAATTCTAACAGACCTTTAAATAAAAAATAATGCCAATGCTCCTCAAATTATTCCATGGCATAGAACAGGATGCCACACTTCTGAATTCATTCAGCCCAGGACCACCCTCATACTAAAACCAAAAAAGACAACATCTGCAGAAAACTGCAGACCAATATTCCTGATGAATTTAGATGCAAAAATCCTTAATAATATGTTAGCAAATCATATTCATCAATGTATTAAGAAGATTGTTTGTTTTATTCTAGAATTGCAAGGATAATTTAAGACTGAGAAGTGGGATAGCTGAGTCAAATGGTGGTTCCATTCCAAGTTTTCTAAGGAATCTCCATACTGCTTTTCAGATTGGCTGCACCAATTTGCAGTCCTACCAGCACTGTATGAGTGTGCCTTTGCCCCCACATCCTCACCAACACTTACTATGGCTTGTATTCTTGATAACTGCCATTCTGACTGGCATGAAATAAAATCTTAGAGTAGTTTTGATTTGCATTTCTCTAATTACTAGAGATGTTGAACATTTTTCATATATTTGTTGATCAATTGTATATTTTCTTCTGAGAAGTATCTGTTCAGCTCCTTAGCCCATTTATTAATTGGGTTGTTTGCTTTCTTGGTGTTAAGTTTTTTTGAGTTCTTTGTGTATCCTGGAGATTAGTGCTTTATCTGATGCACATGTGGCAAAAATTTGCTCCCAATATGTAGGCTCTCTCTTCACCTCATTGATTGTTTCTTTTGCTGAGAATAAGCTTTTTAATTTGAGTTAATTCCATTTATTCTTGATTTCATTTCTTGCGCTTTAGGAGTTTTGTTAAGGAAGTCAGGGCCAGCTATCCCGCTCCTCAGTCTCTACCCAAAGGACTTCAAATCAGCATACTGTAGTAACACAGCCACATCAATGTTTATAGTAGCTCAATTCACAATAGCTAAACTGTGAAAGCAACCTAGATGCCCTTCAATAGATGAACGGATAAAGAAACTGTAGTGTGTACACACACACACACACACACAATGGAATAGTACTCAGCATTAAAAGAGAATAAAATTATGGCATTTGCAGGTAAATGGATGGAGTTAGAGAATATCATGCTAAGCAAAGTAAGCCAATCCCAAAAACCCAAAGTCTGAATGGTCTGTCTGATATGTGGTTGGTTATCCATAATGGGGCAGAGGAGCATGGGGAAAATGAAAGAACTTTGAATGGGCAAAGGGGAAGGTGGTTTGGGAGGGTAAATAGGGGCAGGAAAGATGGTGGAATGAGATGGACATCATTACCCTAGGTACATGTATGGGACACTACCATGTGCAACCAGAGAAATGGAAAGTTGTGTTCCATGTGTGTACAATGAGTGAAGAATGCATTCTGCTGTTATGTATACCTGATTAGAATTAATTAATTTAAAAAAATTTTTTTTAATTAAAAAAATTTTAAAATAAAAATAGATGATTTAACATATACAAATCGATAAATGTAATTTGCCAAATACACAGAATTAAGGACAAAAACACATAGTCGTTTCAATAGTTTCAGAGAAAGCCTTCAACAAAATTCAGTACCCATTCATGAATAAAAGAAAAAACAGGGCTGAGCTCCATTTGTAGAGTGCTTGCCTCACATGCACAAGGTCCAGGGTTTAATCCCCAGTATCACAAAAAAAAAAAAAAAAAACTGAGGAAACTAGGGATAGAAGGAATTTACCTCAATATCATAAAAGCTATATATGACAAACCCAAAGCTGACATCATAGTGAATGGGGAAAAACTAAAAACATTTTCTTTGAAATCTGGAATGAATTAAGAATATCCACTCATACCATGCCTATTCAATATAGTACAATAAATTCTAGCCAGAGGAAATTAGGCAAAAGAAGAAAATAAAAAGGATAAAAAAGAAAAGGAATATGTTAAATTATCAATGTTTGCAGATGATATATTCCTGTTTTCATAATGCCTTAAAAAGTCCATCAGAAGACCGCTAGAGCTAATAAACAAATTCAGCAAAGTAGCAGGTTACAAAGTCAACATACAAAAATTAATAGTTTTCCTATGTAGAAACAATGAATCTGCTGAGAAGTAAATTAAGAAGATAATCCCATTCACACTAGTTTCCAAAAAATACCTACCAGTGAATCCAATCAAGGAGGTGAAAGAGCTCTGCAATTAAAACTATAGAACATTGAAGAAGGAAATTGAAGAAGACCTCAGAAAATGTAAAGGATTCCCATGTTCATGGATAGGCTGAATTAATATTGTTAAAATGGCCATACTACCAAAATAAATAGACTGATTCAATTCAATACCTATTGAAATACTAATGAAAAAATACATTTGGAAGAATAAAAGACCCAGAATATCCAAAGCAACTCTAAGCCACAAAAGCAATGCTGGAAGCATCACAATACCTGACTTCAAATTATACTATAGAGCTATAGGAACAAAAACTGCATGATACTGATATAAAAACAGACACATAGACCAATGGAGGAGGATAGAAGGCACAGAGACAAACTCACATATATAGTCATCTGATCCTTGACAAAGTTGCCAAAAACATACATTGGAGAAAAGAAAGTCTTTTTAACAAATGATGCTGGGAAAACTGGTTATCCATATGTAGAAGAATAAAACTAGACTCTTATCTCTCGTGCTACACAGAAGTCAAGTAAATAATGGATCAAAGACCTAGGCATTAGAACTGAAAGTTTGCAATGCCTACAAAAAAAAAAAATGTAGGGTTAAAACTCCAGCATGTAGGCATGTAAGCACAGGCAACGACTTTCTCAATAGGATTCCTAAAGCTCAGGAAATAATGTCAAGTATTAATAAATGGGATGGCATCACATTCAAAAGCTTCTGCACAGTAAAAGCAACAATTAGGAATGTGAAGACGGAACCTATAGAATGGGAGAAGACCTGTGCTGGATACTTTTCTGACAGAGAATTAATATTGAAAATATATAATTTAAGAAACTTCACACCAAAAAACCTCCAAAATAATCCAATTAATAAATGGGAAAATGAATTAAACAGTACTTCTCAAAAGAAGAAATACAAATGGCCAACATGTAGATGAAAAAAGATTCAACATCTTTAGCCATTAGGGAAATGCTATCAAAATTACCCAGAGATTTCATCTCCTGTTAGAAAGGCAGCCATCAAAAATACAAACAAGAAGCCAGGAAGGGTGGCGCATGCCTGTAATCCTAGAGGCTCCAAACACTGAGGCAGGAGGATCGTGAGTTCAAAGCCAGCCTCAGCAAATGTGAGGCACTAAGCAACTTGGTGAGACTCTGTCTATAAATAAATTATAAAATATGGCTGGGGATGTGGCTCAGTGGTCGAGTGCCCATGAGTTCAATTCCCGGTACCCCACCCCCCCCAAAAAAAAAAAACCACAAACAACCATAAATCCTGGAGAGGATGTGGAGAAAAAGGAAAACTTCTACACTGTCCATGGAGTATAAATTAGTACAGCCACTATGGAAATCATTATGTAGTTTCCTCAACAGACTAGGCATGGATCCACCATATGACCCAGCTATACCATTCTTCAGAATTTAACCTAAAGAATTAAAGTTATCATACAACTACAGTGATACATGCATATCCATGTTTATATCAACACCACTCACCATAGCCAAACTATGTGACCAGTCCATCAATGACTGAATGGATAAAGAAAATGTGAAATATGCACACACAATGAAGTTTTATTCAAACATAAAGAAGAATGAAATATGTAATTTGCAGGAAAATGGACAGAATATGAGAACATTATGCAAAGCAAAATAAGCCAAACTCAGAAAGTCAAGACTTAGACATTTTCTCTCTTGTGTGGAAGCTAGAAAGGATAAAGAAAAAGAAAGGCTGGGGGGTAACTCATGAAAATTGAAGGCACATCAGTAGAGTAGATTAAAGGGATCAGTGGAAGAGAAGAGAGTAGAGAAGGGGAAAAACTGGGGAGTAATATTGGCCAAATTATATTGTTATGCTGTGTGCATATATGAATATGTAACAACCAATCCCACATTACCTATAATTATAATGAATAAAAATATGGGAAAAGAAAAGGTAATAGATGAAGCACACAGTTTCCCACATCAGGGTCTAACTCTCTTATAACCCCTATCCATTCAAGCTCTGAAATCAATAAAAATCATTAAATTTTTATTATCTAATGAGGAAAAATAATTCTTTCCTTCACTGTCTTCCTAAGATTTTTTTTCTGTCTTATAAATGATTTACTGGTTTGCAGAACTTTAACAGTTTTATTGACCAGTTCCTCTTTTATTCATGGGTATTAAAGTCAAACAATCTCATGTACTGCTAGTGAAAGTTTAGAAGGTACAAACTTTTGGCATTAAGTTTCACGTGATCTAAACAGTAATTTTGTCCCTAGGAATCTAGTTTAAGAAATAATCATAAATCTGAAAAATCTTTATCTAAAAACGCTACACATTACATCATTTACAATAGCCTAAACTGAAAACCTTCCATGTCCAAAGAAGAGAAGTAGAAAATGACAGAACTTTTCTGAGATGTACTAACTTGTAACCATCAGAAAATGTGTTGAATAAGGGAAATAAGGACATAAAGAAACACTTGAGATAGAGGGATTTAAAGGTTAAATGTAAGAAGTAATTATAAAGGTAAATGTAAAGGTAAATGTAAGACGTAATTATAATATACCACTATTTAAAAGTAAATGTAAGAAGTAATTATAATATACCAATAAAATATTTTTCAAAATACAGAAATCAAAAAAAGTAATAATAACAAACACACCAGATTTCAAAGACTTACTTGTAATAAAAAAAAATGTAAAATAACTCATTGACAATTTTTATGTGGATTACATGTTGAAATAATATTATGGAAATCTTGGATAAAATAAAGTACATCACTAAAACTAATTTCACCTGTTTTCACTTTTCTAATGAGCTTGCTAGAAGATTTAAAATTGTGCCAGGTGTGCTAGTGCATGCCGGTAATCCCAGCAACTTGGGAGGCTGAGGCAGGAGGATTACAATTCAAGGCCAGCCTCAACAATTTAGCAAGGCTCAAAACAACTTGATTAATTTGATTTTTAAAAAAAAATTGCATATATGACTTAAATTACATTTCTATAGGATTAATGCTGTTCTGGAGACTGGAACAAAGAGAGAAATCAATGAATGCTATCCTATTCCAATAATAAAGACTTGAGCATGGAAAGTAAACCACCCCTAATATAAATAGCTACTTCTCTCTCTTAAAGGTGTTCCTTCCTGCTGTTCTTTTGAACACACAGTGAGAACTCCTGATGGATGTTAAGCTCTCTTGACCTCATTAATTAAGCATCTGAGGGCACCTGTGTCTCTCCCTAAGAGAAGAAGCCTGGACAGCAGCTATCAAAGGGTAAGTTGTTCCTACAGAGCAGCAGAACCCCAAATCCACGATGATCAGGCAGAGCGAAGGGAAATATTTTTAAATACTAATATTAAATATGGATGTAGTTAAGCAAAAAATAATGCATGGTTATAAACCTTTTTGCCTGATTCTTTGTGTGTCCTGTGGCATTTTGTTCGGAGGATCCTCAAAACAAGTGTCACAAATCCTAAAAACATCTCTTTCAGAAGACAGCCTTGTCCCTGTATCTGAGTTGAGGTCATAAAGGGAGGCTAGGTCTATATGTTTAAGGACCATGATTCTACAGGGGGTAGGCGGGGTTGGGGGGGAGGCACTGCCTGAGAGGCAGGGACTCTGGTGCTGCTAAGTCCTAGGGACTCAGCCCCAGACTTGGGCCATGTGGCACACAAGAGGCAAGAACAATGTTTTACTGAGCCAGTGCTCCTTGCTGGGGCTTTGATTAACTGATTTGTTATTGCTGTTGTTTATCTGTGGCAAATTGTGCAAGTCAGCAAAACAGAGGGAAAAAACCCTGAGCCCAACAAACCAGCATACCCTGATTAAGAGCACATCGATCCTGCAGGCTGTCCTCAGGCAGCCCACAAGCAATTCTGCTGTGCGCCTTGATTAAAGAGTGTACATTTCTGCATTTCATCCATTTTAAGTATTGCTATTATTCATCAAAAGATGACCTACAAATTCATTTTTGGTTTGTTTTGTGGAAACAATGAGTTCACTTAATTTACAGCAAAGGACGAGTTATAACTGTGATGGGAGCACATTCAATTTCTCAAAACTCTGTCTTTGCTAAATAGCAACTTTACCATGTGCATTTGCCCTCTAGGGTTCTCTAGAGCTGTGTGTCTAAGCAGATGAGCAAAGTGTTTACCTGCTCTTTAAATTGCCTTCTGGTAGAGAAACCCCAATTTTTCCAGAGCTCTGCTAAACGTGATAAACACTGCATCTGATCTGGCTTAGCCAGCTGTTACTTTTTATTGCATTCTTTTTCCTTCTGGTCAGCTTTGGAGTTTTGCCCCAGATCACAGCAATAAAGATGCTCTGAAGCAGATTCCCCACTTCCCTCTCCTAATGCCCCTGCTGCCTTTAACAAGCTTTCTAGCTGCGCTTGCATATTGGCTGATGGCTTTTCTTCCTTGCCTCAAGGGAGCCAGAGCAGCGCAGAGAAGACCCATGGTGTAGTTTGTGAGCATTTGGATTGAGAGAAAGAGTGCCGTGTGTTTCCATGATGGAAAAGGGATTGAAATAGAACTATGGGTGGTGAAAGCACCTTCCCTTCAAATGCTGGTGTAAATGGAATTCTCATTTCATTGCACCAACAGCAGCTTGGGAAGCTGCTGAAAGGAGACTTAAAAAAAGAAACCAGATCAAATAGATCTGCACACTCCCCAGCCAACAGGCAATTTCCCCACGGTGACCTTCTGACAATTGTGACTGTGACAGCTTCAGTGTAAGGAGCTCTTTTCTCCAGTGATGAGGGCTGCTCAGGGTGCACACAGGCAAGTGTTACAGACACACGGCTGTAGGGGAGCTCAGACCAAGAAATACATCTCGCTTAGGGGTTTTCTGCACCGGGACCCTGCACTGAAGATTCCTGAAGCCAGCCTAGCTTTTCTATCAAGTCAGTTCTGTACAATAAATTTAAAGGAAATGTCTTTCAGACCCTCCGGCTATACAAAGCAATGGGCTCTTCTGCCTTGCACCCCCCGCCTCTTATCCTGACAGTATTTCATCCCTAGAGTTTCTGAGGTTTGCTGTGCAAATCTATGATGTCTGGTAGGCTTTTCAGAAGGCTGTCTGCCTTATAATTTCCCATATCAAAATTCTCTTCCTCAATGGTGATTCCCACGTGGATTCACTTTCCTTGCTCATTACTCTTGTTCTGCCTTCTTTCTGAGCACAGGGACTTTCCTGACCATTTGTTGTTTAATTATTTATTGCCTACCTCCCCTTGACCACCTTCTATATTCAGCTCTTGTGCATCCTCGTTTCCTAGACCTGTCTTTTTCCTCTAGTCAAATTCATTCGTTTGGCATATTTGCAAAGGAAATAGAATGTACTTGCCCTTGGACAGGAGCTATTTAGCTCACACATCCATTTTCAGAATCAATTAATCTTTAACCAGGATTTTATTTTCAATTGTTAATCATTCTAGAGGATTTATTTAAAAGAAACACTGAGGCATTCAGACCAAAAGAAAGTGTTGATGGAAGATCGTGTTTTGAATGAGGTTTTCCTTTGCCACCTAGCCCATTAAATAAAGAGGAAGCTCGACTCCATAAACACTTTGAAAATAACCCCAGCAAATTCAAGTTTCGGACTAACCTGGAGTCCACGAAGCTATGTCGCCAACCAACTGAATACACAGTTGTACTTGGAATTGACTTCTAAGTTTAGGATAATTCCTCTCCAAGAGGCCAGATTCACTTGAAAACTTGGGGCCAGTTAAACTTTAGTATGGAACCCAATGGCCTCTGGCTGCCCGCCTTTGCTCCTGTTGGAGGATTCTCCAGTGGGAAGGTTTTGCAGCTAGAGCAGCCAGCAAGCTCCAGGAAATAAAGCATTCATAACCTCCCAGTTAACTAGCTACTCACCTCTCCAAATATCCCCACACATGACTTATAGACATTGCTTCTCACCTCTACCATCTTGGCTCTGGGTGAGAAGTAAAGAACTTTCTCCATTCACAAAGGTGGAAAGCCTTGGTCTAGTGGCTTTACCCATGGCATTGGGGACAAAACAGTGAAGCTCAGGAAGTACTAGGGTGATACACAGTGTCCCTGTGTATATCACTGTGTCCAGCCAGTGAGGGGTGTATTTCAATTGTAAGGGCTGAAAATGCTTTTCCTTAGGGCAAAAGGAGTCTAAATATTTTACTGTAGTAAGTCCTAGACCACACAGAGAAGGGTTGAAAGGTCGCTGCAAACAGGGAGGGAAAAGAAACCATTTTCTATGAATAATAATGCAAGTGGCCAACACTTCACCGAAGAATTGCTAAGGATTCTGCTTATCTAAAACGTTGATCAAGTACACAAGGACTAATGGCTTTGTGAAGAGTTCCCATTAGTGTCCTGACATAAACAAATATCCTATCAGCTTTGACATCCATGAAAAAAGAGCAAAGATCATTGCCAAGGTTGACGCTCTCTCCAGGTGTGATCACAGGGAGTACATTAAGGAAGGTTTGGAGTGGGCAAAACCAGGTAACCTCTGACACAGTTTGTTTCAGAGAGTTTACTTGGGTGGGGGTGAAATCAGGAGGGTTAGGAACCCAACACTCTCCCCCAGTTCATAACCAAAGCCCTTCAAAGAGCTATTCATGCATCTGTCTTCATTTTCCTTTGACTCCCATTTTAACCTCCACCTCTATCATTCCACTGACATCCTTTGCCAAAGACAGCAATCCATCCTGAATCCATCATCTTCTCTCCATCTTCTATTAGAATCTCCCCTCTTATGTCTTCTCTTGCCTCCTTCAATCTGTCTTTCCTATTATGGTGACCTTTGGAAAGAAACCTTTCTAAAACATGACCTGATGTCACTCAGGATTAAAATACACCAATATCTTTACATTGCTTTTAAGATAAAGATTTTTAATGTAATATTTTGCAGACGTCTGCATGATCTTGTATCTGTTTATCTCTTCTTCATTATTTTTACTGTATTAATTATTATTCTGTTTTTCAGCAACAATGGTAATATTTCAGTGGCAATATTAAAAATGAACCATGCTCTCTCCTGCCACATGGCCTTTGCACAGGCTGGTTCCTCTGCTGGAACACTCCTCCTATACCCAGTGCTGCATTTATTAACTCTTCTTCTTCCTATAATTCTCAGCTCAATTATCTTTTCCTCAGAAAAGATGTGTTGGACCTCTCACCTTACTTGTAACTTTACATAAATTCATTTGCCCCATTTCTTCCTATTGATTTAGCTCACTAAACAGTAATTTCTAAAGAGGTAGCATCATGACTGCTTTGTTCCTGCTGTATCCCTAGCCCCCTGTGCATCACAGTTCCTTACATACAGTGGTGGCTCAATTAATACTTGTTGAATAAGTGAATGGATAAACTCTCATATCCAACGACTTGCTTTCCTTCCTGCAATCTAAAATCCCATTACATAAACCTTATACTAAGATTTCATTGTGCGGTGGAATGATGAATTAGGGAGGAGGAGAGAGAGCAAGAAAGAACCAAGTGTCTAAAAACAGGACTAAAAGATATTAAGATAATGTAGAACTAGGACCAATCTAGAAGGGAAGCTAAACAAAAGAGCAAATTATCACAATCTGACCAGTGAGTAGGGTGACATTTTTGGAGGACTTTTGGGTACAATTTTGGTAGTCTGAAATTATAAAACAGGAGAGTCCTAAAAGAATCAATTAGCCATCAAAGGGTCATGGACTCTGACCATTACAGTGATGATGAGGCATTTTATAACCCCTTTTATCAAATAACACAGTGGTTTATACAGCCACCTGACCTTCAGAACCATTTGGGATCTTCTCTTTAAAAATACAGACAGCTGGGGCTGGCGTTGTAGCTCAGTGGTAGAGTGCTTGCCTCACACCTGTGAGGCACTGGGTTGGATTCTCAGCACCACATATAAATAAGTAAATAAAATAAAGCCCATCAACAGCTAAAAAAATATTTGTAAAAAAATACAGACAGCTAAGTTGCACTCCCTGACATTTAATTCAGTTATCTTTAAGTTCAGGTGGCTATAATATGGGCAGGAACATCTTGCTGTACGGGAAGGTAAGGACATGGCCAAACTTACCCCCACCACATACACAAGATGGGCATATCTCAAAAAGACAGAGGTACCAGCTTGAAGGGGCTCCCGTGGCCAAAGCTAAGACAACTTGAGCATCAAAATAAATAATGTTAGATACGGATTATACCCATAAAGTAAAATAGGAATTCATGATGCCATATGGATCACAGTGATAGATAAAAATAGATGGTAGACACATAAAGAGAAAGAAAAAAAAATAGAATACACAGATGAACATGGCTACATAGATGCATGCATTAAAACAGTCAGATAGGTTGTGACAGTGGGTTATCCTTCCAGCAGAAGGCCAACTGACAGATTTGGAGATTGGTTTGGACAAAAATCAACCATTGTTTAAGGTGCAATGTTTGAGCAGTGGGCTATGTGCACAATCTCAAAACATTTCCCCTACTACTTATAAAAGGAAAAACATTAACTATATGGTAGAGAAAGTGGATGAAACCTTTACTGGATAATCAAAATGAACATCCCCAAGGAGAGGCAGTGGGTACAGCACTCCCATGGGTGGGACACCTTGCAGAAGACAGGTCACTTTAGAAGTATTCTGGCAAGGGATACATAATCTGAATCCAATTATAAGGAATACTAAACAAGTCCACAGTGAAGGTCATTCTATAGAATAACTGGCCAATATTTTTTCAAATGTATCAGTACAACAAAATACCAAGAGAAGCTCATGCATTATTCCAGGTTAAAAGAGATTAAGGAGACATGAAAATTATATGCAATCCATAATTTCAGAATGGATCTTTGACTGGAGAAAAAAATTATGCTAAAAAGAGCATTACTGAGACAACTGATCAAACCAAACTGTGGATTATAGATAAAAAGGGTACATTCACATTAAATTCTTATAACTAGATATGGGTACTGTGGTAAGAGAATACCCTTATCTTAAAGAGAGTAAGCAAATGTAGAAAAGATTTTAAAATATTAAATTCAATATGAGCTCTGCTTATTTATACTGCAAAAATTCTGCTAGTTTAAAAAATCATTACAAAGAAAGAAATTTTTTAATTTAACTCCCTAACTGATTCTGATGACTGGCATTCGGGGATCATAAATAACAAATAATGTGAATGTCACCTTAAGAAGCCTAATGGGATGCTTTCTCATCTTCTGTTCTATAAATTTTATGATAGCCCATGAATGAACAATCAGTGAATTAACCAGAGTTATCATCCAGATAAACAACCAGACGGGAATGTGTGTAGGTCTTAACTAAGAAGAAATTGACACGCATTTATATTTAAGCCTCTGCATAAACTTTCCATGCAACCAATTACTTGTCTCAACACTTTCAGACTCTTCTAAGATAATTGCATGTGCAATAATGATCTGCCAGTGTGCTTATTCATTATGATCATAAATTAGTGATTATATGAAAGAAGACCCCGAATTCCACAGATACTCATGTCTTCTTCTTTCTTCTTTCTATTTCTTTCTCATTAGCCACAAGACATTGCAACAAAGGCTGCTTAGAGAATATGCCTAATTGAAACATAATAAGGTTCTCCAGTTTAACAACTATGTATTTTTTATTACTTGCTATGTATCAGAAGCTTTGTTGAATACTATCATATCAGGAAATGACAGGTTAGGCTGCTGTAACTAACAAGAATAAAGATCTCTGTAGCTTGCAACGACAACGAAGGTTCACAACTTGCTTATAGTAAGGGTCCATCTCAGATTGGCAGTGAGATTCCACTCGCAGTTAACTGAATATTCAGGGAAACAAATTAACAGAGAAGTCATTGTCCTGGACATTTGATCACCATGCCAGAAGGTGAGGAGTTTCTAGGAGGTCTTATACTGACCCCTAAAATAATACCCATCAGTTCCATTCACCACTTATCAGTCAGAATAAAATCATATGTCCCCACCCAACCAAAAAGGAGCTAGAATGCAACACTAACATGGACCTGAGAGGAAGAGGGTCTCCTCCAACAGCATGAATGATCATAAAATATGCATTAAATCCTTTTCCTTTGTTGCTTCCCAATTAGCACCAAAAAGTAGTGACACTCATTCTTCTTGTTGGATAGATGAGAAACCAGGTCTTCCAGAAATTGAGAAAATTCTCCACAGTTACATGTAAAGGTGCCAGAATCTGAACCTTGATCTTTAGACTTCAAGCCTCCAGAACTGTGAGAAATAAAATGCTGCTGTTCACAAGCCACCCAATTTCTGGCACTTTGTTATAACAGAACTCAGACAGCCAGTACCCAACTTCATGAACCACACTGCATGAGAGAAGATAAGCCCAGCCTTGGTGAGGTAGGGAAGTACATTCTGCTCAACTCAGATGGAGAACTGCAAAGTCCCATACCAAAAAGTGTGCATGGACGTATGTTTCCATAAAAGAGAATAAGTAATCAGGAAAAATGATCCAGACCTTGACCTCCACAAACTAGTAGGAGATGAAGTAGCTGATGGATGAATTCCTTGTCCTTCTCAACTCTCACCTCAACACCCTTAGGATTGTTCCCAGGAAAAGTGGCTCTCTATGATTGGTTCAAAGAAACTGCACATGAGCCAGGTGCAGTGGCACACACCTATAATCCCAGTAGCTCAGAAGGCTGAGACAGGCAGATTGTGAGTTCAA
The DNA here is from genome assembly GCF_045843805.1 of Urocitellus parryii. Lineage (NCBI taxonomy): Eukaryota > Metazoa > Chordata > Mammalia > Rodentia > Sciuridae > Urocitellus > Urocitellus parryii. The sequence continues at coordinate 39,714,602 of NC_135532.1, read as the reverse complement.
AGCCAGCCTCAGCAACTTAGCAAGGCCCTTAGCAACTTAATGAGACCCTGTTTCAAAATTAAAAATAAAAAAAGGGCTAGGGATGTGGCTCAGTGGTTAAGCACCCCTGGGTTCAATCCATGGTATCAAAAACAAAAAATAACAACGACAACAACAAAATACTGCAAATGATGAATAACCCAGGTAGGTCTCTTGCCAGATGATCACTGACACAGTAACATGTCACTTGGTCTTTATCTCCTTCCCTACCTTGCTTCCTTACTGTGGCAATCCTGGGACTGCACTTGTTAGAAACATTAGCTTGTAAGATTCGCCTCAGACTGGCTTTTCTAAGGAACTAGAGTGAAGACAGTATGGTTATGAGATACACATTTCTAAAATAGTGGGATATATTCATATTTTTTTCAAGTTATGAACTCTAATATGCAGAGGGAGGACTAGAAGGCACTGTCATATGTTCCAATACCAAACCCAGAGGAAGGTCAATATTTTAGACAGTGACTAGAGTAGAAAGCTTTGCAGGTATTCTCTGTGCCTCTAAACTTTGTTTCGCCTCCACTACTAATGCCCACTTGCAAAAGCACATGTATCCTGCCAGACTCTGAGCTCACTGGTAACCTTCTGGATGCACCTTACCTGGCAGACTTCATTACCTATAGCAAGGTGCCCTACCTTCTTCCGTCATACATTTTGGCATTCTCTATATTAGCAATGGAGGTATAATTGGGCTTTTTATTTTTTTTCCATTTTTTTTTTATTTTTATTGTTGGTAGTTCAAAACATTACATCTATTTTGATATATTTCACAGTTTGATTCAAAAGGGTTATGAACTCCCATTTTTACCCCGTATACAGATTGCTGAATCACATCAGTTACTTCAATTACATTTCCATTGATTTACATATTGCCATTCTAGTGTCTGATGAATTCTGCTCTCTATCCTATTCTCTACTATCCCCCCTCCCCTCCCCTCCCCTACCCTCTTCTCTCTCAACCCCCTTTACTGTAAAACACTTCTTCCACTTGTATTATTCTTTCCTTACCCCTCACTTCCTCTTGTATGTAATTTTGTATAACCCTGAGGATCACCATCCCTTTCCATGCAATTTCCCTTCTCTCTCCCTTTCCCTCCCCCCTCTCATCTCTATTAATGTTGATCTTCTTCTCCTGTTCTTCGTCCCTACTCTGTCCTTAGTTACTTCCCTTATATCAAAGAAGTCATTTGGCATTTGTTTTTTAAGGATTGGCTAGCTTCACTTAGCATAATCTGCTCTAATGCCATCCATTTCCCTCCAAATTCTATGATCTTGTCGTTTCTTAATGCAGAGTAATACTCCATTGTGTATAAATGCCACATTTTTTTTTATCCATTCATCTATTCATGGGCATCTAGGTTGGTTCCACAATCTTGCTATCGTGAATTGTGCTGCTATGAACATCGATGTAGCAGTGTCCCTGTAGCATGCTCTTATTAGGTCTTTGGGGAATAGACTGAGAAGGGGAATAGCTGGGTCAAATGGTGGTTCCATTCCCAGCTTTCCAAGAAATCTCCATACTGCTTTCCAAATTGGCTGCACCAATTTGCAGTCCCACCAACAATGAACCAGTGTACCCTTTTCCCCACATCCTCGCCAACACTTGTTGTTATTTGACTTCGTAATGGCTGCCATTCTTACTGGAGTGAGATGGTATCTTAGGGTGGTTTTGATTTGCATTTCTCTGACTGCTAGCGATGCTGAGCATTTTTTCATGTACTTATTGATTGATTGTATGTCCTCCTCTGAGAAGTGTCTGTTCAGGTCCTTGGTCCATTTGTTGATTGGGTTATTTGTTGTCTTTTTGTCTAATTTTTTGAGTTCCTTGTATACTCTGGATATTAGGGCTCTATCTGAAGTGTGAGGAGTAAAGATTTGTTCCCAGGATGTAGGCTCCCTATTTACCTCTCTTATTGTTTCTTTTGCTGAGAAAAAACTTTTTAGTTTGAGTAAGTCCCATTTGTTAATTCTAGTTGTTAACTCTTGTGCTATGGGTGTCCTATTGAGGAATTTGGAGCCCGACCCCAAGGTATGTAGATCATAGCCAACTTTTTCTTCTATCAGACGCCATGTCACTGTTTTGATATCAAGCTCCTTGATCCATTTTGAGTTAACTTTTGTGCATGGAGAGAGAAAGAGATTCAGTTTCATTTTGATGCAAATGGATTTCCAGTTTTCCCAGCACCATTTGTTGAAGATGCTATCTTTCCTCCATTGCATGCTTTTAGCCCCTTTATCAAATATAAGATAGTTGTAGTTTTGTGGATTGGTTTCTGTGTCCTCTATTCTATTAGGTGTGCTTTTATTATAGTAAGATCAAGCAATGATCTGATAATTAAAAGCCTACTTATGAAATGCCATTATGTCAAATTCTGCTTAGAGAAAATATTATAGCCTTAAAATTAAGTTCTTCCCTCTGGGGGTCAGGGGGAAGTAATGGAAACATCTATTGCTCTTCAGAATTGATAGCTTCAAAAATGAATTTACTCAAATATTGGATTTTTTTAAATAACACCTTCAGACAAATTGAACTGATTGTTTGGGTTTGCATCCACATTTCAGCACTTAGTAGTCTTGAAAACCAAGTCTGAAAAGAGGATGACTTGCAGGGCAGTAAAGCTCACCAACTCTGAGGATCTGCTGGGCATGCTGAGGGTGACCAGTTAGTTTAAAGCATATCTTTTTTAATTTCAAAAGGAAAACTAACCATGGGGAGGGAATCAATTCATATAGAAGCAATGGGTGTGCCTGCAAGTATCTCTACATGTTCTTTCTCCAAATGTAATTGAACTGTCAAGTCTTAGCAGTTCTCATCACCAACTAACTGCTCTTCCCCAAGTCAAACTTTGAGCTAAGAAGACATCAGCTGGTGACAGTATCCAGGTCTACTAATCCAATAAAAGCACTTATTCTGTTTACTAAAATCTGGTTTACAAATCTTACAGGGAATCCTTCTGGCTGTTGGTTCCTCTTCTAAGATTGTATAATTGGTTTTCATAAATTGTCAGTGGGGCCCAATCATCACTCTTTTCATTGGATACACAGCCACCTTTATCACCTTCTAGGTCCCCGCTAACTGTGCCACTTCCCACCCCTTCTCCAGTTCTTCCAATGTCAGAAGCTGCAAGTCCATTGTGCTTGCCCTCCCATGTCACTGTCATTGAGAAAGCTGCCCTGTCTTTATGGGAGTGCAAGGCACTCTCCATGTTTATGTCGTATAACCCCCTCATTCCCAGCAAACTATTTTTAAACCATAGAAAGCTCCCCAAGCTATTTTTATTGTTTCTGCTGTTGTTCTGCTTAACTCTAAACAACTTCGTCTCTTGGACTGAGTCTCTGTCTTCCCAATCCACCTACCATGCCTTTACTTGCAGACACGTTATCCTTGGAAAATGTATTATGAATTTTGTAGGAAATTACTTAATGTTTCACTAGTGAATATGCGCTGATGTTTAATGTCATTTCATACATTTTAAAAATTATTTCCCTAAAGAAATTCTGAATCCTTTATTATTGTTTGCATTTTCTAGATAATTGATAGAGGGGGTTTTGTCATTATAATTGCTATTGTTATTGGAAATGGCATTTCATTTTTCATAACAGTATGTGTTAATTGTTACTTGTTTAGGAAATCTCTAATCATGTTAAATGGTGACATCATATCCAGAAACCCTTCTGAAATTTCTTATTAGTTCCATTGGTTTTCCTGTGATTAAGTTTTTATGTGAATCAAGATATGGCCTAAAACTAATAATTTTTCTTTCCCCTTCTAAGACTTATAGGCTTTTCTCTTTTATTTAATTAGAAAAGACAACAAGTTCTGTGTCAAAATGTAGCAGCCATAGTGAACAGATTTGTTTTACTGAACGTGAAGACAAAAATCTAAATTTTATGAAATAAGTAGATGCGTACCTCAGGACTTGGTGGCAAGTCAATACTAAATTAAGATAGTTTCCTTCTATTTGTACTTATCCAGAAGCTTTCCAAATGAATGTGCATAGAAAATTTGCAAGTGATTTTTCCACGTTTTTTTCCCTTTTACTTCATTAATGTGGTAAACATACTGGTATTTAACCATCCTTGCATTCCTGAAAAAAAAAAATCTACTTGATTATAACAAAGGGTATCTAATTTTTTAATTAGATATTTTTACATGTGTTCCTGAGTAATTTTAACTGTTACAAACCATCCATGGGCTGTATGTGTGAGCTATTTGCATTTGAGTTTAGGAGGGGACTGGTCTGGTGTTGCACACTGATTGGGCTATGCAATGCGAATATGCCTTTCCTCTCACTCTGCCTGTGATCCCACACAGTACCTGAGATGGGTGTGACTTGCCAAGGTATCAATCAAGCTGCTGACTGTAAGACATCACAAAGCAAGACTCCACTATTCCCTGCCTTATTTGGTGAAGAACATTCCATCAACCCTCCCTTGTGTGTGTGTGTTCCCTATAAAATAAAGAGAATCCAGGTGCATGCTCTCTTTCAAGTGCTGCCCAGTGTGGAGCTGTCCCTTGAGGTCACTGACCTGGCCAGCTAGTGAAAATTAACCTAAAATTATCTCTACTTGGCTCTTTAATTCAATGCTTTATATGTTTTAAGACCATATTATTAGGTAAATATGTATTTGTGATTGTTATAATTTCTTTAACTATTATTTTTACTGATATTATATATTTCTTTGTTCCTCTATGTAAATTTGCTGACCATGAATTTTAATATGAAAGTTGCTTTTTCTAAATTGTCTTTATTTTTTACATGGTAGGAAGATTTATTACTGTCCCTTCATTTTCAAACTTATTTATCATTCCTCCTACAGCATATAGCTGGATATCACTTGCTAGATATTTGTTTTGCTAATCTGAGAATATCTGTATTTTGACTCTTCATTTTATTCCAATTAGTTTACTGAAAATGCAGTAATATAAATCTTTGTTTCTCCATACTCATAGAGTGGGGTTTTTTAAATCTAGCATCCTTTCTTTTCATCTCAACCTCTTTTCCTACTGACTTTTAAGTTATGCACTTGATTTTTATTCTTCTGATTGTCCATAAATTATAAAAAGGCCTAATTGTTGTTTTATATGAATGTTCAAATATTACCCCATTATCTCCATCTTGCCTCCAAATGAAACAATATCCTCAGGTGTCTCTCAACTCCCTCTGATCCCAATCTCACCTCCCCATGTTGATATCCTCCAGAGTATTCTGGGCATCTCTGGGGATGATTTTTAGGGATGGAACCAGCAACTCTTTTTAGTTCACTGTATTAAACTCAAGAACAGAAAGTTCTTCCACAATGGTAGAGCCAATTCGCTCTCTTGTAATATTTAATTTGCAGGGATTTCTTCCTCTGAAAGAAGAAAGCGGGTCTTCCAAAAAGCAGCTAGTGCTTAACAAACCCTTAAGACCTGTTTCAGAGCAAGATGAATAACAAAATGTAGCAAATATGACTAATAATAATTTGAAATGGTTGAAAATATTCTTGCATAAGGATTTCTTTAAATGGCTGAAAAGCTTAAGGATTTAAATGATTTCTGAAATGATCTAATCCTTGTAAGCTTTTTTTTTCCCTTTAATTCCCGTAACTTCTGTATTTTTATTCATATGTTCCTCCATGGAAAGGATTGAGTTAAGCCCTTCCTTTTTCTCTTAATTCTGTACATTGTCTCTGTATAAGCTTGTTTTTTTTGTTTTTGTGGGTTTTTTTTTTTACACTTTGACATCTTTGATTTTTAACTGTCACATGATAAACTTCACATATTTCAAATTTACAATATGATAGATTTTGGCATACACTCATCATACATTGCAAAGAGTGAAGTCCCATCCTATCTTGTGCAATCTTTCCATTTCTCCCCGCCAGGAAACCCTCTGCCCTCCCCAGACAAACATTGATGTTTTTTCTGTCACTATAGATTAGTTTTCACTTTTTAGAATTTTATATAAATGGAGTAACATAGTATATACTCCTATTTGTTTCTCTTCTTTCACTCAGCTTAATTATTTGGAAATATATTGTCATTGTTACATGTGTAAATAGTCCATTCCTCTGTTATTAAGTAGGATTCCATCATGTGGGAATACCTTAGTTTGTTAATCCATTCACTTCTTTGCAGATATGTGAGTTGTTTCCACTCTTTAGTTATTTTAAATAAAGCTGCTAGGCACACTCATACACATTTGTTTATGGACATATGCTCTTATTTCTCTTGTGAAAAGACTTTGGGATGGAGTGGCTGAATCATAGGGGTATATATGTTCAACTTTTCAAGAAACTTCTGAATGGCTTCCAAAGTGATAGCACCATTTTACACTCCTATCAACAGGTGTAAAAGCTCCCTATTGTCTTCAACTCTTGGTACGGTCAGCCATTTTAATTTTAGCCTCTGTAATAGGTGGAGCTATCTTAGAGTGGTTTAAATCTGTGTTTCCCTAAAGATGATGAGCCTCTTTTCTTGTACTTATTGGCTACCTCTATATCTTTGGTGAAAAGTCTGGTCAAATCTCTTGCCTATTACCTTGTTTGTATTTTGATTATGATTACAAAGATTTGACAGGTCTTTATATATTATGAATTCCAGTTCTTTTTCAGACATGTGATTGTAAAGTATTTTTCCTGGTCTGTGTCTTGTCTTTTTATTATTTTAACCGTTTCTTTGAAGATAATTTTTTAAATTTTTGATGAGGAACTGTTTATCATTGTTTTTGTTTTATAGGTCATATCAATGAAAACTTTGTCTGGCTCAATATCATAAAGTTTCTCTCCTGTGTTTTCTTCCAGATTTTTAATTTTATGATTTATCATTAAGTCTATGATGCTGAGTTATGATAATATGAACATTACTTTTTTTCTTGGTTTGTTTTATTTTCATGTGAATGTCCGCTATTAATATCCATTTAAATTCTTCAGTCAATAAATAGTTTTCTAGTTTTTTTCTCAACTCCACTGAGTTGCCTTTACAACTTAGTCAAATATTAATTACTCATAAATGTACGAGTCTATTTCTGAGTTTCTATTTAGTTTCTTTAATTATCTATGTTTAAGACAATACTGTACTATCTTGGTTACTGTAGCTTTATAACTAGCCTTAAAAATTAGGTTGTGTTATCTTCATCTTTATTTAGTCTTTTTCAAAGTAATTTTGGCAGGATGGTGGAATGTGATGGACATCATTATACAATGTACATATATGAAGACTTGAATTGGGTGTCAACATACTTTATATACAAACAGAGATATGAAAAATAGTGGTATATATGTGTATTAAGAATTGTAATGCAAAAAAAACAAAGTACATGTATAAAGGCATAAATTGGCATGAACATACTTTATATGCAGAGATATGAAAAATTGTGCTCTATATGTGTAATAAGAATTGTAATGCCAAAAAATATGGCATTTTACTCAGCAATAAAAGAGAATAAAATCATGGCATTTGCAGGTAAAAAAAAAGTAATTTTGGCTATTATAGGCTCTTCATGTCTACATGCATGCTAAACTCAGCTTGTTAAGAAAAAGCGTCATTGTTTTTTGTTGGAAATTGAAAAGAAATCAATTTGGATAGAACTGGAGCCTTAAAAGATCAACATGAACATGACATATCCCTCCATTTATTTAGATATTCTTTGATTTCAGTCAGATACTTCTTAGATATCTATGTACAAATTTTGCCCATATTTGTCAGATTTATCATCGGTGTTCCATTTTGGATGGTATTTAAAAAGACATTCTTACTTCAATTTAAATTCTGACTAATGCTGATACTTCATAGAAATACAATTGATTCTGTACAACAAGCTTCTATCTCAAGCCTTGCTAAACTAGCACATTTTTTTTCTGGACGCTTTTCTGTAGATGCCTTCATATTTTCTACATAGATGACCATATCGTATATAAAAAAAATGGTTCCACCTCTTCCTTTCTGATATGGATGTCTTTTAGTTAGTTACAATGGTGAGTCACAATGGTGACTAAATGTTGTGAAAATAAACATCCTTTTTTTCTTCCTAATCTTAGGGGAATATATCCAGTCTTTCACAGATAAGTCTATTGGAGGATATAGATTTTTCTTAGATGCCCTTTATTGAATTAAACATTTCTCCTATTTCTAGTTTGCTGATGAGTTTTAAAGGATGTTGGAACTTTTCAAATGCTTTTCTGTGTTTACTGAGGGCATCATAGTTTCTTTATAAGTTTGTTAATACAGTGAATTACATTGATTTTTGAATATTACACCAAACTTTTCGTTTCTGGAATAAATCCCATATTTTCAAGATATATATTTTCCTTTCATATATGTTATTGCATTTAATTTTCTAAAATAATTTTTAGAATTCTATATCTATATCCTTGAGAAACATTGTTCTGTAGTTTCCTTATTGTCTTGTTCAGATTTGGATATCAAGGCAATGTGAGCCTCCAGAATAACCTGGGATGTTTCTCTCTTCGATTTTAGGAAAGAATTTGTATTGAAATTTGTATAAAAATCCTATTATATTTTTCTTTAAAGGTATGGTATACTCATCAGTGAAGCAATCAAGGCCTAGAGTTCACATATATATGTGTGTGTGGAGCAGGTACATGGGTGAAAAGTTTTAACTAGGATTCAAATTCCTTAAAAGACCCAGAGCCATTCAAATTAAATCACATAAATTGTCAGTTCTATTGTTATAAAGTTGTTCCCAATAGTGTGCACTCTGTCCTCATGCCACCCTCCGCCAATTCTTGACCATTTCTTGATCAGTCTGCTTAGTGACTTACCAATTTTATTGACCTTTTATGAATAATCTTTGGGTTTGACTGATTCTTTCATTTAGTTTTTCTGGTTTTAATTCATTTCTTTCTTCTCTGGTGTCTTTATTTTGTGATTTCCGTTCTGTTTACCTTAGGTTTGTTTTGGACTTCTTTTTAGCTTCTTATTATTCACTAACTTTTCGCTCTATGATCTAAGATGAAGTAACTCATGACTTGAGCGTATGTGCTAACCTTAAAAATATTGTTGATTGCTTAAGAACCTAGGCATTGGGCTATTGCCTCTAAACACTACAAAGCATTTTTATAAGAGCCTCCATTACAGCACACTACATTTCAGTCTGTGATTAGATGGGTTTTGCTTGGTTCTATTTTGCTTTTATTTGACATTTCCCAATTAGTTGGAAAACCATGAGCGGAAGACATTTTCCCAACTATCACTCCCAGAGCACCTATTATAGAACATTGTTGGAAGATGTTCGATAAGTGTTTGTTAAATTGATTTGGCCTAAGGTGACACAGTCAGATTTCTGAAGAGCCATACCCTGATATTCCAATATGTTGGCTCTGAAGCCCCTTTAGGTTGATGATACCAAGCCATTGCAAGCAAAGAATCAACAGATCCAGAAAATCTGAAAAAGAAAGTTAAAATTGGAACCCATTTCTGTGTTTTTGGAATTGTAGTGGGGAAAATACATGCTAATTTCAACAGAAGCCATACAATCATTCAGTTTTAGAAGTGACTATAATGCTCTCCATTCTTATGGATGGTTATTCAAGCCCCCAAAGAATGTAGCTGTAACCACATTAGACTTTAAGCCTCTTCTGTCCCCCAAATAATATGGGGCCTATCTGCCCAATGCCCACCATGCACCATGTTCTACTTGAGCTTATTTGTGGCCTAAGAACCAGGATTAGAGATAACTCTTAAATTTCCCTCTAGGCACCACTGTCATTTTATTCCTAAGTCATCCCTTTAAAAGCCTTCTGAGATATCAGATAACCTTGAGCAAGTACATGGATGATAAAGAAATGCATAGTTAAGACACAATAAACAATTCTTCCTCCAGTTAAGAGCAAATTTAGGCAAGTCTCATAACTTATTTACATCACTATTTTCTCATTGAAAAAAATGAAACTACATGGCACAATGTGTCTCCCACTGTTTACCTGTAGCATCAACTCCAAATTGGGAAAAAAAATAGTAATTTATGGTATTGTGATAAACCCCTGTAGACCTTTACAGAATATATATATATATATATATATATATATCTTTACAGAATAATGTGAATAGATAGTGTGGGTAATGGATAAAACAATGTTTGTGCCGAAAATAATTCATTTGCTGAGGGAATGAATGCCCCTGGAAGAAACCAGAATGAGTGCCTTTGGAAACACATGTGCTGATTTAAACTGGAGGTCCCAGAGAAGATAGCAAGGAAAATGACTTTCAGGAAAACTGCACAATCAGAATGAAAAACAAAACCATCAGGGTAATTCTAGCCTCAGAAAATTACGCTGGAAACAGGCAGCTGACTGTAAGAAAACTAAATCAAGGCAATGCAGAGTCATTTGTAAACTAGTTTTGTGGCTAGATGTTTTGAGTACTAAGTAGCTCAAAAGAATCCCTCCTCATTTTATTTTTTTCTAGTGCTCTTGATATATAGTTTAATTCATTCCTATGATAAATGTATGTGTGCGTGCCCCTGTGGGTATATATGTGAATGTGTGAGTGTACATGGATGTGCCTGTATGTAGTTACCCTATACGTGTTGAGCATAGGTACTAGGGACTGAATATAGTCCCAAATGAGAAAAGAATGGTATCTGCCACCTTGTCAATTTTCAGTGGGAAATTTTTTCTTTATCCTTGTTTTCTTTTTTTTTTCTTATTCTGTTTTTTTTGTTTGTTTGTTTGGTTGGTTGGTTGTTGTTGTTGTTGTTTGTCTGTTTTTATACTGGGAATTGAATGTAGAGGTGCCTTACCACTGAGTTAAACTTTTTTGTTTTTTTTATTTTGAGGGAGGGTCTCACTCAAAAGCTTGAGGCTGACCTCAAACTTGCAATCCCCCTCCCTCAGTCTTCCAAGTTGCTGGGATTCAGGACATCACTGGGACCCAGATCTGATAAGAATTTTAAGCAAGAGACTGATGCCGAATTTTGAGACTACATTAACCCTTTATAACTATCCATGAATCAAAAATATTCGAGAAAAATGACATCTGGACTGAATACGTCAGACTTTATTTCTTGTCATACAGTCATCCCTCAGTATCTACCAGGGATTGCTTTCAGGGCCCCTTTCACATGTCAAATTCACTCGAGCTCAATTCCTTTCTTTAAAATGATGTAGTATTTGCACACTATCCCCATATACTTTAAATCATCTCCAGATTACTTATAATGCCTAATCCAATGTGAATGCTATGTAAAGAGTTATCACACTGTATTGTTTTGAGGAATAATGACTGAAAAAAAAAACAGTACTAATTCAATACAGGCAGGATTTTTTAAACTATTTTTAATCCACGATGATCAAATCCATAGATGCAGTACCCTCAGGAACAGGGGGCCAAGAGCATATCCCAAATAATACACTATAATAACTATGTACATAGCATTTATATCATACCAGGTATTATACATCACCTGGAAATGATTTAAAGTAGAAGCTGGGATATGCGTAGGTTATATGCAAATACCCTTTTCTGGGTTCTCAACACATTTGCCTCAAAATAGATCTTTCTCTGACAAGTAGGAAGCGGAACAAACTACCTCAAAAAAGCAGACCATGTGATACTACTTTTTAAAGTTAATTGCAGGCTATTACTTGATTCCATTTACACCCAAGTAGCTTCTAAACAACAACCAAAAAATATATAATATGCAAAGTAAGTTATTTGGGACCAGAGATCAGTAATCTAACATAACACTTTTGATACCTAATTATTTTTAACAATAATATCTTATTCATAGAAATCACAGAACATCAGACACTACCTATTTAAGCTGGGAAATATGAAAGGTGGCTAATAAAGAAGGAAGAACTCTTATTAAGTAGTAATTATGGAAGCATATTTAACATTTCCAGTTTTTTTATATTGAGATTTTTATATTAACCAATGCAGTTTGGAATAGATAGATAGATAGATAGATATAGATATGTAAATACATGTACACATATGTGTACACAATATAGATACGAAAGTATGTACACACCCAAACACAATTACTTCCTTCCACTGAAATACATTCAATTTCTGGCTGTTTCTATTTCCTTTGTAAGCTCAGATACAAGTTCTCAGTACTCTTACCTAAGACTTCCTCTCTGCTCTCCCTGCAGGCTTTCCCAAACTGTATTTCATCTGTTCTCATGGCTTTATATATCATCAATATGCTAATGCCTATCATATTTATATCTCCAGCTCAGAAGCCTCTTCTGAGCTCCAGACACAAATGTGTAGCCAGCCTCTCGAGAAGTCCACTTGAATGTCCCTAAAGCAATTTAGATTCATCTTAGACTGAAACCTTGCTCTTTCCCCTTCAGAACTGTCCCTCTTCTTCACTACCCAGCCTCCATAAATGGCACCAGCAATCATCTAGTAGCTCCCAACTCAAAACCCTGGGAGTCAGTCACACTTGGCATCCCTCACCAAGCCCTGTCAATACAGTCTCTACAACCCAATTACCACTTGCTTTCCACTCCCCATGCCCAACACGGCGCTCTACACTTAAACCACCACTCACTCCCATGTGGTTTTTTCACTCTCTAAATTAGTCTGAGCAGCAATCGTTGTGATCTTTGTAAAATATAAATGAGCATATATTACTGTTTGTTCAAGAACTTCTAGTAGATGGAGAGATTGTATTTTCCCCAGATAGTCACCATAAGTCCTACCCATAGTGCCTGGGACCATGTGTGTTATGGTTTGAATGTATTCCCAAAAATGTATTCATGTGTTAGAAACTCCATCTCCAGTCAGGCAGTGCTGGGAAGTGGGCATCTTGCTAGGTGTTTAGGTCATGAGGACTCAGTCTTCATGCATGGGTCAATGAAACCAAAAAAGGGCTTTGGAAGTAGGTTCACTGTCTTCTTCCCTTCTTCCTTCTGCCATGTAAAGGCACATCCGGAAGGCACTCACCTACATCTTGGATTTCCTAGCCTCCAGGACTGTGAGGAACATGTTTCTGTTCTATGTGAATTACTCAGTCTCTGGTATTCTGTTACAGCAGCAAAAATACACTAAGACAACATGTGATTATGATTTCTCCCCATCAGAGGCGAGACATAACCCTCTCACCTTGAATCTGGCCTAGCCTTATGATTCGCTTCTAATTAAGTATTAAGAATGCAGTGAAAGTGGCACTGTGTGACTTCCAACGCTAGATCAAAAAAAGCTACCAAGTTTCTGTTTATTTTCTTTGAAACACTTGCTTTGGGGAAGGTCATCAGACATGTAAAAATCCAGCTGTCTTGAGACCACTGTTCTGGGAGATCACACTCAGGCACTCCCAGCATCAATTGCCAGTCATGAGTGACACATCTCAACTACCCAGCCCTAGCCAACACCTGGCCATGACCTGAGAAAACTCAGATGAGAACTGCCCAATCAACCTCTTTCTGAATTACTGGCCCACAGAATTTTGAATAAAATTAAAATGGTTGTTCTTATACCAGAAAATTCTGGAGTAATTTTTTTATGTAACGAGTGACTAGATAAGCTTCCCATAATCCTTAGGATAGATCTAAAATTGTTTCTAGAACCCAAAGACCCCTTTATAATCTGGCTTCTGACTCTTCTTGCAGCCTCTTCTTGGGCCTTGAGCACTTGGTCTCAACCACACAGATGTTTGCTTATTGTTCCTCATTAGGAACCTGGCTGAGGCTATCATTCTGCCTACCTGGAATGCACTCCTCACCTGACTAGTACCATTGTAGTGTTCAGGTCTTAAACACTGTATCTTCAAGAAAGCTAAAAAGATGCATGGCATGGAGGAATGCTTGGAGAGATTTGTCTTTTTGAGATGGAAGAAACCTGGACAAAACTATCCAGTGATTGGAAGGATCCAATGGAAAGTGAAAGATCCTGTTGCAGAAGAGAATGAGTGATTGATGAAGAGTGGTGAGCTGCAGGCATTACATTCCTGCCCTTGGATTTCATAAAGAAAGAAGAAAAGACAAGTAGTGGGTTGATACCTCCTGTATGCACTGCAAAACCACTTCACCAGCTGAAGCTGACCTCCAGGGACTGTATCAAAGGGCTTCCACCTTTTCCCTTGGGAGCCACCCATGCAAAGTCCTGGGAAGGAATCAGAGTGAGATAGAGGAGAGATTCAAGACTATTTATTCCACTCTCCTTCCTGTGGAGTCACCTCTGGCTGGCTACCTCCCTCACCTTGCAATAGCCACTACTGCTCTCAAAGTGACCCCCTTCATACTGGCCCGGCTGGGATTCCAGGAGCTAACTCTCCTTCGTCCCCATCGCAGTCCTCTCTATTACTCCCACCAGTGACTCCCAATTCCCCAGGGTTCCCTACGTCCTCAAATTAAACCATCCTCCATTTCTCCTACTTTTAGTGTGGCATTTGTTTCTCCCTGGGTTCTTGTCATATACGGGTGGGAATACAGATGGGCCAATACATGTACGTGTGTGTGTGTGTGTGTGTGTGTGTGTGTGTGTGTGTGGTGCTACAGGGAAAAAAGAAAAACACCTCTTCCCTTAAACAGTGAATCAAGCTTTTCTTCATCCTCTTGAAGTTCTGATCTATCAAAGTTCATAAGAGACTATAGGAAATAAACCAGATGAGTCATTTAATTCCTTCTCAGTTACCACCCACCCTACTCTACCCCCACCACACACACAACAGCAAGCTTAGAACATCACCTTTGTCATACACATCATGGTGGCCTCTGCAAACTAAAATACTTCACATATTTTTTTCTTTTTCTCTAAGTTCTTGAGAGTAAAAAAATTTTAAAAAAATAATTATAAAACTCAAACACAAGGCTGAATTGGGCAGTGCCCTCTGCCTGGACCCACTAAGTCTATGTGACTCCTGAAATTATCTGGCTCCTGAAGGAAGAACAGCAAAAGTGTACGTGAGAAAGCCCGATCCACGATAATCTGCCCCATCATGGACATCTCAACTAAGTTTATTGTGAAGGCTTTTTAGATTGTCATTATTATCATCATTGTCTCCATTATGCTTTTACTGCTAATGAGAAAGTCTAAGGGCATTTATTCCCATTTATGGAGTGTTTCCTAGTATACCAGGTGGAAAGGAAAGAAGGAAAAACAAAAGCTCATCTTCCAAACATTTCTAGTTTTGAATTGTCTGCTGCTCCCACTATACCGCTGGGCTTTCCTAGTATACCAGGTGGTATACTAGGAAAGTATATAAACCAAATCATGTAATCCTTATGTCATTCCTAGGGGGAAAGCACACTGTCGCTCTATTTTCAGATGAGGAGACAAAAGTACAGAAAATCTAATGCTAGATTTTTAATGAAGAAGCCCAGCGGTATAGTGGGAGCAGCAGACAATTCAAAACTAGAAATGTTTGGAAGATGAGCTTTTGTTTTTCCTTCTTTCCTTTCCAACTGCTCAGGAATGGTCTCCTGAGAACTTGGGAGAACTTGGGATCTCTTTTGACATCAAGATTCCGTGGGAAGTAACATACACTCTCCCACTCCAACCCCCATTGTCCGTGCCAGGAAAAGATTCCCAAACCACATACATTGCCCTGAAGCTCTTTCCTGTCATTTGCCACTTTCAAAGTATCAGATGTGACTCTAGGAAAGCAGAATTATTCTGGGAACCTGAAAAAGATTGGTGCAACCACTTCATCCTTGTTAATAGCTGTTATTAAAAGAAAATAACTAGGTAAGGATATATAAAAACTGGAACTTTTGTGTCCTGTTAGTGAGAATTAAAATAGGTGCAACTGCTGGAAGAATTTGGAGGTCCCTCAAAAAGTTAAACAAAGAATTATTTTGTGATCCAACAGTTTCATTTCTGAGTATACACCTCAAAGAATTGAAAGCAAGAACTCAAGTAGACACTTAACCACCAATGTCCACAGTAGCATTATTCACAAGAGTCAATCTCTAGGGTATATAAAGAACTCAAAAAGCTAAGCACCAAAAAAACAAATAACCCAATCAACAAATGGGCCAAGGACCTAAACAGACACTTCTCAGAAGAGGATATACAATCAATCAACAAATATATGAAAAAAACGTTCATCATCTCTAGCAATTAGAGAAGTGCAAATCAAAACTACTTTGATATCATCTCACTCCAGTCAGAATAGGAGCTATTCTGAAGATAAACAACAATAAGAAGATGTGGGGGAAAAGGTATACTCGTACACTGCTGGTGGGACTGCAAATTGGTACAGCCAATATGGAAAGCAGTATGGAGAATACTTGGAAATCTGGGAATGGAACCACCATTTGACCCAGCTATCCCTCTCCTCGGTTTATACCCCAAAGACTTAAAAACAGCATACTATAGGGACACGGCCCCATGGATGTTTATAGCAGCACAATTCACAATAGCTAAACTGAGGAGCCAAACTAGATGCCCTTCAGTGGATGAATGGATAAAAAAAAATGTGGCATATATACACAATGGAATTTTACTCAGCATTAAAAAAGAACAAAATCATGGCATTTGCAGGTAAATGCCTGGTGTTGAAGAAGATAATGCTAAGTGAAGTTAGCCAATCCCCAAAAACCAAATGCATATTGTTTTCTCTGATATAAGGAGTCTGACTCATAGTGGGGTAGGAAGGGAGAACATTGGAGGATTAGATGAATTCTAGATAGGGAGGAGGGAGGGGACAGGGAATTAGCAAGGATGGTGGAATGTGATGGACATCATTATCCAAAGTACATGGATGAAGACACGAATTGGTGTCAACATACTTTATATACAATCAGAGATATGAAAAAATATGCTATATATGTGTAATAAGAATTGTAATACATTCTGCTGTCATTTATTTTTTTAAAAAATCAATAAAATAAATAAAACATTTTAAAAAGGGTCAAAAAGTGGAAATTTCCCAAGTGCCTAGCAATAAATGAATGAAAAATTGTGGACAGTGGAATATTATTCAGTCTTAAAAGGAAGGAAATTAAGACACCTGCTAGAACATGAAAAAACCTTGAATACATTATGCTAAAGGAAATAAGCTAGACAAATATTATATTATTGCATTTTTGAGGCATCTAGGAAAAGGAAAAATTCATAGTAGTAGATAGTAAAATGGTAGTTCTCAGGGTCTGGGAAAAGTGTGAGGAGTAAGTTACTGTTTAAAAGATACTCCCATTCATCTGTTGAAGGGCACCTAGGATGGTTCCATAGCTTAGCTATTGTGAATTGAGTTGCTACAAACTTTGATGAATGGGTAAAGAAAATATGGTGTATATACGTAATGGAATATTATTCAGCCATAAAGAAGAATGAAATTATGGCATTTACTAGTAAATGGATGAAACTGGAGACTATTATGCTAAGTGAAATAAGTCAATCCCAAAAAACTAAAGGCCAAATGTTCTCTCTGATATGCAGATGTTAACTCACAATAAGAGAACAGGGGATAATAGAAATTCATTGGATCAGACAAAGGGGAATAAGGGAAGGGAAAAGATAGGGAATAGGAGAGACAGTAGAATAAACTGCACATAAATTCTCTAAGTTCATATATGAATACACCATCAGTGTAATACCATATCATGTAAAACTTCAAGAATGGGAAGTTATACTCCATGTATATATAATATATCAAAATATACTCTACTGGCATGTATGTCTAAAAGAACACATTTTTTAAAAAGATACTCCCACTCAGAAATTGGAAGAACGAAAACATTCTGGATAAGGATCCCAGGGACAGCTGCAGAACACTTGAATATATTCAATGTCACTGAATTGTATACTTCAAAATGACTAAAATGATACATTTTACATGATGTCCCTTTTGCCACAGTAAAGAAAACAGAAGTGGATTTAATCCCATCTCTGCCATTTTCTTCCTTAGTGACCCTACCCAAACCACAAAATTTCTGTGAAACTCAAATTTTGTGATTTAAAAATTAAGCAGTTGTTGAGATTCAGCAGAAATCGTAGGTGTCCACAGAACAGGTAACGCCAATGACATCTGTCCTTTTTAAAATGCTTAATGTAACTTTCAAAGAAACTTTACATAAAATCCAAATTTGAAGTTTTTATTTTAAAAAAAATGAAAGTATAATTTCTAGTTAGGTATAGAGAGAATCAGGAAGAGTATTGCCTCTACCTTTATATCTAAAAAAAAAGAAAAAAATGCAGGCAAACTGCAAGTTCATTCATTAATGTTCTGGAGATCTTCAGAGAGCTGAGGTGCTAGAGAATGAAATGATCCCCAAATATAAGAGACAAGTGTCTGCAGAGAGCGAGGACATGGGCCCTTGCTTTCCAGGGGCAGCCCCCAACTGGACCCAGTAGGAAACATTCAGCAGGAATAGTTAACACCCCAAGAAAGCACAGGGGTGAGCCAGCAAGGGAGGCTGGAGATCCGACTTAGGAAGAGCTACAGGGTAATTTGCTGGATCTTCTGGGCTGTTAGGTACAGAGGGTTTTGGTGAGAATGGAAATTCAATCTCTGCTCCAATAGGACTTTGCAAAACACAGTGATACATTTGCAGCACCCTGAGCACAGAGTTGTTCTACAGACTTCCCTGACACAATGGGAGAACTGTCCAGGTGCCTTTGTGGGGATTTTCCATCTCCCTGGGTTCCACAGAGACCAAATCGAGACAGCAGGATCACAAGTGCCCTCCTCCCCACAACATCACCATAATGGGGGCGGGGGGAATGTACCAGAATGAAGCAAGGTGCACTTTTGTAGCCTGAAAATAAAACATAAAAGTCGGTAATAGATTTGCTTTAATTTTTTTTTATTCTAAGAAAGTTCTAGAGAGTGAGGAGAAGAGTATGCCTCGCCCGCCCGGAGCAATTCCTGTCTCATCTTATTCTCATTAAATGGCTGTCAGTACTCTTTGAAATGCTGATTCGTTAGGGTTGTCCCCTCTTGCTAGCTTAAAAATATGGAGGGAAGAGATTGTGCTCGTAAATATAGAGTTGACACTTCCACTTCTGTATCTGTGTGTTAGAGCTACTTAATGATAAGAAGTGGTGTAATTTAAAAGGGAGAAATTGGCAATTAGTTAACTCTCTCTTTGATTTACACAGGGCCAGCAGTGGATTTGATTGAGCTCCTTGAAATAATTACCATGAACAGGAAAGGACTCCAAAATCAGCCCCCTGCCAGCGAACGACACATGGCTTCTAACCTTGCAGGCCCCATTACCACTCCGAATATGACCAACTTCTCCTCTAGCATCAGCTTGTTCTTTTTCCTTTACGTCGTCATTAAAAGTAAAGGATGAGAACCCCTTCACCTACCCCAGGGCAGAGCAAGAGAAAGAAACTCAGAACTCATCAGAACCAACTGTCCAGGGCTGATTATGTCCCCAGGGAAAGGCATCACTTACAATCAGTTCTGAAAAGAGTAGATATTTCCTTTTTTGCAGGAAAAACAGAATCATTCCTCCATAGAGTTCTAAAAAGATCCATTTAAGATTGCAGTGGGGCACAAAAACAAACTGACTCACAAGAAAGACAGGCAGAACCTTCCCCCTAGATCACTTATGTGAAAGGAAGGTTACTCCTTACAAAAGGGGCACTGTGTCCTGCACTAGGACAATGATATTATAAAAAGCAGTCAAGTCCTGTCAATCAGAAGTCTTGGGTTCAAGTGTGGCTCTCCAAGCACTCCACACATGGTCCTTGGGAAGTCTCTTGAACTTTACGGGCCTCGAATGTCTCATTTATTAAGGAGGTTGCTTTAATACTACTTCTTGGGCATTCTGAATGGTCCCCATGAGAATGAGTTTGAAATGTCTTTCGATCATGATTGTTGCCTATTTGCCTTGTGAAAGTTAAAATTTAGTAAGGGAAAGAGATAAAACAAGTAGGCAAATTGATAGGCTGCTGAGAAGGGGGAGAAGGAGCTGAACCTGCATTTGGTGTCCAGGTGGAAAAGTAAGCATATAGACTAAAACCTGAAGGGTGAGAAATGAGGAGAAAAAAATTCCAAGCAGAATGTGTGAAAGTCCCATGGTAGATAAAATAGTTCAATGAGTTGAAGAAAATGAAATAAGACCCGTGATTCTGGAACATAATAAATGAGAGCAGCATGGAATAGGGATGAAGAGAGATTCTAAAATCATCTACCTTTCCCCTGAGTTCCGGGATAGGAAATTCTGTTTGATAGCTTGGATAGAGCTGGAGAAAAATGACGTAACAGTTCATATTGAAGAATTGCAAAGACATGTCCAGAGACTTAAATTCTAAAATTCAGCTCAACTAGCCTCAATAAAATCCAAATCTTATACATTAACCCTACAACATTCCAACAATCATAAAAAAGCATAAGAAGATAAAAAATATATATATGGGTACTTCATCATGACCACTGGGAACCATCATTTGCACCACCATTTGATACAAGCTTACTTGTTCAGACATCCCAAAGAGACCCATCTCCAGGGCAGAAAAGAAAATGTTGAGATGACTTAGATACAGAACTTAAGCAATAAGAGTACAGTTCAGTTCTTTAATCTCAAGGTCAAGAACGACAGGATCAGGCCTCTCTCTGTGACTTTTCTATTCTAGCCATCATCTGTAACACATTAACCAACAGGAATGGTTGCTCCATCTAGTTGGAAATGTTCTTAGTCCAACTTACAAGAACCCTATCATAAAATTGTATAATAATAATTATTATTATTATTTTCATTATAGCTGCACAATTTGTATAGGGAACACATTTGTCTAGTTTGGGGCATTGGCCCTGAGTTTCTCTACTTTCTGCAGCCCTACCCTGAAGGATCCCACGCAAACCTTTGGCATAAAAAGCAGACTTATTCTGATAACTTCCAAATCTATTCCCTGGATCTGACCTCTCTTCCACATTCCAGAACTCTCTGTAACTGCCTCCTGGGTGACTCGGTGAATCTCTCTTACACTGGCCTCTTAATGTTGAGATATCCAAAATAGATCTGATCACTTTTCCCAAAGCCAGTTCCTCTCCATTACAGGCACCACCATCCCCTAACTAACAAGCAGCAAAGCTGAGCCTCACCCCCTACCTCTCCTCCTCAACAGTCAATTATCACTCCCCAGAAGCTTCCACGGCTTCTTCAACCCCTTTTGAGACTTTCCTCTTCCCACCCACCTATTAAGTTAGGCCTTCATCATTTCTTGCCTGGGGCCCCTGGCTTCCCATCGGCCCAGTTTTGCAGTGTGAATAAATACTGGAGGTTTATGCATAGCATGGTGTCTACAGTTAATAAGGCTGTGTTGTATACTTGGAATTTGTTAAGTGTTCTCTCCACAACAAGCAAACAAAATAGTTAACTATGTTAGGTAATAGAGATGTTAGAGATCCTCATAGAGAGACCACAATGGTCTTTATCCAAGGCAAACCCAGATGCCTCTGTTTCCTGATTCAAACTGTTCAGTGGTATCCCCCACTTGCTAGGTTTCAAAACAGCGATCATCGGCCTTTGTGGAGGACACAGAGCCTCCATGCTTGGACTCCTCACTCAGTCACTGGCTTTGCTTCCCACCACTGTCTGGAGTGCCCTTTTCACTCCAGTCCAGCCAGTTGAGTGTGTGTGTGTGTATGTACGCACGCGTGCACACATACACACACACACACACACACACACACACACAAACACACACACACACATCTTTCAGTTAATTTTTCCTGCATTTATCTCTCCAGTTCTTGATTCACATCCTTTTCATCCTTGTGAACTCGGTGCAAGCCTCTTCCCTCCCTGTTTGGGTTGGCTGCCTTCCTCCACACCATCAAAGCTCCCTGTGCCCGTTCATACCTAACACTCACCTCAATGAGCTACACTTACTGGTCTAGTTGTTTGCCTCATTATTGGTCATAAACACTTCAAGACAGAAAATATCTATTTCTTTGTTTTCTCAATTCCAGCCCTGTCATCTGTATAAGCAAATATTCAGGATATTTAGCCACTAGGATATTCATTTTAAACCACAATATTGGGGACCAGGGAACTCGAATGTGTATATATGGAGAAGGAATGAATTTTGGTTGGTTTGATGTGAGCATATTCCATTTACATATGTATTTGATAGGAAAAGGTTTTTCCTAACATTTCATTAAGAGAAACTGTAGGTAAAAACACATTTAAAATACAAGCTCTTCATTTCTACTCTTGTAACCATTTTCCAAAGAGTAGACTATACCTCCATCCCTACCACAGAGAACAAGGACTGTCTTTTGACACTGGTAAGTGCAGGGAAAATCTTTACTAAGAACTCAGACAATTTGCAATGTACAAGTCCACAGTTTCTTAGTGGAAATTTTGAAATCCAAAAAGCTCTCAAAATAGGTTTTTCAGAAACTCATTTGGCAGCACCAGTTGGTCTAACCTGAACCAAATTGATTTGAAAACTTGCCCTAAGGGATGTATAAAGTTTTTAATTTATCATCTTATCAGGACTGTATTTCAATACTATTTTCAATAATCTTTCTGCAGCTTCACTCTAAAATCTGGTTACAGTTGTTTTTTGTTTGTTTGTTTGTTTGTTTAAAAAGGACGACTTCGAAATTTGTCTTCAAATTCCTGGTCCTATATTCTCATAATACTCTAAGACTTCTTCATTTTCAATTCTTCTATAATCAGAATTCCCCTACCTATATTCTGGGTTTTTATTGGGAGAGGGTTAGAAGGGAAGGGGATGGTACAAAACAACTCTGTTATGTTTTTTCAGCTTTACCATGGTATAACGGACAAATAGAAATTTGTATATTTAAAACATGCAATACCCCCTGGTATTGCGCGGATTGAATCCAGGGCTTTGTGCATGCTAAGTTTACTTTCTAAAACACAGCACTATCCCAGCCCCCAAAATGCACTTTGGTAAAGGTACACATTCTGAAATGATTGCCACAATCAAGCTAACATCTATCTCTACTACCTAACATAATTACTATTTTGTTTGCTTGTTGTGAAAAGAACACTTAACCAATTCCAAGTATACAACACAGCATTAACTATAGCCACCACGCTATGCATAAATCTCCAGTATTTATTCACGCTGCAAAACTGAAAAGTTGAACCCTTTGTCTTAAAGTCTTTCCACATCCCTCTCCTCCCAGCTCCTGGCAATTACTATTATACTGTTGCTTCTATGAGTTGGACTATTTCAGATTCCACCTACACATGGGATCATTCAGTATTTGCCTTTCTATGCCTGGCTTATTTTGCTTAACATAGTGTTATGTGGGTTCATCCATGTTGTTGTGAACAGTAGGACTTCCTTCTTTTTTAAAGCTGAATGATTTTCCATTGTATATATGTGCCACATTTTCTTTACCGATTCATTAATTGATGGACACTTCAGTTGTTTCCATTTTCTTTGGCTATTATGAATAGTGTAGCACTGAATCACTGAATGTGGGAGTGCCAATATCTCATCAACCTACTGGTTCCTTTGTGTATACATATATATCTCCAGAAGTAGGATTTATGGCTCATATGTTAGTCCTACTCCTATTTTTTGAGGACATTTCATACTAATTTCCATAATGGCTACCCTACTCAAGTTTCTACCAACAGTATACAAGAGTTCCCTTTTCTCCACCTCATGTCAACACTTATCTTTTATCTTTTTTGATAGCCATCACAACAGGTATTGTTATGGTTTAAATATGATATAACCCCCAAAAGCTCAGGTGTGAGGCAATGAAAGGAAGTTAGAGCTGAAATGGTTGGCTGGGTTGTGAGAACTTTACCCTAATCAGTGCATTAACTGGGCAGAAACTGTAGGTTGGAAGGAGGTGGGTCACTGGGGTTGTGATTTGAGGGTTTATATTTTGTCCCCAGTGAGCAGAGCTCTCTCTGCTTCCTGACTGTCACGTCCTGAACAGGTTTCCTTCTCCATAATCCTGCCATGATGTTCCGACTCATCTTTGGCCCAGAGCAATGGAGTTGGACATTTATTGACTGAGACCTCAGAAACTGTGAGCCAAAATAAATTTTTCTTCCTCAAAATTGTTGTTAATGGATCTTTTGGTCCCAGTGGAAGGAAGGAAGGAAGGAAGGAAGGAAGGAAGGAAGGAAGGAAGGAAACCTGACTAAAATAGGTATGAAGTGGTATCTCATTGTGGTTTTGATTTGCATAATCAGAATTCTTTGTGTATGACCCCAACCTAATCTAAGGGAAGACTTTATCTACATTGCTAAAACAAAAGAAAAAAATATAACAAAGATTACTTCTCATATTTTTGTGTGTGAAATCATGAAAGCCATCTTTCATATCAAAAAATATTATCTCTGCTACTGTACTCTTTTTTATTAGCAGAACATCTTCAGGTTTTCTACCCTCGTTTTACTAATGCCTTATCTTAAAACATTTTTTAAGTCTAAGCTAAGTCCCTATGCAGTGACTCCATAAGCAAAATCAAATGACAATAAAAGCTTAGAAAAATATACAGATCTTCATTAATACTTAAGGAATTCCTATAGATAAACAGAAAACTCAAAACATGGGAATAAATACGTCACAGAAAAGACTTTGGAGATGGTTCTGAAATGCAGAAAATATCTTTGATCACATTCATAATAAGAAAAATGCTAATTAAAAATATACTGCATCTTTTTCATTTTCAGATTGGAGGCATTTTGAAAATTTAGACAGGCTTTGTTGGCAAAGGAATGAAGAAAACTTGAACTCCGGAATATCACCAATGAGAGCGCAAATTGGAACCACCTGTACAGAAGCAATTTGACAATACATATTGAAATTACAAATGTGCATGTCATTTCATGTGGCAATTCGATTTTAGGAGTTTATTCTACCAATTGTGTGTCTCAGCAGATAGTAAAAGAGATGTGTGAATGGTTATTCATTGCAGCATTATTTGTATGCAGAAATTAGAAGTTTTCTAAATCTCCATTTATATGGAGGTTGGCTATCTATTTTTTCATACTTCTATTCAGTGGAATACCACACAATTTTTTATGCAAATGTTCATAGCAGTTTTATTTATAATAGCTATAAATGAGAAACAATATAAGATGTTCATTAACAGGTAA
Source organism: Urocitellus parryii (assembly GCF_045843805.1). NCBI lineage: Eukaryota > Metazoa > Chordata > Mammalia > Rodentia > Sciuridae > Urocitellus > Urocitellus parryii. Next base: position 39,689,612 of record NC_135532.1, on the reverse strand, counting down.
ATAGAAAAACATGAATGGACTATTGACAGAGACAAGGTAGATGACTCTCAAAAATATCATGCTGAGTCAAAGAAGCCAGTGGTGACAAGAATATATTCTATTTAACTCCATGTATATAAAAGTCTAGAAAAGACAAACTTCACATGTAGTGATGTATGTGAAAAACAAACCAACATTTACTCAGATGTAGAGTAGGTGAGGATTGTTTGATGTGGAAAATAATACAATTTTAGAGATGATGGAAATGTTCTAATCCTCACAATAAATGAGAATTGACTATGAGAAATGTCAAGAATTTTACAAATGTGTATTCTATGTTTAACCAGGTAAAATATTAAATGTTTCCATAGTATACTGAAACACAGCAGGTATTGGATGAATGCTTGTTAAATGGATTTCTAAAAATCCAAGACAAATAGCAAAGCAGAACTGCAAAGTCAAGGAGCCTCCATGCAGTAACTATTTTGTTGTAGGAAAAAAAGTTTTGGCAGCTCACACAATAAAATGAAAACAATTTCCAGAAAAACTAGTGATTTTTTTAAGCCAGATAAAATAATTGATATTTCCATTGCAATTAATATTTATAGATGTTTTCTGTTAAGTTTTCTTATTTAAAACTAGTTTAAAAATCAAATTAAACATTTATTTTGTATCACTTTCATTGAGAAAACTTTATCTAAAATAAAATCCATGCTATATTTTGTAGGTTTTGAGGAGTTTGGGTAAATTTGTGCAAAGTTACTTCTTAAAAAAAATAGGGAAGCTCTTTTTCTGCTGGTACAGAAGGATATCTGTTATGATTTCGATATGAGGTACCCTCCAGAAATTCCTCTTAATGCAGGAATATTCAGAGGTGAGATGATTAGATTATAAAAGCTACACCCTCATTGGTTCATTCTAGTTTGAATGGTCCCAATGGGTGGTAACTGTAGGCAGGTGGGGCACGCCTCAGGGAGGGGGGTCATTGGGGTTGTGCCTTGAAAGGGTTCATTTTCACTGCAGCCCCTTGTCTGCTTCCTTGCTGCCATGAGGGGAGCAGTTGCCCTCTGCCACACCCTTCCCCATGATGTGCAGCCTCACTTCAGCTCAGGGCAATGAAGTCAGCCATCTATGGACTGAGACCTCTGAAACCATGAGCCCCACATAAACTTTTCCTCATCTCAGTTTTTTGTTTTGGGGATTTTGTTGTTGTTGTTGTTGTTGTTGTTGTTGCTATTGCTGCTGATGTTGTTGTTTTGGTATTTTTGTCACAAAGATGCAAAAGTTAACTAAAACATAATCAGGTACTAAGAAGGGGATGTTTGCTGTGACTACCCTGACCATGTGGTTCAAATGCCTTTGGGACTTTCAAAAGCTTAGAGGTGCAGACTGGAAAAGCTTTAGAATGTTGTCAGTGGAGCTTAATGGGCAATTCTAGAGGGAGCTCAGAAGACCAGAATGCCAGGTAAAATGCAGACTGCGTTCATGAGGTTTGAGAGGGAAATGAGTGTTCTATTAGGAATTGGACTAGATGCCACTTGTGTTATATTCTAGCAAAGAACTTGGCAACATTTTGCCCACATTCAGAGTCTGTGTAAGGCTGAATTTACAAGTGATGAACTAATCTAGTGGAGGCAATTTCAAGACAACACAGCATTCAGACAGTGACATGGAGATTGTGACTTTTTTTTTTTGCCAGGTTTACTGAGAACTGGAGGCAGAAAGCAGTGCTCAAGAATTTCTTAATCTTTGCAGTTTGGAAAAAAAGAAAAAGTACATGTAAAGCTGTGGCCAAGGAAGTTTTGCTTATGAAGACATTATAGCCTTTAAAGAGATGCTGAGTACTTTGCATGGAGACAATAGGAAAGATGGCTTGAGGGCATCTCAGAAATTTGCAAGACTACAACCATTGCAGGCTTAAGAATGTAGAAGGGAAAGTTCTGAAAGGAGATCATGGGGGCACCCTGTTTACACAGGGGCATTGAGACTTATAGGCATTCAGAGGCCACTGCAGTCATGATTCCAGGGGGACCTGGTTGTGGGGCAAGATGGCATCAGACCTTGGCATCATCCACATAGTGCTGGCAATATGAAATTTAAAGAAGTAATAAATTTTCCAAATGAACTAGATAAAATACTTTCATACTAATGGTATGTCCATTTGTTCCTCTAAATTCTAGACCTAACTGACTCCTTATATTCAAGTTTCCATTCCTTCTGCAGATCTGATGAAGAATCTTTAGCACCCTCAGTTTTAGCACGAATGTTCTTCAATAATGTTATTGTGAGCACCAATAAACAGAAGTTCTAAATTTTTACATCCCTCATTTGAATAAATGATTCCATTCATTTCCCCAAATAATCGACTCTATCAGTTTAACCCATAGGATTAGAGGAATTTTACACTAAGGGTTCCTCTTAGCTTTCTGACAGATCTCTCTGTTCTTTTGCTGACCTATCTTCTTTTACCTGTTTTTGATTGTTATGGTCCCCAGATTCCTTCTCATTCTTTATGATATCCCAGGTGGCAGTGATATCACTTGCTGTAGATGAAGCTAACTTCTAGTTGGATTCCATCGAAGTACCCTAGGGCCTCTCAACGGCATACCCAAAGATGAACTCTTCATCTTCTCAAAAAAATATTTTCCTCCTTTTTTTATCATAGAGCCTCCTTTCTTCCTCACTCCAGTAGATAGTTCCTAAATCCTATTGTTCCTAGCCCTTAAGTCCCTCTGACCACTGCAATCTATCCCCACCACCCCCACTTGCTTCCAACCCTCTTTACGTCTCACACCAACAGTTGCAATGGTTTACAAAATTTTCCCCTTCCTCTATCTAACCTTAAAAAATCACTCCTCAGCACAACTAATGGAATTTGATCTTTAAAACCAAAACCTGATCATAACACTTCTTGCCTCGATCCTTTAACAGCTTTCTGTCACTGATAGCAAACCTCTAAGAATTGGATCCTCTCTACTTTTTATCTTTAGACCTCATTACTCCCCTAAATCATCCCTGAATGTTGCAGTTAGTATAAAATTCCATCTATTTCTAAAATGAACATGCTTTCTATTCACTGAATACCTTCCACACAAGGCCTTCCCTTTCCCTGAAAGGGCTTCCGCATGCTTGTCTCTATTTCCATCTCCCACCACTTAATGAATTCCTAGTTATCTTTCACAATGCAAGAGTAACCTCTGCCACTGATCATGCATATCACGGAGCAGCATCTGCTTGTATATCACAAGTCTGTCCCCAGTAAACTGCTGGTGCAATAAAGTCTGAAGAAGTAGGGCAACCCCTTATCACTTCAGAAACACACTTAGCACACAACTGGTACAAGAGCATTTAATTGCATATAAATTAAGTTTAATTGAAGGATAATATCAAACCTATGTTTATTTTTAAATCTCCAATGGCATTGTGAGTTAAAGAAAAAAAATGTTCCAAAGATTAAATATCTCAAAACACAAGAAAAAGAAAGTTTTAAAAGATTATGGAAAATAGTCAAGAAAAAGGGCTAACGATGATACATCTGAAGTAAGGAGTGGGAAAGAGAAAAGAAGAATGGCATGATTAATAGCTGCCTCCCAGGAGTTCTACAAGTGATAAGCTTTCCTCTTTTGCCAAAACGCTAGTAGAAGATCAGGATTATTGCCCTATTTTTCACTTCCTCTGGAGTCCCTAGGAAGTTATAGATGCAGTCACTTCTACATGGCATTAACATATTAATCAGGCTCTATTCTTGGCCATTTCCAATTACACTCTTGTCACCACTTGCTTGAAACCCAATCTGATCACTCAGACTTCTCAGGTACTGGGGAAATTAGTCTCTTTGAGAATAAACTCCCAAGTAATCCTTCTCCCTTGTTACACTTTAAAACTACACTCCAGGTGTCTAGCTGCTTACCTACAATCTGGTCTGGAACAGGTTTGCTCCTGATCACTAAATCCCTTGTCACTACTCCCTGGAATTGGCCTTTCTGGAAACCAGAACCCAGAAAAGGAGGACTAGTTGGAATCTTGCAGCATTCCTCTTTTTCTTTGGGATTTCCCTGTCTGTCCAAAATGATTTCACTGAGTGGCTGTCATTTCTTAGTTGTCTACTGTAGATATATCCTGGTGCCATTGTCTCTAGAACCCTGGTACCTACTTCAGATTAAACTGGCTTTTATTTATTAACTTATCAACTATCTCAAATTCTAAAAGAATTTTCTTTTTCTTCTATTCTGCCTCTTCCTCCTGACTCCCTTCTAATTATTCCTTCTCCCATAGTCCCTCTCTCTCCTTCCCCTCCTTTTCTCACTCTTCCCTCCTCCCACACACAAATACACACAGAATTAACATATACAGATATCCATTATTTTTCTTTAGCAATTATTAATGTTCACAAAGAACACATTTACATTTAAATGGTGCCAGACCCTTAAGAAAGATATCCTTCCGGATAAAAACATACTTTTGGGAGAAAGAATATTACCATCAAGAGTATTACCATCATTGGGAAGAAAAGAGAAAAATAAGCCAATAAAAGAAAACTCTGTTTCCTTCTTGGCACACTCAGAAGGCATACCGGCCTCTGTTCTGAACATGATGTGTGGTAGAAGAGACAAAATCCAGATTTAGGTTTGTGGTGGTAAAAAAAAATGTAGCTTAATAAAAGCCAGCAGAGCATTTCCACAAAAATAATAAAGAGATGCCAGAGGGCAATGGATACACAAAGCAGCATCGAAACCTCCTGATTCTGCTATTGCAAATATGAGTGTAGTTACGTACTTGATCAGTATTTTCTAGATGAAAGTCAGAATCTAACTTCATAATTTTAAAAACTCTTTTATCCTCTAAGAATTGCTAATATAGTATTTTTACCATGCCATTCCTATCCAATTTATCACAAGATTATATTCCAAAAATATATGCTTTTTTATTCCTCCTTATATTTTCTTGTAAATCTCCTAAACACCAAGGATTTTTTTCTTTGAATTCAATTCTGAACCCAATTCCTACTATAAATCTCATCTGTATTATCTCTACACACACACCACACACATAAGCATACACAATTTTGCCCCCAAAGAACTCATACAATTCTAAATGAGTGGAAATTAAGCAGTATCTTTGCCCTGTTTCATGTTTTAAATCTCAGCTTAAGATGTTAACATCCCAAAAGTGTTTGTTGGGAAAAAAGGAAGTCCCCTAGCTATTTAGATTGCAATTCACATGTGCATTTTCAAATCTATTTAATTGTAGTTCCACTCCCTCTTCTAATAAACTCAAGCTTCACAAAGGCAGGGACCATTTCTTTCTTTCCCCATATCCCATTAGACCAACAAAATATTGTGGAGGTTTAACAATTAATTATTTAATAAGCCAACAAGTATTTTTATTTCTCTGTAAACACACAAGCACATATAACATGAAGGTATTTCAGCAAACATTCTTATCACTCCAAATCCTCCATGTTAATACATAAATTAAGCCAACTGTAACAAAATAGCCAAGTGATAAAAAAAAGAAAGTAGTAGAAATCACAGGTGGCAGACACTTATAAAGACACTCCATCCATGATACTGTGAAATGGACCATGTTTTAATTATAAAGTTCTCTATTGCTGTGCAACAACATGACCACAAATTTAGCCCCTTAAAGCAATGCCCATTGATTCTCCCAGAGTTTTTTCAGGATGGAAAAGGCTCAACTGGGTCCTCTGCCTCATGCTATCATAAGGTTCCAATCAGAGTGTCAGCCCAGAATGCACCTCATCTGAGGATGACTGGGGAAGGACCCATTTCCAAGCCCACATGGTAGCTGGCCACATTCAGTTCCTTGTGAGCAGCTGGACTGGAACCTCAGCATCTTGCTGATTCTTGGCTGAAAGCCAATCTCAGTTCCTTGCCACTTAGGCCCTCCCAGCATGGCTGCTTTCATGAAAGTTAGCAGAGTCTCCTTGCAAAGCAGGTCTTATAGCCTGTCTAGCCTAATCACATATTCCACTGCCGTTGTAATCTTCTATTGGTTAAAAGCGAGCCACAGGCCCTGCCCACACTCAAGGGGAGGGGATCTCAAGGTAGAAGAGTTTGATTAAGTGCCCTCCAAAGGCCCACTTGTTAAAGGTTTGGTTGCCATCATTTGGGCATTCTTGGGAGGTTATGGGACTTTTAAGAGGTAAGTACTAGTAAGGGAAAGCTAGTTCACTGGCCCTTGAAGGCAATATTGGCACCCCATATCCTTTCTGCCTCTTTTGCTTCCTGGCTATCACGAGGTGAGCAGTTTCCTCTACTACCCATGCCTGCCATGATGTGCTGCCTCACCATAGGCCCCAAAGCAACAGGGCCAAGCAGCCATGAACTGAAAACTCCAAAATTAAGAGCCAAAGTAAATCTTTCTTCCTTATAAGATGATTGTCTCAGGTTTTTTTGTCATGGTGATGGAAAGCTGACTAATACACAAGGGTAGGAGCACCAGAAGAAAGAAATAAAGGAGGCATCTGTAGTCTGTTCACCACAAACAAATAGTCATTCAGAGCCTGAATTGTTTAAGATTGAGGAAATATTTCTGATAATAAAGAATATGCCCAACCTCACTGGCTCCTCTAGGGTTTTATGAACAAGAAATTAAAATGGCTTGCACAAGTTGTTTAGGTGGTAATAGTCACCTGGGAGGGATTTTAATGGTGATCCATGACAAGAGAGTATATTAAAGAAATGTGAATGTCTACAGAGCTTTAACAAAGGTAGATGGAAAAAATATGGTAGATGATGCAAGTAGCATAAAAAGCAACTAAAGTCTCTATGTACAAGAAATCAAAGGGAAACCAAAGGTGCATGTGGGAGAGTGGGTCACATTCCCAGTCCCCATCCTTGTCATGATTCACGGTGGGTGGAACTTAGCTCCCTGACCCATTGACTTTGGGCTTGGTCCTGGGAGTTGCTCTAACCTATCACATATGAATAAAATCTCTGAGCAGAAACTGTGAAAGGCATTATGAATTCAAATTTGCAGTCCTGCCATTCACAAGAACAACTCATTCCAGAATGATAAATAATAAATAATAAAGAAATATTGATTGACAAAAGTCATTGAATTTAGAGTTGTTGGTTATATAGTGTTGCATCAACAAAATGCTGATGAAGAATTTTTTCACTAACTGATGGATAAAATAGAAGTGACTTAGTATGTTCCCAACAAAACTATGTTTGAAAGTTTTTCCAAGCATCTTTTTACACCACCCGTCTCTGATCTCTAACAATATGGTTTCCTCTTCCTGGAATGACTTGCATTTGGAGTTTTAGCAGGTCACCAAAATAACTCCGCTCCTCTCCCAATTGAGAGGTAGACAGAGAAGTTAAGCACCTTGGCTGAAAGATGAGAGTCAAAGAGGCCTGATAATATGAAGGCCAGAGATGAGCTACCCACTGAAGCCAGGCAGACAGGCACAAACACAGCCTTTGCTCATGAGGGCAAGACCTTAGTATATTGCAGAGAGTAGACTGACCTGAGCTCTGTCTTCCAAACTCACCAGTCACCTCCTCACATGGTGAGGATCTGGAAAGCAAAACGAAGAGCTTCAGAAAGGTCTTCTGTGTTCCAGAAGCATCACTCTCTCACACCCCAGTATTTTCACAATGTTCTAACTATAGCACTTATTAGGGTTACTTGGTATTCAAGCTATTTATATCTATACCTGCTCCTGCCACTCAATGGTGACTCCCTGAAGGACAGGAACCACAGTTCAATCATTTTAAAATCGCCATGGTACACAGTTCCCACAGAAAAACAGGCTTCAAGGAAGAAGGTGTGTGAATTGAATTTTTATGCTCTTTGTTAAAGGTTATTCCTTATCTGTCAATGAGAAATAACTGGAGGCAGGTAAATAAAGTGAGATACAGAAAGCAACTGGTAGGTTTTCCTTTTAGGCAAAATTTGGGAAATTCTCAGATTCTCTTGATAGTAGAAAACCAAATGCCCGACACCCGGAGACCTGACACCGCAGACACATGCATTCCCAGAGCTCTGGATTTGTGCCCAGATGGGCTCATTTTCTGGCAGCACCTGTTATGATTTACCTTTGATGTATTAGTTCCACACAACTATAAATGTTGCTGACAAAAATCATAGCTCATATATCAAAGAAGATATAGAATTTTGTGCAGCTAGATTGAGCTCTATATGAGTAATAAGAATTATAATGCATTCCGCTGTTATATATAAATAAAAATATGTAAAAAATAAATAAAACAGATATTAATATCTGGATGATTTGAATGTAACATACTCCAAAATACATTCTTAAATTACCTCCCCGATTTTCTGATCCACCACTTGTCATTTTCACATAAATATCGGTACAAGACAGCTTTCCCAGTGTCCAACTTTAAACGAAACAAACCATACATCCATTCAGAGATGAAAAATCATGTAGTCCCTCACACTAAAAAGTATGTTTCTGCTCCAAGAGAAAACAACTGCCGAAATTGAAAATCCCTAAACTCACTAGACAGTGTCTCCTTCTGGGAATAGATTCCAACTTCATAGAAGTGGGAAGTGTTGAAGTCAGAGGAGTCGACTCTATGATTCAAAACACGTATCCAAGCAGGAAATGGACTAGAATTAAGAAGTATTGGGCAAAGAGGTACCTATAGGCAGGTAGGGCTCCACACCCCAATCAGGCTAAATAGCAGCTTTCAGCAAACCACTCAGCAATGCTGATGGAGAGGAGATTGCAGTCCGTAAGGGGTCAGGAAAACTGATCCTCTAGTGCCCACGATCACAAAAATGCCAAAAAGCAGGGACCAAAAACAAACAAACAAAAAAGTTTGTAGAAAATAAGAAAATGTAATAGCCCTATCTCTTCCCAAGCATAGGAAAAGGTGAAATGTGTTGAGAACAAAATATTAGCTGTCAAGTTGAGACTCTCAGACTGAATTAAAAACAGTAGCAAATAAGAATGTTGTATACTCTGAACAGGCTGCTGCTGTGTTCTGTTTTATAATTCCAAGTATAAGCTCTGTTTGGACATATTTGCTATAGATTTAGTGTTATGGTTCAGATGGGAGGTGTCCCCCAAAAGCTCATGTGTGGGAAAATGCAAGGATTTTCAGAGGTGAAATGATTAGATTATGAGAGCTGCAGCCTAATCAGTGGATTAATCCAATGATGGATTAACTGAGTGGTAACTATAGGCAGGTAGGATGTTCCTGGGGGAGGTGGGCAGGCATGCCTTCAGGGTTTATATTTTGTCCCAGGTGAGCAGAGCTCTCTCTGCTTCTTGGTGGCCATACTCCACCATGCTCTTCTGCCATGATGTTCTGCCTCACCACAAGCCCAGAGGTATGGAGGCAGCTATCTATGGACTGAGACCTCTGAGCCATGAGTCCCAAATAAACTTTCACTTCTCTATGTTGGTCTTGTCCAGTCTTTTGGTCACAGTGATTAAAAAAAAAAAAAAAAACAAAAAAAAACAAACCTGAAGGACACAATTAGAATCACAAAGTGTCAGCCCTGTGGGGGACCTCAGAGATCAGTCAGGACACCTTTGAGCCCACCCCTCTCCAGTGTGGCCACACAGGGTTTCAAGAGCGCTCAAGCCCAAAGAAAGATGGAATTTATCTTCTGGCTGACTAATTTTACAGTTGAGCTAAAAGATTCCTCAAACTTAAAAGTTCAACTTCATGGGAGAAAGACTAATGTTGTTACTAAATGCTCCAAATGTGGAGCCAGAAAGAGGTGGTTGGCAATTCTGGCTCTGCCATTCATTCGTGGTTGGTGTGAACATGAGTAAAACATTCAGCTTCAGTTACCTTGGATGTGAGATGGAAATCACATCTTCCTCATAGTGTATGATATTTTAAAATCATTATTAGAAAATGATTAGTGTGTTGCTTAGGACATCGTTAATTATTATTTTTATTCACTACCCTTTCACAACAAATGTAGGATGAGGTGCCTTGCTGGCTCAGCTGGGTGCCCTCTGTGATCAGGCAGGCCTTTCAGTTGTCCTTGGAAGGGACAAAATTGTACCCTTTGCTCACCCACATGCAGGCTCTTCTGAACCCCCATCACACATCACATCACCCCGGTGTTCTTTTAACACTCAATCCCATTTCTTCTCCCATCCTGTAAAAATAGTGGCCAACACACATCCTCTCTCTCCACCGTTTCCTTTTTTCTTCCATTTCACCTTCTAAACATACCTCGCGTGGTGCCCTGCCCTTTGCCACTTTTCTACCCTATTCAGAACCTTATTCCCATCTTCAGCCCATTCTCTTATGTCCTCAGCATCTCCCACACACCCCTTCTTCCTTTCCTTCCTTCCTTAGGAAAACAAACTAAACCTCTTGCAGTCTAGGAAAAATGGCTACCGTTAACTCCGTTCCCAGGAAAATATACACTTCTTCTACATCTTGTTTTAGTTTGTTGGTGATGGGATTTATGTGTTCTGTCAGTTGTCTTCTCTCCACCACTGTAAAAGTGAAGGTCCTACCTGAGAGCACCAGAGACCTCCTGATGGTCAGACCCAAAGTCTTGTTTAACTCCACACCCTCCCGGGCCTCCTGGCAGCAGTGAGCACCGCTGTTCCCACCCCTCCGTGATGTTTTCTGTCCCTTCATCCTCCCCAACTCCTGCCTTCCCTTCTCTCCTCTCCCTCCTCCTCCTCCTCCTCCTCCTCCTCTTCCTCCTCCTCCTCCTCCTCCTTCTTTTTCTTCTTTCTCCTTCCCTCTCCCTCTCCCCCATACCCCCACTTGCTCTTTTATCATCGTTTTTTGGTTATTGTTTCTGTTTCCCTCCTCACTCTGCCAGTGTTGGTTATAATCAGATTTCCACCTTTGGTCCTCTTCTCCTGTATTTACCTGCTTGGCTTTTACCTGCCTCTATATACCCTCCATTCATCACTCTCTTCCACTGCTTCTCACCTGTATTCTAGCTCCACCCAGCATCTCTAAAGCATCTCGGACCTCATCCATGCACAAACCGTATTTCTGCTCTCATTCCAATCCTATTCCAACCCTCTGTTAATGGAGCCTATTCTGGAGCCAAAGAGAATCTCACTTCCCTTTTCCTGAAGCCCACCTCTATTCCACAGCCAACCAGTCCCTACATCCTGCTGGTTCAGCTTCAGAAACAGCCCCCTCCGCTCCAGACTCTCTTCCCCACCCCCTTGGTCATGGATTTAGTGGGTTCTCCTCATCTCAGTAGGTTACTGGAAGTCGTCTCCATCTTGGTTTTAACAAACCATGGTTCCCTTACTTCCGTACAACCTCTATACACGAACCAGAGCTAGAAACAAATATGAACATAAATCTCTGTTGGGGCCTAAACTGAAACATAAAGTCCACCTTCCATACACTGACACAGGTATCTCGTCAGAATCCAGCTCCATCGACCTCTCTGTCCCCATCTCACCTCATTTTCCCCACACATTGACTGGCCATTCTTAATATCTCACCATTCCTAGGCACACTGCTATGGAGAGCAGTGACAGTGACTGGGAGACCAATGTCTGAGATCAGGGACCCTGATGACTTCATGGCTCTGGCATACTTGGTGACTGGGAAAGTTTCTATGCAAGGTCATAGGATGCCCAGTTGCTATGGAGATGTCATCCATGCTAGGGTCTTACCAGCTTCGACCTTATTCTGAGGCAGAGCAGCTCCTAGGAATGAAGGAACTTCCTTGCTAAGATAACCACAATGTTTAAGCAGTTCTGCTGCTCCTGGATCAGCCCTCGAATTGGTAACTTTAAACAATGGACTTTCTCCGGAGCTGCACAATGCTCCTAACATTGCACATTCTAGTAACTGAGAAAAATAGCTGCATACTGTTGCTAACTCTATAACATTCATGAATACAAAGAGTAGTGCTTGCATCGTCTTTAATCTGATTGAGACATACGTAATAAATATTGCTGGTGTCATAGACCTGCTTCTCCATCAGAGAGCAGCACTGCACCCGACCCCAGCTTGATCTTCAGGATCTGTATATGCGAATCTTATTTTTTCCAATCGCCCATCACCCCTCGCCAGAACCTGCTGGTTGGCCGTGCTGATCGTGACACACTGCCCTTTCACAAACCCTGGTCCTCTATATGCCAGTGCCATTGTCTAGAATATCATTCCCCTCATTCTTTTCCTATTACACCTTCAGCAGCCATCTCAAATGTTACCCTGCAAGACATCCCCAGAGAGCCCCAAGCAAAGCACAGCCCGTGGCACTTTGTTCACACCTCTGATCAGAGCTCTGATGTACTGGCCTTGTGACAAAACATTTTCATGCACCTGTCTTTACGGTAGCACAGTCAGTCCTTCATGGCAGGCATTACCCCTTGTCATCTTCGATTCTGGCACCTATTAGAAAGCCCCATTATACAACAAGATCGAATAAGTAATTACAGGACAAATGAAAGCCTACACAGTGAGACACAGCCAATGCTGACTGCTACCTGTATTGCTCTCTCAATTGCATTGATGTAAAATTGCATTCGTTATAGCCGACAATTAAATGACAAAGTAGCGAAATCGATTGCTCCAATAACAAAAGAGCAACTTCTCCATCAGAAGATTTTTGTGAAATCAACAGTAGTGGTAGGTGGTGGAGGGAAATGGGAGTGCAGAGCGTCCAGGCAGACCTGGCCTCAGCCCACGGCTGCAGAGCGGCACGAGAAGGCATCCACACAGACCCTACCTGTGTAGGCCAGCTTCCCACCACTGTGACAAATGCCTAAGATGGCGTAAAAGGAGGAAAGGTTTGTCTGCCAGTTCCAGACGTTTCAGTTCATGGTTACTTAGCCATATACTGGGGGCAGCACAGTATATCATGGTGGGAACAGATGGCAGAGGAGGCCCGTTCACCTCATGGTGGCTGGGAAGCAGAGAGAAAGAAGAGCCAGGGTCCCAATATCCCCTTTAAGGGCATGTTCCCAACAATCTAACTTCCTTCAACGAGGCTTCATCTCCTAAAGGCTCCACCACCTCTTAATAATGCCACAAGCTGGGGAACAAGGCTTTGGCACATGCGCCTTCAGATCTGAACTCCGTCAGAGGGGTTCAGAAGAAACAACATCTTACCAATAAATGTGGAGAGGGTATAATGTCAGGAAAAGAATGCATAACTTGATATAATTTTTATGCTAAGAGAAAGCTTAGCCTAAACCAGAAGGTCAGCAGAAACCAGAAAGGAAGGTATACTTTTCAGCAAATCATAGTGTGGGCAGCTGACTGCAGTTTCTAACCAAGGACTCTCCCCAACCATCCCTTTAGAATTTAAGATCAACCCAGGAGAAGAAAGGAGAAGAGAGAGGGGAAGGGAGGGGAGGGGAGGGAACACTGAAATGATGGACCAAAACTCTGGATTACTGCAGGAGACGCTGCACTAGGCAAGGTAGGCTATTTTACACTGAAAACATGAAAGTCGGAGACAGAAATTATTCTGCCTCAGAGAAATGATTTTGCATTTTTGTTCATGTGAAGTAGTGAAATGAGAGACATTCCATCTGCTACATAAAGTATACACATTTTTCCATTCTAAAAGCTGCTCTCCCCCATTGTCGGAGGGACAACACTCCCCTTTTCCCCTGTATCTACCTCTGGCTTCCCTCTTGGATTTTTTTCCTTCCATTCTAATTGGTGATCTTCCTGAAAGGAAGCTCACTGCCTCCTCCTTGCTTTCTATTCACGCCTCAGTCACCAGCCTTCAGGGTTAATCCCCACCACCTCTCTGGAATGCCTCTAATGCAGGTCCCCATTAACCCAGGAGACGCTGATGGACCTGCTCAAGTTCTTGTTTTATTACAACTTTAGATTTCATTAGGCACCAGATCCCTTTTCCCTTCTTGAATCCCTCAGTCCCCTTGGTTTTCTTGACATCCTTCCTACCTGTCTGATTCTTGTCTTTTGTGTGCTCTAGCTCCTCTTTCCACACCAATAATAATGGAGTTCTGTCTTTAGCCTGTGTTTTCTCTCCTTCTGTACGACTTTCCCCAGGCTACCTCACCCACTCTCATCAACTACTGACGGCAGCACTGTATCTCCAAGGACTGACTGCACTTCACCCTCTAATGCTCAGATGCCAGATAGCATAGAGCTTCCTCAAGCTCAATGCAAGCACCATAAAATCCTTGCCTTTCACACTTCCTGCTCCACGTGTCTCCTCCCCATATGAATCGTCCAGTTCTACCAATGGCTACACTTTCACCTAGCTCCCCTGTGCACAAACCTGAGCCTTTCGCGGCTTCTCTCTCTCTCCTTAACCCCCACCCCACATTCACCAATCATCAAGTACTGCCAATCTCATATCTCAATTATTTCTCAAAAGTGTCTCCCTCAAGTGAACAGACACTTCACAGAAGAAGATACACAGTTGATCAACAAATATCTGAAAAAATGTTCTACATCTCTAGCAATTAGAGAACTACAAATCAAAACTACTCTAGGATTTCATCTCACTCCAGTCGGAATGGCAATTTTCAAGAATACAAGCAATAATAAGTGTTGTCGAGGATGTGGAAGTGGGGAGGAACACTCATATATTGTTAGAGTCACTGCAAATTGATTCAACTACTCTGGAAGTATGGAGATTCCTTAGAAAACTTGGAATGGAACCACCATTTGACCCAGCTATCCCACTCCTTGGTCTAATGCAAAGGACTTAAAATCAGAATACTAGAGTGACACAGCTACATCAATGTTTATAGAAGCTCAATTCACAGTAGGTAAACTGTGGAACCACCCTTCAATAGATGAATAGATAAAGAAACTGTGGGATAAATACACAATGGAATATTACTCAGTCTTAAAGAAGAATGAAATTATGGCATTTGTAGGAAAATGGATGAAGTTGGAGAATATCATACTAAGCAAAATAAGCCAATCTCCAAAACCCAAAGGCCAAATGTTTTCTCTTATATGTGGTTGCTGATCCATAATGGGGGGTGGGGTAGGGGGCAAGGGAATAATGAAAGCATTGGGCAGAGGGGAATGAGGGGAGGGAAGTGTGTATAGGGGTGGGAAAGATAGTGTAATGAGATGGACATTATTACCCTATGTACACATACAATTTCACAAATGGTGTGACTCTGCATCATGTACAGCCACAGAAATAAAAAGTTGTGCTCCATCTGTGTACAATGAGTCGAAATGCATTCTGCTGTCATGTGTAACTAATTAAAACAAATAATAATAATAATAATAATAATAATAATAAAAGAATCTCCCTCTTCCTCATCTCTGCTACTATTGCCCTAACCTCAACAGTTAAAATAGCCTACAATTTGCCAGGCACATGCCTATAATCCCAGCTGAGGATTATAGGGAGGCTGAAGGAAGAGGATTGCGAATTCAAAACTAGCCTCAGCAAAAGCAAGACACTAAGCAATTCAGTGAGACCATGTTTCTAAATAAATACAAAATAGGGCTGGGGATGTGGCTCAGTGTTTGAGTGCCCCTGAGTTCCCTGGTATCAAAAAAAAAAAAAAATTAGCCTACAACTTAACCTATCTGTGCTCAGTATTGCCCACCTTGAATCTCTCCTCACTACTTCCGTAGGAGGGAAAACTGAACCATGACATTCTTCTTCTCTTTGCCTGCAGGATCAAATCTCTGCTCTTTGCTTTTCTCTAACCTACCTCCTTTCTGTCACTTCCCACCAGTTCCTACCTCCCACTATACATGCCAACAAGACCAAACAGCTTGCATCTTCCCATATACATCATGTAGTTCCATTCTCCAGGGATTTGATTGTTATTTCCTCTACCTGGAACATCAACCATACCTTTATTCACCTGTTCATCTTCTATGTATTTTTCAACTATTATGCATCCTTCGAGACTCAGCTTAAAATTATCTCCACAAAGTCTTCCTTGTGCACTTCAGTAGATTAAGCACCTGTCTCTCATGTTTTCATAACCCCCCACACTGCCAATAATGGTGGAACTAAAATATCTTTTGCAAGACTCCCTTCCCCACTGGACACTAAGCTGCTCGAGTCAAAGAAATATCTTATTCTTTATATTCTCAGAAATTTGCTTAAGTGCCTAGCACAGAGGAAGTGCCCACGAGTGACAACCAACTTACTATCACCATACAACGCAAATCTCCAACTAATTTTTCATTCCATCCAATCTAACAAGATTTATGGAGTGACAATTACATTTTAGGACAGTACTAAGAGTTATAAGATAAAAATAGTTTATATTTGCATATTTTTTCCATTTTTAAAGTGCTTTTATACATTTAATTATTTTTATTCCATTTTCATGCCAAATGGAAGCTAGATATTCCAGGAGACAAACTCATGAAATAATCCCTCAAAGTCTGATATCATAGCCAGGGAAGTTAAACTTACCTACAGTTAAATGTTCTTGAGATAAAGCCAAGTAAAAGGATAGAAAATCCCCAACTGTTCAGAAAAAGGCTTTTATTCATTCAATTCATGTGTAACAGTGAAACATCACACACCATCATCATGCATGTAATTCTTGTCTTCAATCCCTGATCCCTGATGTTTTCTAACAGAGAAGGGAGATTATGCAAGTGCCAAAGAAATCAGGTGTATATCAGAAGTGCAAAATGTTACAATGGTCTAGAGAAGTACCTCCAACTGGAGAAATTAGAAAGTTTGATTTAAAAGGTGGCCTTTAAGCCAAGTCTGGAAGATGCAAAGAACTTGACCCATAGAATCCAGGTGATGGGGCATTCCTGATCAGAAAAATCTACATGAGCCAAGTTGCAAATCAGAAATGAAGTAGAAAGTGGCACACAGTGAAAGATGCCAAGGGATCATACAATCATGAGGATCCAACCATTTTGGATCAATTTGTCTATCAAGCAGGTAATAGCTAGTTTTATGACTTTGGTAGTCTGAGGATAAGACTAATATGCACCTCGTCGGTAAGGAAATCCCTTGAATACTTATGGTAGATGTAGATATAGTACAAAACGTTTCCAAGTGAAGACTAGCTGAAGAGCTGAATTAATTAGATTCTTAAAAATAAATGATCTTGACAGCTAATAGTATGACCCATATTTATGGCAAAACATTACTCATTCATCCGTCATTGAACAAATACTTATTAAGCATCTTTTATGTTCCAAACACTGTTCTAAGTGATCACACAGGGATAGGTGAATGAAGAAGACAGCTCTCCCTCCAGGGTTGAACAGGGAGAGAAAGAAAAAAAGTGAACATAATTAAAAAGTAACATGATATCCTAGAGGGTGATAAATACTAAGAAAAGGGAAAGAAGATTGAGATATAGCGGGGTCTGGAGTGTTGCAATTTTAAATAGGACAGTTCAGGTTGGGTGTCCTTAGAGGGGTGACATTAGAAAAGCTGTTACCAACAGATCATTAGAAAATGCCAGGGCCTCAAGAGTTAGGAAAACAACAACAACAAACTTTTCCACCCATGATCCAAAGTGTTTGTAATCTGAGGTTCAGAGAATATAAGAGTTCAAACTTTGGGCATCCAGAGTGAAAGCCATGTCCAGCATTACCTTAAAACTGCAGGTGGTTCTGCTATGGTGCAGGACACAGGACATGACATAGATGACAGCTGAGTTAGAGGCCCAGTGCTGCTTACTTACGTCCTCTGCCACCTCTCAGTCACTTTCAATCCCCAAACTCTGTGCGTGTTTGCTGTATGATTGGGCCATTCAGTTGGGTATTCTCACATTTTAGTTCAAAATGATCAAGTCTTGGCAGGGCACAGTGGTGCACACCTGTAATCCCAGTGCCTCAGGAGGCTAAAACAGAAGAACTGAGAGTTCAAAGCCAGTCTCAGCAACTCAGTGAGGCTGTAAGCAACTCAGCAAGAGCCTGTCTCTAAATAAAATACAAAAAAAAAAAAAGAAGAAGAAGAAGAAAAGGAGGATGAGGATGTGGCTCAGTGGTTAAGCACCCCTGGGTTCAATCCCCAATACCAATCATTATCATCATCATTGAGTCTTTTAGACTTGATTTCTGATGTTAAAGAAAATTCCTAAACTGAACTCAATGTAGTCGCAAGGATTTTTTTTTTTAATCCAGAGTTTAAAGCAAGGAGAAGGGCAGGGATTTCAGACAGATTAGATATGGATGTATTATGCAAGTCGGCAAAGATGTAAGCAGGTATCCAAGTGCAGATGACAGAGTACCGGCTTCATGAGACTGGGGGAAACACCTGGAATGCATCTATTATAGAATTAGCCAGCAATTAACTTGATACACATCAGCCAACATGCAGAGAATCAATGGAGGAGTAGCCAAACGTGCTCCTGAAACTAAATCTATGTTGGCCAACAGGGAGCTGGGGAAACATTCATGGATCTGCAAAGAAGATGATTTGGCACCCTTGGAGAGACTGAATCTCTTATTATTATTCACACCGAAGTTGACTTTTATTGGCAGTGACAGAAGAAACTTCAAAAAAATGTGAAAGAGAGGAGAAAAAGGGAGGATTTATTTGAAATTGCCTTTCTCTTAAATCTTCATAGGAATGGAACATTTCAGGCATCTGAAAAGTTGAAGGAACCCAGAAAATGTTAAACAGCCCGGGTCTGTGGGTGGAAGTGTTCCAAACATTTCCTAATCATGTTACAGATCTATGCAAAATGCTTCAGATAATCCTCAGTGACTCCATAAAATTAATCACCTTTCATGAAATCAGCTAAAGGACTCCAAGGAGAGATCAAAGACCACACAAATAGGCACCTCTGTATTTCAATTCTTGCTTGTCTTGTTTGGAACTCCAGGAAGGAGCACACCTCCCCAGAACAGTCTTCTAAAAACCTGAGTCATATCATGTCACCTTCCAATGGCCTCCCTTCCTCCAGACAAAGCCAGACTCTGCAGTGGCCCACCATGAGGCCTACAAGGGCTCACTAGGCCCCTGCCTGGCTCGCTTCTTGCTGAACTCCCACCACCACCACCACCACCGGCCATGCCAGGACCTTTGCAGACTCTCTCTCTGCCTGGCTCACTTCCCCTCCTGTCCCTTCACCATGGGTCTTACTCCTTCTTATCATTCAGTCTGCTTACAAGTCACCTCATCAAAGAGGTCGTCCATCACCTGTATATCTGGACACCAAATTCCACATGTCATCTCCAACATACACACCCTCGCATCCTGTCCTTATTGTATTCTTATAGCTCTACTCCCCACCTGAAATTATATTGTTTTCTTTTTTACTTGTTTATTTTCTGCCTCACTAACCTACACTATAAGCATAAATCAGAGTGCCAGATTGCCCTTAGGAAAAAAAATAGGAAATAATAAGGAGTGTTAGAAACCATGAGGAAAGCAGCAAGGATGGAAATGAACTTAAAATAGTCACTTATTGAAGGTAAGAAAAAAAAATATTTCAGAAACTGTAGAAATATCCCGGAGGAAATATATGTAGAGAATAAAATTAATTAGTACTTGTAAGATTTTTCTTTCTTTTCATTCTAAATGGAGTTTGCAATTTCAATACAAGAAATGGAAGTTACTAAAGCCAAAATGAAGCATTTGGTTGAGAGAAAGCAGATAAGTAAAATAACTGGGAGTCCACCTATCTGATGGACAGCTATTACCAGTGAAATGCTATCCAGTCCTGTGAAATACTGTGTAATAATATCCAGGTATGTCAAGTTGAGTAAAAACCTAGTATCAAGTATAAAATGGTGCAAATCATGGAGAAGAATGTGATAATGGGCATCAAAATCAAAACTGCTCATGCCCCTTGAACCTATGAATTTATCAAACTGGGTGTGGTAATGCAATCCTGAAATTCCAGCGACATGGGAGGCTGAGGATCACAAGTTCAAGGCCAGCCTCAGCAACTTAATAAGACCTTGTCTCAAATTTTAAAAAATAGAACAAAATAAAAAGGACTGGGGATGTAGCTCAATGGTAAAGTCCCTCTGGGTTTAATCCTCAGTACCTCCAAAAAAATTATCTTAGACACATGCATACAGAATGTGAGGTTTGTTTCAGCATTGATTGTAACACCAAAATGTTTATGTTGTTGTAGCAGTGAATATAAACATCACTCATTTGGTTTATCTATGAGTCATGATGATTCCTAATGAGAATATCATGTAATAACTAGAAAATATCAGGTAGAAATACAATGGAATCACCTTTTTGATTATTAAAAGAAAAAAATCAGGCTATAAGTATGTAAAGTACAATTTTATTTCTAAAATATAGAGTATATGAATATACATCTAAAAGAAAATATCTCAAAGAAAACATGGAAGTGTTCTAATGTTGTTTGGTCCCTCTGGGGAGTTGGAGGAGAGCGTGAAGGAACCACATCTGCTTCTGTATCATTTCAAACTTTTTACCCAAATCAAGTATCATCGTTACAATAGAATACACCTCCTTACCGAGAAAGAAAACAGCAGTCCACTGTGTCCTGATCTAACTTCTGCCCAGCTCATCTCTTATCACTTACCTACCTTCCGCACCTCCTCATTGCATACACAGGATTCACTCGGGGAGGAACAGCAAGATTACCCCCTCAGCCCCTCCCAACAGGACAGCAAACGCTAATCATTCTTTTAAGACAATATACACAGATGCAACCTCACTTTACCACCTGTTCTGACCTCAGGAAGTGGAACAAAGCACTTTGCACTCGCACCTTCCGTACACCTGGCTGGCTTACCACACGCCACTCACTAACTTTCTGTCTTCTGCTCACCATGACCCCCTGCTCCACTGTGGCAGGATCACCTCTCTGCAACCACATGAGTCTCAGTACCCACAGCTCTTTTTTGATGGGGTTAAGGTTTGGGCTCCTGATTTTAAACACCCTCCCATGCATATTTTCAGGAACACTCTGTGCAGGAAGGACTACTACCTTGTATTTACAGTTAAAATTGCCTATTAGCCCTTTAAGGCAAGGCCCATGTCTGTTTTTCTTTTAATTGACAAATCTACCCGCATGCTGCACACAGTAGTTTCACAATAACATTGGTAAAGAGAAGGATGAAAACATAACTTGAAAAGAATATGCAAAATTGTTTAAAGTATGATACTTTAAAGAAGAACCTGTCTTTCAAAAGAAATGCTTGTACCCTAGAAAGCATGGCCTGTCTGGTGGGACAGATGTAGCCACCCTCACTTGAGCTTCTGCTGCTTCCTGGGGCTTAGGTAGAAAAGACTAAAGGTAAGAACCTCAATGTTCTTTTTAACTCAGGTGGCCCCAGGGCATGTGACTGAATATACATCTAAACATATACAGCAAAATCCACCTAGAATTAGACGTCTCGGCAGGAATTCCCAAAGGTAAATATGAATGAAGGACTGAAGGTTACAAAAGGACCAAAAATTCTATTGTTAAAAAAAAAATCTTACTAAAATTACTATCTAGACATCTAGATCATGTAAAAGTTACTGATACAAAAATGGAGTTGCTGACATTAAACTCTAGCAAAATGGAGTTGGAAGAGACCATGCAAAAGAAGCCTTCCTGTCCTAAGGTCACAAGACTCCTCAGGAGAACTTCCTCAATCTTGTAGGCAAGCTGGGTGCATAAGGACCCTCACCCAGCAACAGCTGTGTCTCTTGGCCAATGAGCAAACACCACACCTTTGGTTTTTAAATAGTGTATGTGAACTTCTCTTTATCTTAAGAAGAGCCCCAACTTCCAATCTCCACCCCCAAATACGCCTATGGCCCACATAGCTTGCATAACCCAAGTAAAGTCGTTTATTCTGGAAAGCCTGAGTCTCTTTTTCAGTTGATAGTTCCATATTAGTTGTCCTCTTTGAATCTTCCTTTACGTCACTCATCTGATCATTCAAGTTCATGTGATTATGTATTTTCACGTGTCTCTCCTTTGCCATGGCTTACCTGTGACCCTGGGATTTGGGCCCTAAAGAACACTCTGGCCTCTTCCATTCTCTGCCTTCCTTCACTCTTCCATTTATTTGGCAAACAGAATTAATTACAGTGTCCCTGGGGCTCCAGTGGAAACTGTGCCTAAAACAATAAGCAAGACAGGTTATTTCTTTGCCTCAGGAGTGATAGTTTCCATCATTCCAAATTGATCTCAGCGTTGCTCCTTCTGCAGCCCCCTCCCACCTGGCCAACCCTCATCTGCTTCATGCTTCTCCTCTCCTGGTACCTTCCAATTCCCACATGTTCTATGTAGTGTCCTCCACCCAGATATTTCCAAGATGCCTTCTATACCAACGGGGCCCAGGCCAGACACAAAGGGCACACTCAAGGAGGACACCTGGGGAAGCTTTAACACAGGGGCTCTTTACCAACAGAGGCACCACCAAGGGGTGGTGAAGCACCCTGAGGCTTGCCATAGGGGGAGCTGTTACCTCCTCCCAGGTTTGAAGCAGAAGAGGGAGGGAGTAATCACCCAAACCCTGAGAAAGTTAGGGAAATTATAGGGGAGGACCACATGACAGAAGCCAAAGAGGCCATCGAACCTGCAGTGACCAGCAGGGAAGAACCAAGGATCAATACCCCAGCCTGAGGGCCCTCCCTCTCTTTGACCTCTCGGACCTGCTTTTCTTTGATCAGACCTAACACAGAGCTCAAAGGCAAGAGAGCCCTGTGATTCAGCCTATAATGGCTGATCTCCTGGGGCTCAGAGCAAGATGAGGAGGGGAGGAGTGTGGTGCTAGAAGGGCAAACAGAAAACAATCCAACCCAGATCCAACCATTGCCCTTAAATGAAATAAGGCCTCTCAGCTAACCTCTCCTGGGGGAGAACAGCCCCTGCCTCTTGGCGGAACTCACCGGGCCTCCAGTAAGTGTGCTGACCATATGGATAAAACAGAGCTTTCTTCTTCCTGTCTTCAAGTTTTCATTTTGCTTCTACTATGAAAACAAATATCAAGTGGAAGTCACTAAAAGGTTGTTGTTCTCTTCTAGCCTTTTCAGAAAAATTCTGCACACCAGTGAGGGATTTCTTTGAATTAGAAACGACCCTTTGCTGGGCCCAGGAGGGATGCTTCCATGAACATGTTCAGGTCCTAGAAGCCCAAAGTTCACTTAGCTGGGACTTCTGTCCTGCTGTCAGGGGAACTGTGAGGAGCTGGGTGCCCCCCTCCCCCCGCCCAGGATGGTCAGGGTCCCAAGATCAGCCACCTAACGTCCAGGAGCGGCTTGCTTCCTTTAACCCTCGAAAAAAGGAGATGAGGGCTTCCGGCCTGTTTTCAAGGACTAAAGACAATTTTTTTTGAAATAGACATGATGAAAACATGTTACACTGAAATATTGAAATATCTGATACCTCATGAAAAAAATCAAAGGAAATGTGGATTGTGGGTAGATTTGACATGTCATGGGCCGCTTTCTTCAGATGTGTGGGTGAGAGTGGGGATACCCGCAAGATCGGTTTGTTCCATGGAAGCTCATTGTTTTCATCAAGTCAGGCTCTTTTTCCTCTCCACTGCTGCTTAATTTAACTAGAGATTAGAATACTCAGGCCTCTGAGAGTGGGAAGGAACTCTCCTCAACCGTGGTATTCCCACCAAGGGAACAGAGGCAAAGGAAACACATTTTCTTCCAGGGCCTGCCATAGCTCAAGAAGATTTAATCAGCTTCTCTCCTTTGACAGCTTCTAAAAACAGCCTTTCGTAAGCTTCACAGAGCTTTGCCCCAAAGTCCAATCGAGTTTAGATAGGCTCAGTGAAAAGGCAGCTCTTCCTCCTGCCCCAGGCTGGGAGTGCTGAGATATGCCAAGCTCTCCCCTGTGGGTTGAGAACATTTCTGAAAAGCAGCTTCTTGGTGGAAGGGGATTTTTCATACCTGGGGCGCTCTCACTCTCTCTCTCTCTCTCTCTCTCTCTCTCTCTCTCTCTCTCTCTCTCCAATCATTCTGTTTCTGGTTTCTGGAATGACCTGCCTGTCTGTTGGTAATAATCATTCACCCATATAACCTATACTCCACCCATATAACACTGTAGCCAATTTTGCAATGTATGGCTCCTTTTCTTGTTGAAAAACTCCTGGTTGCTTGAGTTAAAACAATGTTGATGAATTCAGTATACAGAAATCAAGTGCCTTCCCCATCAAAGCACTGAACTTGGCCTTGCGGGGGGGGGGGGGAGGACCAAGAAAAATAATGAAAAGTCCCTTGCTTCAGGGAACTTACTCACATGTGACTAGGATTGAGAGAGAGGCACAGACACAAAGTGAGAGGGAAGGATCAAGAGGAAATGACATCTCACTCATCTGGGGCATCTCAGGAACCCAGGGTGGAGAGAATTTGCTAATATCCTAGAGGGCTGCACTCAAATGCCAGAGGCAGAGACAGCTGCCAGCAAAGAGAGTAAGCATCATGTACAAATGTCACCTTGATTCAGTCTCCCCATTCATTCATGCAATAAGTGTTCTTATAAGTGTCTACTGTATGCCCTGGGGCTACAAGGTTAAGTCTTGCTACTAGTTGTTCACAGGCTGAAAAAGGAGGAAACGTAACCAGTAATGGTAAACTGGGCAATAAGCACAATCAGAAGTGCAGCTCAGGTGGTACAGAGAGATCCCCTTTACCCAGGCAAGGAAAGCTTAATGGAGAGAAAGACATTTGGAGCAGATCTCAAGGTATGAGTGTTTTTAAACAGAAAAGCAAAGGGCATCTCTGGCAGAAGGAAATGCCAATGCACAGGCACAGATATGGGAAATGGCATGATATGGGAGACGCAAGTCTTTAGATCAACTGGAACACAGAGTCAGAAAAAGGATGGAGGAGAATGAAGTGAGGGAGACACAGGCCTGGGTAAATCCTCAAGACCTTCTTGGACACCTAGGAAAGGCCAGGTTTTCTCTGTGAGCCCAACAGAATGGCTTCAAGTGAAAACAGGAACATCTGGTTTCTATTTAAAAGAACCATAGGAACTGTACAGAGGATTGAACACATGGCAGAGATGGGAAGACTGGTTAGGAGAAAATGGCCAGGGTCACAAGAGGAGGTCAGGGGCCAGAGTCAAGGGCTATGAAGATAAGGAAAAGGAATGAAGGGAGACAGATGCAGAGATGCTGCAAGACAGTCAAGTGAGCCAAGAGAGATAGCCAGCAGATCAAGACATCTGGAGGTCTTTGGTAACCTCAGCTAAAGAGGTCTTGATGATATGATGGGATGACAAGCCTGAGGAAGGGCCGGGAGGTGAGGAAGTGGGGGCTGTGAGCACAGACTTTATTATTATTATTTTTTTTTTACATTTGACAGTAAAGGGATACAGTGACAGAAAGAGCTAGGTGGGGTCAGAGTCAGAAGTTGGGTATATTATTAAGAACATAGATATCTTAGCATGTTTGAAGAGCCTCTAGTCAAAAGAGGGGAATGAAACCCTAAATCAATAGTTAGATTTAGAAAGAGGGAAGAGACAGCTTTAGAACCAGACTTCAAGTACATTCTTTCAAAGAGGAACAATGCAATCAGGTGCAGTGGTGCACGCCTGTAATCCCAGCAACTCGGGAGGCTGAGGCAGAAGGATCACAAGTTCAAAGCCAGCCTCAGCAACTTAGCAAGGCCCTAAGAAACTCAGTTAAGACTCTGTCTCAAAATAAAAAAATTAAAAGGGCTGGGATGTGGCTCAATGGGTAAGTTCCCCTGGGTTCAATCTGTGGTTAAACCTCCTTTCCCAGCAAATTAAAAAAAAGAAGAAGAAGAAGAAAGAAACAAACAATGCATTCCCCAGACTTTTCACATAGAGCCCAGCTCCCCAGAATCACTCTTAGACTCAAAGTAATTAAAGACCCTGTTCTTCTACAGATGACTGTTCTTTGTGTCATTAAGAGCCTTGGAGATGCCGCATTTTATTTATTTGTTTATCTAGTTATTTATTTATTTATTTTAGTTGTAGATGGTCACAATATCTTTGTTTTATTTTTATTTATTGTTATGTGGTGCTGAGGATCGAACCCATTGCCTTACACATTCAGGCAAGTGCTCTACCACTGACCCACAACCGTAGCCCAAGAAGCCATATTTCTTAAATATACCATTGCTGTCTCCCGGGCTTTCTTCTAGCTTCTTACCACTGGTTCTTTGGACTCTAGCACTTTCTGGATCTTACCAGAAAGTATCATCAGAAAGTTACCAGACATCACCCAGGATTCATCAGGGTTCATATTCCTTCTTCAACTTATCTTTACATGGTTTATGGTTGGGAATGTTGAAGGACTGCCCATTTCCAGTCACACCACTCAGATATAGTATCCAAGTTCTTAAACTTGTGCACTTGTCCTTTAACTATTCAAATACATGTTCATTAAATATATAAGGAATCAGGGTTGGGATTGCGGCTCAGCGGTAGAGCACTCGCCTCACATGTGTGAGACCCTGGGTTCAATCCTTGGCATCATATAAAAAAAAAAATAAGTGAAATAAAGGTATTATGTCCAACTACAACTGAAAAATAAACATTTTATATATATATATATATATATATATATAGAGAGAGAGAGAGAGAGAGAGAGAATTAACATTCTTTTTTAATTATTAATTTTTAATTTTGTTTTTATTTGTAAATTATAATTATACATAATAGTGGGATTTATTATGCCATAGCCATACATGCATATAACATAATTTGATCAATATCAACCCCCATTACCTTCCTTTTCCCTCCCCTCCTCCCCCATTTTCTTGCTCTGATCTCCCTTCTAATTTTATTTTAATACTGCATTGTAAATATATATATGTATATGTATATTCATACATGGACATAGCATAATTTGTTATATTTTGTTCCCCAGTACTTTCCCATGTCTTCCCCTTTCCCCTCCTTCTCAATGCCCTTCCTCTACTCTCTTGATCTCCCTTCTATTTTCATGAGATCACTTTTCTTTTATTCCTCCTCATCCTCCTTGTCCTCCTCCTCCTCCTTCTTCTCCTTCTCCTTCTCTCCCTCCCTCTCCCTTTATCTCTCTCCCCCCGCCCCGACTTCTTCCACACATAAGAGAAAACATTCAACCCTTGACATTCTAAGTCTGGTTTATTTCACTTAGCTTGATGTTCTCTAGCTCCATCTATTTTCCAGCAAATGACATAATTTCATTCTTTTTTATAACTGAGTAAAATTTCATGTGTGTGTGTGTGTATGGGTATGTGTGTATACTCATATTTATATACACAAAACATTTTCTTTATCCATTTATCTGTTGACAGGCACCGAGGCTGATTTCACAACTTGTCTATTGTGGATTGTGCCACCGTAAATATTGGGATGCATGTATCACCATAGTGTGATGATTTTAGTTCTTTTGAATAAATATCAAGGAGTGGAAGAGCTGGGTCATGTGGTGGTTCCATTCCTAGACTTTTGAGAATCTCCATACTGCTTTACGAAGTGGTGGAACCAATTTCCAGTCCCACCAACGATGGGTACCTCTTTTCCCATATCCTCACCAGCAATTATTGTAATTTGTAAGAAATCAACATGCTTGGTCATTTGTATAGTATTCAAAGATGTTTATTTCAGATAACTATAAGCCAGTCTGCTGTCAATTGAACCATCATTTATCAATCTACTTTGTTTCTTCTTTAATGAATATTTTTATATAAATTTTTGTGTGGACTAGAGATAGTGACAACTTTTGGCCAGTGCAATTGTGTATAGCATTACATTAATATGCTCTTTCCAACCCATAATCAACTTCTTCAACTCTTTAGTAATATGAGCATAAATTTGTACACATGCCAAAAACTCAACCAGCTAAATTAAAAAGTACTAAAGCAAATTCTTTCTAGACTGAGGAAAGATGGGGCCACATAGGAAACATGTCTACCCTAAATGGGCAACAATAGCGCCCGAGGATTGGTTTCTCCCAGAGGTTCCAACAGAAGTGACAGTGACAGAATCCCTACAAACTGTACAAGAGTTAATTGCACTGTCATGGACTCATCCACACCCTTTTCTTTCTTTGCACCATTTGGTATGTCAGTATGATTTCTCTGCACTTGTGTAGCTCTTATAAAATTCTGGCTGAGAGGGGACTGAAAGGAACAGCTTAAGTAAACAGCTGACCGTCAGCTCCAGGCAGCACCTGTGGTCTGTACTGTGACATTTTTGAAGAGGTGGATATAGAGAGAGAAATGAGATAGACAAGCCTGGAGCCTGCAGGCTAGCCATAAATGAAAAGAGGTTTGAGGTCCACCAAGACCAGGCCAATATTTAATGATAATTACCACGTGGAAACCAGTTCAGACGAGGTGAAGTAACTGGGATAAATCCAAAGAAGACTCTGGGGAGGAAAAAGTAAAATGACTGTGCCATTGTCAATCCCAACAGAAATGGAGAGAAAGATATTGTGGACCTTAACACCCCATTTCCTTTCCCACCACTGCCTCACAGCATAGAGGATTCATTTGACTTTCACATAGCCTTCAGAATTTTGTCGGCCTCAGGATTCAAGCTGTCAGACATCCCTGGAGTCTATCTTCCTTCTCATTGGCTCTTCTGGAAAATCCTGCATTGAGGCTTCTGATTTCATCTCATAGTTAAATCTCCCTTGATCACATCAAACACGCTCTCTTCCTTTAAAACTTTTCCACCCCTCACATGGTCAAGCAGTTCTGATCTGCCCCCGATGAAATCACTGCTTGGCTAAGCTCCAGGGTTCTGGTTCCCTTCCACTTTGCCCTCAACAGGTCCTGCCCTCCTGGATCAACACAGCTGCTCTGCCCTGAGCTTTGCACTCTTAATCACATTCATATTCATATTCATATTCATTCTCTCTCTCTCTCTCTCTCTCTCTCTCTCTCTCTCTCTCTCTCTCTCTAACTTTAGCTTCCCCCTGTCTAGAACTGATTGAAAATGACCCCTGACATCACAGCATGGCACTCCACAGTACAAGTGTCACCTTTCCAGACATGGTCTTCCATCAGCTAACAACTGTTCTGCACGGATGTTGTTCTACACCACACAAAGTTGGTAGCGTTCAGCACAGCACTTGCCAAGTGTCTGGCACAGACATAACCTTCCCCCTACCAGAATCACTTCCACTTCTGGCCCTCTTCAAGGTCAGGAATAAGATCCTAGTGACTAATGCCATTCCATTTAACCTACAGATGGGAAAAAACGGTAGGCCCAGAGGGGCAGAATGGTTGAGCTAAAATCTGGCAGTGAATAGCCTAGAGCAGAGCTGTCCCATTTCTTGCAAGCATCCTGATTAGCTGGGATTTCAGGTTCTGAATTTCTAACAAGCTCCCAGGAGATGCTGCCCTAGTCCCTACAATTTGGTGACTTCACTTGTCATCTTCTCGTACCTGCTTCTTAGTCTCTTGAAGTTCTCTATTTCAATTCTGAGATAAATGTACTTTCTCAACACAGGGTGACCTGAAATGATTCTGGAGCTATGAGTCTAGCATCTACATTCTGGTTTTAAGAACCCAAAGTTTTCAATGAATTTGAATTTCAACTAGTGACTGATAGAGGTTGGGAAAGGGTGGGGAATAAAGGAAGGATGGATTTGATCATCCCATACATGTACAAATAGCACACTGAACCACATTAATATATGCAATTAGTACCAATTAATTTTTTTAAGTTAAAAAATATGAAGTTTTCCATTCACCCCTTCTTTCTTCAAACATTAAATGAGCTTCATGAAGATATTTACTTGTAGCCCTAAGACACATTTTAATGCCCAAAGTTAACTTTTTTTTTGCCACCCTTTGCCATCTTTGTCATTATTTTCCTTAGGAAATTCTTGCTCACTTTAGTGAATGTTTTTAGCTTTTTGTTTGTTGGCTAATGTGGAGGGGGGGTGGGGAAGGAAAAAAATCCCCTCTAGCATTAGAACTCCTCATTACAGTTTTGAAAGTCTGAACCACAATTAGTGGTGCTAAAACTTTGCCGAAAGTGCTTTATTTCTTCCAATTACTCCAAAAAACTTGTGCACATAAGTTCCATGTCTTTTATTCAGTGTGTTGCCACTTTCATCCTCTGAATTGAAAGGACATTTTCAGTGCCCATGATGAGGCAGGTGAGAAATGTCAGTGCTCTCTTGAGAAGACCCAACCACAGATCCTGCAAGACAGTGTATTTCATAAAGCAAATTGACTACTTGTGACTTTAAATTATAAATCTTTTCTTTCAAATCTCCTAAAGGTAATTCACAAATAGTCTCACTGAAAATGGCATATTAGTTAAGGTAAATGACCCTGAAAACGAAACATAATACCCTCCCCATTCCCACTCCATCTCAGTAGGGGGATTAAAACAATGGTTTCATTTCAATAAAAAGTAAACCAGGAAGATAGTTTGTCATTGTTAATATGAGATCATTATTCCTGACTTTATATCACATATTAATCATCTTTACCCAAGGAGAAATAACTTTCTCACCAGCAGAAATACTGAGAGCATATTCATAATTTAATCTTCAAAATCAAAATTGTTTTCTGAGCAATTTAATCAGGAGATCATATCTATTCCACCCAATTTTAACTCTTATTTTATCTCATAAAGTTTCTTAACATATCATCTATTATTGGAATATATTTAAGAATTTCCTAGCAGTGGAATGAACATTTCTTTGTCCTTCAGTACAATATGTAATTACATGCAGAGTGAATCTGAGCCTTCATAAACAAAAGGATATTGTTTAGGCACTGGACAAATAAAGATTATTAGTAATAATCAACTCTATAAAGCAACAGCCAATAGGATACCTATTTTGGTTACTCATTCATTAAAAATTATTTGAATTCTATTATGTGATTGACACTATGTGAGTCAATTGGGATCCAAAGATTAATGGGACATGGTCTCTATTGAAAAAGTGCTTAAGAGCTACTGAAGAATAACATTAGTAAAGAAAACTGTCTTCAGTGTGACAAGTGCACTGTAGGGGGATTCTGTGGTTCTACAAGAGCATGTTGAAGGAGCGGCTACCTCTAGAAGTCCAGGAAATATAACAAGGAAGTTAAGTGAGCTTGATGCACGGGAGTTAGCGATACCTACAGAGGAGAAGGTGGTATGGGCTTTTGTGACTGGTGGATTAGAATCTGCAAAGGTAAGGAATATATGAGAGCAACACATATGAAGGTAGGTCAGGATACAGGACTAGAAAAAGAGAAGGTAGAAGTAAAAAAGATGTGCCTGGAAAAGCGTTGAAAAATAGATGAAGGAACATTCAACTCTGGCCTAGTCTTTCTAACTCTACACACCATCCCAACCTGTGCAGGGCAGGGATACAAAAACCAAATCATTTGTACATTCTAGAGGCTGGAGGCTGTTTAAGAGATCACTAAAGGTTAGATGAGGCAAGGAAGGCATAATTTTCCTTAGGAAATTCCTTTCTCTCTCTCTCTCTCTCTCTTTCTCTCTCTCTCTCTCACACACACACTAACCCTCTCCTTTATCATTTCTCTCCCCATTTGATTGTTCTCAATAGCATATAACAGGCTCAAGTACTTTTCATCTTTAGAAAAATCTTCCTCTTAAGCCTCATGTCCCCCATCTCATCCCACTCCACCTAATTTTTCTGTTCCTCTTCCTATGTAATTTCTTGAAAAGATATTTTAGACAAAGCAGTCTCCACTTCCTCACCTCTGGTTCTCACCTCAACTACTCTAATCTGGCTTCCCTCCATCCTCCCATTGAACATCTCTTGTCAAGATTACCAGAGACTTTCTTACTTACTCTACCACTCAGAAAAAATCAAAATGGTGGCCTCCTTCCTTCTTGAACAACTCTTTACCCTTGGCTCTTTCAACCTCACACTCTCCTGATTTTCCTTCTACTTCCCCTTTCACTCTTCCTCAAACTTCTTTTCTACTCATCCTTTCAATGTTGAGGAACCTTAATGCTTGTTCTAAGGCATACTTCTCCATTTTCTATCTTCTTTCCCTAGATAATCTCAACAATTATTTTTGGAGTTGAAGAATAGTATTAGACTGTTGACTGTGAAACTTTTATTTCTAACCCACACTTGAAATTTGTAGGAAAATATCTAAATTCCTACTTGAAATCTTAATTTGAATATCTCACAGAAAATTCAGATTAATATCACCTCTCTATTCCTGCCCATCTATCTCGACTCTTACCCATCTAATTTGCTTTTCACCCAGAAAAAGCATGTAAGATGGAACTGAAGAAGACAGAAGTTTATTTCACACTGATGGCACTGTCCAAATGTACACTGGAGCTTGTCAACTATCTTCACACAGTAATTCAGTGCTTGGGTAACTTTCCTCTCATGACTTCACCATTCCCTGGGACTTCAGTGTGTTATGAATCCAATCACTGGTCCAAAGAAGAAATGGCAAAGAATGTACAACCATTTCTTAAAGCTCCAACTCAGAAGTGAAGCACATCACTACTACACACTCTGTTGCTGAAGATGAGTCATATAAGTCTGTTTTGATGCAAGGGGAGCTAGGGAGTGTATTCTCTGGCTAGACAGTTTCCCACTGTGCGGAGGGGAACACACATCTGGGGTGGAGAGCTGGTTATCTCTGTCACAGCCAGCTAAGCAAAGGAAACCAATTTTGTAGCTGACCTGAGGGGAATTAAAGATCTAAGGAGAAATTACACATTTAAAAAAAAAGAAAAATACTTTTTCATAGGAAGAAAGAAAAGAAAGAGAGGAATATGACAGAAAAAAAGAATAGAGAGGGTAAATAATGTATTGAAGTACTGCCTTATATTTACAAAGGAATTTCTTATCTCAAACTTCACTAGTCAGTTCAGCTGAGGTCCCTGGATACTCAAACTCCTGTGGGCTGTATCTCTCAAGAAAAATCAAGAACGCCATCATTCCATGAGACCACCATACAAGATGAACTGAAAAATGGATTTCTGCTAACTTCCTCCAATATTTGAAACAAATGTGCCCACAAATATGTTCTGGCAGTTGCAAGAAAAAGATAACGAAGTAGATCCAGAAAAAGATACTGTTAGCTAATTGTTACCTGCCACTCTCCTAAGTTCCCTTGGGTATCTGTTACAAATGAAGTTTTTAGCAAATGCAGCTTTTAAGGTAGCCTGACATCTTCCCTTGGTGCTTGACAACCTTGTATAATAAGCTACCGGAAAGGATGGCAGGCGATGAAGAATTGGGTGCTCTAAACCACCCTTCCTCTTCTTTTACTTCACATTCTTATTGTGCAGAAGTGGGTTCTGAACATGAAGAAAATATTATTCAATTCAAGTGTAGTGACAGATCAACTAGAAAAGTCTGTCCGTGGCTGAGAGAAGACAGAAAATAACAAGGTCATGAAAAAGCAAGCATCACAGCGGGCATTGGGAGCCATTGGAAGCCACAAGCCCTTCTGCCTCTGAGAAGTCTGGCTTCCAACAGAACCAGGGAACTGGGACACTGGCCACACCAGACTAGAGAATATGGGCTGGAGGAGACAAGTCCGTACGTGTCAGGTGGGACAAGATAGTAGAAGCCACAGCCCTGAACTCTAGGGGTGTCATCTCCTCAGGACAGAGAGTTGAAGGATAATTCAGTGTTAATGAGATGCTCCTTGACTGTTAAGAATTAAAAATAAACAGCTACTAGAAGTTTTCCACAAGTCAGGGTGGCTGGGATACAAGTTCTAAACCATTGAGCGGCCAAAAAGACTTCCAAGTAGGTTACCATGGAGACAACCTGGAAATCCAAAGCACAGTTTAAATTATTAAAACCTACGAATCCAAGAAGGAGAAAGACTCATCATTTGAATAGTTTACCACTGAGACTGGCAATACCAAATCTTGGGACAAGATATTTATCTCGGGGTAAGAGAAATTCACACCTTCTCCTACATAATTTGTGAGCTGTGGTGCTATGTTGATATCACTATTTGAGTTCCACAACTTTCAGTGTACAGTTGCTTCTGTAGCTTCATCCTGTCAATACATCAATGTGTGATTTATAATCTATATGAGACTAGCACCTATAACAAATGCATTAACTACCTCCCTAAAATAATCTGTTTTACTCTGACTCACTGCCAGGAGGTGGCATGAAAATAATTTGCTGGCAGGAAAATCTGCCATTTAACTAATATGTAGTACAGTTGGTGTCTCATTGATTATAGATGGTCATGACCATGAGACAGAAAGTTTTGCAAGGCAGGCCTCCCAATTCAAAACCTGTTCCCAGGAATTTAGAGAGCATCCACATGGGTCCTGAATAGACACTACCATGAGAATGAGTTTAAAGGGAGTCTACACAGCCAAAACAACCTTGTTTAAGCAAAATAGTAAATTTCCTAAAGAGTGTCACATGGTACCTTCCCAAGTCCCAACCAACTAAAAATCTTATCAACCCTGCATTTCCTAAATTCAGGCTAAAATCATCACCAGGAACCATTTTTTTTGTTTTAGACAAAAAATAGAGCTAACGTCTCTGGAAGAATAGGAAAATGGAACCCAAATCCCTAAGAGCCACTTTGGTGGCTGACAGAAAAGACACAGGATTACCAAACTGGCATCTCGGGCCAAAGCAAATTCTCATACGACTCAGCTAGCAATAATGGGAATGAAGAGGGTCTTCAGAGAGGAAAAGCCGGACAAGTAGCATGAAGATGAAGGAAGCCTTATTTCCCAGGCCCCCCTCTCTTAGAAAGATGAGAGAGTTTACACACCATGCAAATTCATTAGGTTTACTGAGCACAAGGAAAGCCATTCCTCTAGCACCCACTTCCTCTTTTGGACTGCCCCTTCCTCCTCTTCCTCTTCCTGGCCCAGATCCTCTATCTACTTCTAATTCCTGTCCACAATTCCAATATATAAGAACTTAAGAAAAAATCGTGAGTAGTAGAAATTTCCAGTACCCATTCTTTCTTTCTCCCTTCCATAGGAGAACTCCAAATTTGTTTTGCGAAACAATAGACCCAAATTAAAAAAAAAAAAATCATCTCTCCAGCCTCTCCTACAGCGTGAAATGGCCAGAACTGAGTCAGATGTGATGTCAGCTCCCAATCAGAGAAGTCAGACAATGAAGCTCTTGTTTTCCTCATTGAAAAAAGATAAGAATTCATAGGCACACCTTCCATTCCTGCCCTTCCTCTTCCTCCTCCTCCTCACTCCAAAGCAGGCCTGCTTTAATCAGGTTTTTTGCTGTTGTGAACAGAAGACCTGACAAGAACAATTAGAATAGGAGAAGTTTATTTGGGGGCTCGCAGTTTCAGAGGTCTCAGTCCATAGTCAGCAGGCTCCATTTCTCGGGGCTCAAGATGAGGCAGAACATCATGGCAGAAGAGTGTAGCGGAGGGAAGCAGCTCACATGATGACCAGGAAGCAGAGAGAGAGAGGTTCTACTCACCAGATTCAAAATACATACCCCAAAGGCACAACCCCAATGACCCACTTCTTCCAGCCACATCCTACTGGCCTATAGTTACTACTCAGTTAATCTCTTTCAGGAGATTAATTCACTGATTAGATCAAGGCTCTCAAAATCCCATCATTTCACCTCTAAACCTTCTTGCACTGTCTTACACACGAGCTTTTGGGGGACATATATCTAAACAAGGTCCAAAGCTGTATAAGGGCAAAGGGTTAGCAGCACCTTGCTATTTTCTTAAGTTCAAGAGTAGGAAAACCATACCATAGAAATGGTAGTGGAAGGCTAGAAGGAGCGCTGACCCTGAAGTTTACTTTGAGGACCCAGCCTGGACTTCCATCCTTAGACTCATTGTTATTTGAGAATATTAAAGTTCTCTTTGGTAAAGACATTAGTTTGTTTTATGATACTAAAGATGATCTAGTCTAATATACTGTGGCTATTTCTTAGTAGTGTGAGAGTTTCAAGGAGACAAATAATGGAATATGAAGGGATGAGGTGAAACTGAAAGCTCAACAGAATTAGGGGCCAAGAAACAGTCAGGGTTTCACCAGAGAAACAGAACCACAGGAGACATGTA
Source organism: Urocitellus parryii (assembly GCF_045843805.1). Taxonomy (NCBI): domain Eukaryota; kingdom Metazoa; phylum Chordata; class Mammalia; order Rodentia; family Sciuridae; genus Urocitellus; species Urocitellus parryii. The sequence continues at coordinate 39,653,843 of NC_135532.1, read as the reverse complement.
AGAAGAAATTTATTGCAAGAAATAAGCTTAGAGATGATGAGAGCCGACTAGGTACATACAAAAATGTGCATGGGAAAGCCATCAGGAAGGGCAGGCTGAACACTCTTAAGCAGGGGCCGATTGTGCATTCACAGGTAAAGCATGCATGGATACCATAACCACCCAGAAAAGCCACTTTTCTGAGCAGTGCCCAGAAAAGAAAAATCTCAGCAACAGGTCTATGCTCTGCTCCTTGAACTGTATAAACCAGCAAATCCAAAAGTTCTTGAAGTGGCAGTAGTGGATAAAGATGCAGTATTGGCATCTTTGTCAGGCTCTTAAGGATGAATTGCAGAGAAGATCCATAGGATTCTGGAGCAGAGTTATGCCATCCTCTGAATATAAGTACTCATTTTGAGAAAAAGCTTTTGATTTGCTCCTGGGGCTTAGTAGAAACTAAATGCTTGTCCATGGGATACCAAGGGATACCAAGTTACCATGCAAACTGAACTGTGCATCAATAATTGGGTGTTGCCAAACCTACCAAGTTATAAATTTGCTTTCACGCAGCTCTCTGTCATCAAATGGAAATGATATACATGAGAGCAGGCTGAATCAGGTCTTCAAGATACAAGTAGGAACACCAGGAAATGGTCCAAATGACCACAGCCCCTAATCCTACTGTATTATCTCTCCCCTCACTCAGCTCTCCACTGAACATCTATGGACTCTTGGGAGAGTTTCCCTGTGACCATTTCACTGAGGAACAAAATCAATCTTGGATTATAGGGAAGTTCTGCCCAATATTCAGGCACCACCCACAATGGAGAGATATAATGTGATAACCCCACTCCAGAAGAAGACCCCTGAGGATAAAGAGAGACCTTTGCTGTGGGTAGAACTTCAAGCCATACATCAATTTCTCATCTCTTTCAGGAAAGAGAGATGCCCACAGGTGGGTGGTGTGTGTGTGTGTGTGTGTGTGTGTGTGTGTGTGAATTACTATATATATATATATATATATATATATATATATATATATATATATTATATATACACACACACTAATTAATTAGTGTATATGTATATACACTAATTCAGGAGCTGTGGCCAATAGTTTGATGGGATGGTCAGGGACTTGAAAGAAATACACATAGAAAATCAGTTACTACAACATCTAAGAAAGAGGTATTAGAGAGACATTTTCAAATAGACAGACTATAGAGATGTTTGTGACCCATGTGAAGGCTCATTAAAGAGTGGTCTTGGGGAAGAATTTTAATAATCAGTTGGTTTGGAAGGCCAGTCTGTGGAAGTTAGTCATCTGCCTTCCTCATCCACCCCTGTCAACACACAAGAGGTTCATTAACACAGTGGCTGTAATAGCAGGGATGGAGGTTATACATGGGCAGAGCACCACAGATTTCTGCTTACCATGAGCAACCTGGCTACAGCCACTACTGAGTCCTGATCTGCCAAAGGTCAGCAACTATGTGAACTAGCTTGGAAGAGATTCTCCCACAGTAGAGCCTGAGATGTCTGCGACCCCAGGCGACAGCTTCTCTGCAACCTCAGGATAACCACGCAGCTAAGCCACTTCTCGGATTCTGACTCACAAATACTCTGATATAATAAATCTTTATTTGAAGATGAAATCTTGGACTAATTTGTTATACCACAATAGAAAACATATGCCTAAGAGTGAATAAAACCTGGTTAGGAAGTCCCAGACAACCTAGAAGGGATAGTAATGGGAAGTGCCCAGAGAAATCACTCACTATTTTCTTTATTTTAGTTTTCTAGGTTGGTGCTTACTTTTTTTCTTATGTGGCAAGAAGAATCATGCTTTGTATTTAGAGTTGAGAAGCTGATTTCTAAAAATTACATGTTCATTTTTTGTCTGTTTCTCAAGTAAATTATATCTTGACATTAGCACTTTGGGGAGAGGGACAGTTCCCCCTCTATGTTTTGTTCCTTTCACCCAAGGGCAATGATGATAATAGGAACTTACAAAAATGAGAGAGAGAGAGAGCCACAGGGACAGCTGACCAGAGCTTCTGTAGAGCTGTGGGATGACTCTGACCAGCAATAGCCATGAAAAATAGGATGATGGATATTACAGTTAAAATTTTAAAATTGTGACAAAATAGGGATAAACAGGAACATCTCCGCTTCTATTTTTTGCTCACCTGATTGATTTGCCCTTCCTGTAGAGCAGAGCTCGGCCACCCCTCTGTGGCCAATGACTGACCTGAGATCAAATCAACTTGCTTAGCTCTTCCTATAAGTAATATTTTTTATTTATGTGTAAGTTCTGCATTACCTGGTGCTCAAATAGGAAGCACCATCCCTTCCAAGAGATTTATTCCCAGGTCTAAATCTGTCATTTTAATTGCATTCTGTTGTTATTGTTGTAGTTCAGCAAAAGATTAATTGTGCATCCTTGAAACATAATTTTCCTCTCAGATTTTCTAATACTGAAAATAGGCCTTTAGAAAAATCATCACTGTGGACAGGTTTTTTTTTATCAGAAAGCCATTCTCCTTCTTCTCCTATCTGGTAAGATACAGATCTTGTACCACATTAGCTCCAGAACAGGATTCCTTATCTCAAGTCTTTAAGGTTTAATTTATTTTATTTTCCATCTTAAGTCTTCAGTTATTCACTGTGAGTCACTTGCAAATAACTGTTGGTCACTCCATTCACTTCTTGATGTCAAGAGATTACTCTAATTTTTACCTCAATATTTGCCTACAGGAGCTTACCCTAGTTTTCCAATGATGCACATTTTTCACTGTGGCAGTTGTCACAACCTGCAAAGGGTGAACTGAACTACAGACTGGCATGACTTTCAGATCTAGTGGCAGCAAGTTGCTGGTGAGTTAAAATCAACTTGCCAGGAAATGAGACAACCTTCTTTGCCCATTGCCCTAATTAGTGATTAATTTTTTGAGATAAAAAAATTCCATTAAATTTTCCATATTTAATGGAAACTCTGACCTCACCTTTCTTCCTTTAAGCAAGTGATTAAAGACTAAAAGAGAGAAGGGAAAAAAACCCCACAAACTGACCTTTTTCTAACCTCTCCAATTTTCTAAACTCTCCAAACTCCAAACCAAAGTGTCATCTGACCTCTTTCTATTCAAGAGTGGCTAGTAGAGGCCCTTTAGCTATGCCACCAGCTGAGGAAGCCACTGCATGAAGGGTGAGGATAGGAAACTAAGCTAATAACATGGCTTCCAAGTGTGAAGTGAGGTCTGAGATGCAATCATAGGTACTCACACAATGTGATTTTTTAAAAATATTTTTTAGTTGTAGATGGACACAATACCTTTATTTTATTTATTTTTTTAATGTGGTGCTGAGGATCAAACTCAGTGACTCATATGTGCCAGGCAAGTGCTCTGCCACTGAGCCACAATCCCAGCCCACAAAGTGTGATTTTTTTTATCCTTATATTTAACACATGCAGTGACAAATTACCTCAAAATTGGTAGCTGGAAACAACAAAAACTTATTCTTTCACAATTCTGCAAGCTGGAAGTCTGAAACCACTGTCAACAGGGCTGCACTCCTTTAAGAAGCTCTGAAGGAGAATCCTTTCTTACAAATATTGAGGTAAAAATTAGAGTGATCTCTTGACATTGAGAAGTGAATGAAGGGACCAACAGTAATTTGCAAGTGATTCACAGTGAATAACTGCAGACTTAAGGTGGAAAATAGAATAAATTAAATTTTAAAGACTTGAGATAAGGATTCCTGTTCAGGAGCTAATGTGGTACAAGATCTGTATCTTACCAGATAGGAGAAGAAGGATTCTCCAGACTGCTTTTCCAGCTTTTGGTGACTCTAGGGATTCCTTGACTTGAAGCTACATACTCAAATGTCTTACTTCCCTGGTCACATCCTCCTCTCCCTGTGTCTTCTGTTTCAGAGTTTCCTCTTCCTTCTTCTTTTTATAATTTATTTTTTATTTGTTCTTTTTAGATATATAACAATAGATTATATTTTGATATATCATACATACATGGAATATAATTTATTCTACTTATGATCCCATCCTTGTGGTTGTATATGACATGGAGTTTCACTGATCATGTATTCATATAAAAACAGAGGAAGGTTATGTCCAATTCACTCTACTGTGTTTCCTATTCCCATTCCCTCTCCCTTCCCTTCATTCCCCTTTGTCTAATCCAATGATCTTCTATTTTCCCCTCCCCATCACACCCACTTACTGTGAGTTAGCATCCACATTTCATAAAGAACATTTGGCCTTTCGTTATTTGGGATTGGCTTATTTCACTTAGCACAATATTCTCCAGTTCTATCCATTTATTGGAAAATGCCATAATTTAATTCTTCTTTATGGCCAAATAATATTACATTGTGTAGACATACCATGTTTTCTTTATCCATTCATATGTTGAAGGGCACATAGGTTGGTCCACAGCATGGCTATTGTGAATTGAGCTGCCATAATCATTGATGTGGCTGCATCACTGTAGTATGCTGATTTTAACACCAATGGGTATATGACAAGGGATGGAATAATTAGGTCAAATGGTGGTTTCTTTGCAAGTTTTCTGAGGAATCTCCATACTGCTTTCCAGAGTAGTTTGCACCTGCCTTCCTCTTAGAAAGACACTTATCATTAGATTGAGGATCCACTTGGAAAATCTTGGATGATTACCTTATCTCAAGATCCTTAACTTAATTACATCCACAAAGACCCCCCTTTTTCAAATAAATTGCATTCATGGCTCCCATGAATTTAATATAGACATCTTTGGTGGGGGGCATTTTTCAGTTGACCACACATGGGTATATGTGAAAGTGAAGACAAATGGCACAAAGGAAACCCATTTCTGGTGCTGATTGAAGGATGGGATAGTGGGTCAGCAAAGCACAACCACAGCAGATTTAGTGTGTGTTTAGTTCTCTGAGTCCATCATGTGTGATTCTGTGAGAACACAAAACTAAAAAAAAAAATTGATCCTGTTTTCAAAATATTAGAATACAGAAAATTCTAGAAACTTGCTAATGTGACAGAGAACAGAAAGAACATGTGAGCACATGAATTAGAAAGAAGTGGGTTGGAATCCTATGTACCCTGAATGCCAGTTCTATGACTGTGGAACAGCAACTTGAAGTCCTTCAGTTTTTTCACTAGTAAATAAAGACAATATGTCTTGTAGTAATAACGATAATCTGGAGAGATGCATGGAGAGGCACACTGACTATGGAGAGGCAGGGTCCGTGGTCTGGGAGAGCAAAGTGATTCAACAAACATGCAGCATGCATTTGGTAGCACTCTTGCTTTCTACTTTAGTGTATCCTCACAATCATGCCAAGACTTACCTATGTTAATCACAATTTGTAGGTGAGGTGAGGAGGCTCTGAGGAGATGAGCAACTTGACCAAAATCTATAGTTATGAACTAGTAAAACCTGAATCCAAATCTAGGTCTTTCCGACCACAAAGTCCATTGAAATTAGAAAAGTGACAAAGTTGATAGATTCAGGTTCAATATCTGAAATATTCAGGTATTTATTCAAGTGCTGCCTTGACACATTGATTGTGTTTGAAGCCCAGTGAGAGGTGCGAAGACATGTAACAGGGGAGGGCAGCATGGATCTTGTCTTCAAGAAGCATCATCCCACTCTGGCTACTGAAAATTGGCGAACATCAGTTATCTGGAAGAATGGCCATGGGCAATAGAGTCCAGCCTAGCACCAACTTAGGAAATGTTTAGTTATCTCCTTCCTCAAATCTGAGTATCTAGGAGCAGATCATCCCAAGTACAATAAAAGTCTAAGGTGACAGCTTATCTACATTATTTCCATCCCACAGGGGGCAGGGCTTCCTGCCTTCACTGCCTCTCTATTAGCCTCTCACTAACCTCTCTACTAACTTCATCTTCCCCCAACCACCTACCACCAGTTCAGAGAGAGGAGACAAGTAGTGGGCCTCAGTTGCAACCAGTGTGCTAGGCAATCCAACATAATTTTCCTAGTCCTTGCCAATCCCTTTGGGGATTGTAAATAGATACCAATCTTTCTCACTAGGAGGCCAGGCTGAGATCTTGTTCAAGATGGGTAATTTGGCCCTTTTAGATTTCAAGTTAGTTCCTTGGATAGTGACATCAGCCTGAATTTTAGAGGTTTTCCCACATTTGTTCAGGCTTTGCTATAAGGGGTATGGTTACCTACACCCATTGAACCAGTCTTCTCCCAGCACACTGACTAATGGGATCAGACAGAGGTTTATAACAAGTGCACCTGAAGAAGGAGATGAACAGCAAATAAATGAAAAAAAATGAGGTATGTGAACAATGCATTAAATGAACAAGGAGGTAAGTAACAAATGAAAGGAACAGGGGAAAACATGAAATGAATGAGCAGGGTTGTGTATAACCAGTGAACCAAATGAATAATGAGATATGTAAAAAAAAAAATGAAGTGAATAGAGAGATGCATAACAAATGGATGAAGTATATATGGCAGGAAAGTATTTGGAAGTCTCAGTGAGGGTAGAGAGATGAAGATAGGCTCAGGCAGGTACATGGCACTGATACAACAACAAGTAGCTGAATTTAGAGGGATTGTTTCTTTAAATGTTTGCTCTCACATTAGTGAGTCAACATCCATCATGTATTTGAAGAAATTATTTTGTCAAATGATTTTTCTCAGGTCAGCTTAAATAAAGGTAGGGTCAGCACTCAAAAGAACATGGTATTGCTGTGATTAAAAGATAAGCTTTTTTTCTAAGGAGAGACAGATATGTTAAAGGATTCTGTGGATATGCTGCTTGACCATATTGATTTTACACGGGGCGGGGGTATTCTTACAACAGTAGAGAAAGTGACCCCAAGATTCTCAGAATCGATCATAGCAAATTTCAATAGTATGCTATTCCAGGAAATGCTCTCATCTAATACAGGTTTTTTTTCTTTTTTTTTCAAATGCAGACTCAATTGTCTAACATTTATACCTACCCAATGCACTGTGCCTCCTGTGAGTCTGTGTCAGTGGCAATTTTCTTGAGTTGTATAAGCTTTATTATTAACGGAGTCAAATCCAAAGAGGAAGCAAAACAGGTGCAGGGTACATCTTCCCTGTCACATTTCACAGACCGTCAGCATAAATCACCCAGATGCCTACACATAATTATAAACCAGTATTTATAGCTAACTTCAGGGCATTCAAAGACTGATGATCCAGTTATGCATTAGACTATCCTGTCCCATTACTTTACCTATTTCTTTTCAACTCAGTGCTTTAATCATCCCCAAGTTTTAAATTGGCAAGAATTAAAAAATAAAACTCAAACTTGTCTATTAAGAATTTATAGTCAGCCGGGTGCAGTGGCGCATGCCTATAATCCCAGTGGCTGGTGAGACTGAGGCATGAGGATCATGAGTTCAAAGCCAGTCTCAGCAAAAGGTGCTAAGCAACTCAGTGAGACCCTGTCTCTAAATAAAATACAAAATAGGGCTGGGGATGGGGCTCAGCGGCCAAGTGCCCCTGAGTTCAATCATCAGTACCAAAAAATAAAATAAAATAAAAGAACTTAGAGTCTGCCCAGTAGGGTGGTACACACCTGTGATCCCAGGCAGGCTGTGGCAGGAGGATCACAAGTTCAAGGCCAGTCTGAGTAACATAGAGAAATCCTATTTCCTAATAAAAAGGATGACAAGAACACCCCTGGGATCAATTCCTCGTACCTTCCAAAAAAATAATAAAATGAAATACAAAAGGAACTGAGATCTCAGAGAAGATGGCTTGTGAATATTAAAACAATTAACTGAAGTTTTTGAATTTTGTGTGAATTGCTACTATCTATGCTTTCCCCAGGCCAGGTTATATCGAAAAAAACCTGCATTTATTTGCATAATCATAACTTCCAGACACTTCTCATAGTGAGTGCTTGAACATAGACTCTTCTCCACTTTTAAGGTGCAGTCATGGTGAAATTGCATGATATAGGTTTAGGAAAAGTCATAATTATACTAGTCCCACACCAAAGATAAGAGGGGTAGGAGTGAAGTCACACCTTGTAATTCCCACCATCTACAGACAATATGAAAACCATAGCCAAGATCTGTATCCTCAACCTACTAAAGAACCGCCAAAGCTTTGTGAAAGGACTGTCCCAGGGAACACATCTAGAAAATTTCACCCAAGAAGGCTCAGCCTCACCCTACTGCCCTGGGAAGCATGGCTCCCTTGTTCAATACAAGCTTAAAATATTTCATCTCTCCTACTTCCTTCTTGGGTATTTTTCAGGCATGGTGATCTGAGGCTGAGCTATGAAATATAATTTGATCTCGATATTTTCCTGGAATTTCACACTGTCATCAGGCACCGCTTCACTCTTGTGAGCGCAGCCCCTCTGAGTCCGCAGGATGGTGATTTGGACCTGACTCACTTGATCCGCAGGGAGGACAGAAATAATGATCATCAAAACAACCTTTTACTTAGCATTTACCAAGAATTTGCCATTTACCAGGCACTATGCCAAGCTCGACGTGGTTTCATATGAGCTGACCACAATAAAATGCAACGAGGAAGCAGCTTCTTTTTTTCCCCCTGCTGGCCCGCTAGGTCAAAGCTTCCTGTTCACCTCCATCCCTGATGCCAGACACATCTCCGTAGCTCCCACCACCTCCATTCACTTTAAGACTCACTCTCAAGTACTATAGTCAAGTAGACTCATATGGAAACATCAGGATCACTCTTTGGCCAGCCTCCTTCAATCTCCCCCACTTCCTGTCCTCAGAAATCCAACCTCCAGTTTCTAATGGCTGGCGCCTCCCTTCTTGGCAAGGTGTCTTTGAAGCAGATCTCCTGTGACCTTCCGCTGGGTGGGCGTGGTCCTCAGGAACTCACACCTCACTACAGATTGGCCTGGCTGCATCCCTCCCTCCCTCTGCGTCTGAGCCTGACACTCTGCCACTTTAAGAATTCTCCATGCAAGACACAAAGGTCAGTCTTAATGTTCACTTCTGGGGACACCCAGCACCACTCTCTCCCTGCTCTGTCCCAATGACAGGGACTAAGTAACCAATCACCCCCTTCAATAGCACTTCCATCTCTAGGGGGGACCCCTTGAGAGGCTTCACTTGCTGGGGATGAGAAAGACCTGTTGGGAGCACCATGGAAAAACGAGAACTTTCTGTTCACATGGGTTCCTTCCAAGATCACTATTTCATATTTCTTTTCTTTTTTATAAATTGACATAGGGTGGTGAAGGATCTCTATTTGCTAGATCAGATTTGTCCTCTGACTTGCCAAGACTGGCTTGGATGGACTGACTACTTGTTTTTGGAATGTGAGGCTACATATCCCCGATTTATTCTAAGGCTGGGCACTTGGACCCCATTTTGAGACTGACGCTCCATTGATCTTCTATGATATATGATATATCCGTCTCACATGAGAAGACCAGGTGTTCCTTTTCCTTTCTTGCTTAGATTCTCAAATTCTAACAAAAAGAGACCACACACAAGGCTTTTTACATCCCTAAGTGGCTGCTGAGGACCAGTCCTTAGCATCAGGGACTGTTTTCCGCCCTGCCCAACACCCACATGAGCAACTTGTAGCACTGATGGCTACAGGAGGACATCCTGACCTGACAGTGTGAGCTCCACAGGACGAGGTGGGAGCTTTCCACCTCCCCCAGACTGTCATGAGAGGCTGAGCCTGCACAAGTCTCTTCACTAAAGATTTAGGGCAAATTTGGAATGGGAATAACAAGAAGAGAGAGAGGGGTTAGGTTTTCATGAACTGTTTCCAGAGATCAGCAGGAAACTCTCCAAAGAAATCAACCTTTCATAAGAGGATGGTCCACAGATACTCCCCAGATTCTGACCTGGTTGCCCTGCCCTGAGCCTCCTGTTGATCTTTTTCCCCCCGCAGTCACCTTTTTTTTTGCAAGCAAATACCATCTGCCTCTGAGTAAAACCACCCTTCTCCATAGGGAGGAGTTTTCTCTCCTGGCTTTTTGTCATTTTTTTAGTATGTTTTATTATAAAATATCTCAAACAATGTGAAAATTATGAAGAATCATATACTAAATATCAATACACTCCCCCTAAACACTCTACGACATGCTTGATATTTTTGTTCTGAAGATGTAACAATGTAATTGGTAAAATATCATCAAATCCCCACCATCTCACCGCTCCAACCCTGTGCCCTTGAAAATCCCAACTCACCTCTGCACCCCCCAGCTAGAAGAAACTGCCCCATAGGACACTAGGTTGTGCCTCACACCCTTTTCCTTATATCTGAATTATTTGGACACAGACACATCAACGTTTATGTCAGCTCAATTCACAATAATCAAGCTATGGAACCAACCTCTGTGCCCTTCAACAGATGAATGGATAAAGAAAAGGTGGTATATATACAGGATGGAATATTACTCCGCCATAAAGAAGAATGAAATTGTGGCATTTGCTGGTAAATGGATGGAACTGAACATGATCATGCTTAGTGAAATAAGCCAATCCCAAATAACCAAAGGCTGAATGTTCTGTCTGTCAGGCAAATGGTCCAGGCAGAGGGAACCACAGATATCAAGGCACAGAGCTGGAGTGAGTCATGAAATGGAAGGAAACCCCCCAAGCATCTGGAACCTAACAGGAGGGAAAGGGAAGGGAAGGAGGCAGGGCCAGAGCCTGGGGACTTGAAGGTGACAGCTGCAGGCCACACTCTAAGGCCTGACCCTTGCATCTGTGTGGGTGGGGTCCAGAGCGGGGGTAGGTGAGCAGTGCGGTCTACACCTGGCTCAGAGTGGACATCTGTCCTTCCTGTCTCCTAATAGCAACATACCCTCTCTGACCCTTGGACCCAGGAAGACACTGACACACAAGACAAAGTTCATCTTTTTTTCCTGCTTGCCTGGAATCATATGGGATGGAGAACTAGAATTTCATTCATCTAATTAAAGAGGCTCATTAAATGTCCCATCCTGGAAAGGCTCTATGAAATCCGTTCCCTAAGTCATAGCTAAAGTAGGACAAATAAAGATTCCAGATTCCATCATATCCATCTGGTCAAGTATTCTGATGAAATAAATTGCTTTTTTTAAAAAAAGTCTTTTGTTTCCAGTGCTTTTTGGCATAAGAGATTATGAACCCTTATCCTCAGGTGACCACAGTATATTTATCTGTTAAAGAAAAAAATAAATATGTCCTGACTGGAACACAGATTCTCTAAGAAGCACAAACAAACCAAAAGCTATTACAAATACTTACTGTGTATGAAATGTGTCCTGAGCCTATATTCTTACAGTCCTATGAAGCAGGTAGGTATTTTTTTTAAAGAGAGAGTGAGAAGAGAGAGAGAGAGAGAGAGAGAGAGAGAGAGAGAGAGAGAGAATTTTTTAATATTTGTTTTTCAGTTTTCGTTGGACACAACATCTTTATTTTAATGTGGTGCTGAGGATTGAGCCCAGCGCCCCGCACATGCCAGGCGAGCACGTTACTACCACTTGAGCCACATCCCTAGCCCCAGGTATTTTTATTATTATATTTTTACCAGGGAAATGAGGCACAGAGAGTTGAAGTAAACTGCAGAACCAGATTTGAACTTGGGCAGCTACCATCAGAGATGGGGGTACTTCCACCACTGTTTTGTGGTCTCGATCAAATTGTGGGAAACAATCAAAACAGAAGACCCAGGTTGAGAAGCTGCAGGCTGCAAAGCATTCAAGGAAGAGCAATGACAATGGCCACCTCAGGAAAGGGACCCTGCTGTGACTCATGAGTTGGCTGCCAGACGGGCACTAGCAGTAAGGTGAGGAGGTTAGCCAGAGGTAAGGCTCACACTTGTGAAACAGAGAAGGGTCTGAACGTGTATGCGTGGGCCACCCCAAAGGCCCTCCCTGGTGAAAAAGAAAGGGAACCTGTGACATAGGAAGATTTGGGAATAAAATAGGGGCAATTAAGAATATGCATATTACATATTGCAAACTGGTTATATTTTACTCCTAAATGAAAAAAGTGGTATCCCCTCATGCAAGCCAAAACCCTTCCAGAGTCACATCCATCCTAAGGAGATGTTGCCTGAAAATACAGAAATTAGCATTTGGTCATGGTCCAGCTTGCTCAACCTATTAAACAAGTGACTTCAGGAGAAGTCTGTGTCCTCTGGTAGAGATGTGTGTGTTCCTGCCTCTCCCTTTCAGGTTTCGTGTTCCAGGAATGAGGGAAGGGTGTGTGTGTGTGTGTGTGTGTGTGTGTGTTTGTGCGCGCGCAGAAGGGTTCCTGTCCTTATAAATAATCAGAAATCCTTGCTGGAAATCTAGTCCTGATCTATGAGTTGAAGCACCATTTGTTGAACCTCAGCTAAATCCTTTAGGGATTATGGTGAAGTCTCAGAATGCTGCCAAGTGAGTAACATTAACAACATTTTACAGAAAATAAACTGTCCTTTCACTCCAGGTGCCGAGCCTGCCACTTTGCATGATTATCTCGCATTTCATGCAATGACACCAAAACCCTGAGGTACAATTATTTCTGTGAGTCAGGCAAGCATGCAGAGGTCCAAAGAAGGAAGGTAACTATAGTGATGTGCAGGGCTTTGGAGGCAGGTGGCTTAATTCCACTAGCTAAACAGACATCCCAGTTACTGACACCTCTCTAAGCCTTACTTTCCTCCCCTGTGAAATGGGCTCAGACAGTTCTGTACAGCAGAGCATCTCTAACTTCAGTGTTTCTACACATCACCTGGAGTCTTGTTCAAATACAGCCTCTGACTCTGGAAGTCTGGAAGGAATTGAGATTCTGCATTTCTAACAAGCCCCCAGGTGATGCTCCTGCTGAACTGCAGACCACATTTTAAGGAACAAAGATTCTCTAGGTTTTAAGAGTTAAGTGACATAATGCACATAAAGTTCTCAGCACAGTGCCTGGCACAGTGTAGTAAACATTCGGTAACTACTAATGGATCTTGTTGTTGTTACAGACTCCTTCATAACATCCTGGCTATTTCTCAAAAGAGCCTGGTAATGAGCGAAGCAGTGTGGCATAAGGAGAAGAGCAGAAGATCTGAATTTGAGTCCTTCTCTTACCTTTGGGCTCATCTTGAAATCTCTGTAAGATTTCTTGAAACAAGAACAAGTGTCTTACTTACAGGATGGCAATGTTGTAGGAATTCAAAGTAACAATACCTGGGAAGGTTCTTTAAAATAAGCATGAGAGTGCTGTGTGCACAGGAAGTAAAGGTACTTCTGCTTAGGGGCAAATATTTCCCAGTCACTCTCCCTCACCAGCCTCCTCCCACCAAGGTAGGGACTGCTTGCTGGTGGCCACCTATGTTAGAAGGCACAAAGAGAAGTGAGATACAGCCTTTGATAACTGGTGAGAGATATAGGTTCAAGCCATGTTAAATGCTTCTACACAGGTCAGAGGAGAAAATGAATTGTAGAAGAGGATGTTGCAAAGAAACCCAGGCCAGCTGACCCTAAGCCCATACTCCCCACCCTACACCACACTACCTCCTGAATCCTGAGGTGATCAGGCATACAGAAGGTACCAGGTGCTGAAGGCCATGAGCAGATAGCCCAGGCCTCAGTTCTCACCCTCAAAGGAATAAGAACCTGAGAGTCAAGTTCCAGTTGGGGCCAGGAAAAGCAACACAACAGGATTTGAACTTGATTCCCATTTAGGTCCTAGGTTAGGGAGGAAAATATTCCCTTCCCACCTCCTACCCTCCTCAGCACAGGAGCCCACATGCAATCTAAAGCCAACTCCCTAGGCAGCAATGACATGGGACTTGACAACTTCAGGTTTGCTCTGTGATCTCCACGACACCCTCAGAAATCAGAAATACAGTCAGGTGGCTGAATTTTTTTTAAGATGGTTCCCAATGTTGTCATAAGAAGGTCTTTCTAGTCCACATGGCAGGTAGCTTAGCAGAAAAGGAACACTGTATTTACAAATAAATAATCAAGTTTTCTTAAGCAAAAGTTTCCACTTAAAAATGAATGGACATCTGGGCTGGGGATGTGGCTCAAGAGGTAGCGCGCTCACCTGGCATACACGGGGCGCTGGGTTTGATCCTCAGCACCACATAAAAATAAAATAAAGATGTTGCGTCCACCGAAAACTAAAAAATAAATATTAAAAAATTCTCATTCTCTTCTCTCTCTCTCTCTCTCTCTCTCTCTCTCTCTCTCTTAAAAAAATGAATGGACATCTGATGATATTTTATTTGGTAGAACAACAAAATGTCAACCAGCTTGAATATAGAAATCAACATTAAAATTGAAAACGTGAAATGAAATTCAAATCTCAGGCTTTATTGCTAATTAATTACAACAAAACCTAATGGCTAGTAAAACCTAGCCTGGCCTGGTTATGTGCAAGGGTTTGGAGGCCAGCGGCCTTCATGAATCAGACTATGTGAATTCAAATCCTAACCCAGTTGCTTCATAGCTGTGAGATCTTGGTTATGTTAATAACCTTTGTGGGTCTTAGCTCATCTGCAAAGTATGAGGCTGTTAATGGAATCTACCTCGTAGAGTATTTAGGATTAATGAGTTCATCTGTGTAAAGTGCTTAGAATGGTAACTAGAAACAGTAAGCATTAAAAATAGGCTTCTATTATAAAACCTTGATCAATCAGTTGGCCTCTCTGGGGGGCATTCCCTCAACAGTGACAGAATAAGTATATGCTAAGGATGAAAAGAAACAATGTAAGCAGGGGCATTCTGAAGAGTTAAAAGAGCTAAGTCAGTTGTGAAATGATATGATATTTTTATTACAAAGGTGATTTTTATTTTGTCACACTTCAGCTTCGTAAGCTTCGTAAGCTGAAGGAGAAGAGCCTGGGTGTACATTGCCTCTGAAAGTAATATTCTCCAATACCTCTAAAGGTGTGACATCTCCTCCAGGATCTCGACCTGCCAATGACACACCCAGAGGACACTGGGAGGAGGAGTTAACACAAATCAGAAAGGAATATGAACTCATAGTGTACACACTGCCTGGAGCAGGAACAAGTCTGTGACAAAGCATGCCCCTCCCAGAGGTGTACCCTCAATAAATTCTCTTCATCCTCTACATAATTCCAGATCCTTAAAAGGTACCAAATATTGGTGCTAGAGGTCTACTGAGCTGAGGCTCTAAGTCCACATGAGCCCCTGACTCACCAGTTGACATACAGAGTGATCCTGAGTGGGCTGAGAGTCCCACGTCTTTGATAGAGAAATTGACATCACGACTCTCATGAGCAGGGATCTTGTTCTTCCCACAGTGCTGATGGATTTACACCACTTCCTCCACACTGAGGAGCACCTCGAGTTATAACACAACACATCTACAAATATACCAAGAGGTGGTATGTAGAAGCAACGGTTATGGGCTGAAGGCACAGACCAGAGTTTGCACCCCAATTCCACTACCTGAAAGTTGTGTAAACTTGGGAAAGTGAGATGCTTATTCTGTTCTTCGGTAAAATGAAGAAATAGTGGTATCTACTTATATTAGTTAACTACAACCATGTTAACTATTTATCCCCAAAACTTAGCAGCACAAACCAAGTCTCTGAGGGTCAGGAATCAGCAGAGGCTTAGCTGGGTGGACCTGTCTCAGTCTCTCAGGAGGGTATAGACATCTGGGATGGAAAATCTGCTTCCAAACTGGTTCATGCATTGTGTGCAAGTCTTAGTTCCCTGGGTGTGAGTCCCCAGTTCCTCTCAAGAAGGTGAATGCAATCTTCTATAGCTTAGTCTTCAGAGTGACATACCATCCTTTCTGCTCTCTATTGTTGGTTCCAGATCAACCCCAATACAATGTTGGAAGTGACTGAACAATGATGTGCATACTTGGAGATGGGGATCTCTGGATGCTACCATGGAGAATGCTCCCCACTACCTGATAGGATTTTCAGGAGAATTAGAAGTTGATGCATATAAAGTTCTTACAACAGGATCTAGCATTTCATAATTACCCAGTAAAATGTTAGCTATTATTCATTTTTGTGTTGTTAGTCTTAAGGGCTTAATTGGTAGCCATGAAATAGAAACACTAGCCAAAATTCACTCCCAGAACCGGCCTTATTAGCAGTTTGCTGTAGCCCAACAGTCAACATAAATGATTTTCTCCATAACTTGCCACTCGGCTTCTTCCTTTGTTTTTAAAATAGACGTTTACCAAGGAGCAAATCCAGCACACAAACCTTTAAAACTAGCACCCCCAATCACTACTACATTACTTGGAAGTTTATAGGTACAAATATCAGAATATCAAGGATGACCCTTTGGTTGTTTGAATCTCTCACACAATGAATAATGATGGTAGCAAGTTTGGTTCAGGGACTCAACTCTGTCATCTAGTACTCAGGACTTCATCTCTCTCCTCTGCCACTTGTGATACATGAGTGTTATGTCCCAATGCAAAGGCAGGAAAAAGCGGATGGGGACAAGGACAGTGAGAAAACTTTCCTAATGTATCTCTGTTTTGTCCAATTTCTTTTTAAACCAAGGGTAAAGTTCTTCCCAGAAGCTTCTCAGCTTACTTTCCCATGCATCTCATTAGATGAACATCAACCACATGCCCACCTCTAGCTGCAAAGGAAACTGGAAAAATATCTGGTATTTTCTGGGTGGGCGGATCCCACAGAGCCATCATGGAAAACAGGGAAGGGAATGGCTATTGTCAGCTCAAGTTCCCATGATGCAATACCACTGACTGGTGATAAACACATTTATTTCTCACAGTTCTGGAATCTGGAAAGCCCAAGATCAGTGTGACAGCTGATTGAATTCTTGGGAAGGGCTCTCTTCCTGGCTTCTACCAGTGTGCTCACATGGTCTTTCCTTGGCATGAGATCACTCTCTCCTCTCTTCATGTAAGTGCAGTAATCCCATCACCCGGATCTTATGCTCAAGCACTCCTCTAAACCTAATTAACCTCCCAAAGACCCTCCTCCCCAATACCATCACATTGGGGGTTAAGGCTTCAACATAGGAATATAGGGGACCCACTTAACCCTTAACAAGGAGACAACCAAGTGTCTTCCAGTCCCTCATACAGGTTCTCTCATTTAAAACACTTTAGGGTCATTGCTCCTACCTAGAATAGAAACATGCAGAAACTGGGAAGGCTGTTAGCTGAGGAATCACCTGCAATTGATTAAGGCTTGTTAACCTGGCATCATTCAGAAATAAAGTGTCAAACATAACTTAATTTTGCAGATAAATGTTCCCCAGAAGTGCTCATGCCTTACTTGGCAATAAGTCTCAAGGTAGTGTAACATTTACTGAATGACAGCGCTGCCACTAAAGGCATTGATTATTGCACTATGCGTAAACACCCTGGTGCCTCCAGAGACTCCAAAACTCTGCTCCAAAGCTGACTGTCCCCATCTTATGCAACCTGCTGTGGATAGTCTATACTATATAAAAAAAAATCTGCAGTCCCTTAAGAAAGTACCTTCTCCCTTAGAGTTATCTTGGTTTTCTGCCGCTACTTCAGTAATAATTTAGAGCAACACTAAAGAATCAGGAGGAGCCCCCCAGCTTCTCTAAATGTACATGGCAGTAAGGAAGGATGCCAGAGGCAGATCAGAAGTGTCCAAACATTTTTCTTTCTGCAGGCCAAGAATTCCCCAAATTCTAGCCCTTCAGTGATTCTGGAGAAGGCTGTAGGAGCTTCAGACAGCTGGTTTATTCTAAAAAGCTAAAATTGGGCTAATATAGGTAATACTCTGACTATTGCTGTGATTTGAATATGTCCTCCAAAATTTCATGTATTGGAAACTTGGTCCCAAATAAGCAGTACTGTGAAATAAGACCTTTGGGGGTGATTCACTCATCAAGGCCCTGCTCTCATGGATTAGAGGATCAATAGCTAATCATGGGGGTCACTTTGTTATAAAAATTTGTTCTCTCTGGTATGCTTGCCCTGTCTCACCACAAGATATCCTGCACTATGTTACAATGCAACAAAAATGCCCTCATCAGATGCTGACCAGATGCCTGCAACATGTTCAGGACCTTCCCAGCCTCCAGAACTGTGAGCTAAATAAACCTTCTGTTATAGTCACCTTTTTCAGTGTCGTGACTAAAGGACCTGACCAGAACAACTGTAAAGTAAGAAAAGTTTATTTAGGGGCTCACAGTTTCAGAGGTCTCTGTCCACAGAAGGTCAGCTCCATTCCTTGGGGTTCGAAGGAAGGCGGAACATCATGGAGGAAGAGTGTGGCAGAGGAAATCAGCTCATATGATGACCAGAAAGCAGAAACAGAGAGATCTCCACTGACCAGGAACAAATATATTCCCCAAAGCCACACTCCAAATCTCTACTTCCTCCAGCTACACCCTACCACTTCAGTTATCACTCAGTTAATCCCTATCAGGGGATTAATTCACTGATTGGGCTAAGACTCTCACAACCCAATCATCTCTCTTCTGAACCTTCTTTCATTGTCTCACACTTGAGCTTTTGGGGGACACCTTACCTCCAAACCATAACACCTCCACTCTTCATAAATGTCCCAGTGTGTGACATTCAATTACAGCAACACAAAATGAACTAAAACCAGATATTTTGGCAGAGCAGGGAGGGACAGGTGGATGGAGGCATGGGACCCTGAAATAGAGGGCAGGAATATAGAGGGCAGCAACATGGAGGCCTTTGAGTACTGGAGGAGGCAAGAGGTGATACCCAAGAGGGACCAGGCATGGTCTCCACTCTGCTAGATAGGACTGAGAACTAGCACTGGGACATAATCCCAGTCTCCATGTTTGGCAATTGCTTTCAAAGTCTGAAATGACCTCATGTGTTCTCATTATTCAGAAGGACCAATAATATATAATGATGGGGCTTTTGGTAGCTTTCAACATTACATCACATTTTGTAATTAACCAGCTGAGTCTATGGAAACTTAATTTGCCATCATTTAATAACCAGCTGTTTTAAGCAAAACACAGGTTAGATATTCTGGCCATGTCTCTATTTAATTCCTTGGGGTGCATCAAACTGCATCCGCCTTTGCAGGTTAATGGGTGGTCCCATCTTGGGAGACATGAGGTTAGATTGTGTAAATTTCCTATGTTCATGACTGTCTTGGAATGGAAGTCCTGTCAAAACTAAAACCCTCTCCTGCTTTACATGCCCTAACTGTAGTAAGTGATGCGGGGAGAGCAAATGTAGGTAAAGGCTGTGTGAGTTCTCTATAGTAGGGTAGTTAGTAGCAGTCAGTGTCAGACTGGTGTTAACACCAGGACTAGCGAAAGGGCCTTTGCTGTTTTCAGGAATTTAGATTTACAATGTAAGCACTAGGCCCAGGAACTCCCTGAAAATCACAACAGAGCTACATGGGGTCAGTACTCCCTCAAAAGGGGGTTAACTAGCTGGGTGCAGTGGTGCACACCTGTAATCCTAATGGCTTGGAAGGCTGAGACAGGAAGATCACAGCCTCAGCAATGGCAAGGCACTAAGCAACTCAGTGAGGCCCTGTCTCCAAATAGAGCTGGGAATGTGGCTCAGTAATTGAGTGTCCCTGAGTTCAATCCCCAGTACTTAAGCATGAGTGGGGGTACTTAAGCATGAGCTAGCACATAGTTAACCAAATTATAAAAATAATGTCATTCATAATCACGTATAGCCAACCCTTTTTATTCATGGATTCTGTATTTACAAATTTGCCCTCTGACTGAAATGTATTGCCCTCTGACTAAATTGTATTTGTAACAAAATCAATATTCATGGTGTTTTCATGGTTCTTAGTGGACATATAAAGAGCATCGAAATTTTTGAGTACCCTGATGTGCACAAGTCAAACAAGAAAACATCCTGCCAAAATTGTTTTGGCTCTCATACTGTAAGCAAGTGTCTATGTAGTGACACATTTTTTTTTGCATTTTTTTGTTCTTTTTATTGTACTTTTGCTATTTAAAATGATTCTTAAACCTACTATTGAAAAGCCATGTGGTGTTCCTAATCCCAAAAAGACTGTCTATATGGAGAAAAGACACATGTTGGATGAGCTTCATTCAGTCATAAGGCACAGTGCTATTGGCCATGAGTGCAATGAGTCAACCCTGTGTGTTAAATAAGATGTCTTTAAGCAGAGGAATACATGAAACACGGTTATGTTTTGATCAGTTGATGAAAATGTTGAGACCAGAGGCTCCCAGGCTAATCCTTGCAAGTCTCCTAGGAGAGATGGTTCAGTGTTTACTAATTTGGTATTTTACAAAGACTTCACATATAAAGCCTGACTACTACAAATCATGTGAATCAACTGAATTATGAATATGTCATGATTTAAATCAAGTTTGGATAAATACAAATAACTAGGTACAATTGTTATATGTTCCTCATTAAAAATACTGAAATGTCTGCCTCATTCCTGGGCCTTCCTATTAATAACAGCCTTCCTGGTCACAGACAGGTCTCTAACGCTGAAACATGAAGGGCCTGTGAATGACTATAGCAACAACAACTTGACTTTCTCCCAGCTCTAAGAAACCTCCTAAATGAATAGTTCCTTTTTTTCTGCTTATCTTGCAAAACCCACAAAAGTATTATAAAGAAAAAGTCCTTTGGTCATTCACAATGAAGGAAGATTGCAATGTATTAGTAACTGGAAGGAGATTAAGCTAAAGTTCTCAGTCTTTACATACATTAAAAGAGCCCTGGCAAGACAAAAGCAAAGCACAAATAACTGCTGCCATAGTCACAGGAACTTCAAGGAATGATGTGTCCTATTTCCCATTTTTATTGTGGCACATTGCCCAGTATCTTCTGGATATTGGAAGATGAAAAATTCAGCCAGGGACACAGAAGTAAAGGAGAGGAACAACCTACATTGTCCACTAAAATTAACCTAGAAATATCTTTAGAGGTCATTACTTGGAGAAAAAAGATTTGTGATTTTTTTATTATGCACCTCAAAATTTATAGCATCTTAGTTTGAACCTTTATCATGGTGCTCGATTACCACAACATCCTGTCAAATCTTCTTCCTTGTCTTGCCTTTTCCCATACTCTCCAATTCTTCAGAACTCCCTATTTATTTTTATCATCCAATTTCTTCATAATTTTTAGGATCAATCTGTTGTGGTTTGGGCATGGTCCTAGGTGTAGCCATGTTGAAAGGTGGGGCATTTAAGAGGTGGGGACTAGTGGCCCTTAGGTCATCAGAGGTACTTTCCTCAGAAGGGATCAGGCATTCTTTATGGAACTCCTGAACTTGTTCTTAGATGACAATGTCTATAATAGGATAAGCCTAGCCACTTTCCAGCCTCTTAGGCTTCTGTATCTCCCCTCTTGCAAATTTTCCCACCACTGTGATATTATCCTATGTGAGGACCTCACCAAAGACCAGGTGATGCTAGTGCCATGCCCTTTAATGTCTCAAAGTATTAGTTAAACAAACCTCTTTCCTTTTAGAGTGACACAGACTCAGGTATTTCATTACAGCAACAAGAAACAAACAAACGCCAAGTCTGAAATCCATAACTTGGCGTTCAAGGCCAATGAAATTTATCTTCAGTCCTTCCTACAACCAGTTGGACTGCCCTGTTTCTAAATATCACTGGTTTCCGTTCACCATGGTGATTGAGTAGTTAACCTTAGATTCTGAGGTTAGACTGACCTGAGTCCAAATGTTTAGTCAGTTGTTTATCATATAATTTTGGGCAAATAGCCTCAGTGCCCTCATTTTTAAATGGGGTTAATAATAAAAGGTGACTCAGAACTGCTCTGATGACTAAATGTTATTATGCATAGAAATTACCTTGCAGTACATGGCATGTTAAAAGCACTGAATAAATATTGATTAAAAAAATCAACACTGTGGACTCAGAGTTTCATGCTTTTACCTCAAAACCTTGAAATATTATCATTTCTATAATATCCATTCTCTTTTTTCTGAGCCACCCAATTCTTTCTTTCTTCCCAGCCTTGACCAATGGACTAAGTCTCACATCTTGGGGATGAGGTTGAGGAAGAGGAAAAAGGAGAAGAAACAGGAAGAGAATAACTTACAAAATTTTCTTGAGGAAGTGGAAATAAAAAGAGTAAAAAGAAACAGAATGGTTTAAAACAGGTGTTGGCATTTTTTGTTTGTTTGTTTAAGGCCAGAGAGAAAATGTCTTAGGCTGTTCAGGCTATTCAGTTTCAATCACCAGTACACAATTCTTCTGTTGTATTCTCCAGCAGCCATTTTAAAAAGTAAGTAAGCAGGCATGGTTGTGTTCCAATAAAACTTTATCTATAAAAACAGCAACAACTCAACAACAACAAACAGCTCAATTCAAAAATGGGCAAGGGAGTTTGGCAAGATGGCAGAGTGGAGGAAGAAGGCACTTCCCACTTGCTCTGCTGTTTGGAATTTTAATGACAAAGGCTGAACGTTTTGTTTTGTTTTGTTTTGTTTTGTTTGGATAGAGATGCTGACTCATAATGGCGGTGGGGGCGGAGCATGGAAGAAATGGAGGAACTTTAGATAAGGCAAAGGGGAAGAAGGGGAAAGGAGGGGGCAAAGGGGTAGGAATAATGGTGGAATGAGTTAGACATCATTACCCTAAGTACATGTATAAAGACACGAATGGTGTGAAAATATTGTGTGTATAATCAGTGACTTGAAAAATTGTGCTCTATATATGCAATATGAAATGAATTGCATTCTGCCATCATGTATAACAAATTAGAATGAATAAATAATTTAAGAAAAAATAATTTTAATGACATAAATACGGCTTCATAACAAGGCTATTCCTCTAAGGAATGGAATAGGTGGTTGGGAGGAAGCCACACTGTCATAGCAGAGCTTCCC
The DNA here is from genome assembly GCF_045843805.1 of Urocitellus parryii. Taxonomy (NCBI): domain Eukaryota; kingdom Metazoa; phylum Chordata; class Mammalia; order Rodentia; family Sciuridae; genus Urocitellus; species Urocitellus parryii. The sequence continues at coordinate 39,631,065 of NC_135532.1, read as the reverse complement.
TAGAGTAAACGAAAACAGCAACTCAGCACTGGCAAACTGAGTCTACAAACCTGAGAAGAGTGAAGAACTCTTTCACTTGGAACAGGTTATTTGAGCTCTGGGATTAGGAGCCGGGTAGATACTGGTGGGGTAGTGGGACTGAAACCAATTAAATTCAGACCAACTATGGTGAGCCCTGAGTCATCTCTTCCAAGCCCAAAAAGGGCTGGAGGAGCTGGGGATAGGCTGATGCATTCTACTCTCCTCACCCCAGCACATGGTCTGAGACTCCCAGGGAGAGGGGGACATCAGAGCTGTCCAGCCAAGAAGCAAGAGAAATGCTGCAGTGAAACCTACAGGCTCCCCTAAGGAGTTTGACCACATTGGGTCAGAGCCAAGAATAAACAAACTGCACAATAACTGAAACCCCAGAAAGAAAACAACCTACTTAAAAAACATGACCCCAAACAATAGATAAGTGGACTGCTGAAGAACATTGCTAATACATTGTTATTGTTGTTAACATGTCTTAGTATAAGACACTGTTCTGAAATGGCTGTAATTACTGGGGACTAATATCTCTTTTTCAATGTGATGTTAGAGACTGGACATAGCAGCAAGTTCAAACTGAGTGAAAATACAGACACCAAGACATTTGCCCAACCCAGGACACACAGTAAAGAGAAAGCAACTCCCCCCCCCCAAAAAAAATCCCTTATGTAAAAGTAGAAGAGAGAATCATCCTCAAAGATGGATAGAAATACTAACAATATTAAAAATCCACTCCAAATAACTCTTGGACCCATAGTATAAGAAATACCTGAAAAAAGGAATTTTAAAGTCAATAATTAAAATATTCAATGAACTAAAAGAAGATCTAAGGAATGAACCAGGGGCGAGTATATAGGAAGTTAAAGAACAACTCAATAAGGAGTTAGATTCTTAAAAAAAAAAAAAAAAAAGAACAAAACAGAAATCCTGGAAATAAAAGACTCAATAAATCAAATTTAAAATTCACTTGAAAGCATCACCAATAGATTAGACCACTTTGAAGACAGATTCTCAGGCCTCAAAGACAAAATACATAACCTCAACAAAATACATAACACTGACAAAATACATAACCTTATTAGATACTAGCTAAATTCCTTTGTTAACTTGAAAATAAGGCCACCAATAAAGAAAAGATGCTGAGAGATCTTGATCAGAATTTTCAAGAAATCTGGAATAACATTAAAAGGCCACATCTAAGAATCACTGGCATACATGATGGAACTGGAATACAAATTAAAGGAATATGCCACGTTTTCACAAAATAATATCAGAAAATTTTCCAAACGTTAGAAAGGAGATGGAAATCCAAATACAAGAGACATTTTGAACTCCAAATAGGCAAGATCAAAAAAATATTCTAAGACATATTATCATTAAAGTGCCTACTATATAGAATAAGGATAAAATTCTAAAAACCACAGAGAAAAATGGCAAATCAAAGTTAGAGGTAAGCCAATTCATATTTGTACTGATTTCTCAGTCCAGATCTTAAAAGCTAGAAGGGCTTGGGATAATATGTACCAATCACTGGAAAATAATGAGTTCTAACCAAGGTCACTGTATCCAGCAAAACTGTCCTTCAGAATTGAAGATAAAATACTTTCCATGATAAGCAGACACTAAAAGAATTCGTATCTACTAATCCAGCACTACAAAACATACTCCATGAGATATTGCACACAGAAGATATGAAAAATAAGTATTAAAGCCAGCATATGGATGAATATCACTAGACTAGCCAATTAAAGAAGAATCAAGCCTGGATGAAGCATCAGAAATAAATCAAAATGTCCAGAAATAAAAGTCAACTCTTTATAATAACACTGAAATAGATGGTCAATCAAAAGATATAGAATGGCAGAACAGATCAAAAACAAGACCCAACCATATGTTGTTTATAAGAGACTTGTCTTGTAGGCAAGGACATCCAGGCTGAAAATGAAAATACAGAAAAAGATATTACCATACAAACGGAAACCAAAAGCAAGCAGAGATACCAGTTTTCCTACCTGACAAAGTAGATTACTTCAAGTCAAAATTAATCAGAAGAGACAAAAGAGGTCATTTCATACTGGTTAAGGGAATCATTCAACAAGATATAATGATTGAAAAGTTTGTGCCCTAACATCAGTACAACTACATACAAATTTTTTTAAAAATTTTTAAAATAATAAAAAAACTACTTAATATAAAGAATCAAATAGACCCCAATACAATAATACTGAGTGATTTCAACACAAGTCTCTCACCGATAGATAGGCCAGTCAGAGAAACTAAACTAAGACCTTTGGAACTAAAAAATAACCTCTTTTATTTATCACTTTTTTATTTCAATGACATGTATTAATTAAAAAGAAAGAATAAATAAAAATATTTTACATATAGTACTACCAGGGGAGTTATCATTCTTCTAAAAAGAAATAGTATTGGAAAGCAAATTTTATTAGATACTGGCTAAATTCCGTTGTTAACTTCTTTATTTTGAGATTCTCTTCTCTTTAAAAAAAAATACTATTAAACAAATGAACCTAACAAACATCTGTAGAATATTTCATCCATTGACAACTGAATTCACTTTCTTCTCATTTGCACATGGACCAGTTTCTAAAATAGACCATATTTTAGGTCACAAAGAAGTCTTAGCAAATACGGGGAGGGGGGGAGGAAGGAGAGACCAGGAATTCCTTTCACCTATTGGGTCATAATCATATGATAGTGGAATGAAATTAAAAATCAATTACAAAATAAAAAATAGAAATCACTTTGATACCTGGAGATTAAATAATACACTTTTGAATGAGGAATGAGTCATAGAAGAAATCAGGGGAGAAATTTTAAAAATTCTAGAATCAAATGAGAACAGAGAAAATTTCTGAGCCGTATGAAGGCAGTTCTAAGAGGAAATTTTATAGTAATGAGTGCCTATAGTAAAAAATAGAAAAATTCCAGATAAATAGTCTAATGCTACACTTCAAGACCCTGGAAAAGAAAAAACAAGCTAATCCTAAAATCAGTAGAAGACAGGAAATAATATCAGAGTCTAAATTAACAAAATTGAGAAAAAAAAATACAAAGGATTTATGCAACAAAGTATAGGTTCTTTGAAAAGATACTCTAATACCATTGATAGACTCTTAGCCAAACTAACTAAAAGAGAAGACCCAAGTCAACAAAATTAAGAATGAAAAGGACGTTAACACCATAGACAATTCTGAAATCCAGAGGATCATTAGAAACTATTTTGAAAATATATACTCCAATAAACAAGAAAGTCTAGAAGATATTGCCAATTTCTAGAAACATATGGCCTACCCAAATTGAACCTAAACAGACCAGTATCCAGCAGAGATTGAAGCAACTATTAAAAGCCTTCCAATAAAGAAAATGCCAGAACAAATGGATTCTGAACAGAAGTGTACCAACTTTTAAAGAAGGACTTATGCAAGCCTAGGATGTGGCTCAGTGGTAAAGTGCTTGCCTTGCATGTGTGAGGCCCTGAGTTCGATTCCCAGCATCACCATGAAATAGAAAAGGAAGGAACACTCCCAAATTCATTCTATGAAGCCAGTATCACTCTAATACCAAAAACTGATGAAGACACATCAAGGAAAGAAAACTACAGACCAATATCCATGATGAACATAGATGCAAAAATTCTTAATAAAATATTAGCAAACCACATTCAGAAACACATCAAGAAGAAAATATACCACAATCAAAGGGGTTTCTTCCAGCCAAAAGCTATCTTGTTAGGAATTTTCAGCAAAATTGGGGTGCACCGAAACCTAGAGAAAGGATTTCCATCACCCGAGGATCAGTTACTGGGGCTCAATCGAGAGTGAACCATGCACCCGGAGATTCAGGCTGATTGATCGGCTGCCTGCCCCGCTGCTAGAGACTGCAGCATGCCAGCAACGCAGAGGAATGGTGCTGCAGATTCTGTGGGGTCCTGCCGGCTGTGCCCTCACTGTGCTCCGGGCTGAGTTCTGGGTTTGAGACGGGGGAAGGAAGCGGTCCAGTTCTGTCCTCCACACCTGACAGCCTACCGAGAAAGCCAGCGGCCACCATCTTGGAGAGCTGACGTTACCATCGCCAGTTTCCGACAGATTGCAGCAAGTTCAGCGATAGAACAGATGTGTGTCATTTAGCCCATCTCCCATACAGCAGGAAAATCGCATAAAATCTCTCCCCGGCTTTCCAGGGGCGTGATTAACAGAGTGAGCATGAATAGAGGCATGGGGAAAGGTAAAGGCACCTGACCTCCAACTCCCCCCTCCCACCATAGGAGAAAACAAAACCTGTCTCACCAGCGCTCAGAGGAGGGGCTAGCGGAGGGAATCAAAACAATAGGGGCTGGTTCCCAATAACCGCGCTCCACATCCAAGAAACTGCAGGCCCAGAGTGTAGCTTGAACTGCCGAGAGGTATCACACTGGGAAAGGCCTGGCTGGCCGGAGAAGCCAGGAGACTAGAGACCAGGAATAAACCTAAGCTAACGGGTTTTGAGAGACACCAGGGGCGGGAGGAGGGAGCGGCCTCACACAGATTGTTTCCTACAGCCAGAGGGCAAAATCTTGGCCTGGAAGGCACAGCACCACCTACTGGAAGCGAAGAAAACAGAAGCCTAACAGTGCCTTTTGTTTTTCTTTCTTTCTTTTAATTTTTTATTTTTTTTATTTTTTAATTGTAATTTTTATTTTACTGCATTTTATTTTTTATCATTTCTTTTTCTTTTCTATTCTTTTCTCTTTCTTTCTTCTCTCCCTCTCTCTTTCTTGGTTTGCTTCCTTACCTTTTCCCCAGCTTTCCTCTTAAGCATGACCACCCAGATTACGTATAACTTACTAAACGCAAATAGATGAATACTATGAATTGGTCTATAGTCTGCCTAAGCCCTTAACTACCCCCAAGTACTCCTGTCTATTCTCTTGTTAATATCCACCTGCATTTGAGCAACCCCCCAAAGAAGCTAACATATACTAACCTCCATACCATCAAATCGCCCGACCTTAACATAAAATCCTAAGTTCAAACCTCAATTCTCTATATGCCATCAAAATCTGTAGGCCTTTAATGAAACTAATGAATTTACCTTAAATCACAATTAAATCCAACATCTCTAAACATTGTCTCCCAACACAAAGGAGAGATATTGGAACTATAAAAACCAAAACAAATTTAAAGGAGAAAACAGAAACACAGCTGTCAAACAGAGTTGGAAAGTAACGTGATCACCATGAAAAAACAAGGGAAAAAAGGATTACAAACAATGCAGGACAACTTAAGTTCACAGGAGAACCTAGAGGCATCAGAAAACTGGACAGAGAAAGAACTCAAGGCATACCTAACTCAGATGGAACAGAATCTTAGAGAAGACTTTAGATAGCAAGTCCAAACAATGAAAGTATACTTTGAAAACGAATTACATAAGCAAATTCAAATGGCAAAGAATGAGCTCTACCAGGAGATAGAGATTTAAAAAAAAATCAAACAGTAATCCTAGAAATGCAGAAAAACATAAACCAAATTAAAAACTCAAACGAGAATATTACAAATAGACTAGATCAAATAGAAGATCTATTTGATAATGAAGACAAAGTTTATCAACTTGAAAAGAATATACTCAACACAGAAAGGATGCTAAGAAATCACGAGCAATCCATCCAAGAGATATGGGATGTCAAAAAAAAAAAAAAACTTGAGAGTCATTGAGATAGAAGAAGGTATAGAGGTTCAATGCCGGGGTCCTGCCCTAGCGGGGTCCAGGGAGTCCTGAAGGATGAGTGGCGTCGGCGAAAAGATGAGACAGGAGTCGTTCCATTCGAGCAATCTCCAGAGAGAGAGCTAATGCAGCTTTCTCTGGGTCATATTTTATTACAATTTTTCTCATCATTATAAATTCAGAATACATCATTAATTATATAATTAAAAACTTTGCCAAGACATGACATTTCCTTAACCATGATTGGGGGTACAAAAAATGTAACATTAATTTACATTTTTCCAGGATATGTCCTTCAGTTATATAATTATTAAAAGGACAGGATCATTAATAAAATACGTCACTAATTTACATTTTTCAGATTTCCTCAAGATTTACTATTTTTCCCAAGATATGTTATTTTCTTATTAACTAATGCCAAACTATGTAACCAGACTCTAAGTCTCCTAACCAATCATTAACCTAAAGTACACTTGTACTTTATTTCTAATCTAAAATTCCCATCTAAAAAAGTCCCTTTAAATCTTATATTTAAAATATCCTAAAGTTTATGAATCATTCTTAAAACATATCAGAAACGTATACAACTAAATACTTAAGAATATCTAAACTTAAGAATCTAAATAAAATAATATTTCTAACTTTATTCTAAAACTGTGTCTTATAAAGCTATTTTAATTAATTCCTAAATTTATTCTCATAAAACTGGTTGAGCTGCTTTCTCAAAGAGTTTTCTTTGTTTCTCAGTCAAGGTGCACTAGTTCTCATATCTTTATAATCTTTCTCAATAGAAAGTAAGTTCTAAAAATCAATCCACTTTCCACCAATATTAACTATGCTCTTCATATATCCCTATGTAAAGTAAGAAAGAGTTTATAAAAAGAGAAGAATATATCTGTTTATGTTTTAACTTTCCTAAATGTAAAAATGAGACTACGTGTGGTGAACTTTGTAAAATAAGCATACTGATTAGGTTTTCTAAGAGGCCGGAAATATGGGCTTAAGTTCTAGTTGATATAATCAATGTAGTGCCTAAAATTCTCATGACCTTTCAAAGGATGATTGTTGTCCATTATCAGGTTTGTCCACAATGTACTGAGATACAAGAACAGCCTTCTACTTTGTCCTTGATATGCTGAGGGGTAGTAGAACAGCTTCCAAGGCATGTTATGTTATGTTCTAGCCATCTGAAATTTAATTTGTTTGGCATTTAACATACTCATGCCTCCTGTCAGAAACATAAGCATGAAAATTCAAAGTCCCAATTACATAAAAAAGGGTCTCATGGTTTCAGTTTCCCACCAACCAGCATGGCTTTGCCAGCATTCATCCTCACTGTGACCCTGTCAAGACAGTGGGAGAGCGGCTTTGCCAACACTTTTTCTCACTGTGACCCTGTCAAGACAGTGAGTGGGGGATCGCCTTCACCAGTTCAAAACAAAGGAATGAACAATCTATTGAATGAAATAATCTTAGAAAACTTCCCAGATATGAAAGATGGAATGGACAGCCAAATCCTAAAAGCCTACAGGACCCCAAACGTACAAAACCATAATAGACCAACTCCAAGACACATAATTATGAAGCTATCCAACATACAGAACAAGGAGAGAATATTAAAAGCTATGAGAGAAAGGAGGCAGATTACATTCAGGGTAAACCAATTAGGTTAACGGCTGATTTTTCATCACAGATGTTGAAAGTGAGAAGATCCTGGAACAACGTATTTCAAACACTGAAAAATAATGGATTCCAACCAAGAATAGTCTATCCACCAAAATTAAGCTTCAGATTTGACAATGAAATTAAAATATTTCATGATAAACAAAAGTTAAAATAATTCGCATCCAGAAAACCAGCACTGCAAGGCATTTTGAGCAAAACACTACAAGAAGTGGAATTGAAAAACAGCACCCAAAACTAACAGTGGGAGGTAACTCTGTAAAGGGAAGAAAAAAAAAACCAAAAAGGAAAAACTAGCCATATTAAAATAAATAAATAAATAAACATGACTGGAAGTACAAATCATATATCAATAGTAACCTTAAATGTTAATGGCTTAAATTCACCAATCAAGAGACATAGGCTAGTAACCTGGATTAAAAAAATAAATCCAACAATATGCTGCCTTCAGGAGACTCCTATTTAGGAAATGACATACAGAGGCTGAAGGTGAAAGGTTGGGAAAAATCATACAACTCACATGGTCCTCGGAAGCAAGCAGGAGTGGCCATACTCATATCAAATAAAATCAACTTCAAACCTAAGTTAATCAAAAGGGATAAAGAAGGACACTATATACTGTTAAAAGGAACCATCCACCAACAATACATAACAATTATCAATATGTATGCACCAAATAGTGGTGCTACACGTTCATAAAACAAACGCTCCTCAAGTTCAAGAGTCAAATAGACCACAACACAGTAATTATGGATGACTTCAACAGACTGCTCTCTCCATTGGACAGATCCTCCAGACAAAAGCTGAATAAAAAAAACTACAGAACTCAATAACACAATCAATAACCTAGACTTAACCGACATATATAGAATATATCAACCATCATCAAGTGGATACACGTTCTTCTCAGCAGCACATGGATCCTTCTCAAAGATAGACCATATAGTATGCCATAGGGCAACTCTTAGTAAATATAAAGGTGTGGAGATAATACCATGCATCTTATCTGATCATAATGGAATGAAACTGGAAATCAATGATAAAAGAAGGAAGTAAAAATCCTGCATCACCTGAAAAATGAGTAATATGTTACTGAATGATCAATGGATTGCAGAAGGCATAAAGGAGGAAATCAAAAAATTCTTAGAGATAAATGAAAATACAGACACAACATATCAGAATCTATGGGACACAATGAAAGCAGTTTTAAGAGGGAAATTCATTGCCTGGAGTTCATTCCTCAAAAAAAGAAAAAAACAACAAAAAATGAACTCACACTTCATGTCAAAACCCTAGAAAAGGAAGAGCAAAACAACATCAAATGTAGTAGAAGGCAAGAAATAATTAAAATCAGAGCAGAAATCAATGACATTGAAACCAAAAAAAAACCATTGAAAAAATTGATAAAACTAAAAGTTGGTTCTTCGAAAAAATAAATAAGATCAACAGACCCATAGCCATGCTAATGAAGAGAAGAAGAGCGAGAACTCAAATTACTAAAATACGGGATGAAAAAGGCAATATCACAAGGGACACTACAGAAATACAGAAGATAATTAGAAATTATTTTGAAACCCTATATTCCAATAAAATAGAAGATAGTGAAGATATCTATAAATTTCTTAAGTCATTTGATTTGCCCAGATTGAGTCAGGAAGATACACACAATTTAAACAGACCAATAACAAAGGAGGAAATAGAAGAAGCCATCAAAAGACTACCAACCAGGGCTGGGGATGTGGCTCAAGCAGTAGCGCGCTCACCTGGCATGCGTGTGGCCCGGGTTCAATCCTCAGCACCACATACCAACAAAGATGTTGTGTCCACCGAGAACTAAAAAATAAATATTAAAAATTCTCTCTCTCTCTCCTCTCTCACCCTCTCTTTAAAAAAAAAAAAAAAAAGACTACCAACCAAGAAAAGCCCTGGACTGGATGGGTATACAGTGGAGTTTTACAAAACCTTCAAAGAAGAATTAATACCAATACTTTTCAAGTTATTTCAAGAAATAGAAGAAGAAGGAGCTCTTCCAAATTCATTCTATGAGGCCAACATCACCCTGATCCCGAATCAGACAAAGACACTTCAAAGAAAGAAAACTACAGACCAATATCTCTAATGAACTTAGATGCAAAAATCCTCAATAAAATCCTGGCGAATCGAATACAAAAACATATCAAAAAAATTGTGCACCATGATCGAGTAGGATTCATCCCTGGGATGCAAGGCTAGTTCAATATACGGAAATCAATAAATGTTATACACCACATCAATAGATTTAACGATAAGAACCACATGATCATCTCGATAGATGCAGAAAAAGTATTCGACAAAGTACAGCATCCCTTTATGTTCAAAACACTAGAAAAACTAGGGATAACAGGAACTTATCTCAACATTATAAAAGCTATATATGCTAAGCCTCAGGCTAGCATCATTCTGAATGGAGAAAAACTGAAGGCATTCCCTCTAAAATCTGGAACAAGACAGGGATGCCCTCTCTCACCACTTCTATTCAATTTAGTTCTCAAAATACTAGCCAAAGCAATTAGACAGACAAAAGAAATTAAAGGCATAAAAATAGGAAAAGAAGAACTTAAATTATCACTATTTGTGGATGATATGATACTATATCTAACAGACCCAAAAGGGTCTCCAAAGAAACTACTAGAGCTAATAAATGAATTCAGCAAAGTGGCAGGATATAAAATCAACACACATAAATCAAAGGCATTCCTGTATATCAGCGACAAATCTTCTGAAATGGAAATGAGGAGAACCACCCCATTCATAATATCCTCAAAAAAAATAAAATACTTGAGAATCAACCTAACAAAAGAGGTGAAAGATTTATACAATGAAAACTACAGTACCCTAAAGATAGAAATAGAAGAAGACCTTAGAAGATGGAAAAATATACCCTGTTCATGGATAGGCAGAACTAACATCATCAAAATGGCGATATTACCAAAAGTTCTCTATAGGTTTAATGCAATGCCAATGAAAATCCCAATGGCATTTCTTGTAGAAATAGATAAAGCAATCATGAAATTCATATGGAAAAACAAAAGACCCAAAATAGCAAAAGCAATTCTAAGCAGGAAGTGTGAATCAGACAGTATAGCGATACAAGATTTCAAACTATACTACAGAGCAATAGTAACAAAAACAGCATGGTACTGGTACCAAAACAGGCAGGTGGACCAATGGTACAGAATAGAGGACACAGAGACCAATCCACAAAATTACAACTTTCTTATATTTGATAAAGGGGCTAAAAGCATGCAATGGAGGAAGGATAGCATCTTCATAAAATGGTGCTGGGAAAACTGGAAATCTATATGCAACAAAATGAAACTGAATCCCTTTCTCTCGCCATGCACAAAAGTTAACTCAAAATGGATCAAAGAGCTTGATATCAAATCAAAGACTCTGTGCCTGATAGAAGAAAAAGTTGGCTCCAATCTACATATTGTGGGGTCAGGCTCCAAATTCCTTAATAGGATGCCCATAGCACAAGAGTTAATAACTAGACTTACTCAAACTAAAAAGTTTTTTCTCAGCAAGAGAAACAATAAGAGAGGTAAATAGGGAGCCTACATCCTGGGAACAAATTTTTACTCCCCACACTTCAGATAGAGCCCTAATATCCAGAGTATACAAAGAACTCAAAAAATTAAACAATAAGATAACAAATAACCCAATCAACAAATGGGCCAAAGATCTGAACAGACACTTCTCAAAGGAGGACATACAATCAATCAACAAGTACATGAAAAAATGCTCACCATCTCTAGCAGTCAGAGAAATGCAAATCAAAACCACCCTAAGATACCATCTCACTCCAGTAAGATTGGCAGCCACTATGAAGTCAAACAACAACAAGTGCTGGCGAGGATGTGGAGAAAAGGGTACACTTGTACATTGCTCCTGGGACTGCAAATTGGTGCGGCCAATTTGGAAAGCAGTATGGAGATTCCTGGGAAAGCTGGGAATGGAACTACCATTTGACCCAGCTATTGCCCTTCTCAGACTATTACCTCAAGACCTTAAAAGAACGTACTATAGGGATACTGCCACATCGATGTCCATAGCAGCACAATTCACAATAGCTAGACTGTAGAACCAACCCAGATGCCCTTAAATAGATGAATGGATAAAAAAATGGCATTTATACACCATGGAGTATTACACAGCACTAAAAAATGACAAGATCATGAAATTTGCAGGGAAATGGATGGCATTAGAGCTGCTTATGCTAAGTGAAGCTAGCCAATCCCTAAAAAACAAATGCCAAATGTCTTATTTGATATAATGAGAGAAACTAAGAACAGAGCAGGGAGGAAGAGCAGGAAGAAAAGATTAACATTAAACAGGGAGGGAAAGGGAGAGAAAAGGGAAATTGCATGGAAATGGAAGGAGACCCTCATTGTTATACAAAATTACATATAAGAGGTTGTGAGGTGAAAGGGAAAAAAACAAGGGAGAGAATTAAATTACAGCAGATGGGGTAGAGAGAGAAGATGGGAGGGGAGGGGAGAGGGGATAGTAGAGGATAGGAAAGGTAGCAGAATACAACAGTCACTAATATGGCATTATGTAAAAATGTGGATGTGTAACCGATGTGATTCTGCAATCTGTATTTGGGGTAAAAATGGGAGTTCATAACCCACTTGAATCTAATGTATGAAATACGATATGTCAAGAGCTTTGTAATATTTTGAACAAACAATAATTTAAAAAGGGGGGTTTCTTCCCAGGGATACAAAATAGTTCAACATATAAAAATCAATAAATGTAATTTATCACATAAATATAATTAGGAACAAAAACTATATGATCATCTCAATAGATGCAGAAAAGATCTTTGATAAAAATTCAATACTCATTCATATTTAAAACACTGAATATGTTAAAAACTAGGGATACAAAGAACTTACCACACTACTATAAAATCTATTTATAACAAACTCTCAACCATCATACTGAATGGAGAAAAATTGAAAATATTTCTCTAAAATCAGGAACAAGGCCAAGATTCCCACTCTCCCACTCTTATTCAATATAGTTCTTGAAACTTGAGCCAGAGCAATCAGACAAGCAAAGGAAATTATAGGGTTACTAATACGAAAAGAAGTCAAATTAGCTCTGTTTGCAGATGACATGATTCTATGTCTAGAAAACCCAGAAAAACTCCACCAGAAGACTTCTAGAGCTGATAAACTAATTTTGTAAGCTGAATATAAGATCAGCATCAAAAAATCATTAGCTTTCCTATACTCCAGTAATGAGCTTGTTGAGAAAGAAATCAGAAAAACTATCCGTTCACAGTAATCTAAAAAAAAAAAAAAAAAAAACCTTAAGAAAAATATCTAACCAAAGTGGTGAAAAACTTCTACAATGAAAACCACAGAACATTTAAGAATGAAATTGAAGAAGATTTTAAAGGATGAAAAGGTCTCTCATGGTCTTATATGAGGCAAAATTAATATTGTCAAAATGTTCAAACTACCAAAATAGATTATACCTATTACATATTCAATGCAATCCCTATCAAAATAACCATGATATTCTTCATAAAACCAGAAATAACAGTCCTAAATTCATTTAAAAGAATAAAAGATGCATAATAGCCAAAGAAATCCTGAGCAAGAAGAGTGTACTATTGGAGGCATCACAATACCTGATTTCAAATTATACTACAGAGCTATAGTAACAAAAACAGCATGGTATTAGCATCAAAACAGACATGAATATCAATGGAAAAGAAAACACAGAGACAAATCTACATAGATACAGTCATCTGAAACTAAACAAAGGTTCCCAAAACATATATTGAAGAAAAGATAGCCTTTATAACAAATAATGCTTAGAAAAGTGGATATTCATAGGTAGAAAAATAAAACCAGATCTCTACCTCTCACACTGCACAAAAGTCTAATCAATATGGATCAAAGACCTCTGAATTAGACCAGAAACTGTCACTGCTAGGAGAAAACACAGGGTCAACACTCCACATATTGGCACAAGTACTGAACCTTAAAAAGATCCCTAAAGCTCAAGAAATAAAACCAAGAATCAATAAGTGGGGTAGCACCAAATTAAAAAGCTTCTGTACAGCAAAGGAAACATTTAAGAGCACAGAGAGCAAACCTACAGAAGGGGAGAAAATCTTTACCAGTTACTCTTGCAACAGATAATTAATATCCAGAATAGATAACGAACTCAAGAAACTTAATACCCAAAACATAAATAACCCAATCCATAAATGGGTGAAAACAGATACTTCTTAAAAGAAGAAATACAAATGGTGAACAAATACATGAAAAACAGTTCCACCTCCATAGCAAACAGGAAAATGCAAATCCAAACTACATTGAGATTTCGTCTTGCTCCAGTTAGAAAGGCAACCATCATGAATACAAATAATAGTAAAATCTGGCAAAGATGTGGGGGAAAAGGTATACCCAAACATTGTTAGTGGGACTATAAATTAACACAATCATGTCCTCAAAAGACTAGGAGTAGACCCACCATATGACCCAGCTATTCCCCACCTTGGTATTTATCCAAAAGAACTAAAATCAGCTTCCTATAGTGATACAGGCACCTCAATGTTGACAGCAGCACAATTCACAATAGCCAAGTCAAGGAATCATCCCAGACACCTGTCGACAGATAAATGGACAAAGAAAATGTGGTATGTATACACAATGGAATTTCACTCGGCAGTGAAAAAAAGAATGACATTATGGCACTTGCCAGTAAATACCTGGAACTAAAGAACGTCATGCTAAGTGAAATAAACCGGACTCAGAAAGTCAAAGTTTGAATATTTTCTCTCATATGCAGAAACTGGAATGAAATAAGAGGGGCAAAGAAAGAGGCACCATGAAAATTGAAGAGACATCAGTGGAATGGAAAAGAGGGGTGGTGATGAGAGGGGATGGGACAGAAAAGGGGAGGAACAGAGGAATGAGGTGGCCCTAATTATGCTGTGTGTGTGTGTGTGTGTGTGGATGCCAGAGTGAATTCCATCTTTATGTATACCTATTAGGTACCAAGTTGTAAAAACGATAAATAGATGGGGAGAAGGCCAACAGAGTACAGGAGGGAGATGAGGGGACAAAGGAAAGGGTGGGAGAGAGGAGGTCCTGGGGACTAAAATGGAACAAATTATATTCCATGTGTGTGTGATTATATCAAAATGAACCCCACTATTATGTATAGTAATAATGCACTAAGAAAACATTAAAAATTTTTAAAAATGCAAAAGACTTGAATAAGCACTTCTCAAAAGAAGAAATAAAACGACAAGTAAATACATGAAAAGATGTCCAAGCTAATCATTAGATCAACGCAAACCAAAACCACCACGGTGGGATAACACTCACACCTATTATGAGGGCTATTATGTTTTAAAATACAGAACACAGCAAGCATGTAGAAATTGAAACCCTTGTTCATTGTGCTCTAGCTCACAAGTGGCTCAGGTCTTCTGCTCACAAGCAACCAGCACCCAATGATTGCCCTAACTGCAAAGCAGCAGGAAAGTATGACACTCCTATGTTCCCAGAAAGAGAACTGAATTTGGGAGAAATTAGGAGTGTCTACCAGAAATTGTTTTCCACAAGATACTGGAAGCCCAAGATAATAAATTTAAGAACACATACATTTATTATCCAAAGCTTACTCTAAGTCCTTCAATGGCTATGATAACATTCATTCCACTTTAATTAGAAATTATAAAAAAAAAATTTCTGAAATGATTAATTCTAGCACCTGGGAGGAAATCCTAGAAGCTCATTATAGTATCTTAACTCTAATGAAATTAGAATAACTATAAAGACTTCCACAAGTTACCAGCCACCTGAAGAGATAGAAAGAGCCTAAAGAGGCTAGAACCTTGGCAACCATGATAGCCCTGCACCCAACACACCTGGCTGGTGAACAAGGAAGCATGATCAAAGGCTGAAATGCCTCAAGGATGCAGGGTGCTGCTTACAACAACCACCAGGAAATACCTTACAAATTAGTACAAGCCCATACTTCAAAAATCTTCCTAGAACTTATATAAGAGCCATCATTAAAGACTAACTCTGATTGTCCTGGATATAAGACAAACTCTTTGAAATACCAAGTCTTCATTTCCTAAGTGAATGTTTTTAAATTGTTAACTAAACAAATACATCTAGGCATGTGAAACACTCATTTCCTTACATCCCATAGTAATCAGAAATGACAACTCCTCTTCCTTCTAATTTAGCCTCCAACCTCTTGAAATTGAAGCTTGTATTACTGCTATCCTAATGTAAATTAAAGTCCTTCCCTAGTAGCTCCCAGCCAACCTGTCTTGGACATCTTTTCTGACTTACGCAAACTCATAGAAATTTCACTTTCAATGTCCAAGGTCTCTTGGAGCAAAGCATTTTTAAGCACAACATTCATCTATTTTCACATGTTACAATAGAGATTTAAAATATTTGGTACTTCCCATTTTTCTAAGGATGCCCTGAGTCCCCAACCTCTTACCATGCGTTCAAGTTTTGAGGACTTTTGGATCAGAAGCGACTGAGTTACCACTGAAACAGAGTGACCTTGGCCTTGTCTTGAGGGGGGGATTCCTGACTAACCATCAAGGATGGTTTCTTTTATTATGTTTTAATTTATTTTTTAAATTCTGTTAAGGAGACATGCCCTATTTTCACATTAGTTTGGACATATCATCAGATTCCTTCTGTCTGGTTTTCTCAACATGGAGGGAAAGGAGGAAGACTGGGTGGTAGAATTGGGGGTGCAGAGGCACCCTCAGGAGAAGGGTCTAAAACATTGGTATGCAGAGTGGTGGATGGGGTCCTGCAGGACCACTGCTTGGTTCTTGAAAATACCCAGAAATTGGTTCCTCCAAAGCTGTCCCTTTAACCTCAGATTTGCAATTCCAAATCTCTTACTCTGCCTTTCCTCTCCAGTGATCACTCTCCTCCCTCTGTATTGTATTAAACTGAAAATAACTGTCCATTTGACCTTCCTCCCAAAGCCCTGTAATCAAAAGGAGGAGCTGCAGCGCACAGTGTCAGGTGTCCTTTGTAACACAGAGTTGGGGAAAGTATAATTTACCTCCTGACATCCAGATATGGAAGGAAGGCTAAGATTCCTAGCGTAAGTGGCCAATCAAGCTTCACTTACACTGGAGGATGAAAAGAAGGAAACATCCTTGCTTCACCTCTAGCTGCACAGAATGCAAGTGATGCATGAAGGCACCACGGTTGGTTTATTCTGTAGCAAACAAATCACTGACTTCAAACCCCTGCTGCTGGCTCCTCAAGAGGAATCACTGGAAATCGTGACTACTACACTTCTTTAGGCCATAGAACCAATTCACTAGCCATTAGTAACCTTGTCTGCCCCTAGCTCAAAAGTCAGATAATGTATTGCTCCTGAAAGGTCATCAGAGCTTTTTAACATTTGAGTTCTTTGCTGAACTGTACTTTGAAGTGGCATAGTTGGAGGAATGAAAGGATAAAGGAGATTTTTTATTTCCTGCAGAGAGGGAAGAGTGCAATTATCTCAGCAGGCGTACTTCTTCCTTCTGTTTCTTCCCTTTCTTCTGTCATCAGATAGGGGTAACAGCCAAAGGAATCAATTTGCAAAATGAAGCTAATGGCTGAGTTGATGGGGAGTATTTTCAGCAGACTGCTGACATAGAAGGTGCTGCTGCTTTGGTTGGAGGTGTCTGTCCCCATGGAATGCTGGTCATGTCATACAAACACCAGCATCATCTAGCTTATAAATATAAGGGATTTTAAGACAAGAGGAAAATGATGATTTAGAGGGAGGATAATCAGCTCTACCAGGTGTCCATGTGACAGTGCCTAAAAGTGGGGGATGCACTAGGTCAGAAAGACTCTGTCCCTATGGCAATCTGTGATGGCCCCTCCTCACAACCATGGCCCTTGGAAGGTAAGGAGGACTTGGTGGCTGAAGTGACGACTCATCATGCTTTGCCTCCTCTCTAAAGTGTGGTGCTTTAAAAGGAAAGCCCTGAGCTAATTCCCCAACAGAGTGGAGCCATCTTAGGAAGGACATCTCCCTCTCCCGCTGTGGAGAGAGACGTGTGGAACAGTCAGCAGAGATGATGGTGAGAAACTGATGTGACTCCGTTTTTGAGAAACCAGCCTCTACCTCAGAGCAAAGCCTGTCCAAGAAAGGGGACATGGCCCTTATCCTTGGAAAAACCCACAGAGCACTCCTAGGCACACACCCACCCTGCTGAGTTGTTTGTCTGCAAATAATAGGAGACATCTGCAGCGCCAGGTGTCCCTGACTCAGTTAGTCTAGGTGAGGACTCATAGCAAAAGTTCTGCAGGTACTCCCCTAGTGGCTTAAACCAATCAGTTCAAAGGAATCCCTCTCTTGTAGTAACCAATCACCCCTACCCAACTTGTTCCCTCCAGTGAATGTGCTAATCATGTTTTAGAGTTGTTTTATGATTTTCCCGCGGTGTGTGATGATTTGTTAAGAGATGCTATGATGTATGTAAAGTCCCTGCCTTTCCCCAAAGAGTATATAAAACTGCTGTAAACCCTGGGCTTGAGGCCTCTCAGCGTCACCAGTTGCTGTGTGTGCAGAGGACCGAGCTATCCCACAATAAACGTCTCTTTGATGCTTACATCCATCTTGGTCTCTGGTGGTCTTTTGGGTCCCAAACTCAAGCATATCAATGGGAACACCAAGTGATCCCCCATAGCTAAACAAGTATGTTTCATGAAGACATTAAGGTCACCAAGACATTAAGGTCACCGATGAGCTGCTATTAAGAAATTTCTTACTCATAGAGAGGAAACCAGAATATAATTTTAACTCTGACAAAGTCAAGTTGGTAGAGAAGGGCAAAATCCAGAAAATGAAGAGTTATATTCAAATTTATTTATGCTTCTTTTTAACCTCCTTCAATAATAGCCTTTTTTTAATCTGATTGGGAACTTGTCAAAATTTTCTTTTGTAGAAGACTCCACAGAAGATTCTTTTACCTCTATTATCATCTGTTTAATATGGTCTAAACAGAATTTTTAAAAATTTATTTCATCCACCTATTTTAAGTTCAGAAGGTATCATTTGTGAGACAAACTTTCACAAGCAATTAACTATTAGAAATTATTTTGATGAATTATAATACTACCTACATTTAAAATAAAGGATCCTTTTAAGTATTTACTAGGAAAAATAAAATATCCATGTAATTGCCTTTTGTGGCCTTTGGTTGATTTCTCCACTTCAAAAGGATATGTATGATCCCGGTATTATCTGCAGCCGGCTGTTCCGTGGTGTTGATGGTGATGATTATAGCAACAACATGATAGCTTTGTTTGAGAAATACTACTTTTTGTCTTATGCTAACTGCTAGATGTCAGCTATTCTACTGAAAGATACAGAACCCACTCACTTTCTTTTAAACACTCACAACAGTGCTGTGTCTGCAGGCACTGCCCTGGAAAAGCTTAGGTCCTCGGAAGCAGACTCCGTTAAAAAATGATCCTGACTACCTGAATGAAGAAAGTAAATCTTTTCAAAACATTGATCACTCCCCCTGGTTCCAAAAGTCAGGATGTATTAGTCATTCATAACTACATGACAAATTACCTCATAACTTAGTGGTTTAAAGGAATGAAATGTATTCCTTCTACTTTAGGAACTTAGAAGCAGCTTAGCCTCTTGGCTCTGGCTCAAGGTCTCGCACAAGCCACAGTGGAAATGACAGCTGGCTCTGCTTTCTGCTTCCATCTGGCTCCCTCCCTCCCAGTGACAAGTGAGTCCTGGTGGTGAACGGGAAGTCTCGGTTCTCCCCACATGAGCCTTTCCTCAGACAGCTTGAATGGCCCCGACCATGGCTAAGGGCTAATCCATAAAGATAGCAATCCAAGAGGACGGGGCAGAAAGGCAGCTCCTGTTATGACCCAGCCCCAGAAGTCACATCCCAGTCACTTCTGGTACATTCCATTTGCTACAAACCAATCACTAAGTCCACCCACGGGCAAGGAAGGGAAATGAGAGGGGGAGGGCAATAAGGCACAAGCTTTTGAAGGGAGGAACGATGAAGAACTCTTGGACGTGTCTTAAAACCATCACACAAGATCCTGACATCAATACCCCCCGCCCATGGAACTGCTGTGTTCAGTAAAATAGTCTCACTTTTAAACACACACGTGTACACACTTCTTGAGCAGGTTGCCAGCATGCCTCGAAAGTGATGAAGTACCTTGGTCACACTCATTTTTCATAGGTGGCATGCTTATTGCTTCAAAACTGCAGAAGGTGAATGAGAGTCCTTTATAGATGTTAGCATTTGTACAAAGATAGCTCAATGTGCCAGATATCAGCCTCTCACCTCTCAGCTCAGAACACACCCTTCATTCTCTTCTGTGTGCTGCTGGGGCTGAGATTCTGCAGCTACAATTCTCCATGGCCAGCTCTTCCTTATAGGTTCTAGCAATAGAGGAACCAACTGGCAATTGCCAAGGTAGAGACTGGCTCCTTCCGGCTCACTTCCTATTTTGTCTACTGATTCTCTACCCTAGCAGCTGTAGCTTCTTCCCAGTTCAAGAGCAGCAGTTGAAGACAGCATGCATTTATCACTGTCCAGTACCACCACAGCCCCTCAGAGATACCTATCTGCCAGGATCCCTGCCTTAGACATCAGGACCACACCTCTAAGCTCAGAGACACCAGTACCAGATATGTAGTGGCTCCTTCTCAGAATTCTAGGTTTCAGCTCCATGAAATGTCTCTTCCGTGTTTCTGAGTTTTAGTAATTCGACACCTTCTCTTTGTTCCCCAGCTCCACAGTGGTAGCTGCTTCCTGCAGTTGCTACCTCCATGATGGCTTACTTTTGCCTTTGATCTGCTTCCTTAACCACTCTTTACATTAAATTCTCTCTGTTGAAATAAAACAAGTGGTGTGGTTTCTGTCTCCTGACTGCACCCTGATTGCTACACTCATGAAATTGCCCAAAAGAACAAGGAGAAACAAATAATGGGGGGCGTTTCTTGGAACATGTAAATTAGGTAGAGTTACATGGGAATGATGCCTTCATTGGTAATTGGGTTCATTGAAGGCCATATAGCAAATGTGTCAGTCATGGAATGGGGAAACATCATAAGTCCAATCTATTTAAATATAAATAGATAAATCTATTATATCAGGATATGAGTCTTTAAGGATCAAATCAGATGCACAAGGAAACCATGAGTACCTCCAGAAAGCCTGTTATGGTTTGGACCTTGAATGGCCCTTTAAACTCTCATGTGTTGGCAATGCAGGAATGTTCAGAAGTGAAATGCTTAGATTAAGAGAGCTGTAATCCAACTGGTGCCTGGATCCATTTGAAGAATTAATCTGAATAGATTACTTAGCAGTAACCACTGGCAGGTGGGGCAGGACAGGAGGAAGTTAGTCACTGGGGGATGCCTGTCGGGTTTAGATTTTATCCCTGGCTCCTTGTACTCTCTTCTTCCTGCCTGCCACCACCTGAGGAACCTTCCCCTGTCACACTTTTCTGCCATGATGTGATGCCTCACCTTGGGGCCCACAGCAATGGTGTCAGCCAACCATGGACTGAACCCCTGCAAACGTGATCCCAAATAAAATTTCCCTCCTAAAAAATTGTTCTTTTCAAGCATTTTGGTCACAGCCATGGGCTAATGGGAAAGGAGGGTCCTACTTATGAAGAGGGTGCAGGAGGTAATGGAACAGGCTCTTCTGGTGCCCAACCTTTCATGCCAGTCAAAAACTCTGCTGTGGCTTCACTATAATACAAAAATTAGGAATCTTCCATCCTGCAATCAAAAGTGAAGCCCTTGTGCTCATCGAGCCCAGGTGTGACAGGTAGATAAAATGCAATCCTGCATCAAAATTTCTGCATGTGGAAGAAGTGTTAACTTCATCCTCATATATAAGATTTTCATCAAACTAAGATAATACTATCCTAAACTGGCAGTTATAAAGAAAAAATAAGTTCAAAAGTCTGAATTAGAAATAAACTGTTAACTGCATTTTTCCTTTTTAAAAAAATGCCACTCTGAGAAGGAAAAAAGCACACAAAGGTAAGGTGCAGAAGGTAACCTATAAAACTGACTCTTTTTAAGATTAAGCTAAAGATGAGTCAGACCATCTGATTGTGATTTCTATAGAAATATTGTGTTAGTCAGTTTTCTGTTACCATCACAAAATACCTGAGTTAATAAACTTATAAAAAGGAAAGGTTTATTTTGGCTCACAGTTTGGGAGGTTTCGATCCATGACCAGTTGGCCCCAGTACTTTGGGGCCTTTGGTGAGGCAACATATCATAATAGAAGCAGATGGCAAAGCAAAACCATTCACCTCATGGCTGGGAAGTGAAAGAGAAAGAAGAGACCATGGTCCCACAGTCTCCTTCAAAAGCACTCCCCCAGTGAACAAAAATCTCTCATTGCCCTTCTCCCCTTAAAGTCTTCACCAGCATCTAACAGTGCCATGAGCTGGGACCAAACCTTCAACACATGAGCCTTGGGGATACATTCCCAGATCTAACTACAGCAAATACTAATAAAGAATTCTCTGACGGGCTATCTCACCATGGGTCTGTCCAAGTAGGGCCACGTCCATCTGTCAGTCTCATGGAGGTAGGGTTAATTTTCCTTTTGTGCTTCCTTTGTTCTTTTGATTTTATTCCTCAGATATGACTATGATTTACATGTGCATTTTTCTAAATACATTCTGGGGAGTTAAAAAGACATGATTACCACAACTACAAATTAGCCAAACCAAGGCAGTCGGTCCCCTTGCCTATATATATATATATATATATATATATATATATATATATATATATATATAATATAAAATAATATAAAAGAAAGACCATGAAACATGAGCACAGAGTCATGATAGGAGCCCAGAAGTCAAATAAACAGGAATTTAATGTGAATTGGGAAAAAAAAACAGAATATTAAATCAACCATAATAGTATGTATTATGAAGTTATAAATATATACACAGTAACTTCTAGAGAAGAACTACTATAATTTAAATTTTATTATATAAATGCTTATTTCAAAATTGCTGGGGCTGAAACTAAATTAGCTCTTCAATATAGTTAAGTGGTTGTTCTTAGTTCAGGGTGATATCTTGCTACCAGACTAAGTATAAAATCTGTTTCAATAAATTTGCTTTAATTGCCTGGGTCTCCTAACCAAGAAGGATTTTTAAAGACTTGGTGCTAGACGTTGATAATTTACCACCATAAAAACTTTGAGTTTGGTTAAAGGTTGTTAAATATGAGAGATTTGTGATGTTCTCAGAAGGCCTAGTTCTTCCTCTGTGCTACACTCCAGGGTCAGAGCGCCAGCACTCCACCACCCACAACGGAAAGGAGAACGAAGCATCAGGGAGAAGGCAGCAAGCTGCGACCCTGTGCACCTTCTCAGGAGGAGGAAACATCAGGGTCATCCATGGCACGTACACTGAGCTGCAAGCTTGCAAGAGAAATAGTTTAACTTTCTTTCTAAACTCAATTTGTTCATCTGCAACATACAGCCACCAGAGGAACCACTCTTCTTAAGGTTTCCAGAGCTGCCACATTATAAAACTGAACGTGTACTTTTTAGTCCTCGGTCTCCCAGCTTCACCTGACACAACTAAAAAAGACCGTCTCCTTTTGAAAACAATTTCCCCCAAGCTTGGTAGAAAGAGATGCTTCTCTCTAGATGATCTTCTTTGGTTCACAGCAGAATAAGCCAGTTCTTTCCCAGAATTCCTGACCTCCTTTGGGCTGTGGTTAGCAGGAATGAGGATGCTGTTCCTCAGGGTCTCTCCTGGAGTGGGGGCAAGTCATGAACTCTGATCACTCTGCCATGGCTTCTCAACACTAGTGTCAAGCACTGAGCTCCCTCCCCACCCCCAGCAGGGCCCTGCACCAGAAGGACATCCACAGGCATGTGCTCTCTCTTCTTGCTTCACCCTCTCTCTCTCCTCTCACCTCCAGTCCCTTCTCTCTGCCCACCTACTGCATGTGAGTCATTGGAGAAGACAGGGCTGCCCTTTGCTTACACCAGACACCCACGGGATGTCCTTGCTCCTGCTTCATATTCCTATCCACTCTCACCCCATCATCAGACAACACAAGTTCTGCTCGTTCTTTTCTCAAGTCCAACCACTTTCTCCATCCCCCATCTTCATCCTCATCTACCATTATCTTCCTCCTGGATGCCCAGGGAAGGCCCTGTGATGGTCAACTCCAGGTGTAACCTGGCTAGGCTGTGGTGTCAAACTGTCTGGTCAACACCATCCTGGATGTTGCTGCAAAGATATTTCCTGAGACGGGATTAACATTTAAATCAATAAATAGTGAGTAAAGCAGATCACCCTCCATAATGTGGTAGCCTTGTTCAATTAATCAAAGGCCCTTAGAGAAAATACTGAGGTCCCCGAAAGAGAAAGGAATTCTGCTCCCAGACTGCTGTGGATGCAAGGCTGCAACATCAACTCTTACTGGAGTTTCCAGCCTGGTGGGCAGCCCCATAGATTTCAGACTTGCTGACCCCACGGTCAAGTGAGCCAACCAGTTCATTTAAATTAATCAGTCAATCTCTTACACATGAGCATGCCCTCTCCCTCTCCCTCTCTAAACACACACACACACACACACACACACACACACACACACACACACACCCTGTTCTCTGGAGAACCCAATATGACAACCCCTGCGTGGTTTTCCCACCCCAGCTCTCCCATTCAACCTCTACCACATATCCAGAGTGATCGTCTTAAAGCACGTATCATGGCGAGTTTCAGTTTAAAACATATCTGACTTCCCACTGCCCATGAGAGTAAAATCCAGATCCTTCAAATGCTCTTCCAATCTCAATGTCACATGCCCCTCCCACGGTGGAGCTTCATCTCAGCCCTCCATACCCGAGATGGGCTTCTTCTCTGCTGCTCGTGGTGTATGGAGCTCGCACCTCAGACACTTCCCTCTGCCTGAGCCCACCCCCAACCCTATTCACGGGGCTTTCTCCTAATCATCCTCCACCATCATGTCCTCAACGAACCCGTCCCTGATGCCCTGGGTGCCACTAGTGAAAGGTTTACTCTGTTCTCAGCTCTATCTGAATCATCTTGCATACATTACTTCACCCAATCCTCACAACAACTCTATAAGGTACTTATTATTATTTTCCTTATTTTACAGACGAAGAAAGGGAGGCACAGAAAGCAATGTGCTCTAGATCACACAGCTAACAAATGGCACTGCTGGGATTTGAATCTAGGTATTCTAGCCCCAGTCTGTGAACTTAACACATGAGTGTTAAGTCCTCCCCTAGGAGACAAAATTGAAAAGCTTCCTCAGTGCCTCTCCGAGGATCCTTTTCTTTTCATTCACAATATTTATTAAAATTCATTATACATACACATATGTATGTGTACATATATATGCGTGTACACACACACACACACACACACACACACACTTTGGTTACTTGACAGGTCCCACCACTATTCTTTCAAGTGCCATGAGGTCAAGGACACTACCTGTCTTGCCCTCATATGTACCTAGTATGAGGTACACTGACACATAATGGTACTCAATAAATATTTGTGGTTATGCCTTTCTTCCCTCCTTTCCCAAGCTCCTCATTTGTATTCTCAAACTTTATTGTCATTGTACCCAAAGAAATAAAAGTAGCAATTAAGATGAAGAATTAGACTAGTATCCTCAATGTTGGACCTTGGCTGTGATGTTGGATCAATGGTGTTCATTGTGTGGGCCAAACTCCGTATCAGCACAGGTAAACTTCTATCTATAGAGTGAGATTTGAGAATTCCCTAACCATCAAACTTGAAATATAATCATTAGCTATGCTGTTCCATCCAATTCTTCATTAGAATTCAAATATCTCTTAGA
The DNA here is from genome assembly GCF_045843805.1 of Urocitellus parryii. Classification (NCBI taxonomy): domain Eukaryota; kingdom Metazoa; phylum Chordata; class Mammalia; order Rodentia; family Sciuridae; genus Urocitellus; species Urocitellus parryii. The sequence continues at coordinate 39,605,685 of NC_135532.1, read as the reverse complement.
AACTTTCAGCCTGCAGTTATTATTACCAGTTGAGTATTCCTTATCCAAACTGTTCAAGGCTAGAAGTATTTCAGATTTCAGTGGTTTTCAGATTTTAGAATATTTGCATGCACACTATGAGATATCTAAGGGATGGGACCAAAGTCTAAACCAGAAATTCATTTAAGTTTCATAGACACCTCATATATAAATAGCATGAGGATAATTCTGTACAATATTTTTTAACACACCTGTTTGGCCTGTGACCCATAACATGGGTGAGATGTGGCATTTTTTCACCTGTGGCATCATATCGTCACTCAGAAAGTTTTGGGTTTGGGAGGATTTTGTATTATTTCAGATTTGGGGGAAAATGATGCTCAACCTGTAATTAACCCTAGTAGTACAGCACAGAGAGCCCCATGGAAATGCAACAAGGGGCTGGTGTTTCCATTCCAGATGTGCTGGTGCCTGGAGGAGTGGCCAGGAAAGCCTAGAGGACCCAGAGCTAATTTTGCTTTTCACTATGTTCAAGTGCTCCTGAGGTGGCTCTGAGAGAGCTACTTCTTTAGTCATCAATGTCTCCTGCAGTTTCCAGGAAAATGCTAGTAGTTTTGGTTCCATTAACCCTGGATCCATGCAACAAGAAAGCTACCAATTTTAAAAGCAAGAAATTTCGTTGAACAAGGAGTTCTTTTGCCTTCAAGACACCAAATCATTTTGACTTATGCCTCACTAATTTAATGAAAATTGCTGGGGTCATATAGCTGCAATCTAATTAAACATGGTTTCTTTCCACTTCTCTCCCACTGCTGACACTGGAAGACAACTCCATAATAATAAGTATATTAATAATAAGTATAAATTGGGAAAATGTTGATGATAGTTATCAAGAAGATTTCAAAAGAAATTAGGTTATTCTCATTCAACTTTTAAAATTCCCCCACATATAAACCAACTTTGCATTTGAACTATTTCAGGAAAGAATTAGCCTTGGATTGACTAGATTGATCACTTTTTAAAATTTTATTTATTTATTCTAATTTGTTATATGTGACAGCAGATTGCATTTGAAGTCATAGTACACATATAGAGCACAATTTTTCATGTTTCTGGTTGTGCACAAAGCAGAAGTCACACCATGCGTGTCTTCATATATGTACTTAGGTTAACCATGTCTATCTCATTCCACCATCTTTCCTACTTCCATGTCCCAACCCTTCCCCTCCCTCCCCCTTGCCCTCTCCTCCATTCCTCCCATCCCCCCCCCACACACATCTCCATTATGGATCAGCATAGATTGATCACTTTTTGAGCCAAAAAAAGGAAAAGGACCAAATTTGTTTTCAGAACAGTGCTAAAGAGTTTTTGATTCACATCTGCTAATCCTAAAAACAAAAATAGTTTAAATTCTTTGGGATTTCATTTAGATGAAGAGTAAAATATAATTCAATTATACTTACCAATGGGAAAAACAATACAATTAGCCATCTCCAAAAGTCTTCTAGGAATTCTTAGAATGCATTTTCATAGTATTATGGTTTAGATATGAGGTATCCCTCAAAAGCTCCTATCTGTGGAGTAATTCACTGATATGCATTAGTGAGTGGTAACTGTACACAAGCAGTCGGGGGCTGCAGGAGGCAGGCCACTGAGAGTGTACCTTTGGAGTTTATATTTTATCCCTGGTGATCAGAGAGAGCTCTCCACCCCACCTTCTGTCCCTCCTTCCCTTCCTCTTTCCCTCCTGCCCTTCCTCCTTCCCTACATCCCTCCCCCATTCACACAATTCTCTAAACTGGATCCCTCAGCCATATCCTTCCGCCATGACATTCTGCATTCACACTGGTCCAAAGGTATGAAGTCAGTTGACTGTGGACTATGCCTCTGAAACCATAAACCAAAATAAAGTTTTCCTCCTCTGTGTTCATCTTGTCAGGTCTTTGGGTGACATAAAAGCTGACTAAAACAGAAATTATCTTTTAAATACGGGGATAATCTTTTATAAAGTTAGAATCTGATCACCTTTCATGAACAATATTATAGTTTAGTTTAAAGAAGAAGAAAAAAGCCATGTAGATAGTCGGACCTGGTTTCTTGATTCAATTCTACCACATTTTGCTAGTGATTTTGAAATAATCACTGCATTTCTCTAAAGTCCAGAGGGAGAATTTTTAGAAGACGGACAATGGGCACAATTATTTGACTATTATTACTATAAATTAAAGTTAAAATGTTCCTGATTCTAGTTTCATGTGCAAAGTTTCCAAGTTAAAGTGGTAAATTATTGCGATTACACCCAGGTCACCAGAAAAAAGTCCTGGCAGATCTTTAGAGAAGAATCACAAAGTCTGCTGATCTTCAGAATCCTGCTGTTCACAGCTCCTTTCTGATTAGACCCACTAAAATCAACTCACTTTCAACTCTCTTGCCCATTGTTTTACATATTATTTATTTTTTAAATTTGACTTTCACAAATAAGGTTTAAAAGAGATTTCAGAGATATGAAAAATTGTGTTCTGTATGTTTAATATGAATTATAATGAATTTTGCTGTCATATATAACAAATTAAAAATTTTAAAAATGAAAAAAAGATTTATTGTACCACATGATGACTATAATTAATAATAATACATTATATCCTTGAAAGATGCTAAGAGAGCAGCTTTTAAGTGTTCTCATCACACAACAATAACTATGGAAGGTAATGCAGATATTAATTAGCTTGATTTAGCCATTGGACAATGTGTGTTTGTGCATATAAAAATATCAGAATGTGGGGTTGGAGTTGTGGCTCAGCAGGAGAATGCTCATCTAGCACGTGTGAGGCCCTGGGTTTGCTTCTCAGCACCACATAAAAATAAATAAATAAAATAAAGATAAAAATATATATTATATATTATATATATAATTACAGGATGAATATATACAACTTTATCTGTTATTTTTTTTAAATGTAAATATCCCAGACTCCTTTGTAAAGAAAAAAAAAATTAAATGGGGTGGGACTTAAAGTTTTGCCTCTGACTCTCAGTTGGCTGACCGTTCTTTACCACACTTTTATACTATTGTGACGTCTTATTTATTGAGTGTTTTCTGTATGCCTGGCACAATGCTAAGCACATTGCATGTAGAATTACACAGGGAAAAAGGATATTTCTACCCAATATGTAATGCCAAACATTATTAGAATGTCTCTTATGGATTAAATTTATTGAAAGTAAAGAAGAATAGAAAGATAATGATTCATAATCATGTTTTTTCTATAAGCTTTCTTTAAACCATAATCTACCAATCTTTCTGCTATTCCAGGTTGAAATTAAAGGAAAAATGTTTAAATATGTTAAGTACATAATAATTCTGGGAACTTCAAATGAAATTTTCCTGTGGCACCAACTCCCAATACAGTTGTAGGATGTGTATATCAAGTGGCAGAACAACTTTGAATATGGGAAGCATTTGTGTTTCAGACTGGCACTAAAACGGGTGACCAAGTGATCTTTGAAGTTCTCATTCAGAGTTCCAGAAGGTTTAAGTTTTTTACACTGGAAGATTTTAAGATTTTAAAATGGGATTTGTTGTTTCATCACTTCCCCTAATAATCTTTTTTTATTTAAAGATAGCTCATTCTCTTTATTTATTTGTCTTATTAATATATTTATTATACATATGAATGTGGAATTTCAGGCATTTGCATACATTGCTGTGCATTGATCAAATCACAGTGATTAACTTTTATTCTTGCCATAATTTCTTTTAACATGCTGTTTCCAAATAGATGAACAAATCATTTCACAAATGGCAAACGGTGAAGTTGTCCTTATTAGAAAGATAAAAATAAAACAAATCTGCCAACTCAAACATCAAATTTCACAAGGGTTTGATAATGAATTTGTTCTTGCTCGGACTTCATTCACATGAGTCAGTAGCCTAAGGGCACAGTTCCACGAAGTCATTTAAATACCTTCAGATGAAATCATATTAAAAAATCCATAAAGTTGATTGATCCAAATGAGCAAGCCCTGTTTTCTTAAGAGCATCCTAAATTGTATCCTGACACCTCTAGTTTCATGTTGAAGCACATCTTTATTTTTCTCTTTTGCCCAATGCCTTTTCCACTGAGAACTTTCACATTTCACCCTGTTATAAATAAATATCTGCAATTCTGTAAATTATTGTGTTCAATTTTATTTTTGTTCCCAAATATTTGCAAATCTTTCCAGTAAGATGATTTTACTTCCTGACCCATTACTGTCAGTTCTGGCCTCGTGGCTTGTTTTGGTCCATTAAATATGATAGAAGTCATGATACCATTTTGAAGTTGAAGCTTTACAAGTCCCACATGTGACCACTGTAGCATGTCTCTTTTCTCCCTCTGCCAGGAGCAAAGTCATATTCTGGTGATAGCAGCCCTCTGACGATTTCCTGGAGACCCACCACACAGGTGCACAGGTAGCAAAAGCAAGAAACAACTTCCGTGGTTCTAAGCCACTGAGATTCAGCAAGCCTTTACCCAGCCTTCCTTAGCCTGTAGTTGACTGAAACAACCAACGGCCTTCAAACTTTTCAACTGTGTATGTATCTCCTGAAATAATTTTGAAAAGCGATGGATCTCCTCTAAATTGTTCAAGTTGACAGCTGAAATTTTCTATCTTATGCCTAAAAATGTTCAAAAGTTGTCATGTGCAATATTATAAAAATTGACCACTTGAATAAAACTGTTCCATCGTTCTTTTAAATTACCTAATTGGACAAAACATCATAATGTATTCTAAAAGTACAGACAAAGGTTTTCTTTGACAGCTGGAAAGTTCACATGATTCCCTATCTTAGTCAGCTCTTTGTTGCTGTAACCAAAATACCTGACAAGAACAATTTAGAGGAGGAAAAGTTTATTTGGGGCTCCAGGTTTCAGAGGTTCAGTCCATGATCCGCAGACTGCATTGCTTTGGGCCCATAGTGAGGCAGAACCTCATGGCAGAGGGCATGGCTGAGGAAAGTACCTCAGGTCATGGCAGCCTGGAAGAAGGGAGAGAGCTCAAGGAGCCAAGAATAAAATACAAACTCCAAAGACATGGCCCCAACTTCCTCCAGACACACCCAACCTGCCTGCTTTTACCACGCAATTGTTCTATTCAAATTATTAACCCACTGAATGGATTAACCTGCTGATTAGATTACTGCTCTCATAATCTAATCATTTCACCTCTGGGCATTTCTGTGTTAACAAAGGAACTTTTAGGAGACACTTCAGATCCAAACCATATATTCTCTTTTGTTCTTAAACTTATATTTCCATTTTAGTTTATCTACAAAGTTGAATCTCAAATCTTATTAGTCATCCTTGCATGCTTTCCAGGGGAAAGATGCATATGATTAATTGTACTTTTTCAATTTGACTTTTAATTTTTAAATTTCCTTTGATCATAAGGCCCTGAAAAGGGAAATTTTTCTTCTGTATTGAAGTATCATTAAAATTAATAGTAGCAACAATTCCAAACTCATTCTAAGAGGCTAGTATCACCCTGATACCAAAACCAGACAGAAACACATCAAAGAAAGAAAATTTCAGGCCAATATCCCTGATGAACAGAGATGCAAAAATTCTCAATAAAATTTTGGCAAATCACATACAAAAACATATTTTAAAATAGGGCACCATGATCAAGTGGGGTTCATTCCAAGGATCCAAGGTTGGTTCAACATACAGAAATCAATAAACACAATCCATTACATCAATAGACTTAAAGAGAAGAATCATGATTGTATCCATTGATGCAGAGAAAGCATTTGACAAAATGTACTATTCTTTCTTGTTCAAAACACTAGAAAAACTGGGGATAGTAGGAACATACCTCAACACTGTAAAGGCTGTATGTGCTAAACCCAAGGCCAACATCATCCCACATGGAAAAAAATTGGAAGGATTCCCTCTAAAAATGGGAACAAGACAAGGATGCCCTCTTTCACCACTTCTATTCAACATAGTCCTTGAAACTCTAGCCAGAGCAATGAGACAGATGAAAGAAATTAAAGGGATACAAGTTGGAAAAGAAGAACTCAAACTATCATTACCTGCTGATGACATGATTCTATACTTAGAGGATCCAAAAAATTCCACCAGAAAACTTCTAGTATTAATAAATGAATTCAGCAAAGTAGCAGGATACAAACTCAATAATACCCAGAGGTATTATTGAGTAATGAATCAGTAATGAATCCTCTGAAAGAGAAATCAGGAAAACTACCCCATTCACAATAGCCTAAAAAGATAAAATACTTGGGAATAAATCTAACAAGAGAGGTGAAAGACCTCTACAATGAAAGCTACAGAACACTAAAGAAAGAAATTGAAGAAGACCTTGGAAGATGGAAAGATCTCCCATGCTCTTGGGTAGGCAGAATCAATATTGTCAAAATGGTCACAAAGCACTATACAGATTCAGTGAGATTCCAATTAAAATCCCAATGTCATTCCTTATAGAAATAGAAAAAGCAATAATGAAATTCATTTGGAAAAATAAGTGATCCAGAATAGCGATGAAATTCATTTGGAAAAATAAGTGACTCAGAATAGCCAAAGCAATCTTTAGCAAGAAGAGTGAAGCAGGAGGCTTCACAATACCAGACCTTAAACTATACTACAAAGCTATAGTAGCAAACAAAAATGGCATGGTATTGGCACCAGAATAGACATGTAGACCAATGGTACAGTGTTGGGGATGCAAATCAAGTAAAGATGGTGCCTGGCAGTTTGCCAGGAGGAGTGGTTTGTGAAGCAATGCCATTGAGCCATTAAGATGATGAGGATTCCTTATTGGCTGACTGCTGTATCTAGATGATGTTAATTGAGTTAAGGTGTGTGTAATTAGTTGGTATATGTACCTCGGCTGTCCCTCAGAGAGGCGGTTCTGCTACCTTAGGAGCCCACTTCTTTGAGTTCCTGCTCAGTTCCCGCTAAGTTCACTTGCAATAAAGTAGTTCCCATTTCAACCTTCAAGTTGCTTGTCACCTCCCAGTTATTTGCCCAGCTGGACCGCGGCAGTACAGAATAGAAGACACAGAGACAAACCCACATATATTTAGTTATCTCATACTCGACAAAGGCACCAAAAACATACACTGGAGAAAAGATAGCCTCTTCAACAAATGGTGCTGGGAAAACTAGAAATCCATATGCAGAAAAATGAAACTAATTCCCTGTCTCTCACCATGCACAAAACTCAACTCAAAATGGATCAAGGACCTAAGAATTAGTCCAGAGACCCCACGCCTAATAGAAGAAAAAGTAGGCCCAAATCACCATGTCAGATTAGGCCCTGACTTCCTTAACAAGACTCCTAAAGCACAAGAAATAAAATCAAGAGTCAATAAATAGGGTGGATTCAAACTAAAAAGCTTCTTCTCAGCAAAAAATAAAAAAATAAAAAAAATAATGCGGTAAAGAGAGAGCCTACAGGGTAAGACAAGATAATACAAATGGAAGAAATGATTTACAGTAGAAGTGGTAGAGAGAGAAAAGGGGAGGGGAGGGGAGGGGAGGGGGGATAGTAGAGAATAGGACAGACAGCAGAATACATCAGACACTAGAAAGGCAATATGTCAATCAATGGAAGGGTAACTGATGTGATTCAGCAATCTGTATACGGGGTAAAAGGGGGAGTTCATAACCCACTTGAATCAAACCGTGTAATATGATGTATTAAGAACTATGTAATATTTTGAAAGACCAATAATAAATAAAAAAAATAAAAATGAGAATATAGTTCACATACTGTAAAATTCAAAAAATAAAAATAAAAAATAAAAAATAGGAGACAAAAATAAAAAAGAGAGAGCCTACAGAATGGGAGCAAATTTTTGCCACACACGTGTCAGATACAGCACTAATCTCCAGGATATATAAAGAACTCAAAACACTTAACACGAAAAAAACAAACAACCCAATCAATAAATGGGCTAAGGAGCTGAACAGACACTTCACAGAAGAAGGTATACAATTGATAATAAATATATGAAAAAATGTTCAACATCTCTAGTAATTAGAGGAATGCAAATCAAAGCTAATATTTCATCTTGCTCCAGTCAGAATAGTAGTTATCAAGAATACAAACAACAATAAGTGTTGGTGAGGATGTGGGGGGAAAGGCACACTCACATATTGCTGATGGGACTGCAAATTGGTGCAACCAATCTAGAAAGCAGTATGAAGAGTCCTCAGAAAACTTGGAATGGAACCACCATTTGACCAAGCAATCACACTCCTCATCTATACCCAAAGGACTTAAAATCAGCATACTTTAGTGACGCAGCCACATCAATGTTTATAGCAGCACAATTCACAGTTGCTAAACTGTAGAAGCAACCTAGATGCCCTTCAATAGAAGAATGAATAAAGAAACTGTGGTACATATACACAATGGAATATTACTCAGCATTAAAAGAGAATAAAATCATGGCATTTGCTGGTAAATGGATAGAGTTGGAGAATATCATGCTAAGCAAAATAAACCAGTCTCAAAAAATCAGAGGTCGAATGTTTTCTCTGATAAGTGGATCCATATTGGGGGAGGGGGTGCATGGGCTAAGTGGAGTAACTTTGGATGGGGCAAAGGGGAGGAGAGGAGGAGGCAAAGGGGTAGGAAGGACGGTGGAATGAGACAGACATCATTACCCTAGGTACGTGTATGATTGCACGAATGGTGTGACTACTGAATGCACAACCAGAGAAGTGAAAAATTCTGCTCCATTTGTGTGCATGAATTGAAGAGCTATCTACTGTCATGTATACTTAATAATGTAGAACTAATAAATAAATAAAATTTAAAAAAATTATTAGTGGCAAACAAGTAATCAAAACATGGAATAAAAACATTTTATAATTTTGGTGATTATCAAATATAAAAAGTAAAATGTTAAGGGAAATCATAATGTGAATGGGCCTTTTTCAACTAGTTTATATAATGGAATGAATGTTATGTACTGTCAGAAAGAGGTTCAGAATTGAATAAGTTTCCCTTTTTTCATTTTTATAGACAAAAGCAATAAAAAAATTCATATATGTGAGTAAATTAGAAAGGGGGGATTTTTCCTTCTGACTTAAAGGCCCAAAATGATATTGTAATCTACCATCAAAAATTATCTGAGCCAGGCACAGTGGCACACAACTGTAACCCCAGCGGCTAGGGAGGCAGAGGCAGGAAGATTACAAGTTCAAAGCCAGCCTCAGCAATTTATTGAGGCACTAGGCAATTCAGTGAGATCCTGTCTCCAATAAAATACAAAATAGGGCTAGAGATGTGGCTCAGTGGTCGGGTGCCCATGAGTTCAATCCCTGGTACCCCCCCCCCAAAAAAAAATTATTTGAACTTTTTTTAACTAACAATCTAATTAAATTCTCTAATTTTGTCCAAAACAAAGAATTGGAAACCACCTATTTGTAAGGTTATTCACTATCCAAGCACTGTGTTTATCCACTTGGTTTCTGAGAAGAATATTTTTAAAGGCTTTACCAAGGCTCATCAATAATAGGTTGATTGTACCTATCATTCAGAATCTTGTGTAGGAAGGATCTTGTGTAACCCAATATAGGAAGAATTGGAAAACCAAAATATTATTAATTATGGTACTCCTTTGCTAATACAATATTTTAGGCAAAGTTTTTATCTGATCATTAAATATATTCACTAAATCTCCTAACTTGGATATTTAGCTTCTTTGCTCTAGGGAGATTTTCCCCATGAAACCTAATTGCCAAAGCCAGTCCTCATTACCAAACCGGTCAGCCAGATCGGATTTTCTATCTGTCAGAAAGTTCTGGCTTCATTTTTCAGTTCAAATGGAAGCATTGACACACGCCCCCATGACAAGCACCTCACTTCTGAATTGCAACGCGAAGTTCTGGAGCAGACATTTTTCACAAGCTTGCTCAGGGCACAAAATAAGGCTTAACTCCCTTTGATATGGCCAAGCGTGACCATCAGGAGCAACCACGCTTCACTGCAGTCTCCCTCCTCCCTCTGCCCTGAGCCCAGGCACATCCCAGGTAGGCGCCGCTGTGAGTGCATTCTGGAGGGCAGAGAGCATGGAGAATATTCTCTGTACTTTCCTCTCAGGTGTAGTCCCAGGAAGTACTGCGTTCACAGGTGACAGGTAGGCCACAGGAAAAAATTCTCATCGCCCCTGCCACCCTACTTCACAGTACCTTTGAGTTCACAGCATTGCCCACAAAAGCTGAAATAATGTTTCCATTGCCATACCTTGCACACCACGGAAATTTGTAAAAGACAGAGAAAGGTACCAAATCCTATAGCAGGAACATCATCAGGGTTTGATAAGTGGAAAGCATGATCCATATACTGTTTCATTTGATCAGAGACTTTTACACCCTTAAATATGCACAGAAGTAAGATTTCAGATGTGGGAAAATATGTCTGGTGGGTGGCAGTTTAGACAGGGAGATGTGGATGGAAAGGCAGATGTGAAAACAGAGGCAAGAAGGACACATGTCTTCCTGAATTGCAGACACCTCCCCAGCCAGTAAATCACGGGAAAAAAAAAAATATTATGGATTCTGACTGTATGAAAATGAATGTTCTTAAAACTCTCTGTACCCATGCAGCTCTTGGAAAGGCTGCTCTTCCCCATCAGGGACCTGGATCTTGAGCTCAAGACTGTTGGTGCAGATTTCAAATCCACTGGGCATACTGTGCCTAATTTATAATGCTTGAAAAATAAGATCACTTACTCTCTTCTATTGGAATTAATTTGCTATTACTGCCTAACAAACAGTGGCATAAATCAATACTCATTTATTACCTGGCAGTTTCCCAGGGTCAGGACCCAGAGCCCCAGGCCAGATGTTCTGCTCAGGGTTCAAGGCTGCATGGTGATATAAACAAGTGCTGCTCTCTCCCTGAGCCTAGGGCTCCTTCCCCAAGCTCATGGGTCACTGACAGAGTTCAAGCCTTAAAATTGCAGGCCCTCCCTCCTAGGAACTGCCCGCTGCTCCCTGCCACGTGGCCCTCTCTACACCTTGGCAGTTTGGTTCTTGAAGGCCAACAGGAGGATGTCATTGCTATTTATTTTCTCTATGACCTCCAAACCTGCTTCTAAAGGGCTCAACTGATTGGGTCAGACCCACCAAAATCATTTCCCCTTTGGTTAACCTAAAGACAACTAATGAGGGGACTTAAGTATATCTGTAAAATATCTTTATCTTTGCTCTAATGTAATACAATCCAGGAAGCTATAGCTCATCATCTTTGTCATGGTCTACTGGATAGAAGTTGCAGGTCTGCTCACTGTCAAGGGAGTGTTACAAGGGCATGGGTCATTGGTGGTCACCTTAGAATGCTGCTTCCCATAAGATTTAAACAAAAAATAACATCAAGGTTATGAATATGACAACTGTGAAGTGTATTTCTTAGTATTTAGGATATAAAATTTAATCTGAGCACAGTGACACATGCCTGTAATCCCAGCAACTGGGGAGGTGGAGGCAGGAAAGAATCCCAAGTTCAAGGTCAGTCTCGGCACTCGTTCTAGATCTTAGGTAGAGGAAATTATTTCAATTTTTCATCATTGAGTATGATGTCTATGGGTCTTTCCTAAATGTCCTTTATAGTGGTGAGGTACCTTTCTTCTATGCCTGATTTGTTGACTGTTCTTATTATGAAAGAGACATTAAATTTTGTCAAATTATTTTTCTGTGACCAAGGAGATGAGACTTTATATGTCCCAGAAAGAATTGAGTATCAAAAGCTGTGCTTGTGAGAACTTGGGTGTAGAACATCGCTAACTAAACCTGAGCCAGACACAGTGGACCACCCACCACTGCAGGCTGTCTGTGGCCGGCACAGACCTGAACCAAAAGCCAACTGGCAGTGGCTATCAAAATGACCAGTTGTCCACAGCGACACCATGTGGCTGTAAGAAGTAATGACAACGTATGACCCTGGCTAACCTTAACTCATAAAATGTAAGCTTCCGGAGCTCATAAAATATCAGGGCAGCCTAAAAAGAAGATGTTGAACTTCCTTCTCGTCTGGCATGCAAGAGTTTCTCTTGACTTGTTGTTACTCCTGTTGTTGAACGAAAAAGAAAAAATTATGGCCAAAATTGCCCTCTAGATCCAAACTAGGAAAAAAAATTCTGTCTCTTAGCACATAAAGAAGAGCTTTCCAAAAAAATCCCTTTTTACAAGAAAAATATAGGAAACTCTGGAACTAGGTTGACCAGAAACCACCACAGGTGTTCTGGCTGGTGGCCAAGTTGGGACCTGGAGCCCCCTTCTGTCTCAGACTCCCCATTTACTCACCCCCGTCTTCATCGGTTCCTCACCAGAATCCAAGAACCCTGCAGAACATAGTTTAAAACACACTTTTTTTGATGACAGAAAGACTATGAAGAATTAAACTCAAAAGATGACATCACCAGATCACAAGTGGAGAGCAGAGGACATTTTTGAGGGTGCCAAGAAGACACATTAAGACTGGGGATGAGACAATCAGACTGTAAGAATTTCACCAACGGACAGACAAGCCTTAGGTCTGGGTAATGTTAGACATCAAAACGCACAAAACACGCTGAGCTGAATTTTATTCTAAATATAAAAATCTATTTGTAAGTCGTTATCAAAAACAGGAATCAGGAAGAAAAGCTATCTCTCAATCCTGGGAGAAAGGACAGATCTCAGGCTGTCTGTGAAATACCTTTGTCACCCTAACATTCTTAAATATTTTTATGTTGAAAAGGTTCTTTTATACCAGATTTTTCCCCCTCAATTCCAGCTTGTAAAAATATTTTCATTCAAATTCTACCAAAAGGTAGGGGACTTAAACCTGTTGTTATGAAAAACCTTGTTTTAAAACTAACTTTTAGGGGGAAATCTAATAAAAGAATTCTGAACAGAAAAGTGCAGAGGATATCTACTGGGATAGAAATAAAATAAACTTTTCAAGTAATTTTTTAATTAAAAAATCTGGTAGGAAGCCATATTTCTAACATAAATGTAGAACTTAAGTATGTTGTGATGAATGTCATGTTTTCAAGCTAGTTTTGGTAGAGGAAAATAACTGGAGAAAAAAAAACATTTGAAATAGGAACATTTGGAATTTAATTGTGATGTTTTCCAAGCTAGTTTGGAGAAAGATTTTAGTATAAAACATATTCTTTTTTAAAATTTTTTATTTTATTTATTCTAATTAATTCTATATGACAGTAGAATGCAATCCAGTTCATATTACACAAATAGAGCACAATTTTTCATGTCTCTGGTTGAACACAGAGTCACACCATTCTTGTTTTCATACATGTACTTAGGGTAATGATGTCCATCTCGTTCCACCATTTTTCCTACCCCCCTGACCCCCTTCCCTTCCTTCCCCTTTGCCCTATCTAAAGTTTGTCTATTCCTCCTATGCTCTCCACCCCACATCCCCATTATGAATCAACATCATTTACATCAGAGAAGACATTCAGCTTTGGTTTTTTGGGATTGGCTTACTTCACTTAGCATTATATTTTCCAACTCCATCCATTTGCCTGCAAATGCCATGATTTTATTCTCTTTTAATGCTGAGTAATACTCCATTATGTATATACACCATTATGTGTACATACCACTGAGTAATATTCCATTATAACATTCATCTACTGAAGGGTATCTAGGTTGGATTCATAATTTAGCTATTGTGAATTATGCTGCAATAAACATTGATGAGGCTGTGTCCCTGTAGTATGCTGATAAAATATATACTTAACAAAAAAAAAGTGTAGAAGTTGGGTGCAGTGGCGCACACCTGTAATTCCAGCAGCTCAGGAGGCTGAGACAGGAGGATCGTGAGTTCAAAAACAGCCTCAGCAATAGAGAGGCACTAAGCAACTCAGTGAGACCCTGTCTCCAAATAAATATACAAACCAGGGCTGCGGATGTGACTCAGTGGTCAAGTGCCCCTGAGTTCAATCTCTGGTACAAAATACACACACACACACACACACACAGACACACACACACACACACGGTATTATTTAAGCAATATATTTACTTCCACTGACACAGACAAATCCTTAGGAGGTTCTTTGAAGCTGAGATGAAACCATCCCAAATAAACCAAAAGTAACTAGCCCTCTGTCTACCTACCCCTCAGCTGCTCCTTATGACCAGGAATGGAACACAGGCTGTCCCCAGGGGTGGGACACAAGCTTGGGTGAGATGGTTCCCTTTAGTTCAGGGGATTCCCTACGAGGGACTGAGTGGCAGCTGGGGTCTGGGCAGGATTCTGGGAAGTGCTCAGCTCCACTGTCCTCAAACAGCATCAGAGCCACACTTAGGGAATTTAGGAAGAGCTGTGAGACCACAGGCAGGTACTTCAGAGCTTCACCATCCATCACCAACTCCAGATCAGATGTCGGAATGAATATTCACATTCTCAAACTGGCAGCCCCCCCAAAAAATTGTTTTAAATTATTTGAACAAGAAAAAAGGTAAAAAAGCTACATGAGGCAACTTTATTCATTTTTTCCATGAGGAAACTCTAACAAATTCCGAATTCCAACTCCACATGTTGTTGAAACACAAGTGATGACGTCACAAGTTTAGAGGAGAAAGCCAGGGACTGCCCAGAGGCAGCGGTGCTGTAGTGAACAGATGTGGGTGGGAAGTTTCCTTATTTCCCCAGATTTAGAACCTGACATCCCAATTTCAGGCCAAGAAAATACCACATAATAAACACATTTGGGGGGACACCCCAGTAGACCCACCCCTGCAAATTCAAAGAAAACATTTGGAGTCAACAGAAACCCAGTTATTCATAATGAGTTTTCTTCTTCCCTTCCACATTCATATTCCTCATCTCAAGATGAGCAAAAAGCTGGCAGGAGAAGCATTGTGCCTGCCCACTGCCAAGGATAATCACACTTTATTTTCTCACTGGGCAGCAGTCTCACTGGTCTCTCCTTTGTGTGCTATTTGAGAAAAACACAGGCGCGTGAGGACAGGGTTCCCAAATAAAATACAGGATGCATGGGACTTACCAAAAAGTATTCACCGTTTATCTGAAATTCAGATTCAACTGTATGTCCTGTGTTTTCTTTGCAGAATCTGACAATTTTAATTGGGAAGAACATCGGGACAGAGGGACAGTGGAACGTGGACACCACTGAAGGAAGCTGGCTTGAGCCATCGTGTAGTGCCCATTCAAGATCCCTAACAAGGAGGAGGATCCAACACTAAACCTGCGAGGGCTCTCCCTCATCCAGCAAGGAGGTCCATGGAACAGGGTAGAGGAGAGTGCAGCTGTGGAGTCAGGAATCAAGACCTCCAGAGACCAGGCTGGAAGCAGGTCTGATTTTATTGCACAGTTACCATGTTGATATGCACCGGCAATAGCTTAGCAGATTATAGGCAGCCACCAATCCAATTTCTGGCTAACTGTCCTTGCAGCAACTAATCAAGAAGCAGGCCGTGGAGCAAGTGCTGTGACTGCAACACATGGGCTCTCGCCCAGGGCTGTGCCTGCCACTCACAACCCTAACACAAGGGGAGTGGCCTGCCACTCAGGCGCCCTTACCGTGTGCCATGTAGGCAGTACGCCATGCACTTGTCCCCACATAAACCTGTTGGGTGGACTACTTGGGGTGGAAAGTAGGGAAGTTCCAAAGGGTTCTACAAAGAACCCATCCACATGGATTCCAAAAGAGAGCTATTATGTGTCCTGATGCAAGAACATGAGAACAGGTACTATATTCAAAAGGCTCTCCCAGGAACAGAAATAAGGGAGCAAGAGAGGGATGAGACAAAATACATCAGTAACAGTTCACCTCCAGAATTATTTTTGTTTAAAGGAAGAGGTTGAAGAATTATCAGGCAGCTCTCATTCCCTATTGGATGCAGATTTTCTAGGGCAGTGACTCCCCTGGCACTTCTGCCTGTACTTGTGGGCTTCTTTTTCCAGACATTGAGACCCTGGACAGAGAATTGAAGGGCTTCCCACTCTTCATGTGGGATGCTGCCTATTGTAGGGGCATCTGAGATCACATAAAGGCAGGTGCAGGAAAGGATGGGGGGGGGAAGGTTCTGAAAACAGGCAGAATCTGCATCAGATTTCTACTTAAAAGTTAGTGCTAAAGTTAAATTTATTGTGAAATCCACACAAATGAGAGTTAATTATTAAACAACCAAGAAGTCTTTCTATTAATATGATTCCACCATAGCATGATCTCTATAGTTACGTATAAAATAAAATACCAGAAGCAAAAGCAACGAAAGAAAAACAGGCTTAATTAAAATCTTTTGTGTTCCAAAGAACATGATCACAAAAATGGAAATACAACTCACAGAATAGGAGAATATATTTGCAAATCATATGTCTAATAATAGACTCAAATCCAGAATATATTAAAAATAAATTCTTGCAACTAAATATTTAAAAGACAAATAGCCTAATTAATAATTCAACAAGGATCTAAATACACAATTTTCCAAAGAAGTATTAAAATGGCCAATATAATACATTAGAAGATGCTCTGCATCATTAACCATCAAGGAAATGCAATTTGAAACCACAGTGAGATACCATTTCACATCTACTTGGAAGAATATAATCAAAGATAATAATGAGTATCATGGGCATGGGAAGAAACTGGAACTCTGATGCACTGCTTGTGAGACTGTAAAATAGTACAAGTAGCTTTGGAAAACAATATGGCATTTCCTCAAACCGTTAAACACAAAGTTGCCATATGACTAGAAATTCAACTCCTAGCTATACACCCAAGAGAAATGAAAATGCATAACCCCATTAAAAATCTGTAGTTGAATGCTCATGCAACTTTAATCATAAAAGGCAAAAAGTGAAAACAAATGAGGTGTCTAACAATTTAAAGAACAAGACATGGATACCTACCCTCGCTGCTTCTATTCAACATAGTATTGGAAGTCTTATTCAAAGAAATTGTTTATGCATAAATAAATAATTTCAGAATTTCCAATTCAGAAAGGAAGAAGTAAAATTGTCTAAATTTTCAGGTGACATGATCTTATATAGAAAACCCTAAGGACCACACACACACACACACAAAAAAAAAAATACCTGTTAGAACTAAAAAATGAATTTAATCAAATCAAAAGATAAAAACAAAATCAACATACAAAAATGAGTAGTTCTTTTCTATACACAACAACTATCCAAATATAAATGAATCAAGGCAAAAAAAACCTTCATTACAATAGCCCTGGGGAGAAAAAAGGAATGAATTTAGCCATAAGATGAACAATCTTTTTACTGAAAATTATGAAACATTGATAACAGAATTGAAGGAGATACAAATAAATGAAAGGATATTCTGTTTTCATGGAATAGAAGAATTCCTATTGTTAAAATATCCATTCTACCCATGATCTACAGATTCAATGCAATTTCTGTCATTTTTCACAGAAATAGGAAAAAATAATCCTAAATTTGTATGGAACAATGAAAGACCCTGAATAGGCAAGCAATCTTGGGCAAATAGAACTAAACTGGGAGCATTATACTACCTAAACATCTTTTCTTTCTTTCTTCCTTTCTTTCTTTCTTTCTTTTTTGGACCAGGAATTGAACTCAGGGACACTTGACCACTGAGCCACATCCCCAGCCCTATTTTGCATTTTATTTAGAGACAGGGTCTTAATGAGTTGTTAGGGCCTCACTGTTGCTGAGGTTGGCTTGAACTCATGATCCTCCTGTCTCAGCCTCCCAAGCCTCTGGGATTACAGGTGTGCACCACTGCGTCCAGCCTTACCACCTTATTTTAAAACACACTAGAAGGCTACAGTAATCAGAACAGTGCGGAACTAGCACAAAAACCAAGGCAGAAACCAGTGAAACAGAATTGACAACCTCCAAATAAATCTACAAGTGTATGGTCAATGGATCAACAGAGGAGCCAAGAAGACACAAGGGAGAAAAGACAGTGCTTTTAATGAATAACATCAGGAAAACTAAATGCCCACCTGCATAAGAACAAAAATGGACCCTCACCTCACACCAAGTATAAAAATCAACTCAAAATTGATACAATACTTAAATTTAAGACCTGAAAGTGTAACACCACTAGAAAAGAATATTGGGGAAAGCTCTACAACATTGGTCTGGATATGATTCCAAAAACTGGCAACAAAAGCCAACATAAACAAGTGAGATTACATCAAACTACAAAGTTCCCATACAACAAAGAAAACAGAGTGAAGAGCACCTACAGAGTGGGAGAAAATACCAGAAAACCCCACATCTGATAAGACAGTAATAGCCAAAATAAATAAGGAGCTCTGAACAACTCAGAGAAAACAACCCAGTTCTAAAAAGGACAAAGGACCCAGACATTTCCTAAATGAAGCACACAAATGGCCAACAGGTACAAGAAAAATTCTCAATATCACTCTCCAAAGAAAAATGCAAATAAAGCCACAATGAAATTTCACTTCATACAGGTTAGGCTGGCTTTTATTAAAAATACAAAAGATAAGGGACTGGGGATGTAGCTCAGTTGGTAGAGTGCTTGCCTCACGTGGGCCCTGGGTTCAATCTCCAGCACCACCAAAAAAATATATATATATATATAAAACAAAAGTATATGAGGGCATGTGGATAAAAATCAACAGTTATATGCTGTTGGGGAGAATGCAAATTAGTACAGGCACTATGCAAAACAGGATGGAGGGTCTTCAAGAAACTAACAATGCTATCATCCATGTGATGCAGTAATCCCACCTCTGTGTATACTATGTCAGAGGAAAAGATAACAGTATGTCAAAGAGCCACATATACTCCCATTTTCGCTGTATTACTATTCATAATAGCCAAGATATGAAATTAATCTAAGTGGATCAATAGATGAAGAAATAAAGAAAATGTGATGTGGGTATATGGATGTATGAGGGTATGTGTATACACACACATACACACACACACACACACACACTATGAAATATTATTCAGTCTTTAAAAAAAATTATCATTTGTAACAACATGGGTAAACCCAGAGGTCATTATAGTAAGTGAAATAGGCCAGGAACAAAAAGACAAATACCACATGATCTCATTAACATATGGTATCCAAAAACTAATAGTTAAACTCATCGAAGCAGAGTAAAATGATGGTTACCAGGAGTGAGGAGGAATGGGAAGAAGTTGGTCAAAGTGTACAAATTTTCGTTTAGATGTGATGAATAAGTTCCAAAGATCTGTGTATAGCATGGTGCCTATGGTTAATAATAACATATTACATACTTGAAAACTGCTAGAATAAATCTTAACTGTTCCTACCATCAGGAAAAAAGTATGTTCCATGATGGATATGTTAATCAGATTGATCTAATCATTTAACAATGCATACACATATCTAACATCATGTTGTAGACCATAAGTATATACAATTATTCATTATAACTTAATAAAGCTATGGAAAAATAAAATACCCAAGGACTGATAAATAGATCAACAGAATGTGATATGTGCATAAAATAGGTTATTCAGCATTAGAAAGGAATGAATTATTGACACATATTAATATGGCTGAACCTTGAAAACCATCATGATAAATGAGGTCCATCAGCCACAATAACCATATGTTATGAGTCCATTCACATAAGATGTTCAGTATGGGCAAATATATAAAAAGGATGCCTAGGGCTTGGGGCTGGGGTTGGAGAGAAATAAGGAGTGACTGCTAATAATTATAATGAATGATACAAATGTTTTCCAAGTAGATATAGGGATGATTGCACAAATATGCTAAAAACCACTGCACTTCACAATTTTGTCTCAGTAGAGACAAATTTTAAATTTTAAGTGGACATTCAGAGTGATAATGTATTAAGATAAAAAAGACACTAAATATCAGTATGTAGTGTGATCAGTTTATCAAAAATACTGAACAGCTTCTGTATGCAAAATACCATCAATAAAACTATGGAGAAAATTTACAATATAACAATAAAATAAGTCATTCTGTGACATGCGGATTTGATACATGCCAAAGATGCCTGAGAAACAAGGGAAAGTTAATGACATTTTTTCCCTCAGTACTGGCATTTTTTTTTTGAATTTTAAGTGAAGGAGAACAATCAAGATGGATAAAATTAAAATCTTAATGGTTCAGCCCTTGGCTGTATTTTGTAAAGGTTCATAAACACAAGCCTATGCTCAGAATGTACAGAAATCCTGAGAGATTACCAAACACAAATGAATTGCCAGTGGATGCTTCCACACAGAATTAAATACTACCCTTTTTAGATGAACAAATGATTTATTTATCATTGCAGACTCTTTGTTGGGAAAAGCTAAAAAAAAAAATTTCGATTCTAAGACATCCTTAAAACTTTAGCTTTTGTCTACCATCTCAAAAAATTAAAAAAGAATCCTCAGTTGGGAGATTCACCTTGTAAGATGAGACTCTGAGGTGGCTTCTTTCTCATTCTTCTAATGAGGTAAAAACATCCTGCTCTTTCTATTCCATGAGCATCTGGACAATCTCCAAACCCAATGAAACTGAACATTCGGCTCAGTGACAACACATTATTTAACTCACCTGGGCAATTTAAGATAATACAACATGACTCAAATCTGTGCAAGGAAAGTTGTCAGGTGGAAGTATTTCTTCCTAAGGAAAAACTGGTAATCGAGAGGGAAACTATGGTCCAAATTATAAGCAGGTTCAGAGAATTGCTCTGATTCCATAACCACGTGCAAATTTGGTCCCTTCCAGATCTTTAGGGAGCGATTTCCAAAGGCTTCAAGCTGAATAGATGGCTAGATGAATGAAGAAAGCAATTTTTGATTTGTGTGTGTGCATGTGTGAGTGTGAGTGCACACACAAAAAATAAAATTATGGAGAAAAGATATATAAAAAATACAAATAGATTTGTGTATGTAATGATTCGTATATTTGGCATTTTTATAAATATTTCATATATTTTTATGATTAATTTATAATTTACATATAGTTTATATAAATTACATAGATACATATATATGCCAACTATAATCCATAATATTAGGGAGAAAATTTACAGTACAACAATAAGTCATTCTATGACCTAACAGGAGTATTTTGATGCATGCCTGATAAATACATTTATCTATCCAACACACCCTACGTGAATCTTGAGTAAGAATCCATAACATAAAAGCTGGCTATGTCCTTCCACCGAGTTAGCATTTACTTTTCCCCTGAGAGTTTCTCAGACACTCTCACATCAGCTCTTCCTTCACACCCTCTGCAGGAGACAGGAGAAAAAGACACATCACCCTTTCCATCACCATGTGCTGGTTATCTGAGATGCAAAATAAATGGTAAAGAAGGGAAAAATCAAACCCATTGCAGAATTGCCTCTTTATAATTCCATATAGGCAAATTTACCTAAACAGTGTTTTTTTTTCTGAAAGAGAGAAGTTTGAGAGTCTTAGCAAGGACATGCTAAAGTGTTTTATTTCTAAGTGAGAGCAGTTCCCACACTTGGTTCAAGTGCTAGAAGATCCAACACTACTCAGTCATTTAATATCTTTAATTAGCTCCCCTCTGAGACTACAAAACTGAGGCACCCACATTCATATAGCCCTCAGGAAACATTTGACTGCACTCTAAAGTAGACAATATGGTTTCTGCCTCTTCTGGGAGTGTTCAGTGGACAGAGGCCTCCCCCAGCAATGTCCTTCATTAGCAAATGTGAACAGTGCCCCACCTTGAGGGACCAATTCCCTCTGCACCCAGCACCTTTTCTGCCATGGTCACTGTTTCTCAGGAAGAATCCCCGTAGTAATGCATATATCCAGGGCTCTCCTTGCTATTTCTAGCAAGTGATCCCAGCAGCAAAGGGTATCAAATTTATTGAGGATTATTTTTTTTTCTGCAACATTGAAATTACTTGACCTAAACATCTCTTAGGATGAGCTCGGAGCAGAGCCCACTGTTCAGAGAGAGGCTCTGTTCTGAACAAGTTTGGGAAGGAAAGAAAAAAAATAGTAATTATTAAGCCTCTAAATGCCAAGGCACTTTAATAATATGCATAGAAAAAGATCAGTAAGAGTGTAGGCCAAAATTACAGGATACCATCAAGATACCAGAGGATATTCTTTTCCTTCAGTGACTAAGCATTATTTTCCTAATTTTCTATGAAGAATTGTATTGGGGGGTAAAAACTCTTTTAATATCTTTATTTTTTATTTTTAGTTAGATTTGACAGTAGAATGTATTTTGGCAGAATATACATACATAAAGTATAACTTATTTCATTTAGTTCCCACTCTTGTGGTCATACATGATGTAGGTAAAGATTTTACATGGGAGAGATAAGAAGATTCCAGATAATAAAAGAAAGCCTCACTTTCTTTTAAAGTTTGGATCTTGAATATCCTCCAAAGGCCCAGATGTCGAAGGCTTGGTTCCCAGACCCTGGTGCTATTGGGAAGTGAAGGAACACTTAGGAGGCAGGGTCTAGTGGAAGGAAGTGAAGTCACTGCGGTATGTCCAGTCCCTGCTTTCTCTTTGCTTCTTAGCTGCCATAAGGTAAACAGGATTCCTCTACCCTGCCTTCTCACAACGATGCCCTGTGCCACCACAGGCTCAAAGCGACAGAGTCAAGTGACTATCAACTGAAATCTCTGGAACCAAAGGCCAAAATAAACCTTTTCTCCTTTTAAGTGGCTTAACTCGGGTATTTGTCACAGTAACAGAAAGTTGACAAGCATAACTGCTATCCCTAAAAATAATCACACTAGCTTTTTATTTTCTTTTTACCAGCTTTTATCCTAACCACTGTTGTGGGAAAGAAACAAACATAAAATATTGCAAATTTATTTGGTATGTTTGATCCTGGCTTTTTTTGTCCTGAATTTTGTTTTAGAAATCTAAAACCTCCCTGTTCTTTTCTTTGATTCTTTGATCACTAAAGATGATCCCCCGACACACACACATACAAACCAATTTCAGCCTCCTCAAAGTTCACAGCACTGATGGTCATCCTAATGCTAAGGCACTATTCCCAAATTCCCAAATAATTCTCCGGGTCTTTTGAAGGTGAAGACAAAAGGCTTTATTGCTGGTCGGTGGTCGGGAGTGCAGAGACTAAACAGTTCTGCAACCCTCAACCCCAATCAAGCTTATAAGGCTTAAAACCACAAAAAAACGGGGGGCAGGAGAAGCAATCATTACCACAAGATACATCTCATAAAAATGGAAAATTACCAGGCTACAAAAAAAAAGTCACATTCTCAGAAATTACATTTTCAAAAAAGCAGAACTTACATTCTCAGAAAAATAATCTTGTATTAGTTCCACTGAACAAGGAGTTTTGTGGTCAGGATGCAAGTGGGTGCCAGTGGAGGTGATAGCCTTCTATACGAGTGGGTTCATGTGGAAAGGGGCCAATTTCACACAGGGTGAGGTGTCTGAACAAGATGAGTTAAGTCTGGGCTGATTTTCAAGTCAGTATCTTAATCCATGAAGAATCCATAACATAAAAGCTGGCTGTGTCTTTCTACAGAGTTAGCATTTACTTTCCACTAAGTCATCCTGACCCAATCACATGGAAAGAATCGTCTATCCATGGATCCTCCTATGTGAGGCTGCTGTTTACAATTCCAAAGAAAGAGAGCACGGTGCCTGTTAAGGCCAACAAGCCAACGTTATTCCACAGGGTAAAACTGGGAAGGAGCCAGCGAGGGGAAGGAACACCATGGAAAATACTAACGTGAAGAGTGCAGAAGGCTATTCTGTGTAAAGATGAGAACCTCCCCCATTGAAGGCAGAGTCCCGGGTGCCACCATTCCTAATATTTCCAATGGGATCCCTGCAGCTTATGGAGGACACAGACTCATTAGAATTCTGAGACAAACAAGGATTAAACTATACCCATAAGGAGGAATTAGGGAAGGATTAACCAATCTACTAGGAAAAGGGAAGAAGTCTTGGCAAAGCTACACTTCCAGAGAAGACAGAAAAGGATTCAAAGAACCTAAGGTAAGTACAGAAACCTAACTGGAAGGGAGAAAACCCAGCTCTCGGGGAGGCAGGCAGAGGC
The DNA here is from genome assembly GCF_045843805.1 of Urocitellus parryii. Lineage (NCBI taxonomy): Eukaryota > Metazoa > Chordata > Mammalia > Rodentia > Sciuridae > Urocitellus > Urocitellus parryii. The sequence continues at coordinate 39,581,644 of NC_135532.1, read as the reverse complement.
TGCTACTTACTAAAGTTCTTGGTGCTCAGTAGGGGCAAGGGAGCCTGAGTCCTTGTCCTGGAAGGTATCAGGTGCCCTCAAAGTAGGTCTTCCCAAGAAACAGAGGTTTTAAACAAACACAGGTCCAAAGGCCTTACACCCAATCACCCTTTGTCACCAGTTACGATTGAGAGCAAAATTTGGGAGCAAATGCAGAACTTTATAAAAGAAAGATCATATAACATCCCCAGTGGGATCTGGGGCAATACCCCATTAATCTTCCTTAAGTAAAATAAATGGACTTTGTGTACAACCAGTGACTTGAAAAATTATACTCTATATGTGTGATATGAAATTAATTGCATTCTGCCATCATCTATAACAAGTTAGAATAAATAAATAATTTTTAAAAAATATATGGAATTCACAGCAAGGAAGATAAATAAAGGAGATATCTTTATATATATAGATGTATTGGTATATTTATAGCTATCTAGAGAGATGATATATTCATATTCACATCAGTTTAATTTCTGCTGCCAGATGAGTTATGGGGGAAAAAAATAATTCCATGTTATGTGGATTTGGGGTTTCAGAAACGTGACTAAGAGAATGAGGGCCTATACTTTTTTAACGTGTCTCTTTCCCTGTGGAGACAGAACCAGGCTTTATTTTCCCTCCGCAGTGTCCAGCTGATGACTGGTGCTCAGTAGGCGTGTTGAATTTAATTAATTCTCAAGCTGTGAGCCTCTCTTCCATTTGCTAGTGGCACTGCCCCGAGGCACTGGACATTCCCGCAAGGAGAGGGTCAGTCAGTTCCCATGTACACTGAGTCTCTTTGATTTGAAGGAGTTAAAAGCAAAATACATTTTATGCCTAATTTTAGCTCATTCTTTCCCAATTCCAGGCATTTCCATTGTTGAAGCTTTCTGAAGTTTATGAAGGCCAAGAATTAGATTTGAAATCTGATCTTGGTTAGGGACTTGGTAGCAATGTCCTGGAAGATCCTGAACAAAGGTTGACAAATGACAAGGAACATTCCATCCAGGGAAACTTTCTTTTATAAAGTTCTGCATTTGCTCCCAAATTTTGCTCTAAATTGTAACTGGTGACAAGGTACCCATTATTACCAATTCCTGTCTCTAATAATGGTCCCCATTATTACCAATCCCTGTCTCTAAATGTACTGAGCTAGAGACCAAGTTAATACCTAAGGCCTAACAGGAATAGCAATTTTAGCACATGCCCACAACAGGCTGGGCTTCCATGCGGTAGCCCCACGTAAGCAGCCGCTGTTCCCACCCACCACTGCCAGAGAAGCCTTTGTAGCAGACCCTCCCCCTCTGTCTCCATGCCCATCACTGTCACTGCTGCTCTGCCTAGAAATAGACATGTGGAGTTGTTCTCTAGGTCCCATGTCCTTAAGCAAGTGGGACAAGGTCATCCTTTCTCAGGAGTACAGGCAGTGTAATTAGTCTTATCTTTTACTCCATGAGAAATGGAGTTTGACCTTAAACTTGAAGGCAAGGAGAAAAATACAGGCTTAAAGTTCAATATCCAGAGCAACAAGGACACCAGAGAAGGCAGCCACAAATAGAACATCTCCGTTTGAACACGCAGGCCAACTGGGTATTTCTGTTTGTTTTCAAATGAGGTCCTTCCATGCACAGGAGTTACCTGAGCATGAAAACCTAATATAGAGAAACTTAAATATAGAGAACAGACAAATTTACTCTCTGACAATATTGCGAGTTTCAAAAAGTCACCTCAAGTTTGCTTTACTTAGTAAAATGTCTCAAGTGTATTTTTTGATTTTGCTGTATTTATTGTATAGATAAAACGTGTACAGAATTGAAAAATCAAAGCAACGAAATCAATGATATAGGGGAAATTAAGTCTTGGCTCCACTCCTGTCTCAAAAACCCCGGTTCCTCTTTCTAGTGGCAACTACTGAGACTGGATTTTCAATTTTTCTAGAAATATTCTCTCTCTATATTAAGGCATATCACACTTTCAATTCAAAGGCTTTCATTATACGCATGTTATTCTACACCTTGCTTTCTTTCTTCAAGTGCATTTAGATTATTGATTAGGAAATACTCTCTTAACCCCACAGTCAGGACTCCAAGCTTTTCTAGTCTTGTCTAGATAGTTGATCCCACTCTGGTTAGCTGGCAGTGGGAGGGAAAACTGGAAAGAGCTGGCATCCAGAAAAGGACTCCCGTCTACAACAGGTCAGGAAGCAGAAAAAGAAAGATACTAGAAGTTCCACCCCGAGGGTTCAGAAAAAATACCCCCAAAAACAAAAGATAGTGGACAGTCCTTGTCTGGACGACAGAATGACATATCATGTTTCCAGGCTCAGGAGGAAAGGTCCTGGCAGTCCAGGTACGTTGGGAGAAAGCTGTCACTACAGCAGGCTTTCAGTACTTGTGTGGCCCGGGAGTCAAGCCAGGCACTGGGAATGTGCCTGAAGAAGAAATCAGAGGCCCAGTCTTGAGGACGTGAACCCGGGAACCAGAGCAAGTGCCCAGGGGAGGCCAAACAAAGCAGAGGCTGCGATGGGGAGTTAGAAGGACGCCAAGTCCCCCAATATGAAGGCAGATTAAAATCAGTCTTGATGGCTGAGTGTGCGGGCAGGGTCTCTGGAGGGTCTCCTGACAAGGTGATAGGAGAGCTGTGGAGGTGGAACCAGGCGAGGCGAGACCCAGCCATCGAGGTTCCATCATCCACCCTCACACCTTGGTCACTATCTCCTAACTAGTTCTTTGTCCACAAAATGAGCTCCAAGCACCTATCTCTCAGTTCCTTTCCAACTCTGATTATCAGGCCTCACCTCCTGAAATCATTTTTTCCTTCTAGCTTTCCCAGGCGACAACCAGCAGATAAATGAATACCTCTGCTCTGAGAATGTCACCCTCGTCTACAAGGACCACACACATTCACAACTGTTCAGGGCCTGCCTACACCTGGATTCTGGACTTCTAGCCTCCCTAACTGTGAGAGGATACATTTCACTGGTTTCCAGTCACCTAGATTGTGGCACTTTGTTTCAGTAATCCTGGAAACTAACACAAATGCCCAGGAGCTTTTCTTCTTGCCTATCCATGTCTTTCCCCAAAATTACCATGCTGGGCTCCTTTTCCCATCCACTTCTACAACTTTGTAGGCCAGGCTGAAGTAGTTCTTAATCCAGACTGTTCCCTGACTCATCAAACCTGCTTAAATTTCTGACCTCCTTGTATATATACACATGGAATATTTATTATTCAACCACAGAGAAAAATGAAATTATGGCATTTGCTGATAAATGGACAGAACTGGAGACTATCATGCTACATGAAATAAGCCAATGCCCCAAAACCAAAGGCCAAACGTTCTCTCTGACACACAGATGCTAACATATAATAAGGTGGGAGAGGGAAAAATAGAAGTTCATTGGATCAGACAAAGGGGACTGAAGGTATGGGAGGGGGTGGGAATAGGAAAGGCAATAGAATGAATCAGACATAACTTTCCTAAGTACATATGTGAATACACAACCAGTGAAACTCCACATCATGTACAACCAACAGGATCCTAATAAGTCATACTCCATGTATGTATAATATATCAAAATACACTGTGATGTATATATAAAAAGAACAAAGAAATTTTTTTTTTAATTTCTTACCTCCTTGAACTTTTCATTGGTACTGTTCCCTTGATTGCCCCGTGTGTAGGTCCTTTCTCCTCAACTGGACTCAAGGTTCCTGAGTCCTGAATCTGTGCTTCACATTTCTCTTAATTCAATGTGGACCCACAGTATATATTGGTAGTAGCATAGAAAGATGTTTGCTTTTTGCACATAACTCCTACAATTTTGGAATATCCAGAATGATAAAGGTGTCAGGACCACCTTTTTTCCTAATGGGCTTGGCCCTTATGTAGCTTCATGAGTGGAGCTGGTGTCTGGAAAGTCCAAGCCTTGATTAGAAGTTTGAAACTTTTAACCCCTCTCATCTCCCCCCTCACACACAACCTCCAAGAAGAGAAGAGGAAGCAAGAAACTGAGTTAATCACCAATGACCAATGATTTAACCAATCACACCTATGCAATGAGACCTTCATTAAAACCCCTAAACAATGGGGTTCGGAGAGCCTACAGGTTGGTGAGCACATTGGGGTGCTACTAAGTATATATTCCAAGTTGAGAGGGGCGAAAGCTCCTATGCTTGGGACTCTTCCAGACCTTGCCCTGGGTATTCTTCATCTGGCTGTTCATGTGTCTCTTTTATAATAAATTATTAGACTTTGGTGAAGTACTTTTGAGATCTTAGAGACATTTTAGCAAGTTATCGAAACAGAGAGTGTGGGGACCCCTGATTTATAGCCTGCCAGTCAGATATATCATTGGCCTGGAAATTGTCACTGGCATCTGAAGTGGGGAGAGCCATGTGGGATGGAGCCTTTAAACTGTGGGATCCAACCTTGACTCCAGGTAGATGGGGTCAGAACTGAATTGAACTGTTGAAACCCAGCTGATGTCATAAAGCTGGACAAGTGGTATTGGAAAAGACCATGTATTTGGTGTCAAATGGAGAAACAAACAAACAAATAAACAAAACCTCTCATTTGGCATTTGGTGTCTGAGTGATGTGAGAAAGAATCCACTCAATAGCCAACAAGCAATCCATGATTCAACAGTATTAAAAGGTTACCAATTTCAAGAAATGGTAAGAAAAACACTCCATTGCTCTTCAGAAACTATTCCAAATATGTTCAGCATCTCTAATGCAATGAAACAATACCTATTGAAAAATGTGTTTTTTGTTTACTGTATTCAAAAAGAAAATGGATCTATTTAAATGTAAAATTCAGGTTGGGATAATTACTAGAAAGTTTACTAGAAAACATAGTAAATCAAATGCTAATGTACAGGTTGACTCATATTAAATCAAATGTAAATTACCAGAAATATATTTCCTTGAAGCTTAAACAATATCCCATTTTTAATACTATTCATTAAAAGTAATCTAAAATAATAATTAATAGAGTTCAAATAGGTGATAGATTTAAGAAGTCTAACGTATCCAGCCAAGTTATAGTTTTTATTGGAAAAGGAAAACTGAGAGGATATTTGGAACTGAGAGGACCAGGGTTAATGGCCATCTGATTGACCTAGATACTAATTTCCTTCTTAAATTAAATTAAAGTCCTATTATACAGTCTCTTGTCTGGCCATCAAATCTTGGCCTGAATAAAGCCGACAACAGGGAGCTCCGCTTTGAAAGGCACCTGTTCATTGCTGGTTAGGAACAGTAAGGACGCTAGAACAGGTCCTAGAACAGGTGCATCCCAAGGAGAAAGCCTAAAAAGAGGTCTCACAATGCTCCTTCCCAGCCCTCAGCTTTCAGCCCTCAATGGGAAGATTTCATCTCAGAACAAAGATGACTCTTCACCAGATCTGGGTTCACTAAGCAGCTTCGCCCCTGGTTTCGGTCCCCACCCCCACCCTTAGTCCTCAGAACCACTTCTCTGATGGCACTCCTTGGCGCTTCTTTCCACATAGTTATCCCCTAAACATCACCAGTAAGATCAGAAGTTCTTCAAAACACCAAGGCCCTGCCTTTGCTCTCAGCGCCAGCACATTCCACTCACAAGTTTTGTGAGTGTAAGACTTAAACTGAATAGATTTGAGGATGACTGTTACTGGGCCACTGCAGACACATTCAAATATTTACCCAGTGGAGTGGTCTCTATCTTTCCACCTCAAAATGAGGCTTTAAATTAGGTCATAAAGCAAAAAGGTAATAGGACCCTATATGAGTTACAATGTTTCATAGCAAACTATAGTAAGTTTAGCAGCTTTTTATTATTTATTATTTATTATCTTACTATTTCTTTAAGATAGGAGTCTGGGGCATAACTTAGTGGGGTCCACTGCAAGTCTGCCCCCAAGGTGGGAGCCGGCCTCAGTTCTCCTCTGGAGGCATAACTGGCAACAGATCTCTTCTGAGCTCATTAAGGCTGGAAGCAGAATTCCTGGTCTTTGCAAGTGGAACACTGCTCAGCTTTTAAACACTGCCACTCTCTGCCCCTGAAGGCCACACATAGTTCCTTGCCACATGGCACTCCCATATGCCTCTCACAATAGCTTCCTCAAGGTCAGGAGAGGAAAAGAGAAAATTGGCTAGAAGTTGTAATCACCAAATGTCATCTCATCACTTTGGCCGTGTTCTTTTGATTAAAAATGACACATTTCCCATCCATACTAAGAGAATGAGTTCTACAAGGATATGAACACAAAAGCTGGTGTCGTCAGGGATTACTTTAGAATTTGTCCATCACTATCCCAGTGACACTGGTGTTTATGAGGCTTCAGAACAATTATTAAAAGATTCAGTAAAGGTGGCAAAATAAAGAAGAGACTGTCTCATTGCATGGTTGTCAAGCTTGAATGCACCTTAGAATCACCTGGGGAGTTTTTCGAACTCCTATTATAGGCTACACCCTGAACCAGTTAAATCAGAATATCTGGGAGAAGATCTTTTTTTTTAAAATACCTCAACTGATTTCCAGAGTGTAGCCAAAATAGCAAAAACCACTATTTTCCTGGAATAGTTAGAATATTTGGGGCAAGTTTTGAAAGCTAGGAAAATGTTTTCTACGTGAGTTAGAGGAGGGGCAAGAGATAAGGCAGGAATGTTTGTAACTTCATGAAGTTGTTAGAGAAAGGAAGGCTTTGAGACATATTCAGGAGGTGACAACAATTAAGACCTTTGCCAAATGTGAGGTAAATAAAGCAGAAGGAAGCACAGGTCACTTCCTGATCTCCAGTTTAGATACCTGGGAAGATGGAAGGCACTAACTTGAAAAAGAAAATCAAGCAGAGAAGCTGGTTGGAGGATGGGGCAAGGTGAAGATGTGGAGCCCAGTTCTAGACCTGCCAAGGTCCACACATTCTTTAAACATACTTTAGTTTAACTTGCCCCAATGTTCCATTGGGTTGCTGACTCTGTTTTAATGTAGGTTGGGCATTGCAAACATTTTCCCAGTTAATTTATTCTTCTATTATCTTCTATTTTTCCATAGCATTCAGCTACCTACCACTGAGCCATGTAAATTCCATATCTAATTTCTTCCCCAAAAGTTTTTTTTTTTTTTTACCAGTGACACAACCCAGTGAATGACTTTTCCTATCACTGAATGTCAAGTAACTGTTGTACAACTGAAGTACTAAAGATCTTAATGTGTTGAGTTAGCAATTAAGGTGTTAAAGTTCCTAAGGTCCATAAAAACTGAGTCCTTTTTTTAAAAAAAAAAAAAAAAAAAACCTTTAGAAGGTGTTCAACTGGATTTCCTCATTACAATTTTTTGAAGCCTCTCACTGAAATGAAGAAAAATGAGTTTCCTGAAACCCTCAGAATTAGTCACCATCTTAGGCAAACAACCCACTTAACACTCTCCATGATGGAAAAGTGTCACCCTGGAGCTGCAACACTTCTACTGAAGGCACAATATTGTTCCAAAATAGGAAATCTAGAGATACTGGTAACAGTCCCCTGATGATGAATGAGGATTTTCAAGTTAGTGAAACTGAAATTGTGAGCTGATTCAGTGGCTCATTACCCTATTGGCCAACAAAAGTGTGGCTAGTGTTAAACTCTGGGAGAATTAATGCCTTTGCTCAAAACAGTTTGGCCTAACAACTTCTTCATACAATCCTGAAAAGTTATCAGTTGATTCATTGAGAACAGCATCAGAACTATTGTCTCCTCTCATAAATAGCAGCCATAATAAATGTTTAATCAAAAAAATGTATAACACAGCATTTCTATTTTAGTCACTTTCTAAGGCATTTTATCCTAAAATATAATCATTCTTCAGACCTACTCAAAGGAAATTACAGAGAACAAAACTTCTTTCAAAAAAAAACATAATATGCAAGCAACAAAAGATTTTAAGATAGCATCTGAAGCCTATCGAAGATAATAAAAATATTTCTGTTACTGTTTGCTCTCTCCTTATGAAAATAGAAATGCATTTTTCAAAAATAAACCAACTTCAGGATTCAGAGATGAGTATCAAGGACGATCTTTAAGCTGAAAGGAAATTCCCCAAGAAGATATTAATAGCTGAAATCTCTTAAACAAAGTGGTAAGCTGTGATTAAACGATACTTTGCCTTCTTCCTTGTTAAGAATGTTATTGTGTAGCCAGAAGGTACATTTTACTACAAAAGGGAAGTGGTAAGGTGTTTATCAGCAGGATTTTCTTGGAAAACAAAATAAATCTTTCCATTAACGTAGATGAATATTGTACCCTAAAGGTCCCATACATGAGCTGGATATGAATTAATGAGAAGCCCACAGTGGAAAACCAATCCTGTGAACTTTTTCATTTGTAAAACATTTTTTATTTCCAAAGCCCCTTCACAACCTTATCACATTTTATCTTAATAACATCTCCATGATGGGCAGATGCTCATTGTTCTAAGAAGAAGGAGGAGAAGGGGAAGGGGAAGGGAAGGGGAAGGGGAAGAGGGAGAAGAAGAAAGATCTGCTAACAGGCCAAGAGGCTTTGCAAACTCCCTCCTGAAGAGCAGGTCAGGATGAGGACAGGCAAAGGCACTTCCTATACCATGAGGATGATCACCCCCTTCAAAATCCCTGGGGCCTGAGGCCACCAGGAGCTCCACACAAAAAAGCTTTATACAGCTTCTTTTCCACCCATGAAACAACAAAGGAAAATACACTCAGGAGTCACTGGTTCCCTCTTCAACCAGTAGTAAATAACTTCATGAAAGAGAAAAAACATTATTATCTAAAATTTCATTTTCACCAGTGTTACTAACTTCACTACCCTCTGTATATCTGACTTCATGACAATCATTTCTTATCTCTTCTGCTTTTTCCTTCTTCCTTGAACTAACAGCAGAGTCTCAGAGTTCAAGAGAGCTCGGGGCCATTTCTAATTTTTTAGACTCCAGCATAACAAAACACAAAGAAAAGGCCAAAATAGGATAGCAAATTTATGATTTAAAAAAGAAAGAATGATTTTGGGCAAATAAGTACATGAAAAGATGCTCAACGTGATACGTCATTAGGGGAGTACAAAGAAAACAATGAGATACCATACCTATTAGAATAGTGCAACATACTTTATATACAGAGATACGAAAAAAATGTGCTCTATATGTGTAATAAGGATTGTAATGCATTCCATTATTGTGTTTTTTAAAAAATAATACAGATATAAATAAATAAAAGAATGGTTCAAAAACAAACAACAACAAAAAAAACCTACTGACAACCCTAAATTGGGCAAAGATGTATGAAACAAAGGAGCTCATTTATTGCTGGTGGCAATGAAAACTGGTACAGCCTCTTTGGAAGAAAGTAGGCAGTTTCTTACAAAATAAGATACCCTGACCATATAATCCAACAATAATGCTTCTTGATATTTACCCAAATAAACTGGAAACTTGTGTCCTCACAAAAATCTGTGCACTCATGTTTATGGATGCTTTATTCATAATGGCCCCAAATTACATGTCCTTCAATAGATGAGGGCATCAATGAACTCTGATGCACCCATACAATGAAATACTATTCAGCACTAAGAAGAAATGAGCTACCAAGCCATAAAAAGACAAGAAGAAAATTTAAACACCTACTCGTAAGCCAATTTGAAAGTTTAGATATTTTTTATTCCAACTATATGACATTCCAGAAAAGGGGCAAATATGGACACAAATGATCTGTGGTTGCCACGGGTAGGGGGAGAGGGAGAGAGCAACAGGGGAGAATGGAAGATTCCATGCACTCCATTGGAAACTACTCTGTATACTATAAAAATGGGTACATATCAATGTACATTTGTCAAAATCCATACAATAAACAACACCAAAAGCCAATCCCAATGTAAACCACGAAGTCTGGATGATAATGACATATAAATGTACACTATTGATGGTAACTAACCCATCACTCTGGTGAAGGATGTTTGTAGCAGGGAGACTCTACACATGTGGGGAGGGGGGCATATGGGAACTCTCCATACTTTCCAATTTGCTGTGAACCTAAAACTTTTCTAGAACATGAACTCTATTAAAAATTAATGCCTACAACAAACACATGCATACATGAATACAATGTATGTAAAGCTCCATTCAAAGAGACCATCACGACTCTTAATTTAAGGTCACAACAGTCAGTATTGCTAGTTACAAACAATACTATAGCTAGTTTAAATAGCAAAAAGCAATACACAACTACATATGTGTATATTAAAATAGCAAAAACAAACCACTGACCACACCTAAAAGGGCAAAGATGTGTAAAACAAAAGGGGTTCATCTCATTCATTGCTGATGGCAATGAAAAATGGTGTATTCACTTTGGAAGAAAGTTGGCAGCTCCTTACAAAATAAGTATATTCATAACATATAATCCAACAATCATGCTACCTTGCATTTCCCACAAGTAATCTGGAAACTTACAAAGGATATTTGTCAGCTTTCAGAATTTCTAGGGGAAACAGAGAACTTGATTGGAATGGTACACATCTTGAAAACCGCCTGGGAGCAATGCGGCCACAAGAAAGAAAGTGTTTTTCTAGCCCCTCTGCAAGAATGGGAGGTCAGTGCTGCCAGTCAGACACATCAGCACAAGATTTGGATAGGAAAGAAAGCAGGAGGAGGCTGTGGGAAAACTGATCATCTGGCAAGTGCTGGTGTAGGCATCTGGTTCTTTGGGGGTTCTTGGGCAGTTTGTGGTATCAAGGCTGAAAATCAGCAGAGCATTGCCATAGGATACAGATTTTAGCCAGACACAGTGGTGCACACCTATAATCCCAGCTACTCAGGAGGCTGAGGCAGGAGGATCACAAGTTTGAGACCAGCCTGGGCAACTTAGCAAGACTGTCTCAAAATAAAAAATAATGAGATGGGATGTAGATCTGTGGTAAAGTACCCAAGGGTTCAATCCCCAGTTCTACAGAAAGAGAAGGATTTCTAAATATCATTGAATTTGGAGCTCCAAATACTGCTGCTGGCCACCATGAATGACCTCTATTCTAATATGACCACAGTGTATCAAAATAGTCTATGTGGATTTCTCCCTTAGCCTATCAGCTTCTGAAGCACAGGAATCATGTCTCATGTATCTCAGAAACCCAGTATCTAGTACAGCACTGGGGATGGGAATTTCAATAAAATTTTGTTGATCCTAAATAAACTGAAAAGTGTTCCTTTCTAAGCACATGCAAGAGGAGAAGGGTGAAATTCCCAAGCATTGAGTTTTCCAGTCTGTTTGCACCCTGAATCTTTTTTTTTTAAAGAGAGAGTGATAGAGGGAGAGAGAGAGAGAATTTTTTTTAATATTTATTTTTTAGTTATCAGTGGACACAACATCGTTGTTTGTATGTGGTGCTGAGGATCGAACCCGGGCAGAACGCACGCCAGACGAGCCCGCTACCGCTTGAGCCACATCCCCAGCCCCTGCACCCTGAATCTTCTGCTCTAATCCAGAATCGCTCATTTTCAGTTTCTTGGGATCATAAGGTAAGATGAGAGTCCCCTTCTTCACTTTTTTAGAGCTATCACCTTTCAAATAAAATTGTTCTTTTCTCTTCGGTAAAGTCATAATTATAATAACACCACCAACATTTACAGAGTACATTTTATGAAGTGCTTTGATATTCATGACTCCCACTAGATACCGCAACAGCACTGCAAAATACACACCACACACACACACACACACACACATCTGTATGGTATATATATATTTGGTCTTATAAGGAATTACGAGGCAAACCTGGAATTTGCTCATGCTTACCAAGGTTTCCCCTGGATTCACGGGGGTCCTCTCTGCCAAGCTAGTTGGATTGGCCCATGGAGATTTTGGTTCTGTGTTTTGTGCCTCAGGCTCACGTGTGATTAGCATTTTGCTAGCTCTCATTTGTCATGTTGGCATCTGTTGCTGGAGCTGCTTAGGGTGGATATTAGTCATTTCAAGGAATTCAATTCAAATCCAGGGAGATGATTTCTTTAAAAAAAAATTGATGGGGGGAGGATTTAAAAAGCTCATGTCTTGTTACCCTTGAGAAAGGAGACGAGTTCTTTTAAGTTTCTGAGGATCAGCCTTCCAACCTGGCAGGTTTACTTGAGCTCTGAGACCCTTCTTCCATTGATGAGAATGCAGATGTGGTCAGCACCCGGAGCAAAATATGAGGACTACCGGGGGTGGTGTAAGGTTCTGTTCACCAAGTTCTGATGAGGCTGTACGTGATCAGGTCATTCAAAATAACCCTGCAGCTGCAGCAGCTGGTGTAGCAAAAGTAACAGCCGCTGCCCCTATATCCTCCAACTTTTACGAACACTCTCTCATTCCACCTCTCTCTCTTGCTTGAGCAAAGAATTCAATTTCCAGGATACCTGGACCAATTGCAAATGGCCCAGGCCAACAAAAGAAGAGCAATTGAATTTCACTCAAATCAAATCAAGCAACACTATGACCTGAGGCTTTCTTTTTTTATTTATTTTTTTTTTTTGTCCTTAAATGTTTTAAAACTTTTTTATCATCTCAAGTGGCTAAGAATTGAGATTATGTTCTTTGGTTTTCAAATATTTAATTCAGCTCCTTTCCTAAACTCAGCTATGGGGATGGCTCAGCTCTTAGCTCTTAGCTCTTTCCTATAGAAGTGAACTCCAGGAGAAGGCATGCTGGATGGAAGGGAAACTCAGGGCCCAGCAAACTGGGGCTGCGCTGCGGAACTGGGCAGGGTTTGAAAGAGGGGCCCAGTGGCAAGGGCTGGCCAGGAGCTCAGTCAAATGGTCTAAAGTGTCCACCAAGAATGAAGCCAGCCCAGATCTGGCCTTGGGACTCTAATCTAGCAGCCAACACAAGTCATGAGGTGGACCCAGGAAGTACAGGATAGTCAGCATCAGGTTGAGACGCATCATCATCCTGGAAAAGGGCAAAGAAACAACATGGCAACATGCAGAGCTTGGCCCCAGAGCCAAAGGATGTGTTGGAAATTCTGTTTTGCTTCTTGTTAGCTAAGTAACTGGGCCTCCCCTTGAACCTGTTTCTCTTCTATAATGAGACAGGGTCACACTTCACTTTGATGATTGTTGTGAGAACTAGAGAAAATGGTCATAAATCACCCCGTGCAATACTTCAGCAAAAGGCATGAAAGGAATGTAAGCAACGATGATTCTTATGATGGTCCTCCCTCTCACCACAGGACCAGGAGCAGTCACTGGGAACAAGGAAAAGACAGAAGGAGGTTTGCCAGAACCAGAATGAATCGCATCAGAATTGGAGTTTAGGAAATTTAAGAGATATTTGTTCTATAATTACACAAAGCACTGAATATTACCCCAGGGGTTGGGGGTTTTTTCCCCTTAAACATGAAAAATATCAAGTTATGCTTACAGGTATTTATCATCACCTCTCACATCGTACTAGTAGAATCTCTTGAAAGTCAGTTTCAACCATTGGAAAGTAGAGGTGGATGTGGGAAGGCAAAAGCTATCCATTATAAATCATTTCAGACAAAAATTAATGTTTAAAGTAGACCTACCACTACATTCCCAGATTAATTCCAAAGACATACAAAATTATTAAAAGTTAAAATAAGAACAACTCTCCATGGGAAGAAGAGTAGGTCCCAAGTTATTTCTCTTAAAAATTTTGATACAACTTTTTCTAAACAGTCCTCCATTCTGAAAGCAAACTTTCAACACAAGCACTTACTGCTTACTTCAGAATCTATGTTGTTCATCAAAGAAACACTCTGTCATCAAAAACAGGAAAGTCGTGAAACAACAACAAAATTTAAATAAGTTAATAATTCTGCTCAAAGAAGTTGAAATAAATATCCAAGAAAGTTCAGGGATAGTAAATACCACAATTCCTTATAACTCCTAGATTCGCCAAAGAATGATTAAAAAGGTAGTGTATTAACAAGATCTGTAAAATGGCAAAGCAACCAACAAGTTACATAAGCCCAAAGATTCAGTAAGACAGATCTAAATCCAAAAAAATAAGACAAAATTTCTTCTTTGAATTTTTTTTAATTTTTTCTCTCTCTTCTAAAAATCAGTATTTAGAAGGCACTAAAATATTCTGATGTCCTAGAACTATAGCAATCATTTGTGGAAACATACGTCCTATTATATCCTTTTTCCTTTCCTTCCTTCATTTACTCTCTAATAAGGGAAGTGAAAAGCTGGAGCAAACGGTGCAATCTGTCAAGGAAGTGGCTTTAGAATGAAGCTGATAGATAATGTCTTGGTGATAGCTGGTGCCTTAGTGTCCTCCAGAGAAACAGGATCAATAGGGTGTAATATAGTACAGATTTATTATGGGAATTGGCTCATGAGATTACAGAGGCAAAAAAAAAAAAGTGCATGATATGCTGTCTACAGTCTACAAGTTGGAGAAACAGGAAAACTGGTGGTATAACTCAGTCCAGATCTGGACACCTGAGAACAAGGAACCTCAGCATCCAAGGGCAGGAAAAGATGGATGTCCCTGCTCCAAAAGGAAGCAAATTCCCCTTTCCTCCACTCTCTCATTCTATTCAGGTTCACTTTTTTGTTATTTTCAAGGCTTCAGCTGATTGGATGATGCCCATCCACAAAAAAAAAAAAAAAAAAAAAAAAAAAAATTGGTGAGGCCAGTCTTCATTACTCGGTCTAGTGGTTCAAATCCTAATATCTTCCAGAAACGTCCTCAGAGACAAACCAGAAGTCATGTGTAACCAGCTCTCTGGGCATCTGTTAGCCCAGTTAAATTGACACATAAAATTAACCATCACAGCTGGTAAAAGAATTCCTGATAATGGTAATTTCATTTGTTCTGTTGAATGAAGAGGTAAAAATTTTGAAGCCTTCCAAGAAAATCGAGGAAATGGAGGAAAGAGCCTCACTGGAGGGGAAGGAGACAGGGCCTTGGATACCATTCAGCAGAAGATGAAATAGACTTCTCCAGTGAACATGTCATAGCTGTCTGAAGTGACAAAATCCCACTCTCTGGGCACACTATAAAATCCTCAGTGAAATTTCCTTAGTCTACCAGGTTTCTGAGTAAGTAGAGTCTCTAAAAGAAGAAAAGGGGGTGCTGGGTCTGCGTCCAGGTGACCCCAGGGTGATCAGAGAAGGCAGCAGTGGTTCTGGAGCCAGAGGACGAGAGCACAGTTGGTTACAGAATGTGTAGCACCCAAACCAGTCAGTAGACATGCACCCTACATCTGAACATGCTTA
This sequence comes from Urocitellus parryii, assembly GCF_045843805.1. Lineage (NCBI taxonomy): Eukaryota > Metazoa > Chordata > Mammalia > Rodentia > Sciuridae > Urocitellus > Urocitellus parryii. Next base: position 39,566,410 of record NC_135532.1, on the reverse strand, counting down.
ACAGAGAGCTGGCCAACCAACATGGGAAGGACAAAGGTGACAGGTAAGAATCTAGAGCAAGGAAAAAATTCACTCATAAAGCACCACTTAGCATAGATAACCAAACCATAGAATAAAACCTGATATTTCCAAATACCCTTAGCTCCAAAAGCAGCTAACCCATTACACTAGCACAGGAATCTGGGAAAACAGTCACTCAATTTTTTCTACTAATATATCCAAATGAAAAAGTATCCTCTTTCACTCATCATCCATGTTTCAGTCTGGCTGTCTTTTCCATCCCCTATCCTCACCTCTCTCAACCTTTCTTACTTCATCTTCATGTCCAAGAACACCAGGAAAAATATACACAGTTGTATGTAATATGAGTGTTCATGTCTCATAATTTTGCAGCTTTCCATTAAAGGGCATCAAGTATAGGAATAAAAAAGAGCCATCTCCCACAATAAGGATTTACAATGCAGAGTGCCTTCCATATAGTCAGTATAGAGCTATCAACTGTGAAGGATTCAGAAAATGCTATGGTCCCTTCTCTTCATAAGTTGATTGTCTGCTGGGGTTGTGGCTCAGTGGTAAAGCACTTGCCTCACACATGTGAGGCCCTGGGTTTGATCCTCAGCACCACATATAAATAAATAAAAATAAAGATATTGTGTCCATCTGTAACTAAAAAAAAATTAAAAATAAGTTAATTGCCTTGTCATTTGACTATAAATGTTGGTAATGTAAAAGAATAACTCTGTAATTAAAGTGAAATTTACTTACCCCTGGATTTTTCAGGTAACATCTTTGGGGAGAAAAAAAACAACATGCAAACAATATGTATATAAGAAAGAGTAATTCAACACAAAGTATAGAAGTGACCAAAGGGAAACTAAGTTTATATTCATGAACCAAAAATACAATACTGTATTCAAGAGAAAGCGATACCAAAAAATGCAAACTTTTTTTTTCTTAGACTTGTAGCCAAGAGGAACATGTTAATTAAATTTCAAATGCAATATTTTTTTCAACTTGCAAATTTGATGTTTCCATGGTGCCATCTTGTTCCTGTCTTTACTGACTAGTGAAGCCTGACCATCCCTTCAATATTAGTCACAATCCAAATTCTCAATTAGTTAAGTGGCTATCACAGATATGGAGCATTTTGCTTAAAAAATACCATTTTAATGTCCTCCCACTCTCTTACAAAGGTATAGAAGTTATCTTCACTTACAGTTAGAGGCAGAAGGATAAAAATTAACTACTTAATATGCTAATGAAACATCCATTCTCAGATCCTAGCTGCTTTCAGAGCAAACTTTGACAAGAAAGGAAGGAATTTTTAAACCTTTGACTCTGTGTTGCCCTTCTTCCTGCTCAAAGGAACTGTACCAACCTCTTTAAGTGTTACCAGCTAAAATTATCAGAAATGAAGGGCCAGCGAGTGATCAAGAATAGGAAACTTACAGAGAAAATTTAAATAATTAAACAACAGGTTCAGTGTGGTAAAAGCAAGCAGAATTTCTTAAAGGATTAGGATTTGGCATGCTAAGGGGAAGTGTGGAGACAATGATCTTATTAATGAATTTTAAAAATTGTAAAAATTTTTAACTAACAATTTTATTTTAAAGTTACAGCAAAATACAAAATTAATTAAAAGGTAAAGAAGTATTAACTTTTATTTAAATATTTAAATTTTTTGTGCTAGAGTTATCTTTATTAAAGCATTATAACTATACATAGTATTTGGGTTTCTTTTGATGAAATTATACATGCAAGGAATTTAATTTTAATTCCCATTCTCACTCCCTTTTCCTCCCCTCCTCCCTTCCCTGATTCTTCTTCCTCTACGTCACTAAACTTCCTTTCTTCTACATATACATAAAGTTGAAATTCCTTTTGGTACCTTTTTATGTAACTATAACATGATTTTGTTAAATTCTTTCCATTTTTCTTCTCCTTTCCCTTCCTTCCTCCCTCACTCCTGGTCTCCTTCTACTCTACTGATCTTCCCTATATATTTATGATTTCCAATCCCCTCCGCCACTACCTCTTTCCCTTATTTTGTTCAAGCTTTCACATATGAGAGAAAGCAATTTTCTGAGTTTGTTTTACTCCACTCAGCACGATTTTCTCCATTTCCATCCATTTACCAGAAAATGCCATTATTTCATTATTCTTTTTTAATTATTTATTTATTCTAATTTGTTATACATGATGGCAGAATGCAATTCATTTCATATTACACATGTAGAGAACAACTTTTCAAAGTATTTTCACACCATTCGTGTCTTCATACATGTACTTAGGGTAATGATTAACTCATTCCAACATCATTTCTACTCCCCGACCCGCTCCCTACCCCTTCCTCCCCTTTGCCCTCCATTCCTCCCATGCTCCCCCACCATCGCCATTATGAATCAGCATCCTCATATCAAAGAAAACTTTCGGCCATTTACCTGCAAATGCCATGATTTTATTCTCTTTAAATGCTAAATCATGTTCCATTGTGTATATATACCAAAGTGTTCCTATCCATTCATCTACTGAAAGGCATCTGGGTTAGTTGCACAATTTAGTTATTGTGAATTGTGCTGCTATAAACATCTATATGGCTGTGTCCCTGTAGTATGCTGTTTTTAAGTCCTTTGAGTATAAACCAAGGAGTGGGATAGCTGGGTCAAATGGTGGTTCCATTCCAAGTTTTCCAAAGAATCTGCATACTGCTTTCCAGATTGGCTGCAGTTCCACTAGCAATGTATAAGTGTACTTTCTCCCCACATCCTTGCTAACGCTTATTGTTTGTATTCTTGATAGCTGCCATTCTGACTGGAGTGAGATGAAATCTTAGAGTAGTTTTGATTTACATGTCTCTAATTTCTAGACATGTTGAACATTTTTTCATGTTTGTTGATTGATTGTATATCCTTTTCTGAGAAGTGTCTATTCAGTTCCTTGGCCCATTTATTGATTGGGTTATTTGGGTTTGTTTGTTTGTTTGTTTGTTTTGGTGTTAAGGTTTTTGAGTGCTTTATATATCCTAGAGATTAGTGCTCCATCTGATGTGCTTGTGGTAAAGATTTTCTCTCATTCTGTAGGCTCTCTATTCACTTCATTGATTATTTCTTTTGCTCAGAAGAAGCTTTTTAGTTTGAATTCATCCTATTTATTGATTCTTGGCTTTAATTCTTGTGCTATAAGTCTTATTAAGAAAGTTGGGACCTAATCCAACATGATGGAGATTTGGGCCTACTTTTTCTTCCATTAGGCGCAAGGTCTCTGGTTTAATTTCTAGGTCCTTGATCCACAAGACCTTTAAAGAAGAACTAACACCAATACTTCTCAAATTATTTCATGAAATAGAAAAAGAGAGAACACTTTCAAACACATTCTATGAGGCCAATATCACCCTGATTCCAAAACCAGACAAAGATACATCAAAGAAAGAAAATTTTGGTTCAATATCTCTAATGAATATAGATGCAAAAATTCTCAATAAAATTCTGGCAAATTGAATACAAAAACATATCAAAAAGATAGTGTACATGATCACGTAGGGTTCATTCCAGGGATGCAAGGTTGATTCAACGTACAGAAGTCAATAAATGTAATCTATCACATCAATAGACTCAAAGATAAAAATCATATGATCATCTCAACAGATGCAGAGAAAGCATTTGATAAAATACAGCATCCCTTCATTTTCAAAACGCTAGAAAAACTAGGGAAAACAGGAACATACCTCAATGTTGTAAAGGCTATCTATGCTAAGCCCCAGGCCAACATAATTCTAAATGAAGAAAAATTGAAAGAATTCCCTCTAAAAACTGGAACAAGACAATGATGCCCTCTTTCACCATTTTTATTCAACATAGTTCTTGAAACTCTAGCCAGAGCAATCAGACAGACAAAAGAAATTAAAGGGATACATATGGATAGGAAAAGAATTCAAATTATCACTATTTGCTGACAATATGATTCTATACCCAGAAGACCCAAATAATTTCATCAGAAATATCCTAGAACTAATAAATGAATTCAGAAAAGTAGCTGGATGTAAAATCAACATCCATAAATCAAAGGCATTTCTGTACATCAGTGACAAATCCACTGAAAGAGAGAGTAGGAAAACCACCCCATTTTCAATAGCTTCAAAAATAAAATAAAATAAAGTACATGGGAATAAATTTAACAAAAGATGTAAAAGGCCTTTACAATGAAAACTACAACACACTGAAGAAAGAAATTAAAGAAGACTTTATAAGATGGAAAGATCTACCTTTGGATAGGCAAAATTAATATTGTAAAAATGACCCTACTACCAAAAGCACGATATAGATTCAATGCAATCCCAATCAAAATCCCAATGACATTCCTTATAGAAATAGAAAAAGCAATCATGAAATTCATCTGGAAAAATAAGAGATCCAAAGTAGCCAAAGCAATCCTTGGCAAGAAGAGTAAAGTTGGTGGCATTACTATACCAAAGCTTAAACTATACTACAGAACAATAATAACAAAATCAGCATGGTATTGGCACCAAAATAGACTGGTAAACCAATGGTACAGAATAGAGGACACAGAGTCTGCCCACATAACTACAGTTATCTTATATTAGACAAAGGCACCAAAAATGTACATTGGAGAAAAGTTAGCCTCTTCAACAAATGGTGCTGATAAAACTGGAAATCCTCAAATGAAATAACAAAATGAAATTAAACCTCTATTTCATTATTCTTTATGGTTGAGTAATAGTCTATTGTGTGTATATACCACATTTTCTTTATCCATTTATCTCGAGGGACACCTAGGTTGATTCCATAGCTTGGCTATTATAAATTGTGCAGCTACAAACATTGTAGTGGCTGTAACAATATAGCATGCTAATTTTAGTTCTTTTGGATAAAATACCAAGGAGTGGGATAGTTGGGTCCTATTGTAGATATGACATTTTGAAGGAATCACCACATGCTTTCCAGAGTGGTTGCGCTAATTTGCAGTCCCACCAACAATGTACGAGTGTACTTTTTTCCCACATCCTTACCAGCATTTATTATTACTTGTGCTCTTGATAATTGCCATTCTGACTGGAATGAAATGAAATCTTAGTGTAATTTAGATTTGCATTTCCCCTGATTTCTAGAGATGTTGAACATTTTTTCAATATATTTCTTGGCCATTTGTGTATCTTCCTTTGAGATGTTTCTGTTTACTTCTTTTGCCCATTTATTGATTGGGCTATTCATGGGATTTTTGGCATTGACTTTCTTTTTAGTTCTTTATGAATTCTGGATATCAATACCCTATCAGAGAAACGGCACACAAAGATTTTCTCTCATTCTTTAGGCTCTTTTTCATTCTCTTAATCATTTCCTTTGCTATGCAGACAATTTTTAATTTGATCACATCCCAACTACTAATTCTTGGTTTCATTTCCTGAGCTTTAGGGGTCTTGTTGAGGAAGTTGGTGCCAAGCCCTATGTGATGGAATATCGATCCTATGTTTTCTTCTAGCACTTGTAAGCTTTTTGGTCTAATGTCTAAGTCTTTGATCCATTTTGGTTTGACTTTGTTTAGGGTGAAAGACAGGGATCTAAATTCGTTCTTATAAATAAGGATATCTAGTTTTATGAGCACCATTTATTTAAAAGGCTATCTTTCCTCACACATATATATTTTTGGCAACTTTGTCAAGTATATCAACTATCAGATTCCTGCAAGTACCCGAATTTGTTTGTGTCTTCTCTTCTGTTTCAGTGGTCTTCATGTCTTTTTTGATGCCAATACCATGCTGTTTTTGCTAATATAGCTCTGTGGTATAACTTGAGATCAAGTATTGTGATGCATCTTGTATCACTTTTTTGTTCAGAATTGCTTTGGCTATTCTGGGTCTCTTCTAAATAAATCTTAGGACTGCTTTTTTTCTACTTCTGTGAATAATGTCATTGCTATTTTAATGGGGATTGCATTGAAGCTGTATATTGCCTTTCGTAGTTTGGCCATTTTAACAATATTAATTCTGCGTATCCAAGAACATGAAGGGTCTTTCCATCTTCTGAGGTCTTCCTCAGTTTCTTTCTTTGTGTTCTGTAGTTTTCATTGTAGAAATCTTGCACCTCCTTAATTAGATTAAGTTTGTTTTTGTTTGTTTTTCTTTTGGTACCAGAGATTGAACTCAGGGGCACTTGATCACTGAGCCACATTCCCAGTCCTATTTTGTATTTTATTGAGAATCAGAGTCTCACTGAGTTGTTTAGCACCTCGATGTTACTGAGGCTGGCTTTGAACTCTTCATCCTCCTGCCTCAGCCTCCTCAGTTGCTGAGATTTTAGGTATGAGTCACCATAAATCTACAACTTTAAAGGTATTAATATAGTTTCACAAAGGCACTTTTTTTGTTCTCTTGTTGCCATAATCATGAGATAGAATTCTTCTAATAGAATGGATCTCAGATTTGATATTGGTCATCCACAGAAAAATAAGTTTTGTACAACATAAACTTTTTTTGCAAACTTGAGTGCAGCAATTGTTTTAAGTGATATAAATATCCATTTTTTAGTTGTAGATGTACACAATACCTTTGTTTTTTTTTTTTATGTGTTGCTGAGAATGGAACCCAGTGCCTCTTACATGCCAGGCAAGCGCTCTACCACTGAGCCAAAATCCCAACCCCTAAATATCAATTTTATCCATATGAAAGAAGATCAATTTAAGAAATAGCTCATTGATGCTTGATGCTGGGTTTAAGAACCATTTGACTGTCTCTGCTGATAGACCTTGAACAATTTGCTGTTATTCTTTTGGTTTGCACTAGAATGCAAACAAAAATACTCACTTCTCTTTCTGTCTGTCTTTGTTGTGGCACAGATTGAATCAGGGAATGATTCTATCTGTAGGCTAAAAAAGAGAGAGAGAGAGCCATTTGATATAAAATGAGACCAAAGGAAATCAAAAGGAAGTTAAGCAGATTTTAAGTAGTGAGTTATGTCTTTCTGGGGGAGAAAAAATAAATTTTATTTCATGTGAATTGATAAATACTCAAAGGGAAAAAAAAAAGCAGAAATGGGAAAGTTTGCTTCAACTTATTTCGTTTGCAAGAAGGCAGGGAAAACAGTGGATTTGCTAATGTACTACAATGCAAATAATGATAGCAACTTCGAAAGTATTTTCCTCTTCAAAATATCTTCCAGGTTTGATTTATTTCACATGCCACCATTCTGAGATAAATGGGCATGTTGCAAGCCCCACAAGCTATAAATGTGAATTTTCAAATGACTCACCCTATTCTTTCCCACACTAGATTTGAGAATCATTAAGTATTTCAAATATTCTTAAAGGACAACAAAATTTTCTATTTCACGTCTGTCAGTAGCCTAGTATCCCCTGTAGAAAAGTGTGTGCATGCCAGAAGAAACCCAGCTCATGTAAATCAAGAGAAAAAAAAATTAAACACAGACTATGGGGCAGCAAATTTGAATTCCAGAAAAGTCCTTCTGTGACATTTGTCCTCATTCTTAGTAGCAGCCCCTCTTTCGTTATTCTTTAACATAACACTGTTTATTTTTTTCGAAGCATTTATCCATGTTTGTTCCTTTGTCTATCTTCCATGATCAGAATGTAAGATCCTCTGGTGTTGTGTTAGCATCGTTTTAACAACTATCTGACATACATCAACTTTTAAAAGGAAAGGTTTATTTGGGCTCATGGTTTCAGAGGTTTTAGTCCACGGTCAGTAGGGCTGCTGCTTTGGGGCCTGTAGCTACACAGAACATCACGGCAGGCAGCACAGGGAGCAAGCCGCTCACCTCAAGGCTAGAAGCAAAGGAGGCCATGTTCTCAGTCCCCTTCCAGAACATGCTCCCAATCGCCTACCCCCTCCCACTAGGCCCCACCTATCAAGGGTTCCACCACCTGCCAATAGCACTCAGCCAAGAACAAAGCTTTTAACACATAGGCCTTTAGGAATATTCTAGATCCAAATTATAGCAGGCAGTCTCACATTGTCAGAAGCCCAACAAAATAGAACAATGCCTAGTAATAAATTGCAAATAATAATAATAACAATAACAACAGTAACTTTTTCCTAAAAACATGGATAAGTTTCCATTTAACTCTTAAGGGTAGAAGGAGGTATTATTTACCTAAATAACTGGAATAATTCTTCAGAATGCTAGTTGTACCAACTGAGAAAGGAATAGCCCCTGACTTCAGAAGCTGGCCTGGCTCACGGGAATAGACCCTGCGATTCTCCCATTAGAAACGGACCCTCTCAGGTTACCCGCCCCTCACAAGGCTGCTCTGAGACCAGGATAAAATAAGACCAAGCAAATCCACTTCATAATTTGTCTAAACACAGTTTAAAAAATAAAAAAAACAAGGTCACTGTTCCACCCACAAAATCTCTTGTCCCAAATGAGGACAAAATTGTGTCCTCTATCTAGCCTCCCCTTACTGTGGGTGAGAATCATGGAGATACCTAATCTTAGACAGCCCTACTTTCTAGCAGTATCCAATCTGGAGTGAATTCCTGCGTCCTCAGACCTTCCCTCAATCCACCCCACCAGAGCTAACACCCTATAAAGGTTATTTCCCTTGATTCCCATGATGTAGGCTCTCCTCACCACAATGAGAAGCCAAAAGCAAACCAAACTTGTTCAACCACTGGGTTCATGCAAAAAAAAGCATGAGAAAAACTTAAGATGTTAAAACTTAGAATGGTTAAAAAATGCCAACTGCTGTTTTGTCTATTAGCAATTTATTTTATTGATAAAAGTAATAATAATAGCTAGCATCACTTGAGCTACTACATTGTGCCAGGGGCTATGCCATATCTCACTGAACTTCATAACATTATGAGGTAGAGTCTGTTTTCTTCTCCCACTTTACACATGGGGAAACTGAGACATATTGGAGTAACTTGTTCACGTTCACACAGCTAAATGGTGGAACCAGCTTCAAACCTAGCCGTCATACTGACCGCTCTCCTGGTAACATACTGACTGATTTAAATTTTAAAGTACAGTATTCCCAAACTTTATGAACAAAGACACTGTGTCTATGTGAAAGAAGCAATTTTCAAAAACCAAGAAAAATAAGAAATTCAGCGTCTGCATGGACTATCCTGGAGGCTCCAGGCCTCCTACACCAGAGTAACTCTTCCGTTACTGCCCTTCAAAGCGGCTTAGTCCCAGGCACCCAATTTGCATCACAAAACCAGTTCTCAGTTGGTATATTTTTTTAAAAGCTAAAGGAGACTGTCTTTCTGACTACATAAGTACTTCTCTGCTCTATAAAATGCAGGTTTTGTTCCTGCCCAAAGAAAGATCATCTTTTGAATGAAAGCCACAGACTATTTTTCCAGCTGTATGGTGAATGTTCTGCAGCCATCACCGAATGAATTGAATTGGCAAAACATCTCTCTCTCTCTTTTCTGAACCAATAATAATGAGGAATGGTAATATCACAAGATAAAACAGGGCAGAAAGCGGCAGGATATGGGCCCTGAAAGAAAACAAAGGAAGTGTCAACAAGGTAATATCCTCTCAAAACGTGATTCCATTCCTTCCGTCACTTTGGAGGAATGTCTGCGGGATCCCATTGAAGTTGAATTATGACTCTCAAAAGCCAACACCGGTGAGTCTCTGATTCGATTTATGAGGACATTTCAGCAGCATTTGGCCCATGTGTAACAACAACAACAAAAAAAAAATAGGAGCAAAAGACAGACAGCCGTTAGGCTCTTTTGCATATCATCATCCTATGGGGTAAAGGTAGGTGTTCACCACACATCAGAGAAAGGAGGCCAGAGCCACACTGCAGGGACATGCTTTCCTGTTTGGACCTGACATGATTGTCCTAAGAAAGATGGAGTCCCAAAACAAGAGGACTGAAGAAAATACGGAAATAGCCAGATGAGAGACTTAGAGGAAGATGCAGAGAACCCGTCAGTATTCTTCCATTTACAGGGAAAGCGCCTCTCTTTACAAGCCATTTACTTTTCTCCATTAAAAAAGAAATAAAGTTTAACCTATGAACTGGGATGCAGCAATTATTACAAAGAATCCACTAATCCATGTGCATATTTACTGTCAACTACGAATATAAAAACATTATCATATGAGGAATCAACAACATTATAAAGGGGCCCTTTCCTCGTAAAAGGTTGGGAACCACAGGTGGAAACCATATTTCTTCATCTACTATGAACAACTTCTCATGCAAAGCAAAACTCAATAGCTTACTAAAGTCGACATGTGTTAAGCTGCAGTTTAATTTCTCCAAAACTGTGACTCTCTAAGGGATTTGTAGGTCACTGAGATATGGAAAATAAATTGTAATAAAACAGTAACAATTAAATTCAGTTCAGATAAGGACCATTAGACCCTTAAGTAAAAAAGTCATTTACTGAGTACTTTTTAAATATGATTCGTAATACCGTCATGTCCCAAAGGTGTTCCTGTGTTTATAATCCTATTTACTGTCCCTGGTAGGAGTGCTTTCATTCTCATTCATTAATTCTCTGTAGAATGCATCATTTTGATGGCTCTCTTAAAGCAGCAGGAGACTACGAAGACTCTGAAATTATGTGCCTTCATTCCTCATTATAATACTAAGATGACAGAAAATATCAAACTACTCCTACGGTTTATTCTAAACTGTCTAAAATTATGTGATTCTGAGTGTTTCATGCATTAGTTACTCTCTTATCTCTTATTTTATTTTCTTAAATTTTTCTTCCAAAAATCAGATCCATGATTCCTAGAAACTACAGAGACTCCTTGGGATCTCTATTAAAGAACTGGCAAGAGGAAGTACGCTACAGCACAGTGATCGCTCCAGGTGAGGAGAGTAGAAGTCTTCCTTTTTACAATAAGTGTATGTTCTCATAATGAAAAAATATACGTAAACAAAATGCAGAAATAATAATTCTACCTTTTCCCATGATAACTTGCACACATTACAGAACTCACTAACTTCCTTGTGAGACATTCTGATTGCATAGCTTGTACTCAGTGCTTATTAAAAAGCATTTGCAATAACATTTGATAAAGACAAAAATCCTATGTCTGTTCCTTGTTCACAGAGATCACAGGGGTAACTGATCCTTCCACATGTCTTCCTCTTTGCTCTCCACAATCAACAAGGGTGGGATTTGCCTTTTTATTTGTCTCATATCCTTCCTTCACCATCAGGAAACAGGAGTCAGCTTCTTAACAGAGGAGGGACCCTGAACCTGCAAATGAATGACCTCCAGATTTGGTTGTCTTTCTTTTTCTTTTTGTTTTGTTTTGTTTTGTTTTGGTACCAGGGATTAAACCCAGGGGAGCTTAACCATCAAGCCACATCCCCAGTATTTTATTAGAGATAGAGTCTTGCTGAGTTGCTTAGGGTCTTGCTAAGTTGCTGAGACTGGCTTTCAACTTGTGATCCTCCTGCCTCAGCCTCCTAAGTCACTAGGATTATAGGCACTCACCACCACACTGAGTCAAATTGGGTTCTCAATTGGCAAAATGAACCTAGGAAGTTCTCTCTCTCTTGCCCAGGCCTATTTACAAAACCTCTTGGTTGTACTTTGGACATGGAAGGCTTCAGAGCAATTGTTTTTTATTTGTTCTTTTTAGTTATTTATGACAGTAGAATGTATTTTGACATATCATACATATATAGAGTATAATTTCCCATTCTTGTGGTTGTATTGATGTCAAGTTTCACTGGTCGTGTATTATTCAAGTAGGAAACTTATGTTCAACTCATTCTACTGTCTTTCCCATTCCCATCCACCCTCCTCTCCCCCCACTCTGCCTTATCCAATCCAGTGAACCTCCCCTCCTCCCTTCCCCCTCCACCCCTATGAGGGAATTTTGTTCAAAAGGTTTTTTTTTTTTTTTCAAATATATCTAGTTAATGGGTAAAGTATTTTCCCCATTGCACATTTTTCTTTTCATGATCAATAATGACTATTTTTAATTATTAACTGGATTGCAAGGAATAGAGTCCTAATTTATGATATTGCTTTTAAAGAAGACAGGGATTTGATATAACTATCTTCAAGGAAGGAATTAAGTAACAAGATAGAGGCTCAAAACCCCATTTGTTTCTCCTATTTCTACCTTTTTCCTACCTATTTTGTTAAGTAAGTTCCCTTCTGAAAGCAACAGCTATTGTAATTATTTGGCCAGCCTTCACTGTCCCCTCTCACAAAATAAACAAGAGGGTGTGAGGTTCTGGTTTCCTAGGTTGGAGAATTTCAAGAGGCTAATGCAGAGATAAAAGAAAATATCCGATGCTGTTGCCTGCACTCTGGGGTAAAAAATATCATGAACCCTGTCACACCCAGGCAAGCCCCGCCTTCTCATATTGATGCTCTGGAATTAAAGTCCAAAGTCATAGTGATTTGACCAAGACTAAAGCTGGCAGCATTGAAAAACGTCCCAGTGCGGGTCCAAGATCTGAATATCATTAGGCATCTCTAAACTGCCGTTCCCTCTGCTCTGTGACACCGTGTGGAATCATTCTGTCTCCGCTGGCACTTTGCTCAGACTCAGTAAGTCACATAGAATCTGATGACAATCTATGGTCCCTATTAGCTCATACCAACCTCATTTCTTAGGCTACATCTTCCCTAAAAGCCAAGGAGCTATTCTCCCAGGACACTGTCCCCACATCTCAGGTTTTCCCCGAACACTGCAGATCTTTGTGGCATACACACCATGGCCATTGTTTTCTAACTTGCCCTTCTCAGTGGTTTATGCTCACGATATTAGCTGGGCCTAAGTGTAGGGTGTTACAGTCTCTATTGAACCTTCTATTCTGAAGAGCAATGGAGTAGGTGGCCTGGGAACCCACTTCTCTGGGTCCTGCCTCCCTTCCCACCACCTCAGACTCACAAGAGCCCCCTTTGTCATTACTGCCAGTGTCCCCTGCCTTCCTTCCACTCTCCTACTCACAGGCTTGGAAACATGCCACCGTAGGCTACAGGAAACAACAGGCTTTCCCTGGGTGTTTTGATCCCTTCATTCCTGTCATTATGTCCTTTGAAAAGATGACTTTTTGTGATCTTTTCATGTTGGAATACGATCAAATAGGAGGAATTTTTTTAAAGCAGGTTACGAAATACCATTAGTATCTCTTACTTACTTAGTGTGAGAGATGTTAGTGAATATTTGTGAAAAGGGGGAAATAAAAACTAACTCTAAGAATCATTCAAGGAGCTGGGTTTATGCTGAAGGCTTTTTAAGATGCTACAAAATGTTTAAAGGGTAAAGAAAACCAGAAAGGCTTTTGAATAATTGAGATGATAAATGCCTCTTAGAGACAATGAACACTTTTTTTTTTTTTTTTTTGGCAAGTAACTGAGGGAGAACATAGGTGTGCTCAGGTTGAACTTCAAGTAACAGTAGCTCTGCTTCAACTGTCTTGAATAAGCAAGGAAGTTTATGAGATGACATGTGAAAAAGTTAATAGTCACTAGTGCTGAGTGCAGGAAACGGTCAGGGTTCTAGTGCTGCTGGCCTATAATTCATTCTGCTCTCAAGTCTCCTGTGTGTACCTTTTGTCCCCAGGTCACCTGTCCTCTGCAATGAGATGACTCCCCACCACCACTGGAACCATTTACTATCTTACTTGTGGCAGGAGAGACGATCTCTCCCCCAATCATGGAAGATAAGGCCATGCTTGGCCCCTGCTGAGTCTCAGGCCTCCATCTAGACCAAAAACGGCAAATACAGAGTCATTCAGAGAATTTGTAAGCCACAAGCTTACAGGTTTATGAGATTAGGATCTACCCAGGAGCTAGGGATGGCGTTGATTCCCCTGAATCTCAGAACTAACTGGAGGAGAGCTGAGATTGATGTGAATCAGGACCTGGTGGGATGGATGGAAGGAAGGAGAGGATGGTTCATCAGGAGTACCCACTGCGATAGCAGCATGATTATAAGCATGGGTTCTGAGGTCCAACAGCCCAGCATCAAATTCTAGCTTCTGACTTATTTACCCTCTCAGTAAAATACCTCATATGATTTTTCTGAGGCTTAAGTGAGATTGCATATAAAGAAACAGGCATAACGAATGGGAAGTAGTGGGCTCTCAATAAAAGAAGGTAGTGTTACATATTCATAAGACAAATGTGAACATAACCAGTGACAGCATCATCACTGCCACCATGTCTCATTATTACAGCTGAGGAGACCATGGCACCGGCCTCAGCAGTCCCTCCATGTTTTAAGAAAGAATTCTCTGGAAGACTCTGCTCAGAGACAAGAAAGATCCCTGCAGTCCAAGAACAACCATTCCTTTGGAAAGTTGCAATCCTGGTCTTGGGAGCTATCCACGAAGGGATTCCTCTCGCCCCTTTTCCCTTCTGTTCCTGGTATCTAGGGGCACAGAGGCTCCCTGGAAGTATCACCTGTTGATTGGGAAGGTTTCTGCTCCCCTTGGCTTTTTCCTAGACTCCTGCCTCACACATGGGAAATGAGAGCCGGTGAGTCCTGAGGACATTTTCTCTTTCACTCTACTTTGAAGCAAAACCATCTTCTGTCCTCAGTATATATACAATCCTGGTTGTAGATTTAAGAATAGTGTCCTTTCCCAGATCCATGAGTTATCATCACCCCTCACTTAGACCAGCTGAATTCCTTCCCCTCTAAACTCCCATGTACTGTGCTTTCCTGCATTCTACAGAACACCCTCCTAGGTCTGCACCCTCCCCCGAGGGGTTCTCCTGGTCTTGTTAACTTGTGTAGATTTTCAGGCCTTGGGTGGGTCTACTGTGTTTATCTTTATTCCTGTATCCATCAACTTTCTGCTATTGTAACAAAATTCCTGAGATGATCAACTTACAAGGAGAAAAGGTTTATTTTGGTTCACCCTCTCCTAGGTTTCAGTCCACAGTCCATTTGCCCGATTGCTTTTGGGCCTGTGGGGAAGCAGCACCTCATAGTGGGGAGAGATGGAAATGAAAAGTTGCTTAGTTCATGGCCAGGAAATCAAGGAGAGAAAGAAGAAGAGGCTGGGGTCCTAATATCCCCTTCAAGAGAACCCCACAGTGACCAGAAGACCTTCGACTGGGTTCTACCTCTTAAAGGTACCTCCCACAGTCCGTGGGCTGGGGACCATGTCTTTAACACATGGGTTTTAGGTGACAATGATCCAATCCATAGCAATAACTCAGTCCTCCTTGCCTTTCCAATTCTCCAAAGTCCTTTTCTTTACCATTATTTCCTCTACCCCAAAACTCCCCATCTATTTAGCATCAGTTCCTGAGAGCCCTCTCCATTCTTTTACTTCAGTCAGTGCTGGTAGTTTCCAAAAGAAATAGCAAAATTTAAAATGTTTTCTCAATGTACGGCAACGTTTGAGGCAGGATGGATGGCATTTGGGATCTGAGGAGTCAGTTATACCTGGATTCAGAACCCAGCTCTGCCCTAGCTGTGTGGCCTTGAGGAAGTTACCTAACCTCTCTTAACCTCAATTTATCCATCTGTCTGGTGAAGTTTTTTTTTTAAGGTTAAATATGACATAAACGGAAGATGCTGAGCTGAGAACCTGGCCCAACAAATGACAGCTTTAAATTGTGATTGTTAAATTGTGACAGAAGGAACTAGATAAAAGAATATTCTATTTTTAGGGGAATTCTCAGACAAGAATGAGTGTCCTCTTCTCCTGGCCAAGTCCTAATTTAATGAACAAAACGTTCTATAAGATTCTGAGGGGGGAAATTCACAACACCAAGAAGTAGACCTCAACTAGAAAAAAAAAAAAAAGTTGCACTCAGCCCTCTTTTTCAACTTAACCCTTAGCTGTTGAATTACCATTTTTAAAAGGTTTCAAAAATTCTTTAACAAAGACCCCTGTCTGTGGTGAGTGAAGCAAAAAGAGTCTTTTCTATTGTCATCCCTCTTGGACCTTCCCTGTTCACCTTCTCTGGGGGTGAGGCAACTGCCCACACTCATGCCTAAATGATTGGCAGTGGTATCATTGCTCCAATTTCTCAATTGGAGCAATAAGCGGTGGACTTACTCTATTCTCTCTATCCTCTACTATTAGAAAGTTGCAAGTAGGCAAAGATTCTAGTTACAAGTGATGATCAGATACAGAGATTTTTGAAGTACAGCTTATGTCTTCATCTAAGGGTACAATTTAGTGTATAAACTTAGTGTAGAATCCCTCAGTGGTCTTGGATCCCATGTTCTCTAAGTAAGAGTTTATTAATGTTTCTCCTTCCCATATGAAGGTTAGATTGTAACAGTGTATCATTCAGGATCCAACCTGCGTAGTAAAGAAAGTTGAATACAAAAATTAACAATCATAGCACAGGTCTGGTGTCATAGGAGAGAGCATAAGAAACAAAGAAATTCTAAACAATGTAGGCATCACTGAGAGGAGGCACAGCCCCTACGGTAGGGCAGACACAGAGCACCCAAGGAAGAAGTTCTCCTTCCCTAGGTCTAAGATCCAGACCTTGTGCAAGAGGTCTCACAGGTTGACAAAGACATTACTGAGGGGCCACAGAAATAGAACATACTAGAAATGTCCGCTCTGGGATGCTGGAGAAAGTTGTCCTCTAAAGTTCCTCATGGGACCTCATTTTAAAACCTCATAGAGGTATGGGGAAGCCATGGGGCAGTGCTTAATGGAAGCCATCTAGAAGCTTCTGGGAAGCTGGCTGAGCATGCAGAAGAAGACTGCAGGATACTGGAGAAGTCACAGGCCGTAGAGAACAAGAGAAGGGTAAGAAGCCCTTGAGGGGACACAGGGAGAGTGGGGAGAGTGGTAACACATCCTTATGTGTCAGAATGGGCTGAGCACATCAGCATGGGGTGCGGCACACCTCCATGTGCATCCTGGGGAGGTGGCATGCCTCTAAGACCAGGCCATCCAGTCAGGTAGCCACTAGGAACATTCTGGCACTTCCATGTAAATGCTGACTAATTAACATAAAATTAAAAAAATCAGTTCCTTAGTTGTACTAGCCACGTTTCAATTGCCACATGAAGCTAGTGGCTACAAGCCCAATTCCTGGAGCCTCCCTGACTATGGCTCCATCCATTGACCCGGGAGCAACAGGGCAACAGTGGTGGTCTCTTCTGACCTAGAGGCAGTGCTTCTGGATTCTCAAAGTCTGTGTGACACATGCAGGAGTCCACAATGTCCTCAGGGCCCAGGTGAGAGGACCTGGGCACTCTGAAATGATCAACTTTGGGGATTTGTTTAGGATTATTGTACAGCATATTAAATTTGGGACTCAGACCATTTCACCTACAATTCCCCACGTATCTTCTGTTGTTTTCTATGTCTCCCAAATGAACTATCTTCCCATCAGTCCTTATTTCATAATCTGCTCTAGAAAAACCCAAGGTGAAACATTCTTTGAGACTTCTTAGCTTTATAACATACTTCTGAGCATTATCAGTTTTTAAAGAGCAGGTGTACATGTAGTAGTTCCCATTTTTTTTTTTTTTTTTTTGCAGAGAGAGAGAATTTTTTTAAATATTTTTTTTCTTAGTTTTCGGCAGACACAACATCTTTGTTTGTATGTGGTGCTGAGGATCGAACCCAGGCCTCATGCATCCAGGCAAGCGCATTACCACTTGAGCCACATCCCCAGCCCAGTTCCCAATTTTTTGAGAGATACTGCACCACTTTTTGACACTCTTGTCTCAGCAACCTGAACAGTGTTCCAGGAAACCCAGCTCAGGAAATGCTGGTTTGAATGATTGAAAAAAACTGGGCTCTAAGCTCAAAACCTTTGACAGGAATATGAGCATCTTTGAACCTCAGCTGAAAGACACCAAATCCAAGGTGTTGCTGAATCCTTTGGCCTTAAAAGATGAGAAGCTCTCTGAAATCAGAATGGAAAAAGAATTCTTTCCCTTGCCTTATTCAAAGCCATCATGTATTCCCAATAGGAACTCTGTAGAAAATTCTGCTTAAGGACAACATGGTTCTTGTCGTAGTCAGCTTTTTTTTTTTTTTTCAGATGTGACTAAAACACCTGACAAGGACAATTTTAGAGGAGGAAAAGTTGATTTGGGGGCACACAGTTTCAGAGGTCTCAGTCCACAGACAGCTGGCTCCATTCCTCCAGGTTCAAAGTGAGGCAGAGCAACATGGCAGAAGAGAGTGGTAGAGGGAAGGGGCTCACATGATGATCAGGAAGCAGAGAGAGTCTCTAGTTGCCAGATACAAAGATATACCCCAAAGCCATTCCCCCAATACCCACCTCCTCCAGTCATACCCTATCTGCCCTCAGTTACCAATTAGTTAACCCCATGGGGGATTGATTCACTGATTGGGTTAAGACTCTCATGACACAATCATTTTTCCTCTAAACCTCCTTGCATTGTCTCACACATGAGCTTTTGGGAGACATTCCACATCCAAACCATAACAGTACTGGGCATCCAGAGAAGGTCAAACACAAGTATGAAGGGCACAGGAGGCCAGCCTCCTGAGGAGAGAGCTTGGGGCAAAGAGTCAAAACAGTAATAAACTAGAAAATATCTAAACAAGAGCAAAAGTGGAATAAAAGTATATGCTTCATATTTCAGAATATTAGGCTTAAAGGACAGCTCTGAATGCCTGAAAGAAATAAGCCAAAGATAAAATAAAGCAATTGCTATTATATACAGACAGCACTTTGTACAACAGCATTATGGAATTGTCTTTCAGTTTCTACCACAAGAATTAAAAGATGAATATCAAATAGAGTCTAACAAAAGGTCACAGAAACTCCTTGTGGCCAGAATCAGTAGAGAAGCAGAGTTACATAGCGTGAACTCTGGAGTCAGACGTGTCTGAATGGCAGCCTTGCTGAGTGACCTGGGACAGCACTACTCTGCACTTCGGCTTCCTTGATATAAACAAAGGTACAAGTCTGTATCTTGCAGTGTTGTGAGGAGGAAGAAAGTACAGCATTTGAGATGCCCAGTGTGACCCCTCGATAAGTGAAAGTGTCCACAAGAAGCCACTTGGCATGTCTGGGCTACATTATTCTCATAATATATTATGAACAATTTCAGAAAAACAACTAAACTCTTCACCTGTAATATCATTATTAAGGGCAAGAGCCACGTGGGGATGGATGAGGGGTGGATCTGGAGCCAACTGGGACAACAAAGCCCCCCTCTTCCCTGCGGCTCCCAGAGAAAACCTACTGGGAAAGACTAGCTTGCTGCTGCTTTGCTTCTACCATAAATGGTTTAAATCTTTTATCAAGCTCCCTACAGATCTTGATGAAGGACAGTTAAATGTCTTCATAGAATAGAACACAGTATTACAAAAATAATGTAAAGGCATGGTTTTGAAAAAAAATAGTGAAGATCCAACATGGCAGCGGGCGCGGAGAGATCAAGTCTCTGACCACTTCAGCTGCACGGGCATAGGGAGTCGTAAACCATCTAAATGCTGTTTGCTCAGGATCACTAGGCAATGCTGAGCTGACGTGGATCCGGGGCAAAAAGTCTGGGCCTCTCAGAACACACACCGAGTCAGGATCGGCCGAATTCAAGCTCCCGTTCGCCTGCATCTCGCAGACAAACCGCTGTGACTCAGCACTAAACGATCCCGCAGAAACAACCAGTTGGCCCTTCTGATCCTACGGAGGTTAAGGCCAACCGAGCCTTCATAGGCAGTGGCCACAGGATTGAAACAGGGCTTGGGAGAGCCAGTCAGGACCCACCCGTTACATTGGTCACCCGGCAAAGGGAAACGCACTGTCGCCATTTGCATGGGATTCCACCATGGCAGAGAACTAACGTCACCAGAATGCAGCGGAGGAGATAACTTCATTGAAACCAGCGGCGACAGGTGAGTAATCCCCTAGCCTTCCCTCTCCACACAGCGGGGAACCTGAAGGGCCCCTCCCAGCTCTCCCGTGAGCGCGATAGCCAGACCGAGGGAATCAGAAGTGGCGCAGAATCTGCGGCGCGGAACCCCCAGCTACCGCTCCCACCAGAGCTGACAGCTGAGGTCCCTTGCACCAGCTACCGGGGGCGTGGCTACCGGAGGGCAAGCAAAATTCGCTGAGGGTTCTCAGCCCCAAGCTCCACAAACTTAGGGTCTGAGGGAATGGCAGACAGGGAGAGTATGCCCAGTCGTTCAAGAAAATAGGGCTCCCGGGAGCAGCAGACCTGGCGTGTACCCAGTATTGTGGTGAGCAACACCGATGAGCGGGGCCTGGCTTGAGGAAAAGTGGGGAAGTGACTAGACACAAGAGAAGGCCCTAGGCACTCAGGACTGGAGACCCGCCCAGTCTGGGAGGAGGAGCTGCTGCACAGTGATTGGTTCCCATGTATTGAGAGGAGAAGCTTGGCCCGGTGGGCACAGCTCCACCTACTGGAAGAGAAGTTAATCAAACTCTAAGACTGCACTTATTAATTTTTTTTTTAATTTGGGTTTTTTTTTATTTTCTTTTTTTTCTTTTTTAAATTTTTTTATTATTTTTTTTTTAATTTTAATTTTTATTTTTCTGATTATTTTTAAAATTTTTTTTCTTTTTTTATTTTCTATTTTTTTCTTTTGTATTTTCATTTCTTTTCAATTTTCTTATTCCCCCTTCCTTGAATTCTACCTGCTTACTCTCATTCTCTTTAGTGACTTCTTCCCTTCCCTTCTAATACCTTTCCTCCCAAGCATCAAATAAATTTATAGAAGTAAACAGTAACTCAGCAGTCAAACAGAACAAAAAATAACATGAGCAGCATGAAAAAGCAAGGAAGAAAAGGAGTACAAACAATGCAGGACAGCCTAAATATTCAGGAGGACCTAGAGGATCAGAAAAATGGCCAAATAAAGAACTCAAGGAATACCTTAGATAGATGGAATGGAATCTTAAAGAGGATATGAGACAGCAAATTCAAACAGTGAAAGAACACATTGAAAATGAATTACATAAACAGATAAAAGAAGCACATAAGCATCTTTATCAAGAGATAGAGATTATTAAAAAAAATCAAACAATTCTAGAAATGAAGGAAACTATAAAACAAATTAAAAACTCAAATGAGAGTATCACTAACAGAGTGGAGCAAGTAGAAGCCAGAACGTCAGATAATAAAGACAAAATATATCATCTTGAAAAGAGTCTAGCCAACTCAGAAAGGCTGGTAAAAAATCATGAGAAAAACATCAAAGAGATATGGGATAACATAAAAAAACCAAACTTAAGAGTCATCAGGATAGAGGAAGGTATATAGGTTCAAACCAAGGGAATGAGAAACCTGCTGAATGAAATAATTACAGAAAACTTTCCAGAAATAAAAAAGGAAACGGATATACAAATTGTCCATGCATACAGGACACTGAGCATACAAAACCACAGTAGACCAACGCCAAGACACATTGTTATGAAGATATCCAATATACAGAACAAAGAGAAAATATTAAAAGCTACAAGAGAAAGGAGGCAGATTACATTCAGGGGTAAATCAATAAGGTTAACAACGGATTTTTCATCACAGATGCTGAAAGCGAGAAGATCCTGGAACAACATATTTCAAACACTGAAAGACAATGGATGCCAACCAAGAATTTTGTATCCAGCAAAATTAAGCTTCAGGTATGACAACAAAATAAAAATCTTTCATGATAAACAAAAGTTAAAAGAATTTGCAGCCAGGAAACCAGCACTGCAAAGCATCTAGAGCAAAACACTACACGAGGCAGAAATGAAAAACAATAACCAAAACCAACAGTGGGAAGTACCTCAGTAAAGACAGAGGGCGGGGGGAAAGCTAATCATGGAGAAACAAACTAAATTTAAAAAAAAAGATAAATAATCAAACATGGCAGGAAGTACAAACCATATATCAATAGTAACTCTAAACGTTAATGGCTTAAACTCTCTAATAAAGCGACATAGGCTGGTAACATGGATTAAAAAAACAAATCCAACAATATGCTGCCTCCAGGAGACACATCTGATTGGAAAAGATATACACAGGCTGAGGTGAAAGGTTGGAAAAAATATACCACGCACACAGTCCTCGTAAGCAAGCACGGGTGGCCATCCTCATATCGAATAAAATCGACTTCAAGACTAAGTTAATCAAAAGGGACAAGGAAGGACATTATATACTGTTAAAAGGAACCATTCACCAACAACACATAACAATTATCAATATTTATGCACCAAATAAGGGTACTGCGACATTCATAAAACAAACTCTCCTCAAGTTCAAGAATCAAATAGACCACAACACAATAATTATGGGTGACTTCAACACACCTCTCTCACCATTGGACAGATCCTCCAAACAAAAGTTGAATATAAAGAAACTATAGAACTCAATATCACAATCAATAACATAGATTTAACTGACATATATAGAATATATCAACCATCATCAAGTGGATATACATTTTTCTCAGTAGCACATGGATCCTTCTCAAAAATAGACCATATATTATGCCATAGGGCAACCCTCAGTAAATATAAAGGGGTGGAGATAATACCATGCATTCTATCTGATCATAATGGAGTGAAACTGGAAATCAATGATAAAAGAAAGAAGGAAAAATTCTACATCACATGGAAAATGAACAATATGTTATTGAATGATCAATGGGTTACAGAAGACATAAAGGAGGAAATCAAAAAATTCTTAGAGATAAATGAATATACAGACACAACATATCGGAATCTATGGGACACAATAAAAGCAGTTTTAAGAGGGAAATTCATCACCAGGAGGTCATTCCTCAAAAAAAGAAAAAACCAACAAATAAATGAGCTCACACTTCATCTCAAAGCCCTAGAAAAGGAAGAGCAAAACAACAGCAAATGTAGCAAAAGGCAAGAAATAATTAAAATCAGAGCGGAAATCAACAAAATTGAAACAAACGAAACTATTGAAAAAATTGACAAAACTAATAGTTGGTTCTTCGAAAAAATAAATAAGATCAACAGACCCTTAGCCATGCTAACAAAGAGAAGAAGAGAGAGAACTCAAATTACTAACATATAGGATGAAAAAGGAAATATCACAACAGATGCTACAGAAATACAGAAGACAATTAGAAATTATTTTGAAAACCTATATTCCAATAAAATAGAAGATAGTGAAGACATCAATAAATTTCTTAAGTCATATGATTTGCCCAGACTGAGTCAGGAGGATACACACAATTTGAACAGACCAATATCAATGGATGAAATAGAAGAAGCAGTCAAAAGACTACCAACCAAGAAAAGCCCAGGACCAGATGGGTATACAGCAGAGTTTTACAAAACCTTTAAAGAAGAATTCATACCAATACTTTTCAAGTTATTTCAGGAAATAGAAAAAGAGGGAGCTCTTCCAAATTCATTCTATGAGGCCAACATCACCCTGATTCCTAAACCAGATAAAGACACCTCAAAGAAAGAAAACTACAGACCAATATCTCTAATGAACCTAGATGCAAAAATCCTCAATAAAATTCTGGCGAATCAGATACAAAAACACATCAAAAAAAATTGTGTACCATGATCAAGTAGGATTCATCCCTGGGATGCAAGGATGGTTCAATATACAGAAATCAATAAATGTTACTCACCACATCAATAGACTTAAAGATAAGAACCATATGATCATCTCAATAGATGCAGAAAAAGCATTCGACAAAGTACAGCATTCCTTTATGTTCAAAACATTAGAAAAACTAGGAATAACAGAAACATACCTCAACATTGTAAAAGCAATCTATGCTAAGCCTCAGGCTAGCATCATTCTGAATGGAGAAAAATTGAAGGCATTTCCTCTAAAATCTGGAACAAGACAGGGATGCCCTCTCTCACCACTTCTGTCCAACATAGTTCTCGAAACACTGGCCAGAGCAATTAGACAGACAAAAGAAATTAAAGGCATAAAAATAGGAAAAGAAGAACTTAAATTATCACTATTTGCAGATGACATGATTCTATACCTAGCAGACCCAAAAGGGTCTACAAAGAAACTATTAGAGCTAATAAATGAATTCAGCAAAGTGGCAGGATATAAAATCAACATGCATAAATCAAAGGCATTCCTGTATATCAGCAATAAATCCTCTGAAATGGAAATGAGGACAAGCACCCCATTCATAATATCCTCAAAAAAAAAATAAAATAATTGGGAATCAACCTAACAAAAGAGGTGAAAATTTATACAATGAAAACTACAGAACCCTAAAGAGAGAAATAGAAGAAGATCTTAGAAGATGGAAAAATATACCCTGTTCATGGATAGGCAGAACTAACATCATCAAAATGGCGATATTACCAAAAGTTCTCTATAGGTTTAATGCAATGCCATTCAAAATCCCAATGGCATTTCTTGTAGAAATAGATAAAGCAATCATGAAATTCATATGGAAAAATAAAAGACCCAGAATAGCAAAAGCAACTCTAAGCAGGAAGTGTGAATCAGGCGGCATAGGGAAACCAGATTTCAAACTATACTACAGAGCAATAGTAACAAAAACAGCATGGTACTGGTACCAAAACAGGTGGGTGGACCAATGGTACAGAATAGAGGACACAGAGACTAATCCACAAAACTACAACTATCTTATATTTGATAAAGGGGCTAAAAGCATGCAATGGAGGAAGGATAGCAGCTTCAACAAATGGTGCTGGGAAAACTGGAAATCCATATGCAACAAAATGAAACTGAATCCCTTTCTCTCGCCATGCACAAAAGTTAACTCAAAATGGATCAAGGAGCTTGATATCAAATCAGAGACTCTGCATCTGATAGAAGAAAAAGTTGGCTCCAATCTACATACTGTGGGGTCAGGCTCCAAATTCCTTAATAGGACGCCCATAGCCCCAGAGTTAATAACAAGCATCTGCTGAGGGCCATTACCAAGTAGGTATGACGCATCGTAATCCTTGCCAGTGTACCCCATGTTAAATGGACTTGCCTTGGAAATTTGCTGCGACCTTGCTTGTGTGCTTTAGTAAGATGACCCTGCTCAAGGTGATCAAGGGTGGATCCAGGTTTGAGGAAGTATCCTGCAGGTTTGAGGAAGTATCCTGGTCCTTGGGTTTAAGGCGTTTCCCAGTTTAAGAATATGGGTTTTAGGGAAGTTGAGGTTGAAGATTATTGCTGCTGGGATTAGGGTGTTCCTGCGGCTTGTTGAGTTCTCGTGAGATTAAAATGGGATTTGGAAAAAGCCTCGTGGAGTAGGATTTGGGATCGGACATTTTTGGAATTGCCCCTGAACGTGTGTGGAGGCTGGTGTGAGATCGGGAATAAAGAATTGCTGTTTAAACCTACAAAGCTGTGTGGTGGCTCGTGATTCTGGTGCCCCCCAAGACATCGGCAAGAATCAACAAATGGGACTTACTTAAACTAAAAAGTTTTTTATCAGCAAGAGAAACAATAAGAGAGGTAAATAGGGAGCCTACATCATGGGAACAAATTTTTACTCCTCACACTTCAGATAGAGCCCTAATATCCAGAGTATACAAAGAACTCAAAAAATTAGACAATAAGATAAGAAATAACCCAATCAACAACTGGGCCAAGGACCTGAACAGACACTTCTCAGAGGAGGACATACAATCAATCAACAAGTACATGAAAAAATGCTCACCATCTCTAGCAGTCAGAGAAATGCAAATCAAAACCACCCTAAGATACCATCTCACTCCAGTAAGATTGGCAGCCATTAGGAAGTCAAACAACAACAAGTGCTGGCGAGGATGTGGGGAAAAGGGTACTCTTGTACATTGCTGGTGGGACTGCAAATTGGTGCAGCCAATTTGGAAAGCAGTATGGAGATTCCTGGGAAAGCTGGGAATGGAACCACCATTTGACCCAGCTATTGCCCTTCTCGGACTATTCCCTGAAAACCTTAAAAGAGCACACTACAGGGATACTGCCACATCGATGTTCATAGAAGCACAATTCACAATAGCTAGACTGTGGAACCAACCCAGATGCCCTTCAATAGATGAATGGATAAAAAAAAAAATGTGGCATTTATACACCATGGAGTATTATGCAGCACTAAAAAATGACAAAATCATGGAATTTGCAGGGAAATGGACGGCATTAGAGCAGATTATGCTTAGTGAAGCTAGCCAATCCCTAAAAAACAAATACCAAATGTCCTCTTTGATATAATGAGAGCAACTATGAACAGAGCAGGGAGGAAGAGCAGGAAGAAAAGATTAACATTAAATAGAGACATGAGGTAGGAGAAAAAGGGAGAGAAAAGGGAAATTGCATGGAAATGGAGGGAGAACCTCATTGTTATACAAAATTACATATAAGAGGTTGTAAGGGGAATGGGAAAATAAACAAGGAGAGAAATGAATTACAGTAGATGGGGTAGAGAGAGAAGATGGGAGGGGAGGGGAGGGGGGATAGTAGAGGATAGGAAAGGTAGAAGAATACAACAGTTACTAATATGGCATTATGTAAAATGTGGATGTGTAACCGATGTGATTCTGCAATCTGTATTTGGGGTAAAAATGGGAGTTCATAACCCACTTGATTCTAATGTATGAAATATGATATGTCAAGAGCTTTGTAATGTTGTGAACAACCAATAAAATAAAATAAAGTGGAAAATAAAATAGTGAGACATAGTCCAGGAAATACATACTCTAAAATGACTTTAATTGTATAAACGTATGAAGTATAGTGTGATAATTCAGTACAGGTAGGCAGTGTGTGATGATCAAGTTGGAAGTTTTTAAAAATCTTCTTTGTGTGTAGTATAATCCAAGATTTTTCTTTTAGCAGTATTGTACTGAGCAAGGTTTAAATGGACAGAGACATTCGAGGTTTAAATGTTAGGGACATTCAGTAAAAGTCGAGCAAAGAAATAATAAATGCCTGAAGACAATGATGTTAAAGAGAGGGTCGACGTCAGATTTTCTTTAAAGTTTAAAATTAAAAGACCCAAAGGATGAAGGTGAGATTTTATATATATATATATATATATATATATATGCAAATATTTCCAACTTGGGAACCTGGGGAAATGATGTCAGGGGATAAAATTGGAAACACTGAAGGAGAGGGAGCAGATGCAGGAGTATGATTAATGGGCCTTTGTGGTCATGGGTTCTTTTTGCTTCAGAAACTAGTGACCTCTATCTAGCTCACAGGGAAGGGAGGCCAAAAAATAATCATGTCATAATAAACTGTGCGGGAATAATCAGGAACATCGAGATCACCTGTGCCGTTTCCCTCCCCATGCTAGATGAGGATATAAAAACACTGACTGGCCAGGAAGATGTTCTGAGTCACTGAGGGTCGGTGGGGCTCACGGGCAGTGGACGCCACTGCTCCTCACCTCAACGGTCTCATGGTGCTTGCTATTTCCCAGAATCCTTCCCATCACCCTGTTCTCGGGCTGAAGGAATATATACCCTGTGGAAAGATACTGAATTGAGACAGAAGGCAGGCATTCCGGCCCATGCATTTATTCTACCAATGTTTTCAACTCCCACCATGAGCCATCTGTAGTAGATCCAAAACAAGAGGCTAGCATGGCCCACAAAGGATTTTCAGGCTAGTAATAATAACCATGAACCACTTGCCCAGCACTGTCTCAAGTATGTGACCCTTTGTCAGTGCCTTACACGTACTGACCCATTTAATCCTCACAGGAACCCACTGAGGTAAGCACTTCTTTATTATCATCCCCTTTTTAAGGTGAGGAAACTGAGGTACTAGAAGTTCAGTACCTTGCCCAAGGCTACACATGGGGGTAAGAGACAGAGCTGGGATTTTAAACCAGACAGCTGACTGCATGGGGTGAGCTGGACTATCTTGTCTATAGAAATAATCCATACAATTAAAACAGCATTTCCGGTATTAGGTAGGAGTGGTCCATGCTACCACAAGAGGGGGAAGGCCCTGGAGCAGGTTTTTGCCATGTGAACACGGGTTCACCAGACAGGATAAGGGTAGGATTCTAGGCAGAGGGAACCTGTGAGCAGAAGAACAAGACAGAGAGCTGGAGGAAGTGAGTTTAGGGTAGCTGGAATAAGGGTGCAGAAAAAATGGCATAAGGGGCAATTGGAAAGATGGGCATGTGCCTCAGACCCTTTAGCTTGTAAGAAAAATACATAAAAATATATTTTTCTGGTCCACCACCTGGATCACTCAGATCGGCATTTGAATTCATCAGAAAATAAGAAACACAAATGCAATAGTACTGCCTCCTACTTGCTCAGAACCACTTTGGTCCTTAAAAGCACACACAGCTGCTTATGGGATGACATGACATGATGTGGATTCCACCCGTAAGCTGCAACACCCACCAGAAGGGATCCTTCATGCCACAGGATGGCTAAGACTGCATTCCCGTGAAACCCAGAGTCACAGAGTGGAGCCCAGCCAGGTTGGGAAAACAAAGCCGCAATAGAGAGCAGAAAAACCGCCCCCGGGAAATGGACAATGAGCAGAGCGAGCAGCCTCCATAGCAAGGCTCACAATCAATGAGATACTGAAGGAAAACCCAATGCAAGCACCAATGCAGAGGCAGACAATTTGTGTTCCTGACTCTGGCAAATCACATCCTGCATAGATTGATAGGGGGAAAGAAGGGTGAGGTGTGAGAGGCATCTCTAGAGGAATCCAGACAAGACAGGATTATCTTTTGACCACACAGGTAAAGTCTTTTACGGGTTCCTTAGAAAAAAAATTGGATGTTTCCATCTACATTCACTCACACTCTTCTCTTCTCAGCCCACCACAGCTCAGAACGATTCCCAGAGTAGGAAATTCAAGCCCAACCCTCAGCTCACTTAACCAGCAGCATCAGAGAATCCAAACCCAGGAAGGGTCTCTCTCAGGGGCATCATGAGCTCCCTCCAGGTCCAGTGTCTTCCAGATCTGACTGGTGGGAGCGGGTCCTCTATTTCTACCACTGCTCCACATGGCAAAGAGCAGATGTCTACTCACGGCCTGGATGCTCTTAGATTGGAGAATCAGGAAAGCCTTCAAAACCCTTGAGAGGAATCTGAGCATCTTTGAACCTCAGCTTAAAGACACCAAATCCAGCTTGGGAGCTCATGACAACCTCTTTCCTGCTGCTTCACCCACACAAGGTCCTGCAACCTCTGTCTTTACACCTTGAAAATGAAAAAGATGAGCACAAGTTTCAACTAATTCACCTCTGTTGGGGTTAGGACAGTTTCTGCCCTTCAGAACCCCAGAAATAACTTGTTCTCCAAGGCACTGAGATGGTCCCTGATACTTTCTTGCTGGGAAGAACCAAAATACATGTTTTCATCTCTGATAAAATGGCCTACCACACCTATCTCTGTACATGTTAATTGTATTCTCTGCCCATGGTGAGTGCAAATACTTTGTTTTGTTGATTTCATGAATTGCCAAATCACAGAACCACTTTGGGAATAGATCAATCAACATAGATATAGAAATGAGGTGGTCCCTCCTGACAAGCTCAGCTATAGTTTTGATGTCCACAGCAGACATCATACAGCAGCCCTAGAACACTATCTGATGGTGTTTCATATCTGTTAGCTGTGCCCTAGTTATTCAACCTAATCCAGGTACCCCAAGACCAAGATGGGCCTACACTGTAAGTGAATTGAATCGCAGATGAGCTGTATAGACAAGCTAGTTAGCTCTGCCAAGAGGCAGACCTGGGGATTGGTTCCAGAAATTGCCCACCCACCCCACTTCACCCCTTCAAGGACTCACATCCTGAAATCCCATAAGGGGAGGGTCTGATGGAGGTTTGTGGTGTGACTGGTGCCTGTATCTAGACTTTGAGATTTATCCCATAGAACTCTGGCTTGAATGTTCACCTTCCAGAGGTCACAATATATAATTTGCTTGTCCTGTAGATAGGATGCAGCCCCTCCCATGCTCAAATATGCACCAGAGTGGTGAAGAAGGGGAGGGATAGTTATGAAGCACACCAGGCTTAGTTTCTCAGAAGCTAAGCAGTGTCTCCGGCCTCAACCAACTAATCGCCATCGAAGTCACAGCTATACCAATGCATGTGACTTTCCATTATTGAAATCTCACTTGTTGATTATAAAAACACACAAAATTCAAAAATTTTTAAGGTATGCAGACTCTCTAGGATATGACTGGCTTTGATCTCTCCCCCCAAATTATGTTTAAGTGGTTACTTCTCTTTTTTTAATATATATATTTTTTAGTTATCAATGAACCTTTATTTTATTTATTTATATGCGGTGCTGAGAATTGAACCCGGTGCCTCACACATGCTACCACTGAGCTACAACCAGCCCAAAGTGGTTACTAAAAATCTTTTTAATTTTTGTGATGAAGACAGTATCTTTCCTACAAAGAAAATACACCGAAAATACACCGGAACATTGAGGCAAAGCAGGTCTCCCCGGGAATGAAGACTGAGAAAACATATTACAGACTCTATTATATATTATCTCCTGTCAACAGACTCCTCTGAGAAAACCTAAGAACAAGATGTTGGGATTAGGGCTCTGGTTGCTTTCTTTGTGGGGTCATTGTGGTAATCCCAGAAAATGAAAACTGTTACTGTGTTAGAAGTATTTCTAATTGGAAACCAAACATAAAGGTGAAGGATTGCTAATAGGATCAGCAGCTCTGAGGAAACGGTTTGCTAATTTTGACAGAAGATAGAAGTATCTATCCTGAAGTGGGTCTTCCTGTGTTTTTTCCACCATTCCCTTTGGGCATCATCTCAGTTTGCATATACATGAAGGACACCTGTGTGTGCTCCTATGAAAGCACGAGACACCTCTTACCTTTCACTTTTAATCAGCTCCCTCCTTCACAGCTGGCAGGGTGGCAGGAAGACAGATGCTCGGAGCTCATTTGACCTTCCTGTGCAAACGACACTTGAAGAAAATGGAGCATGTCTGAAATGCACCTGTGCCCCACATCAGCAGAAGCCACCGTTCAGCTCAGAGCATTGGCAAGTAGGACTGCACCAGCTCCTCCCAGTCCCCACAAGGGGACTGTGAGCAAGGAGCTGGACAAGGAGCTCAGCCCACAGCTCAGGTCCTGTCCTGCAGGCCACCCTAGGGAAATCCCTTCTCTCTCTTCCCATGGACATGCAGGCTTTGTATTGAACATGGAGGTTTGTAAGACACAAGAATGGGAGCTTGAAAGTGAAGCTTTATTATTATAACAAGAAAGAACAGTTTTGAACATCCCAAAGAATCTCAGCAGAACACCAGGAAATATCCAGAATGGACTTCTATGGACTGAAAACTGAGGAAATCCTACTCAACTGTATTCTTGGAGATTTGTAATTCGCCCCATCAAGGCTCTGAGTCTACCTGAAATAAAGATGCAGCCCACATTCTCTGACACTGGCAGCTTCATGAGCACGTGACTGCGTGTTCATCCAAGTCATCATGGCCCTTTAAGGAGTCCTCTAGACAGGAAAGTAAACTGAGAAGGGACCCCATGCTTAGAAGAGCCCACACTTGGATTAATGCTCTGTGGTCACAGTCCTGAAATTCTTTATAAATTTTTAACAAAAGAGCCCACCAAGGGGCTAGGGTTATAGTTCAGTGGCAGAGCGCTTGCCTTGCGCATGTGTGGCACTGGGTTCGATCCTCAGCACCACATCAAAATAAATAAAATAAATAAAAATATTGTGTCCATCTTTAAAAAAAAAAGAAAAAATAAAAAAGAACCCACCAAGTCTGTACCTCTTCCTAGCACAGGATTCTCTCCTGTTGGCAACCTCTAAGCAACCACACTTGGGGACACACTTGGGGAAGGGCTGCCTTGGAACTGAAGTCAGAGAAACTCCCAGGTGGGATATATTACCTCTCTTGTGGCTCTCTGCCCATAACATTTCCTTCCAGACTGTCTGGATTTTTCATTTTACTTTGTCATATAGCCTGAAATGTTTTCCTACTGGGGATAAAAAATGGTAAAGGAGGAGAAGAGAGAGGAGAAAGATTCTCTTTTCTAAGAAATTGCACCACAAACCCACAGGATAGCAGTCATTCAGGCAATACACAAAGTCATTTATCTCCCACTTCCCTCTGACTCCTGACCGAGATCAACTGCCATGTTCTCAGTGTGTGGGCAGAAGAAGGTGGGACAGGTGGGGAATGAGGAGTGGGGTCCCAGAAGCAGAGCAAGCATGCAGAAGAGGAGGAGGAGTGTGGTGATGATAAATGTTGCCTCTTTCAGAAGTTTGCCTGGGAGCATCAAAGAAAATCCAAGCCCCTTTTTGCTTCTTTGTGCCATGAGCCCCAATCCATAATGAATTACAGAATCAATTAACATCATTAATTTAGTTATGATACATTCCAATGACAAGCAAGCCTAGCACTGTGCACACCTAGCAGGTTTTCTAAGGGGAAAAATGTCCTTAAAATACCAAGCTGCTGATTTAAAAAATCAATTTTCGGGACAACCCTGAATCCTATTTTCCTCAAACATAAGCAAAGCAAATACCAAGAAGTACGTTCCCTCAAATGAGTTGTTTATATGGGCATTACTGCTTCCCTCGGTGTTGCGGTTTGGACTGGAAATGTTCCCCAAATCTCATGTGCTGAAGGCTTGGTTCCCAGCCTCGTGGGACATGGTGGAAACTTGATTAGCAGGTAGGGCTGAAAGCAGGCAGCTGAAACTCCAAACCTTGGTTCTTATATTCCAACAAGAAGATTCAAAGTCAGACACCAAAAGTCCTGCAAGACAACTTTATTAGAAGTGAGAGTGAGGCGAAAATAAAGTAAAAGAGAAGTGAGGTTTAAGCAAAAAGCACTCTCAAGGGAGAGAGTGGGCTGTCTCCAAGCAGAGAGTGACAAAGGAGACAAGGCTGTCCCCAATGTTGTTACTGTTTTATGTTTATCAGGAGAAGGGGGGACCACTTCTGTACTCTTTGCCAATCAGGTGTTCAACTCCTCCTTCGAGTTGGGAGGTGGAGTTTTTGACCTTAGTTGGTCCTCTCCAGAACTGTCATGGTGGCCATGCTATTCAGGGGGACTTCATCTATGAGTCAATCCCATGTTAATGTGGGCATTGGGGTCAGCTGCCGGTCAGAACTTACCTTAGTGTGCCTGGACTACTAAAGGAATCTTTCTCCCCAGGTAAATGGAGACACCTTTTGTCATAATTGCTAGCTTCATGCCAACATCAATGGACCCTCTCAAGAGTTAGTCCCATTAATCCTTTCTCTTGACTGATTAGCTCCCTTTGCTTCTGTTTCTTTTCTGCAATTTAACTACCGCACTTTGCTTTCTTGTTTACTTTGGAAGTAGCCTAAAGAAGACCCTAAAGTAATTTAAAGAACACCTGTGACCTTGCCTGCATTTCACCGCTCATAGCTATTACTATCTAACAGGGCCTACAGAGAGGATATTAGGTCAAGGAAGGCATGCCCCTGAAGGGTATACTGGAACTCCAGCCTCCCTCCCCCTGTCTCTGTCTCTGTCTCTCTCTCTCTCTCTCTTTCTCTCTCTCATAGCTTTTCATCTGCCATGAGGCCATCAGCTTTTCTCTACCACACACTCCCGCCATGTTGTTCTGCCTCACCACAGGCCCACAGCAATGGGGCCAAGAAACAATGGACTGAAACCTCAAACTGTGAGACAAAATGAATCTTTCCTCCTTGTAAGTTTAATTCCTCAGGTATTTTGTCACAGTAATACGAAGCTGACTGACACACCTAGATATATTCAATTAGTAAAATTAACCAAACAACAACTTTAACATGTATCAAGAATTTTGACAATTTGAATGATGAGCTATTTTAACTTTGAATGTGATGGGCACTTTTTTTCCAGAAACTCTAAGTTCATAATTCATTTTTATGTGAAACAAAATCCAGATGAATTTCTGTATTTCCATGGAAACCAGCAGGATGACCCAATCTCCTGATAGAAGGATATACAAGTCAGTGGTGGAGCCCCACTCCCCAGCCTCACACTTCTTTCTCTGCTGACTCAGGTTTCCACAATCACCAAACACAGGCCTGTGTGACCCACAAAGACTCTTTCTCCCCAAACCAGTCTACAGCCCTCAAAAGTACAAAGCACCCGAAAACCACCTTAAATGCCTTTCTTCTAATCCTAAAGAGACCCTTTGAAATCAGTGCTAACAACCCCCTTTTACAGATGAGGAAACTGGGGTTTCTTGAAATAGCGGATTGTGAAAAGTAACACAGCAAGCTAACTGTCAGGTTTCCCTAGGGACCATAAGCTGCCCCCTGACCATTGTGCCACCTGGGACAATAGGCAGAGGGGTAGAGGGTGTTGAGAAAATGTTGAAATAGGAACAAGTACTGAACAGTCATTGCCCTCAGGGTCAGGCTAAGTACCAGCCATGGTTACAGGAAGAGATACCAACTTCACCAACAAAGATGGTCTCTAGTCCAGACCCCCACCTGTGTATCACCTGCCTTTCTTGCTGCCAACCTGCAATCTGTCATTGATCTCTACCCAAGATCACCAGAGTCTTTTGGTGGGGGTGGGGGGGGGATACTAGGAATTGAACTCAGCAGCACTCAACCACCGAGCCACATCCCATCGTGATTTCCTATTGTATTTACAGACAGGGTCTCATGAGCCACTAGGATTACAAGTGTGATGGCGCATGGCCACCAGAGTCTTCTCATGAATGCAGCAGGCAGTAAGGGGCTAGATTAAAAATGGCAGAACTAGCAGGACAAGCAGCTATGATAGGATATAGAAGTTAAGGGGCATGTGGCCACAAGCAAAAAAGACTAGAGAAGGGTCCTCCATCTTCACAACTATCTAATGTCTCTTTGTTATTTTGCACGTGTCCCAATAGCTGTCATGATTTCCCAAAATATCCCCTTGATTTGTTTCTTATGAAATTTACCTGTTATTTCTTTCATGGCGTTCTGGATCGAGTGAGCCTTATCATGAGAATAGTGTGGGATGTGAAGCCAGGATGAGGGTCATGAACGTGTCAATTGCTGACACGTATTAACAGTCTCAACTTTACACTTATAGCCCTTTAAAAAAAAATAAATAACAGGTATTTTCTCACAAGTTTCTACCCAAAGTGTCATTTAAGACAAGGGTCCTCCAATCTGGCTGCACATACTGAGAAACTAATGTGGCTCCATTTTTAAAAATAAATAAATAACAGCAGCTTCTACCTCAAGGCCTGTCCTAAGGAAGGGGGAGTGACCCTTGTCCTTGGAAAAACCCACAGAGGATTCCTAGTACATACCCACCCTGCTGAGTTGTTTGTCTGTAAATAACAGGAGAGGTCTGCGGTGCCAGGTGTCCCTGACTCAGGCTAGGTGAGGACCCATAGCAACCCCCTAGCAACCTCCAATCAGCATGAGACAGGGAAAATACCTGGGATGCCAGATGACCCCCAAGTCGTTTATGGTGGTCGATAACATGATGGGAAACCATGTAGTTTAGCACGGACACCCCTCGTGGCCTAAATCAATCAGTTCAAATGAATCCCCCTCTTGTACTAACCAATCACCCCCACCCAACTTGTTCCCACCAGTGAATGTGCTAATCAATGTTAAGAGTTGTTGTTTGATTTTCCTGCGGTATGGAATGATTTGCTGTGTGATGTTGTGATGCATAGAGTATACCCCCAAACCTATAAAATCTCACTGAACAAAGGACCCGGACTCACTCCCTGGGACCGCTGTGTCGGAACAGTTGTGAGTCCAGGCTCAAGCTTGCAATAAAGACTCTTGTGTACTTGCATCTCGGCTCCTGGAGGTCTATTGGGGTCCCATGAATCTGGCATAACAATACAAATCATTTGGGAATCTTTTACACAATAAGTGTGTTAGTCAGCTTTTCATCACTCTAACAAATACCTGAGATAATCAATTTGTAAAAAAGAAAAGGTTTATTTCGGCTCATGGTTTTGTAGAATCCAGTCCATAGTCATTGTCCTTGTTGCTTCAGGGCCTGTGGAGAGGCAGCTCATTGTGGTGGGTGAGTGACCAGCTCACCCCATGGCAGCCAGGAAGCAAGCAAAGGAAGAGGAAGAGGCTGGGGTCCCCATATCCTCTTCAAGGGCACACCCTCAATGACCTGATCCCTCCCACAAGGTCCCACCACCTCCCAATATCACAATGAATGAGGGACCAAGCCTTTAAAAGACACAGGCCTTGGGGGAACATTTGAGATCCAAACTACAGCATGGCACCTGTTGTGGTTTAGATATGAGGTGTCCCCCAAAATCTCCTGTTAACGCAGGAATATTCAGAGGTGAAATGATTGAACTGTGAGAGCTGTAACCCAATCAGCCCATCCTCGTCTGAATGGACTGCCTGGGTGGTAACTGTAGGCAGCTGGGGTGTACCTGGAGGAGGTCGGTCACTGGGAGCATAACCTGGAAGTGTGCATCTTCCCTGTGCTCCCTACCTCTCTCCCTCCCTTCATACCCATCTCTTCCCAGCTGCCGTGAGCTAAGCAGATTTCCTCACTTGGCTCTTTTCCCAAGGGTGGTGTCTCACCTTGGGCCCAGCAATGGAGCCAGCTATCTATGGACTGAGACCTCTGAAACCATGAGCCCCAAATCAACTTTTCTTCCTATAAATTGTTCTTGGCAGGTATTTTAGTCACAGTGATGCAAGAAAAAATTATTAAAACAGCCTAAGTCACAGTCTAGAACCAGTGAATCCATTTCAGGGAAAATTGAACCTGGGTGTTTTATGAAGAATCCCTGGATGATTCAGCTTCCCTGAGAAGCTTCAGGGAAGTGAACTCAAACTTGGCAGCACATTAGTATCACCCGGGGAGACTTTATAGTTGATGCCTGGATCCCATCCTCAGAGATATCCATGCCGCTGGTGTGGGTGTGTCTGGGAAAAGTTCCCCAGGGGACTCTCAGGTGCAACCGAGTTTAAGAACCACCACACTGCACACAGGAAGTCATCATTCAACAGGAAGAGATGCCAAATTAAAAAGTCAGAAAGGTAAGAAACAAAACTATGCACCTCCTCTAAAAAGTTGGAACCCAGCCCTTCCACCTGGTCTGTTCCCCTCCAAATATAGCGATTAGCAATGGTAAAGTCTGCTCCTCACAGAGCCTCGGGCTGCCTCCTTTCTCTTCCCTCCCAGGTTTCCTGCTTAGCTTTCAAAAGCCTGGACCTGAAACAAAGAACCCTGGGCTAGAGTCCCAGTTCTGCCTCTTGGAAGCCCTGTGAGCACAGGCAACACAATTAACCTCCGAAGGCTCAGTCTCCTGCTCTGTAAAATGGGAATAGAAATTGCCCACCTGTGGAGTGGTAATGAGGATGTTCAATGTGAAGACCTAGGCACAGTAGTTAGCAGAGGGTCCAATGGAGGAAGAGCTCAGTAAACACTGACTATTCTAATGGCCAGTGGCCTTTTTAGTCTCATTGGTAATTATGATAATTAATAATGATCATTAACACTTAATTACCTTCCAGGCATTGTTAACTGATGTAACACTCATAACCATCTGCTAAAGGAATCCATTTATGAGCCCCATGTTATAGATGAACAAACCAAGGGGCAGAGGGGCTAATAAACTTGTCCAAGGTCCCACAGTTAGTGAATGGTAGAGCCACATGAGCTTCAAGTCTATGTTCCTAACCGCTTGCAGAACTGCCCCATGTTACCTCTACCTGTTCACATTTCTAACCTCTGACCTACACCCCTGAACTCTAACTCAGCAATCAAGATTTCAAATAGACTGGGCTTATGGATCATCCCATGTACACTCCCTCTCCCAAGAGCCAGGGAGAGCTCATGCCTTTTTCTCATATGCAACTGACTGGCTGCCTCTTGCAGATTCACATCTGCTTAGGCAATTTTATCTATATCTTCCATTTTGTGAAAGGCTTAAACAAAATAATTTATGCAAAGGCCTAGGCACAGGGACATAAGATCTTCCACCAATACTATTTCCCTGTCATTCTTAATGAGTTTGACTTCCCTAGCCATTCAAAGATTATTCCTTCTGAGCAATATCCCTGCAATTCATTTAGTTGGCCCTTTAATTTGGGCCCCACAAATCACCCTGTGGCGCTTCAGATCCAGCGATGATAAGTGGCAGCGAGTGTCGGGGG
Organism: Urocitellus parryii; assembly: GCF_045843805.1. Taxonomy (NCBI): domain Eukaryota; kingdom Metazoa; phylum Chordata; class Mammalia; order Rodentia; family Sciuridae; genus Urocitellus; species Urocitellus parryii. Next base: position 39,528,457 of record NC_135532.1, on the reverse strand, counting down.
AATGAAGTCAGTGCACCATCTACCCGAGTCTGTAGAGAGCAACGTTACCCAATAGAGCCACACATTCCAGACCCTTCCACCAACCTCCTTGGGTCTCCTACTTAGCCTTGATGGTTCAATTTAAGCATTTTTCCAAAGTCACCCAGGCTCTGCTGTTCAGCCAGGCCAAGAATTACCAGGACTGTCTGCGCGTTTTTGCTTCCTGATTACCCAAGTCTTTTCTTTATCCTCTTAGATGTCCACTTTTACAGCACTGTGCAGTTAATTCTGTTTCTGAAGTATCCATTCACATTCCTTGTTAATGTCTCTGATGTCTCATTGTTATGGTTTAGATATCAGGTGTCTCCCAAAGCTCATGTATGAGACAATGCAAGAATTTTCAGAGGTGAAATGATTAAATTATCAGAGGTACAGTTTCATAAGTGGATTAACCCACTGATGGATTAACTGGTCAGTAACTCTAGGCAGACAGGTTGTGATTGGAGGAGGTAGATCACAAGGAGTTTCACTATGGAGTACATATTGTCCCCGGTGAGCAGAGCTCTGCTTTCTGGTTGCCATGTCCTGAGCTGCTTCCCTCTGACACTTCCTTTGGCCATGATGCTCTGCTTCATCTTGGGCCCAGAGTTATGGAGTTGGCCAGCCATGGACTGAATCCCTGAAACCATGAACCAGAATAAGCTTTTCCTCCTGTAAGATTTTCTTGTTGGGTCTTTTGGTCACAGTGACACAAAGCTGACTAATACACTGGTACTACCATTTTATTTTACCAGTGCTGGGGATTGAATTCTGGGCCTCATGCATTCCTTAGCATTATTTTTGACAATTTCCTGGCCCCTTATTTTTAAGCCACAGAGTCTGCAAACTAATAAGCCTAGGTAGAAGTAAGAACTATCCCACCTTCTAGAAATTTCCTGTAAGGAGGAAAATACATGTAGGAAACCTGCCTGATTTAGGCTGAGTGGGTTTCTGAAGATGTAGAATATTGCTTCACCATGGTTTCCAGGTCAGCTTAAAGAAATCCTTGTCTGAAGAATAGTCAAAGGGAGCCCAACTGTGTCTGTAGGATTATTAAACAACAGGAGAAAATGTGTGTCCTGGGGTGCAACTGTGTGGGGTCAGAATTCTGAATTTTATCAGTTAATCAGCTGCGTAACTCTGGGCTGTGCTTCACATTTCTGACCAGTTTCCCCAGATGTAAAATGGAAACAATAGGATTGTTGTGAAATTAAAAGAAATAATGTATCTAAAAGACAGCATAGAGTAAATGCTAAAGAAATTACTGCTATAGTTATTATTATCTTTATTAGTGATAATTCTATTCTCTAGGAAGCATCAAGAGCCCAGGAATAGAAAATGCATGAATAAACATGGAGGCAGGACTTGGTGAGCATCGATAGCCTCTGCCCCTGTGGCCACTGGCAGGGAGACACAGAGCTCCTGTCCCGGGCTTAGTGGGCCCTGACCGTGCCTCTTTGCCTTTCCGCCTTCCTTTTCTCCTCTCCTTTGTTGCCTGAAGATGCTGCTGGAACATTAGATGAACTGCTGGCTGCTCATTGGGAAGCAACAGAGCTCATTTTGTCCCTCTTTAATATAAATTATTTTAAAAATTGAAAATTCTAGGATGCAGTCTAAGCTAGTAAGAGCAGTTGGGGTGGGGAGGAGAGAGAAGGAGGCACTTGGGAGCGGATTTTTCATTTTTCATTGTATTTAATTTTTAAGTATTGGGATTATGGGTACATGCCTTCTTTTTTGTATTTTTTTCAGTATTCAAATATTTTACCCTAATTCATGCTTTTGAAGACTTATCAAATGAAAAATAAAGATATCATTCCAATTAATATCATTTTTCTCTGATTCAGTAATCTCACAGCTGCAATGCTTGCTTTGTTTAGGTTCTATATGACAAACATCCCAGTCTCCATCTTTAAATCTTGCAAGATGGTGCAGGAAATTGTCTGCCATCCATGAGAAAAGCAGAGAAGAAATCTGAAGGGAGCGGAACTGTGATCCTCAGATGAAGAAAAGTGGACCCAGCCAGAGTCAGAGGCAGGAAGTCAGTGAATTCCTCTAAGCCCCCTGCCTTCCTTCTCTACCACCCTATATTCTAGAAAACTGCCTGCAACCATTCTTTGAGTTTATTTACAGTCTTCTTTTGTAATTAAGATGTTATTAGAAAAAAGATTTACTTTCTCCATTGTTGATGCATGGGCTTACCTGTTAATGCTGGATGTTAGATACATGTATATAAACCAACACAGGGTTCTTTGTGTTGTCATTATGAACACACTGATGGATTTGGGGATCCCACTGCTAAGGCACAGGGACTGCCACTGCAAATAGTGTTCTGTGTATTCTTAAGTTCAGATGTAAGGTAAACTCCTGTACAAAGCATAAGGCCTTGGTTTACACCTAATCCATATGTGGTCAGACTTCCTGCCAAACATTGCCACACACTCACATTTCTCTGTATTACAAATTTATTTCCAACTAAATGCTTTGCATTTTCACATTTTAATAAAATAATCCAAACAATAAGAAATGAGAAACTTTTTGGAGGGCAATTTGGCAATACCTACAAAAATTTATTCTACTTCAATGATTTTGCTTCCTAAGTATGCAGAATATATACATGCAGCTATACATCATAACATTGTTTGTAACAAAAACCACAGAAACAACATAAATCTATATTTAGAGGATGGGATAAATAAATTATTATACATTCATACAATGGAATGCATGAAGTCATTAAAAAGAAGGAACTACCTCTAAACACTGACAAAGAAGATGTCTGAGACACACTGTTAAAGGGAGAATAAATCCATTGCATGTATGAGAAGCTTATCTGTATAAACAGAAAAATAATTTATTTACATGCTTTTTATAGTAAATTTTCACCATAGGCTTGTGATATTCCAGGCAGTGTTGAAAGCTCTTTGTTGGCTCATTTAATCCTCATGACAACCTCCAAGGCAGGTACTATAACTGTCCTCGTGTTGCAGATAAAGAATAAAGTTGCAGAGAGCCTGAGGTGACAGGCTGAGAGCACATGATGGTTACAGCTGAGATTCTGACCCAGCGTCTCCTTACCCAGGGCCACATGCCCCTGTTTCTAGTACTGCTATAAGTTTTTAAAAAACAAACAGCTATTGATTTTTGTTAAATTTTGTTTGGTTTGGTGTCAGGGATTGAACTCAAGGGCACTCAACCACTGAGCCACATCCCCAGCCCCAGCTATTGCTTTTATTTAAAATTTTTAAAAACTAGATTTTAATCCCCTTTGAGGCATACCAGTTGTTGTCCTAAGACATAAAAACATGTTGTGGCTTTAGGGTTCAGGTTTTGAGGATAGAATTCAGAAATGTGAGCAGGTGGCTTGGCTTTAAGGTATAGGAAAAGCAGAATTTGTTACAATTTGATGCTTTCTGATATCTAACTCAGGAGGAAAAGCTGGTTTTAGAGATTTAATTTTTAGATATGCTTCTCTGAGATCCTCAGAGAGGAGCAGGAGTGCGGGTGTTAAGCACTGTCTAGCTACACTTCCCTTCCGTGAGGGGGTCAGGAAGTGGACTGGGAGAAGTGGGAATTCATACTGGCTGCAGATACCCAGGAGTCATGGGGATCTTGGGAATCTTGAAGCCAAAGCCCTTCCCTAAGTGGACACTTAAACTGTTGGAGGTGAAAATTTACCTCCTATTGGTGCCTTTCGCATTCATAAGCTATAAGGACATTGGTATAGTTCAGATGTTAGGTGTCCTCCAAAAAGCTCACGTGGGACACAAAGCAAGAATGTTCAAAGGTGAAATGATTGGGTTATGACAGCCTTAACCCAATCAGTAAATTAATTCCCTGACGGGGATTAGCTGAGTGGAAACTGTAGGCTGGTAGGGTGTGGCTGGAGGAGATGGGTCACTGGGGGCATGACTTTAGGCTTTATAGTTTGTATCTAATGAGTGAGTCTCTCTGCTTCCTGGTTCCATGTCCTGAGCCACTTCCCTCTACCACACTGTTTGCCATGACGTTCTGCCTCACCTTGAGCCCTGAGGAGCTGGCCATCTATGTATGCACTGAGACCTCTCGAACCATGGGCTCCAAATAAACTTTTCCTCCTCAATTTGTTCTTGTCCACTTAACTAATGATGTCACTTCATTAGAAGTACTAAGAGGTGTGTGGGAGGATTTGGAGAACAAAGAAGAAAATCTACTTAGCTATAAAATAGAAAGGCAGATTCTGGATCTGACTGAAGAAGGGGAATTTCAACCCCAAATCACATGTATAGGATCAAACAAGAGGCCAAGAGTGGGGCAGGGAATCCCAAGCACATTCTGATGGGGACAGTGCCTGTAACGGTCAGGAACTTTGAATGCAAATAACAAGAACCAGCCCAAGGTAGCTTAAGGAAAAGACAGTGGGTGCTGCACCACCAAGACAGATGGGTGTCTCACAGAAGCCAGTGACAGTCCGCAGCCAGACAAGAGCAGAAGTGGAAGCTGGAAATCCAGCAGGCACCCTGGGAGCAGAATTCTCAGACCTGCCAAAATTCCAGTCAGTACATATTCTTCATCCACCTACACTGCAGAAGGAAGCGGAGTCTCTATTTGGTCATCTTCCCCAAGCTTTCATCGTTGGCTTTTAAAAATCAAGAGACAGTTCCAGCATCTACAGCGAGTCAGCGGTGTCCTTGGCTCCCTGGATTATTTTGCAATCTGCTGCTCACACCTCTTAGCCTTCTTGACAGGAGAAAAGAGAGATAGCATTTCCTTTTCTCTGTGAGATGCCAACTTCTTTCCCCTTCTCATTTCTATCTTACTTCTTTTTTCTTCTATGACATTTCTTTGGCTGGCCAGAAAGTCACTTACAGTCTCTTCATGGCACCTCTTGCCCCTTCCCCCAGCCACGTTCCTCCCCCACGGTGGTACATTTCTGTAATTGTTAATTGATTTCTTGGAATGGGATCCTCATCTGCTTTTCAGCGTGACTATACGTGCCATACAGCTTCTGGACCAGGGTCCAGAAACCTTGGGCTGCAAATCTCAATATAAGTTTCCTAATTTTTAAAGGAGGGCCTGCCTGAGTTTTGTTTCTGTTGAAAGCAGAGCCCAAGAAAAGGATTCAGTGAGTAGCTTCCTTGGAAGGTAGACGCCAGGAAAGAGGGAGTATAGCAGAAAACAAGAAAAAAAATCAATGTAAGGGTTACGGAGCTCACCTCTATAGGAAATGGCTCCATTCTGCTGGAAACCTCTGGAACAGATTCAGATTCTTCCCAGAATTACCAATTGGAAGTATCCACAGACTCCAGTTCCCTTTTGTTTAAAGGTTATCCCCAGGGCTCTGTGCCTGTCTCCAATTCCTAGCTGTTCCTGTACAAGAGGTAAGAGCTCCTGCAATTTTGAAGAAGGCCTATGAGGTAGGATGGTGGGTGGTGGAGAGCCAAGCTTAGAGCAAAGTGCTGTCTGCAGTAGAGAAGCCAAAGTTTTTGTGGAACTGTCCACCCCTTCACACTCAAATTCAGCTGTGGGCTGAGGGGCATGTGACACAAAACTCTACCTAGGATATGCTTTTCATTGCTCAAAATAGTTTGAGTTTTGTTTTGTTTTTAATCTAGTAAAACATGTAGAGCAAAAAGCAGCAGTCTCCTCCAACCCTCCTCACGGCTAGTCCCATACACCAGAGCCAACCACGTGTAACTAGGAGTCTGATAATTACTCCAACTACTTCCATTACTTACTTTTTTCTCAAAAGACATACACTGTGAACTTATTCATCCACTCTGTACTCTAGGTTTCTCACAAAGCTCTGCTATTTGATCCTGACCTGCCTTTCCACCCACGGAAATCTCAAATAAGAAAATGTGAGGAACATGACTCAGAGTGAATGAGCTGTTAGCATGCAAAAGCTCATCAGGGTTGCTCTTAGTACCGGGTCCTTCTGTATCAGCAATGGAGACCTCCATCTATGGGAGATGCTTGGAGTCATTTGAGATTTTATTGCCCAGCCTGTAACAACTTCAGGAGGTAGAGACAGCTATGATGATCCAAAGACAGAATCTTCAAGCAGGAAACACACAAATCTATAAATCTAGCTAACAGTACCATGGAAGGGTAAATTGCTTTGGGTAAACAGATTCAAATAAGAATTGAATTTCTGAAAACACTAGGTTCAACACAAAGCGGTAGCTTGAAACATGGCGGACTCCCTGTGATTACTCAGAATTTCTCCTTGCTAAGGTAGCACAGAAGGTATCATTTAATTGTATGATGGACAACAAATGGGACTTTCTTAAACTGAAAAGTTTTTTCTCAGCAAGAGAAACAATAAGAGAGGTAAATAGGGAGCCTACATCCTGGGAACAAATTTTTACTCCTCACACTTCAGATAGAGCCCTAATATCCAGAGTATACAAAGAACTCAAAAAATTAGACAGTAAGATAACAAATAACCCAATCAACAAATGGGCCAAGGACCTGAACAGACACTTCTCAGAGGAGGACATACAATCAATCAACAAGTACATGAAAAAATGCTCACCATCTCTAGCAGTCAAAGAAATGCAAATCAAAACCACCCTAAGATACCACCTCACCCCAGTAAGATTGGCAGCCATGACGAAGTCAAACAACAACAAGTGCTGGCGAGGATGTGGGGAAAAGGGTACTCTTGTACACTGCTGGTGGGACTGCAAACGGGTGCAGCCAATTTGGAAAGCAGTTTGGAGATTCCTGGGAAAGCTGGGAATGGAACCACCATTTGACCCAGCTATTGCCCTTCTCGGACTGTTCCCTGAAGACCTTAAAAGAGCACACTACAGGGATACTGCCACATCGATGTTCATAGCAGCACAATTCACAATTGCTAGACTGTGGAACCAACCCAGATGCCCTTCAATAGATGAATGGATAAAAAAAATGTGGCATTTATACACCATGGAGTATTACGCAGCGCTAAAAAATGACAAAATCACAGAACTTGCAGGGAAATGGATGGCACTAGAGCAGATTATGCTCAGTGAAGCTAGCCAATCCCTAAAAAACAAATACCAAATGTCTTCTTTGATATAATGAGAGCAACTAAGAACAGAACAGAGAGGAAGAGCAGGAAGAAAAGATTAACATTAAACAGAGACATGAGGTGGGAGGGAAAGGGAGAAAAAAAGGGAAATTGCATGGAAATGGAGGGAGACCCTCATTGTTATACAAAATTACATATAAGAGGTTGTGAGGGGAATGGGATAACAAACATGGAGGGAAATGAATTACAGTAGATGGGGAAGAGAGAGAAGATGGGAGGGGAGGGGAGGGGGGATAGTAGAGGATAGGAAAGGTAGCAGAATACAACAGCCACTAATATGGCAGTATGTAAAAATGTAAATGTGAATGTGTAACCAATGTGATTCTGCAACCTGTATTTGGGGTAAAAATGGGAGTTCATAACCCACTTGATTCTAATGTATGAAATATGAGATGTCAAGAGCTTTGTAATGTTGTGAACAACCAATAAAAAAAGGAAAAAAATAATAATAATTGTATGATGGAAGTAAAGTGTCTAAGATAGCTATGAATCCTGCATTTGCTGGGACAAACACAATTCCAGATATTCTAACCACATGGCTCCTTGGGACCCTTGTTAGTCCACACACATATGGTGGCATAAGACATTTGCTAATGAAAGAACTATGAACTTAGCCCTAGAATAAGAATAAGAGCAGCTGTGGAGTTAACTTGTTGCACATCTGAGCACTGGCACATTAAACTGTATGCCTGAGCAAGTTACTGGACCTTTCTGTGCCTTGGATTACTCATCAGTAAATGAAGGGTAATCATGGAATCCACCTCAAAAGATCATTATAAGTTAAATGAGATAGCATAATGATTCTCCATCCATGGTGAAATAATACATTTCTAAAATGCTCACACTGTTATAGACTAATACTCTTAAAAATACAATGACCAATCATACAACCAACGGTGACGAGTCTCTGAACAAGTACTCTTAGTTTCTGTACTTGGTAACAAATTGTAGCCAGCCAATGCCTGTCTATGGACCACTTGGGGTAACCCTGAAATCACATCTGCAAAGGGCTTACTTAGCAAGGCAGCTGGCATACAGTAAGAGCTCAAAATATGTTGGCTTTTATAATTATTCTTGTGTAATGTGTGTCCATTTTACAGTAAAAGCTTCTATTGATGAGAATCTGTTGAGATGTCAACATCTCAACTGAGCTGGAGAACTGAGCTGCGAGTGCCAAGTTTAAAACAAGGAGCCAAAAGGAAATCAAGAGTGAAGCCTCAAGTCATTTACTGTGATAATAAACGCAAAAGGCCAAAACCAGAGAAGGTAGCTGGCTTGCCCTAGCTCTATTTCTCCAAGGAACTAGTGCCATGGTTGAGGGTCATAGGGATCTGCACACCACCTAGGGAGCCCAGAGCAAAGGCTTCTGCAGTTTGTGGGTATTGAGGCCAGAGGAGAGGGGAGGAAAGCATTTGAAGTGGGGAAAACCCTTTCAAGGCTTCTGATAAGACCACCTCCAAACAGAGGCAGGTGGGCAAGGAAGGAGATCTGCATGAGCGCATGGGTGGCCAGGGGGGTCTGAGGACTTGACTTCACCTCCCTTCAGGTGAGTTGTGGGAGGGTGGCCTTCCCCTCTGAGACCCTCCAGGTTAAGCCTTTAGAGTTGTCTAATGTCAGGCCTGGAAATCATACTTTTTCTCTGCACTTTGGCCAGAAGCTGGTCTCCTCACATGTGACCAAAGTACCTTCCCCCCAAACAGGTAAAAATTCAAATGACAAACACTCTTTACTGCAATCTTCTTAGAGAAAGATTCCAACTCAGTGAATGACCCAACCCTATTTGAGGAAGTCTTTTGTAACTCAGGTATTTGTAGATGAAAAAAAAGTAGCAATATTTAGGAATTCCAACTCAAAAACATTCTATGAGTAATCTGAAAAATGAATTATCTTTTTAAAATAAAATGGGATGAGAAGTGACATAACAAACTTGGTTTTTTCCCAAGAAATTCTTCTTAAAAATTATTCTATTAACTACAGTCTTGAGAGTTTCCAGATAGCATTTCAAATTACTTGAATAGGAAAACATCCATACAGTCAAGAGTTCCAATCAGCTGTACCTGGTAAATAAAAAGGGCTTGTTGTATAATGTTCCCTTTAGTTTCCTCTTACAACTGAGACATTCTTTGTAAGGACTTCTCTAAGTTGGACAGAGCCCAGAGATATGTGATAAGGACAGTAAGGAACAAAAGTTGGGATTGTTTGTGGGGGTGGGGAGACAACTTGCAAAGGTGGAGAGGTAATAACAGTACTTTCTGGATTAGATGTAATCAGAGAGAAACTAGTCCCATGAATCCAAGTAACAAGTGAACATATAAGCCACACACATGTGCTCACAAATATTTTAATAACAGATGTTTTAATAATAGACATGGTCTTAAATCATGTTGGTCTAACAAATATACCATAGACTGACCCCAGTCAACCAACAACAAACTTAAACAACATTTATTTTTCTCAGTTCTGGGGCCTGGGAAGTCCAAGGTGAAGGTGGCTGACCAGAGTTCTCCTGGCTGTAGACGGCTGCCTTGTCCCTGTATCCTCACAGGCAAAGATAGTAATTCTCTCCCCATGTCTTTTCTTATAAAGGCACTAATCCCATTCTTGAAGGGCTCTACCATCATAAGCTAAAGAATCCAGATAGACCCCTCACCTCTAAATACCATCAGAATGGGGATTAGGACTTCAACATGAGAATCTAGAGAAGAGAAAGACATTCAGTCCATAGCAGACCACCTGATCAGAAAACCAAACAGCTGCAGTTCCATGGATTTTATAATGATAACAATGAGGATGGGTAGATTTAAGTATCAACACAAAAGTGAGACCAAAGTTTTATTAACTTTATTCATTCACAGTACATAACACTTACCAGGTCAATGACGCTAGTGGCACTGAAAGAAAGAAACTGATCAAGGAAAATGGAGAATCTGTTGAATAAGCATATGCCCAGATTTTGAGTCCAGATTTGTTTCATAGATAATTATCAATTTGTAGCTCAATTTGTGTTTAACTTGAATCATGGCACTTTCTTAAAAAAGAAAATTAGGTAGAAGCAAATATTGCCCAAATTTTAGACATATAAATTCCATAACAGTTTTGGAAATCTGTAGACCTTTAACACTATAGAAATTCCCTATTACCTTGGAAGGCTAAATATCTTTCAATTCAATCAATTCCCTTCAAAACCAAGCTAAACTAGGAGGACATATTCTTAGGAATCTATCACATCCTGAGGTCTGCACTGGAAAGACTGTTGTGGAAACTTGATGTATAATTCATACTCAAGGATCTGTGAATTTCTTTTGAAATTGTGTCTTCATTTTCATAAAATAGCTCTGGAATTCCACAAAACATGTGATTCTACTGAGTTCAGGATGGTTCAGCAAAAAGAAAAGAGATTAGTTTCCAATTATCATATGCTTAAAGCATATGTGAACCAGAGGGGATGCTGTCAATAGCCAAGCACAGAAAACCCCATTCGAACTCTCTCGAACACTGCCTATGACTTACTGGTGCAGAGTTCACTAGCACAGATCTCAGGATGTTCAAGACTTCAGCTCAGTATCTCTGCACTTCTCCCATCTCACCTCTATAAAAGTCCCTTTAGGGTGGCTGCCCAATGTGACAAGTTCAAGCTTTATCCATATGCCTTCTTGTCCAAAAAGAAACATTCCCTGTGTCCCAGAATTCCCTGCAATTTTTCCATGCATTACATTGATTAGACAACCTCTAAATCAATCCCTTGGCCTAAGGGAACATCATGCACTTAATGGCTTGGAACTGGGTCCTGAAGCAATCACTGTGAAGCAGGCAAGACTTGGATTTCTAACATTTGCCAATTGTCATGGTGTAAACATTTCCTTGATAGCCTATAAAGTGAGAAAAGGGGGAAATGGGAAGAATGCCAGAAATATTGTCAAGAAACAGGGAAGGAAGAAATAGCAGAACACATTTTTAAGGCACTGAGTAAAAACGAATGCTTTTTCCTGACTTAAGTCTAGTTAACAAAATGGCTAAAATGGTAAAGGCTGGGATAAAAGATACTATGTATGTACAGTTGTCATTTCTTGTGGTAGGATTATGAGTAATCTTTGAATTTTTAAATAGATATATATCTGAACAAACTATTATAATAGGGAATGATATTTTCATAATAATATTTACCAAAACAAAGGCAAAGCACAACTACAACACATACCAGCACTCCTATTGCAGAGTTCTCTATTTAATTTTGTATAATCGATCAGCAAGCACTCCTCTCAGGCAAAGGAATAGAATGAAACTATTTAGTAAAGGAAATAGCTGCTTTCCACATTATAAGCTTGCTTCTTCTGGAATATCAAGTATTTATTGATCACCCTCCACCTACCATTATAAGTTTTCATTAATTGTTTCCAAAATAATTTTGTTGACATTCACCTTTTTAATAATATTCCATAATTCTAATTGAAATAAATCAGCAAATGAGCACATGTTTCACAGATCAACCATTTTATTCAACTGTGGTGCATACTTAGGATTACAAGTCATTAAAAAAATGAAAAAAAATTATGAAGTCGGCAGACCAGAAAAACTAGCTATTAATTATGTAAGGAACTTAAATTATCAAAAACTAAGTAGTTCTCCTTGCTTTAAAAACAATTTATAATATATGAGTGGCAGAGGAAATGAAAAAAAGACAGAAATTCATCTTTCTTCATCTGCCCCTCATTCATAAAACTTTCTGTTAATTTCAAAATGCAAAGTATGAAAAATTAATGAGATTTTTCCCCTGAAGCATATCCCTCTACACCCAAATCTATTTAAATGAGAAAGTCTCCAACATGGTGCTCATATTTTCAATCATTCTTGCAAAATAACTGTATAGCCCCTGAACAACAATTTCAAAAGATAAAGAAATATATTTAATAATATCTTAAATATATTTAATTTATTTAAATAATTTAATATATTTAAATTCAATCTGCATATTTTTTCCTTCTTGATTTTTATCTTGAATGCTTCAGATGAAATGTTTTGTCTATTCAAGTGTATGCACTTATTTTTGTACCTAGCAAAAGAGCATATTGGTTTGTCACTTCGGAAAAGCAGCGCTCCGGGACCACTATACTGGAGTTCTTGTGTCACAGCATGTACATTTGAAGGCCCTACCAAGGGACCTTAAGAGTAGAAGATGATTTTTCTCCATGGGATCTATCTTCTCTACTTAGGTGAAAAACTCCTTGAGGCAAGGCACCTTTGCATACTAATGGACCTATAATATATTTTAGTGAATATTTACTAAATAAATGATGGGTAATTAAACGAAGGTCTGCTTTGCCTGATGTCTCAAATTGGCAGATATGACTTTAAATTGAATGAAGCAGAGATGTAGAACTAGGTGAAGGACATCCTCACATAGTAGTTTCTCGGGACACACATAATCCATCCATTCCCATAACTTCAGCGTTTCCCTGAGGCTTTACTTTCAAAGTCATGGAAATATGACTGCTCCATCTTATTTATACTAGCTATTTCCAAATTCACACTGCAGGGGTTCCTCCCAGCAAGCTATTAAAACAAGCATTCAGTGCTCATTAGAACACTGAATCCTAAGTTATGAGTGTCCCTCTGCCAATGACCTCTCCCCTATGCAGCCTATCTTTCCTCCAACCCAGGACTAACAGTCTCAAGATCTGCCCTACCTATGTCCCCCAGTTTCTCTAGTCACTTAATACAATTCTGCAATTTTTTCATCTGTTTCATCCTAAAACATGGCTCTACCTTCCCATTCAGGTGGAAATAAGACCTGGACCTAGTTATTGACCTGATGCAATCAGGAGTGGTGGGGTTGAGATTGCAGAGAAGCAACAGGTTCTGCCTCACCCTCAGGAAAGGCTCTGTATCATATCTGGGCAATAGGGAGTCCAAGATGGGTGCTTCTCTCTGCAAAAAAGTAGAGAAGCTGCTTCCACCAATGAGGAGGATCCAGAGAAACTGAAGGTGGGAGTGAAGATTACCATCATCCCTCTCAAGTCTTAAGGTCCCCATCTTTTCCTATCATGGTCCTAACTAGAACACCGAGACCTACTAACATGCTGCAGTGTTTTACATTTTTGCCATTCTGACAATTAAATTCTATGCCTGATTTTCAGCAGTTTTTCTGATAGCTGTGAGAAAAGACTCCTTCATAAACCAGAATATTCCTATTACTTAGCCATAAAAAAGAATAACTTTATTTTTTTGCCAGTAAATGGATGGATCTGAAGATTATCATGCTAAGAGAAATAAGCCAGTCCCCCAAAACCAAAGGCTGAATGTTCTCTCTGATATGCAGATGCTAACGCACAATAGGGGAAGAGGGAAGAACAGAAGTCCATTGGATTAGACAAAGGGAATGAAGGGAAGGGAACAGGGAAGGGAATGGGAAAGACAGTAGATATGTTATATAATTATTTCACTGTAGTGCAGCCAAGTATGAATCCATTAGTTCTCTGATCTGATCCTTTCCTCCCTCGTTGCACATGCCTGACACCTCTGCACTTTGAGCAATCATTTCCACGAGAAACAAAGGAGGTCCCACCCACACCTGCTTTGTTCTCTCTCCTGTGTATCCCTCCCACTGCTTATTATCTAAAGGATCTTAGTCAGCTTGGAGCTGACATTCTCACTAATCCCCACATCTGGACGGACCAAGCTTTGTAGACTAGCATGGCTCCACAAGTTTACCCCAAATTCAACTCTATTAAAAGATTTATCTGTTTAGCTAGAATGTGATTTGGGTTAGAGATTCAGAGTATAATATTATACCAACAAAGCTATCTCCTCTTTATGACCTAGACGGGGCCATCACTCCCACCATGTTCTATGAGTTAGAAGTGAATCTCCAAGTACAGCTCATATTCACATTCACATGGAGCAAATGAGACTTCACCTTCTACCTGGAGGAAGGGCAAAGAACAGAAAATCACCCCTGGCTTTATCCTGGAAAGGCTCCAGCATATTCACATAGCAGAAGCCCAAACTGCTACTTCTTTAGAATTGTGACCATCACTTTCTTGTGCAAAGCTGTACATACAGTACATTCAAATGTTTGCTAGATAAACTATTAAAAGAAAAGGATGTTCTCTTTATGGTCCCCTGCCCTTCAGGTATTTCAGTCATCACTAGAACCATGTATTCACTCATATCAAAGGTCTCAACTGACCTAACGTGGAAAACTGTTAGCTGAATAACTGAAGCAAAATGACCTTTCACTAAAGTGATTTGCAAAGATGAGGCAGAAATTTTTGCCAGTAGTGAGATTTCTTTTTTTTTCCCCCTCACCAGAAGTAGCAGATTTCCTCCTAAAGATTTTTCCAAACTTAGTCAACTTCAGATTTCTCCCAGATGGCTCTGAGCCACTGGTCGAAGCAATTTGTCACCATTCTTGTTGAAAGTTTAAGGCACTGCTTCAGTCTTACCTAGTCCCAGATGAGCGATGACTTAACAAGCAGTATTGCCTTGTTAGCTTCATACAGGCGATTGCTTGGTAATTTTTGTGGGGCAAGAACTATTTTGTCTCAACCAAAGAGTCAGCAACTCGCTTAGAATCCACAGTGAAGCATGCATCAAGCAGCAGCAGCCAAATTTATAAATCTATAGAACCTGAGATCAAAAACAAGATTTCCCTCACCTTTCCAGAGGAAGATAAGCATATTCCTAAATACATTTTAAAAGAAAGGAAGGAAGGAAGGAAGGAAGGAAGAGAGAAACAAGCTTGTGTAAAGAGGCTTTCATTCACCCCTCTTTCCCAGGATTAACCAAAAAAATAATTTTGCTGTTTTAATAAGTCAATATGTTCTCAAAAAGAAAAGAACCTGAAGCATAATTCATTCAGTTTGGATCATCTAGTTACACCCTGTGTTCAAAGTGACTCTCAAGCAATAGTAAGCCTTTTATTATAAATGGCAATGGTTCAAGAATATAATTCAGCCTTTATTTTGTTTTAATTCAGCCTTTTTAAAGAGACTCTTTTTCCCCCTACCATAAATTCATCCTTTTCTAACTTAAGAAATACCATTTTAATTATAGAGGAAGTGACTGTGAAAAGTCAAGCTTTGCCTATTTTTGTAAACTAAAACCTCTTCAGACAGAAATTACCAGTGTGGCCCACATGTGCTATGCTAACAATAGACCAGGACTAGCAGCAAGAAAGGGGCATCACTGAGACACAAATATAGAGCACAGATGTTAGTGGTACCCAAGAGAAAGCAAATTGCATCTGCCCTTTCCCCCTTACAATTCACATTGCTGCAAAAGTTATGAGAGAAGTACTAATCTTTATTTATTATCATTTAAAATGGGTACATGACACATTAGGGTATTTACTTGAAGAATATAAGATGCACTATTATATAACACGCTAAAACATTGCCGGACCGACAAATGGCTAACCCTGGCTCTTTTAAACTACACCTTATACCTGAGCCATTACAGCCCTAATAGAATGTATATGTGTTCATGCCCAGAGGCTGAAATAGATGCAGATAGATTCCAAGGCCTGTGAGTCAGGGCAAGAGTGGAGCAGGGGTTTGCATTGGATGAGATACTTGTTTAACAGAAGTTCCCAAGGATGAGAATGGCCAGTGATCTGCACTGGGCTCCACACTAACTGGACAAGGTAGAAAAGGCAGTGGGACTAGGAACACCAGCTAGCCCTCTTTTCAACCACAGCCCTGACAGGCTTGGAGAAGCTGTCCATGGGGCTGGGGTATCTGAGAACATCCATCTTTATACTTCTAACTTCTTACATGTGCTTCATCATTCTGCCACTACAAAGATTTCTATCTGGGGTCACACAAAATTGCCATCCCCAGAGGTCTTTAAGAATGAGAAAAACACCCATCAGTCAAAGAGAAGTAGAGGTGACAAGATGAATTCACAGAGCCCTCCAGGTTTCTGCTTTCCAATAGCTACCAAATGGAATTACCACCCCCACCCCATCCACCCACCACACTGGCACATCTGCTTTATAAACCAAAGCCATCCTGGCTTCAATAAAACTGCAGTATTGATTTCACCCAAGTAAAAAGTAAAGTAACCAAAGGGCACCGCAGCAAAGGACAACGTGAAGAATTAGAACCAGCAAACTCCAAAATTAAGTGATGAAGATTCAGGGATTCTTAGACGATCATTGTGAGATTGTGTTCAGAATTTATTCATCCTGTGGTCACTAGCCATGGGCCAGAAACCCCGGGGTATGAGACATGAGAATGGAATTCACTTATGATCTTGAGGACCATCATTATACATTGTGTGTTACTGCTATGGCTGGAATATGATCTGACCCCCTGAATCCATGAAGGAGCTCAAACCCCAAAGTTACACGTTAATGGTATTAAGAAAGTAGAGACTTAATCCAACTATGGTGTTTAGACGTGGGGCCTTTGGAAAGTGATTAAGTTATTGTGGCAGAATTCCTCTGAGTGAATCCTGGTGGGTTTACAAGGAGAGGTGCACACAGACACTCACACTCCATCCTACCATGTTAGGATTATGCCAGAAGAAGACTCTCACTAGAGGCCAAGCCAATGGTACCTGTTCAATTTTGGACTTTGAACCTCCAGAATCATGAGCCAAAATAAACCTCCCTTCTTTATAAAGTTATCCTGCCTCGGATGTTTCATCAGAGTAATCAAAGACCGACTAATACAGCTTCTTACCATAACACAGAGCAAATGCTGGAGGTTCATGAAGGAAGAGACCAATAACTATCGAAAAGGCTTTATAGAAGAAGTGGCCACTGGCATAGCTTTCAACAATGGAATGGAAATTCCAACAGGATGAATGGCTAATCCAGGAAGAAGGGTTGACAGGTGAGAAGTCTTTTAGAGTTAAAAAGTCCTTCACAAAGAATTTTGGTCTCCCTGCAAAGGGTTGGGAGGTGTCAGCCTAGAAAGACCAGCTGCCTTTCTGAAAGTGGTCAGATTTAAAATAAGAGCAAATCCCTGGACCCTCAAATATTACATTTCAGAAACACACTCAAGAGACGAAAGCAATGACTTCTCTTCTCCTTTAGCATCTCGGGTCAGCAGTGTTTGGGGTAATTTGCCTTTGTACTCAATGAAAACCTAAAAATTAGCATTTATACTTGTACAAGTGAAAGGCTAATATTTGGTTTTTCTATCATTCATAAGTGGTGGATAGTTGGACTAATTGTGTGAATTTAAAATCTTAGAGTAAATATGGTTAATATAGGCAATCTTGCTTCGCAAAAACCACTTTGAATGAATGTTTTCTGTTGGCTTTTTGAGGATTCTACCTCCTTGCCAATCCTGGGAAATGTGAGTAATCGCAAGCCCAAGTTGGCAGAGCCATCATATTCGACAGAAGCCCTTCCTACCACCAATGGGGGACATTAGAACCTCCAACTGATCAGCAAGTCAAAAGCATGAGAAAGCAGGTCACCTCCGTACAACATCACAAGTCTCTCTTCTTTACTATCATACTTTTCTTAAGTGAACAAAAGCATGTGTCTTGAATTTGAGTAGGATCTGAAACAACTTCATGATATTAATAAAATTTGAAATATGATCCTAGGTGGGATCCCAAACCAGAGGGTGAAATCATGAAATACTTCCTGGGTCAATTGGAGAAAGGTAACTAAGTAATAAATTAAACCTATATTGATGTTAAATGTCCTGATTTGGGTAGCTCTACCATGGCTGTGTAAGAAAATATCCTTATTCTTAGTAAATACATGCTGAAGAATTTAGAAGCAAGTGGTATGGTTTTTGTAACATTCCCAAATTGTTTGGAAAAATAATCTATAGATGGAAAGAATAAGAAAACGATAACATCGAATGTGGCAAAATATTAGTCACTGACAAATCTGGATAAAGGGTAAACAGGAGTTCCCACTAGAGTTAGAACATCTCTCTAAGCCTGGAATTCCACGATGAAATTTAAAGAGATGTTACCTGTGCCTCTCAAGAGGACTGAGCAACCGATTCCCTGCTTCTTATATTCCTTCCACCTGCCCAATTTCCATGTGATTGTAGTTGTTGTTCTGGGAGCAATTATGCCAGGCACATGCTGGGACTCTGTGAAAGATGACAATCAGTACCAAAACCCCCATCCTCAGCCGGGTACAGTGGCGCTCGTCTGTAATTCCAGTGGCTCTGGAGGCTGAGGCAGGAGGATCCTGAGTTCAAGTGAGGTGCTAAGCAACTCAGTGAGACCCTGTCTCTAAATAAAATACAAAATGTGGCTCAGTGGTTGAGTGCTCCTGAGTTCAATCCCTGGTACAAAAAAAAAAAAAAAAAACTGAATCACAGTTTAGCAAGGAGAGAAATGAATTACAGTAGATGGGGTAGAGAGAGAAGATGGGAGGGGAGGGGAGGGGGGATAGTAGGGGATAGGAAAGGCAGCAGAATACAACAGTCACTAATTGGGCATTATGTAAAATTGTGGATGTGTAACCAACGTGATTCTGCAATCTGCATTTGGGGTAAAATTGGGAGTTCATAACCCACTTCAATCTAATGTATGAAATATGATATGTCAAGAGCTTTGTAATGTGGTGAACAACCAATAAAAATTTTTTAGAGATACGTTAGGATTCTGCTTTCCTTGGCCCCTGGGGCAGGGGTGTGGGGGTGGGGGGCAGAGGGGCAGCTTCTCAGTTTCCATTCTCAGCAAGAGGATGAGGAAGCTGGAATGAAGGCAGTGCAGGTTACTAGGAAATTAAAAAGGAAAGAACCAATTTGGGGCTTTTAACTTCAAAGGGCCCCATTACAATGAGAGGGACACCCTGTAAACAGGAATTAAACATGCCAGGAAGGGCAAAGAGCAGGGGAGAAGGCACTGAGGCTGCCGAGACCCTAGGTGGCTTCCCATTAGTGAAGGGGAGTCAGTCATGAGGACAGGTAGGACTTTGACAGCAGAACACTGGGGTGTAGGACAAGGGACACAGACACGAGTGGAAGTGTGGTGAGAAGGTGATCTCCAATGTCAGGAGGACAAGGTGGGTTCCCTCTGAGTGAGGACTCTGACAGGTAGGGGTGGGAAATAATGCCAGAAAGAAAAAGCAGGGTCAGAGGCCCAGAGGCCTTCAATGATCAGTATTTAAAATTTTATTCTAAACAATAAATGTGCTAAATCTGGGGGGAAGCTCTTGCTTCCTTTTGAGACTGGGAACCATGTCTTGAGCATCCTTTGTGGAATCTTACGTCATACACAGTTGACGTTGAATGGGTTAAAACAAACCCTCTGATGTGTGGACTATTCTAAATTAAAGGTGCTTGAAAACCAGAGGTTCCTTACGGCTTGGATACAAGGTGTCCCCCTAAAGCTCCTGTGTTCATGCAGGAATGTTCAGAGGTAAAATTGGATGGTGAGAGGTGTACCCCAGTACGTCCATCCTACTTTGAATGGACTGGGTGAGGTAACTGGGCAGGAGGGGGTGGAGGAGATGGGTCACTGGGGACGTGCCCTGAAGGGGCTCATTTTCCCTGCGGTCCCTTCCACTTTGTCTCTCTTTGCTTTCTGGCTGCCATATCCTGCTCTGCTTTCCTCTGCCACACTCTTCCACCATGATGTTCTGCCTCACCTCGGGCCCAGAGGAACAGTGGCCAGCCATGAACTCCATCTCTGAAAACATGAGCCAAAATAAGCTTCCTGTCCTGTAAGTTGTTCTTGTCAGGTACTTGGGTTACAGTAACGCAAAGTTGACTAACAAAAGGTGTAAGAGATTCTGACCTCTCTTCTGTTCCATAAAAGCAGGAGATGAAATTCCCACATGAAAGTCACTTTCTCTATACTAGATGGCAAAGCAACATCCTTCCTTATACTTAGATTGAGAAGTCAGGACTAAATGAATTCTGTGCAGACCTTGTTAAAAAGAGCCCTTATCTTTTAGGACTCCCCACATGATTAAGCTGCTTCTTCACCCTTCACTGTTCTTCATCCAATCAAGAATATGAATAACTAACTCAAACTGCTTCCTTGGGTCTTCATTTCCTTATGAGGGCTCCTGTGCCATGTAAAATTTGCATCAAATAGACTTTGTTTGCTTTTCTCCTGTTAATCTGCCTTATGTCAATTTAATTCTCAGGCCCAGCCAGAATTTACAGAGGATGGAGATTAAGCTTTGCTCTCTGTACAACACTGACCAAAAGGAGGGATACAATTCGTTTGTAAGACTAGACATTAATAACCTCATGCAACTTTATTCAAACTCAAATCTCAGAGATACAAGTTGTCAGAAAATGAAATCAATTTTGAGAGAGGGGAAAAGAATTGGGCACCATCCATGTATCAAATATTTTACACATCCTATCTTATATTTAGCCCCCACAGCCCCCCACATTTAACTAATAGAACAACCCCCAAAATTATAGTTGATGAGTTAGGTTTCTTTGATTTCAAGCAACAAAATTGAGTTATATTTACCTTGAACAGGAGGGTGGGGAATAACATAACAATTGAAGGGAAAGTTGGGGAACCAGAATCAGAAACTTCAAAAATGAACCAAGGCAGTGGCTGCTGAGATGAATCGCACCAGTGGTTTTTAATCTCTTGGTCACTTTGCCCAATACACAAGTTCTAGGCAGAAATCATTCACAGAGAAGCTTTGCTGAGGAAAGGCACACACCCCAATTGATATTCTCCTCATACTGTTTCCACAGAGCAATGAAGATAGAATATGTTTCTAGAAGCTATAGCAGCCATAGAAACGAGCCGCTCAGATCTCCTTCTACAAGGACATGGTTGATGGGCAGCATCACCTGCTGCCCTCTGAACTCCATCTCTTTCCCTCTAAAGCCATACATCTAACAGCTTCCTCCAGCTGGTGTCTGAGCACAGTAGGGCACTCAGCAAGGACTAAGGCAGGGTCATTCCAGTGTGGTGAAACATGGTCCTACACAGGGAACCTTTGTTCTAAAGGTTAGGTTTCCCCCAGAAACCTGCAGTTTAGGACAATCCCCTTTCCCTGCCTTTCTCCAGGTGTCAGACCTGCATGGGATCTGGAGATCTGCTCCCTCCCCCAGAAAAGCTCTGTACATTTAATCCTGTGTCAACATCTTCTTCTCAACAGATCAGATCTAAAGCAGGAGCAAAACCAAAAGTTGAATTCTTCAACCTCAAATCTATGTTCTTCCCACTGTGCTCAACAGGACTGGTGTGGTCAGAAAAAGGTGGTTACCCTAACAATCACAATGAGTAAGACCCCATTTTCTCTTAGGTGTCAAACAGAGGCTAGCCTTATCCATAACCCCCAAAAAAAAGCTGAAAATGAAAATCTTTTTTAAAACTCAAGTAAGGGGTAATTTTAATTACTTCCCAAATTATTTGACTCTAGGTATTTCTTTCAAGTACCAGCTTCCACTGGTGTTTCAAACAGCATCATGCCTCTGGTCTCCCGGATGCCTGCGCTATGGCAAATGAGGCCACAGGAGGAAGAGTATGGTATCCCTTCCCAGCTACACACAGATGCAAGAATCAAGTCCAGTTGACAACAGGGAAAATCACAAGTATCTGGCAGCCCCCCCCCCCCTGCTGTTACCTGTCAATGTCAAGGTTTTTTTTAAAAAATGTCTTTCAGATCAAGAATAAAAATGTATCTCTAAAAACTCAACCAAACTCCAGTGAGAACCTGGCACCAAGAGACTTCAAAGACACCAGTCAGAAAATCCTACAACTTGTCATCATCAATGTTTGAAAGACCGTAGGGTGAAAAACCTATCTTGTATTAGCCCACTGGGAACTACACTTAAGTGAGACATTTTAATTTGTCAATTCTTTTCACAATGCCCAACCAATAAAAGATGTTTTTATACCACTGTGACTATGCCTTAAGGAAAAATGAACAAAATAAAAATCTAGAGGTACTAGGGGGAAAGTTTCATTGAAATCAAGAACTTTCTATCCATACATTTGTTTTAGCAAATACATATTGAGTTCTTCCAAAGAACAGCACTGCATATATTAAAGACTTCTTCATTCAAAGAATTTATAGTTCAAATAAGGAAGTGGAGAATGGAACTCACATTCATTGAGTGTGTGTGTGTGTGTCAGTCAGTACACATACATGAACATTTCGATAGCAATGAAAAGACAGATCTACTATTCTAAGACATGCAATTAAGAGTAAAACACAAAGTCTATATAGATCTGTGGTTCTCAGAGTAGGATCCTAGGAACACTTCATAGAAATGCAAAATTGCCAGCACCACTCTGGTTCTGCCCAATACTATGAAAATGGGACCCAGAAACCTGTTTTAACAAGCTCTCTGGGTAATTCTGGTGTACATTAAAATCCTTATTTATATCAGTGGTTCTCTGATATAAATAAGGATTCTAGCCATCTGAGGTGAGACCTCTGAGGGAGGAGCAGTCAGAGAAGTTAGACCTTGGGAAATAGGTAAGAGATAGGGAGACAGACAGGCAGAAAGAGGGAAAGAGAGCAGGGGTGGTGACACATGCCTGTAATCCCAGCAGCTCAGGAGGCTGGGGCAGGAGTTCAAAGCCAGTCTCAGCAATTTAGCAAGGCCCTAAGCAACGTCACAAGACCCCGTCTCAAAATAAAAAATAAAAAGGGTTGGGGATGTGACTCAATCCTTGGTACAAAAAAAAAAAAAAAAAAAGAATCAATAGAAAGAGGGAAAAAGGCCCCAGAGGAACCCTCTGCCACCATTTCCCCTGAATCTTAAAGGCTTCATTTTGATAAGCGCTGACCACATTTTTTTTAGTTGAAAGGATGAATTTAAGACACTTTAGACAGTTTTATTAATGGATAACTCAGTCTAGTCCTGGGCCCTGATACTTGATCCAATTTAATCTCTCAGTTAAAACAGTTCCTACAGTCCTTAGGTCTTAACAAGATGACATTATTCATTCCTAACTCCATAGACAAAATTCTATTTAAATAGACAGCCCCTTTCGGGCTATTGCTACCTCAGTTATTTTACAAACTCTCTTCAGTACTTATTCTTCCCACTATAAGCAGAAGTGGATTGTAAAAGGAAAAATTCACAAAGTATTGAAAAAATGAGAACATGAATTTTAATCTGTCATCCCATAGAGAATTGTACTTTCTAAAAAATTATTAAAAACTCAGATAGCAGGGGCTGGGGATGTGGCTCAAGCCGTAGCGCGCTCGCCTAGCATGCGTGCAGCCCTCAGCACCACATACCAACAAAGATGTTGTGTCCGCCGAGAACTAAAAAATAAATATTTAAAAATTCTCTCTCTCTCTCTCCCCTCTCTCACTCTCTCTTAAAAAAAAAAAACTCAGATAGCAGCTTGTTCAACAGTTGCAGCTGCAACTTACCAACCAATCACATAACTGCACTATGTGGAAATATCTAGCCATTTTGCAAACAGTTCTACGGCTCAACAACCTGCTTCCCAAAATGCCTATATTGTGAGAAAAGTCCACATTTAATCTGCCGATATCCTACACTCCTACGCAACCATTTTCTTTCTAGCACTCCTCAGGTCCCCAAATATAATAAGAACAAGTTACAGTTAAACTTCACAGTTAGTCAGGTGCAGTGGCATATGCCTGGAATCCCAGGAACTTGAAAGGCTGAGGCAGGAGCATCACAAGTTTCAGGCGAGCCTCAGCAATTTTCGAGACTATCTCAAAAATTTAAAAATTAACCAAAAAAAAAAAAGGACTGGAGATGTAACTTGGTGGCAAAGCGCCCCTGGGTTCAATCCCCAGTACCAAAAACAAAAATCAGCAAAACTGTATAGTTAAAAATATATGACAGAAACATGTTTTGCATTCCAAGTCACCAAATGAAGTCTAACAGACTTCCCACTCTAAGCAGAGCCCTCCGCTCTGTTCCTTCATTTATTCAACAATCACTATGAACATGCCTCTTTGGGAAAGGCTGTTTACCATGGACCCTGAGCATCCTGCATGTTCTTTCCCACTGTGCCAGATGGCAAAGCTTGTCTGGATCCTGAATCTGCAGTAAAGCAAAGCAGCCTCGGGGTAACTATCCTGTAACTGTCTGTCTCCTGGAGCTTGTTTCTTGCTACA
The DNA here is from genome assembly GCF_045843805.1 of Urocitellus parryii. Classification (NCBI taxonomy): domain Eukaryota; kingdom Metazoa; phylum Chordata; class Mammalia; order Rodentia; family Sciuridae; genus Urocitellus; species Urocitellus parryii. The sequence goes on along the minus strand of NC_135532.1, from coordinate 39,504,371 downwards.
TCATATCTGATCCAAAGATTCTGGGCCTTTGGTCCTAGATTCCTCTGTTGTGATGTGACCTGTCTGTCTAGACCCATCATGCCCAAGAAGGACTCAGAGGTGGCAGAACAGTCCCACTCTGCCAATGGCTCTGTTTGCTCTACAGTGAGTAATAAACTATGTTGCTTTGATCCCTGAAGTCTTGTCTACTTTAGACCTAGAAAGTGGCAGTAGTTTGCTCCCTGCCTTTTCCTGTGACAGTGGGGTTCTTCCTAACACCTATGATATGTGCAGAACTATCATAGTCACTGTTGCTCTGCATCCCAGCACATAAGGGCCATGGACCCCAGTGGGCACCACAGGATGAGACTTATTTGAGCAAAGTCTCTTTGATGACTCCTATTCTGACATGAAAACCTAGAGAATCTTTTATCAGGTCCTGATGGCTGTACCTCCTAAAATTTCCTGAATCTATCCATAGCTCTCCAGCTGTACCACCTGTATGCTTATCCAGACTGCTACCCTGTCTCATCCAATAGCCGCCTCCTGAGTCTCCACATCAATTTCTGGTTCCTTTCAATCTGCTTTCCACAGTATAGCAAGAGTGGCCTTTTTTGAAACAGAAATTTGCTCATTTCCTTCCATTTTCTTTCCTCCCAAAACAAATCAGACTCAAAGCCACTAGAGATAAAGCAAGGCTAGCATCCAAACCTGAAAGACCTACCAGATGCCATGCACCCTACCTACATAGGCACACAGGGCCCAAACCAACTCCACTCCGAACTCTGACACACTTAGTCTATGGGGTTAAAAACTGAAATATTCAACAGAAATAGAACCTGCTGAAAAATCTCTAGAGGGAGAAAACGCCTCACGGCCCAACAAGAGTCTCTCCAGATATTAGCCATTTCAAACTCTTACCTCTGAGGCTGGACACAGAACCCCATCTTGATTTTCACTTTTTGCCCTTTGCTACTGAATTTGTTTTGTTGTATTTGTTTTCTGCAGAGCTTTGCTATCACCTTTTAAGTCCCCAGAAAGTAGACAAATTCTACAATAGCAACACCTGTCCCCTGCCCAGTCCCAAACAGATGCTGGAAAACTGAATTCTCATTTGCAGCACATAGTGTACATTCTCAAAGGCTTACTCTCGGGTGATGCGTAGTGAATAAGGCAAGAATGTACCCTCACTTACATTTTTTTAAATTTACTTTTTATTTATATGTAACAGCAGAATGCATTACAATTCTTATTACACATATAGAGCACAATTTTTCATAGCTCTAGTTATATACAAAGTATATTCACATCGATTCGTGTCTTCATACATGTACTTTGGATGATAATGATCATCACATTCCACCATCATTTCTAACCCCCTGCCCCCTCCCTTCCCCTCCAACCCCTCAGCCCAATCTAGAGTTTGTCTATTCCTCCCATGCTCCCCCTCCCTATTCCACTATGAATCAGCCTCCTTATATCAGATAAAACATTCAACATTTGGTTTTTTTGGGGGGGGATTGGCTAATTCACTTAGCATTATCTTCTCTAACTCCATCCATTTACCTGCAAATGCCATGATTTTATTCTTTGATTGCCAAGTAATATTCCATTGTGTATATATGCCACATTTTCTCATTTACATTTTCAAAAAGTGAAAGGTACTACTACATACCTATCAGAATGGCCAAAATCCAGACCACCAACACCACATGTTGACAAGTGTGGAGCAACAGGGAATCCCACTCATGGCCAGTGGGAATGCAACATGGTACAGCCGCTTTGGCCAACAGCTTGGTAGTTTCTTACAACACTAAACATTCTCTTCCCATATGATACAGAAATCAAGTTCCTTGGTATTTATCCAGGGGAGTGAAAACTTACATCCACACAGAAACCCTCACATGATGTTTATAGCAGCTCTTTTCATTACTGCCAAAACTTAGAATTAAGATGTCTTTCCCAAGGTGAGTGGGTAAATAAATGGTGATACATCTCCAAATATTGGGATATTATTCAGTACAATGGAAAGTGATGAAGTACAGGAGAAAAACTTAATATTTCTTTTCTTTTTTTTTAAGAGAGAGTGAGAGGAGAGAGAGAGAGCGAGAGAGAGAGAGAGAGAGAGAGAGAATTTTTAATATTTATTTTCTAGTTCTCGGGGGACACAACATCTTTGTTGGTATGTGGTGCTGAGGATCAAACCCGGGCCGCACGCATGCCAGGCGAGCGCGCTACCGCTTGAGCCACATCTCCAGCCCTTAACTTAATATTTCTGAGTGAAAGAAGCTAATATTAAAAGGCAACATACTGCATGGCTACAATTATATGACTCCTGAAAACGTGAGGCTTTGGAGACAATAAAAAAATCAGTGGTTTCCAGGGACAAAGATAGGGATGAATAGGCAAGGTACAGAAGGTTAGGGTGAAAATACATTGTATGACACTGTGGTGGTGGAGATATGTCATTATGTGTTTATAGAAACTCATAGAGTGGACAACACCCTATGAGTTTCTATAGAGTGTTGGGTGATATTGACATGGGTTTGTCAATCATAACAAATGTACCACTCTGTTGGGGGATGTTGATAATGGGGGAGACTCTGCACGTTTGGGGTCAGAAGTATATGGGAAATCTCTGCACCTTCTACTCAATTTTGCTGAGCCTAAAACTGCCCTAAAAATAAACTCTATTTAAAAAATCAAATAAGAGGGGAAAAAAAATCAAAGGATTATCTGAAGGAATGCATAGGAAACTGAAGACAACGGCTGCCCCACAAGAGTGGAACTGCTGTGCTGGGTTAGGAGGATATGTGCAGAACTGTGCCACTCAGGGTTTTCACTGCAAGCAACAAGCAACTCTAGTTGATTTAAGTAAAAAAGGAAGTTTATTAGAAGAGTATATGACAGCATAGATGCTACCAGAATCAGACTTGGGAGTCTGAATAGCCAGAGACAACATCCCAAACCAATACTATCTTCTGCAGTAAAAAGCACATTTTGCCTCAGAAAGAAGACACCCCATACAGCTGAGTGATCAAAAAGAATTTCAACATAGCTATTCCACTCCTAGCTTATTATGCAAAAAAATTCAAAGGAGAGGCTCAGAGATATGTGTACATCAATGCTCATAGTAATAATTTTCACAATATCCAAGAGGTGGAAATGACCCAAGTATCCATCAACAAATGAATGGATATACAAAATGTGGTAGATACATACATTGGAATATTACCCTGCCTTTAAAAGGGAACAAAGGAGTGAAACCTACTACAAATGGATGAACTTTGAAGACATCACACTAAGTGGAAAAAAGCCATGACAAAGGACAAATATTGGAGATACAAGATGGTGAACTACAGGGAGGCTGCATTCCTTGTCTCTCCATGACTTGGGATTCAAGCAGAGGAAATACTGTTTCTCTGAGAGGTAGCCATCTGCTGCCCACTCATCTCCTGCTGTTTGCCCCCATTTTTCCCCTGTGATTGCCCACCATCTGCCAGCATATTGCCTACCTTTTGAGCACAAATCCCTGGCTGACCACCATCTATTTTTTTTTATTTGTTTTACTTAGTTACACATGACAGTACAGTGATCTTGACATATTATACATTTGAATCAGATGGGATACAATATCTCATTTTTCTGAGTGTACAGGTTGCAGAATCACATTGGTCATGCAGTCACATACATACACACAGTAATAATAGTGTCTGTTTCATTCTACTATCCTTCCTATATCCCCAACCCCTCACCTCCCCTCCCCTCACTTCTCTCTACTTTATCTAGGGTAACGCTATTCTTTTTTTTTTCTCACATCTTCATACATGTATTTTGTTTAACAATGAGGGTGACCACCATCTATTATCTGCCATTTGCCCACCTCTTGCCTGTCCATCCATAGCCTACCTTTCACCTACCCATCACCCACCGCCTGAGTCCACCCACAGATCACCTGCCTTCAGCCTGCAGACTGGCCAATGCCCACTGCTGCATGGAAGTCCATTGTCACAGTACCCATAGGTTTGGGTACACACAGCTGCTGCCATCTTAGAACACCAGCCAGTGCTTTCAGGTTTGCCACTGCCATTGCCACCATCTTGGGGTGCAGCCACCTCAGTCTGGGGACACCAGGCAGGGCCTGGAGATATATTGTCAGGGTACCTGTGGGTCTGGCTATACATGAGGTCTTTCTGCTGGGTGTGCTAGTGGCAGCCAACTGGCTGCCTCTTTGCAGGGTCATTCCTTTGTGTGAGCACATCCCTGGTGGTCTCTCTGCAAGTTAGAACACACTGAGAACTTGGGCTACAGCAAGGCAGAGCCTGGGGAAGCTGAAGCCTAGGTTCCTCAGACTGCAGCTGGGCTGGCCTGGGCCAGTCTGGGTCTGGTAAGCCTGGGGAATGCTAGAGACTATGGGCAGTTCCCTGTGGGGGGAGGTGGGGCTCAGGTTTAGAAACTGGAGAAAACCAGGCTCTCTCCAGCTCAGTGAGTCCTGAAGTATGCAGGGACAGAAGGGGCTGGCTAAAATAGGTAGGAAGACTGGAAGAGGGGGTCCCGGTGATGGCATCTTGCTATCAGCTCACCCAGCCAACTAGAGTGGCACCCTCCAGACTGGAGCTACCATTAAACTTCAGACAACCCAACCTATCAGCAGAGAAAAGAAGCTGAGAACATTTTTTGAAAGCCAATGGAAGCAATTATTCAATTTTCCATTGGGACTTTCCTTTTTTCTCTCTCTCTCACATCTCTACCATCTTTGAATCCAAATATTGTTTCTGTATTAATTTATTGAGGAATGGGATGGCTGAATAGTATGTTAGAATTTTGTTGTGTATTATAGTTTTACTTTTTTTTAATCTGTGTATATTTTTCTCTCACCTATCTAACTTCCCTGATTGTCCTTCTCACGTCTCTCATACTAACAGCCAACCTTTATTAATTCTTCTCTCACTCTTACTATGCATTTTTACCTCTAGCTTCCCTCTTTTTCCCTCATAAACATCCTACCTTACACTACCTCTGTTCCCTCGTTGTCCATCCTTTGAAACTGTAAACCCTTTTAGCAAATTTGCTGTTTATCTTGTAGACAACCATTGAACACATCATTTCTGTTTATTGCAACAAAACTGTAGACACCTTAATAAGAGCTATTTGGTTTAAAGTGTATATTGTTTGCATTGGGTACTGTTTGTCTTCCCTGTAAAAGCGGGTACTGGAAGCCTTCAGGGACACTATAAGACTACAGGGTAAAAACTTTACTGCCTCAGATCCATACTGGTAGATCGAAGACATACAAACAACATGAAAAAAAAAGAGAGAGAACAAAGCACCTCAAACAAGCCAAGATGTTTCAACAATAGGATTCATAGACAACACAATAGAAGAAATGTCAGAGGAGTTTAGAAGGTACACAGTTAGGCTGATCTTCAAAATAAAGGATTGTATCAGAGAAAAAATACAGGAATTGAAAGATGACTTCAATAAAAAGGAATCAAGCAGAAATTCTGAAAATGAAAAAAAACAATAAACCAAATTAAAAATTCAATGGAATGTATCACCAACAGACTAGTTCATTTAGAGACAGAACCTCAGACAATGAAGACAAAATATATACTCTTGAAAATAAAGTCAACCTCACAGAGAAGATGGGAAGAACTCAGAATGCACAATCTTTTCAATTACATAATATCAGAAAATTTCCCTAGTCTAAAGAATGAAATGGAAAATCAACTACCAAGAGGCTTATAAGACTCCAAATGTATAAAATTACAGCAGACCCACACAAAGACACATTATAATGAGAACGACTAACATACAGAATAAGGATAGAATTTTAAAAGCTGCAAGAGATAAAAATCAAATTATACACTGGGGTAAACCAATTCAGATTTCAGTTGATTTCCTAACCCAGACCCTCAACACCAGAAGATCCTGGAATAACATATATCAAGCTCTAAATGAAAATGGATGCCAACCGAGAATTTTATATCTAGAAAAATTATGCTTTGGGTTTGAAGATGAAATAAAAACCTTCCATGATAAACAAAAGTTAAAAGAATTCACAACGAGAAAGACTGCACTACAGAACATTGTTAGCAAATTATTCCATGAGGAGGAAATGAAAAAAAAATAATGAAAACCAGCAAAGGGAGCAACTACACTGAAGGAAAGGTCAATCGAAGGAGAAACTAAGTAATGTTAAAAAATAAATAAATAAACTAGGGCTGGGGATGTGGCTCAAGCAGTAGCATGCTCGCCTGGCATGCATGGGATGCTGGGTTCGATCCTCAGCACCACATAAAAATAAAATAAAGATGTTGTGTCCACGGAAAACTAAAAAATAAATATTAAAAAAATTCCCTCTCTCTCTCTCTCTCTCTCTCTCTCTCTCTCTCTCGTAAAAAATAAAAAATAAATAAACTAAAATGAATAGGAATACAAATCAGATCTCAAAATAACCCTCAATGTTAAAAGGCCAAATCTTATCAATAAAAAGATGTATAGACTGGCAGATTGAACCTTTTTAAAAAAAAGACCCAAAAATATGCTGTGTTCAAGAGACTCATCTCTTAGGAAAAGACATCCACAGACTGAGGGTGAAAGGTTGGGAAAAAACATACCACTTACATGGATTGCATAAACAATCAGGGGTTTCCATTCTCACATAAGATAAAGCAGACTTCAAGCCAAAGTTTGTCAGAAGGGATAAAGAAGAACATTTCCTACTGCTTAAGGGATTCATACATCACCGACATAATAATCCTAAATATATATGCCCCAAACAAAGAAGTATCTAGGTACATCAAATAAACCCTTCTCAATTTCAAGAATCAAATAGACCACAACACAGTAATACTGGGTGACATACCTCTCTCACCACTGGATAGATATTCCAAACAAAAACTAAACAAAGGAACTATCGAACTAAATAATTTAATCAATGGTTTAGACTTAATAGACATATGGAGAATATTTCGTCCATCATTGAGTGGATGCACATGGATTCTTCTCTAAAATAGACCATATGATATGACACAAAGCAACTATCAGCAAATACAAAAAAAAGAAAGAAATACTACCCTGCATTCTATCAGATCATAACAGAATGAAACTAGAAATCAATGATAAAATAAAAAACTACTCCAACACCTGGAGACTAAATAGCATGCTATTGAACACTACGAAGGCAGTGCTGTGAGGAAAGTTCATTGCATTGAATGTATTCATTAAAAGAATAAAAAGTCAACAAATAAATGGCCTAACACTACATCTCAAAACCCTAGAAAAAGAAGAACAAATCAACACCAAAAGAGTAGAAGACAGTAAGAAATTAAAATGGGAGCTGAAATCAATAAAATTGAAACAACAAAAATTCAAAAAATTGACAAAATGAAAAGTTAGTTCTTTGAAAAAATAAACAAAATTGATAAACTCTTAGCTACACTAATAAACAGAAAGACAGAGAAAACTCAAATTACTAAAATTCTTGATGAAAAAGGAAACATCACGATGGACACTACTGAAATACAGAAGATAATTAGAAACTATTTTGAAAATTTACACTCCAATAAAATAGAAAACCTCAAAGACATTGAAAATTTTCTAGAAAAACATAATCTATCCAAACTAAATCAGGAAGTCATACACAATTTAAACAGATCAATTTCAAGCAATGAAATAGAAGACACCATCAAAAGGTTCCAACCAAGAAAAGCCCAGGACCAGATGGATTCTCGGTTGATTTCTATAAGACCTTCAAAGAAGAATTAACACCAATACTTCTCAAATTATTCCATGAAATAGAAAAGGAGGGAGCACTTCCAAACTCATTCTATGAGGCTAGTATCACCCTGATACCAAAACAAGTCAAAGGAAAGAAAATTTCAGACCAATACCCCTGATGAGCATAAATGCAAAAATTCTCAATAAAATTCTGGAAAATTACATACAAAAACATATTAAAAAGATATAGTGCACCACAATCAAGTAGGATTCATCACAGGGATGCAAGATTGGTTCAACATATGGAAATCAATAAATGTAATACATCACATCAATAGACTTAAAGACAATAATCGTATGATCATCTCAATAGATGCAGAAAAAGCATTTAATAAAGTACAGCATCCATTTATGTTCAAAACACTAGAAAAACTAGGGATAGTAGGAACATACCTTAACATTATAAAAGCTACATATGCGAAACCCAAGGCCAACATCATTCTAAATGCTTTCAATTCTAAAAATTGAAAGCATTCCCTCTAAAAACTGGAGCAAGACAAAGATGCCCTCTTTCTCCACTTCTTGAAACTCTAGCCAGAACAATCAGGAAGATGCAAGAAATTAAAAGAATATGAATAAGAAAAGAAGAACTCAAAATGTCACTATTTACTGATGACATGATTCTTATTTAGAAGATCCAAACAATTCCACCAGAAAACTTCTAGAACTCATAAACAAACTCAGCAATGTAACAGAATATAAAATCAATATCCATAAATCAAATGCATTTCTATACATAAGCAATGAATCCACATCAAGAGAAATTAGGAAATTACCTGATTCACAATAGCCTCAAACAAAAAATAAAATATGAGGGAATCAACCTAACAAAAGAAGTGAAAGACCTCTACAAGGAAAACTACAGAACACTAAAGAAAGAAATTGAAGACAACTAACTTAGAAGATGGAAAGATCTCCCATGCTCTTAGATAGGCAGAATTAATATATTCAAAATGGCCATACTACCAGAAGTGTTATACATATTTAATGCAATTCCTATTAAAATCCCAATGACATTCTTCATGGAACTAGAAAAAGCAATCATGAAATTCATTTGAAAAAACAAGAAACCCAGAATAGCAAAGCAACTTTAGCAAGAAGAGTAAAACAGGAGGCATTACAATACCAGACCTTAAACTATACTATGGAGCAATAGTAACAAAAATAGCATAGTATGGGCATCAAAATAGACATATAGACCACTGGTACAAAATAGAAGACACAGCTGGGCATTGTAGCACATGTCTGTAATCCCAGCGTCTCGGGAGACTGAGACAGGAGGATGGTGAGTTCAAAGCCAGCCTCAGCAATGGCAAGGCACTAAACAACTCAGTGAGACCTCTCTAAATAAAATACAAAATAGGCGTGGGGATGTGGCTCAGTGGTTGAGTGCCACTGAGCTCAATCCCCAGTACCAAAAAAAATAAAAAGAATACACAGAGACAACCCCACATGAATACAGTTATCTCATACTAGTCAAAGGTGCCAAAAACATATTGGAGAAAAGATAACCTCTTCAACAAATGGTTCTGGGAAAACTAGAAATCCCTATGTAGCAAAATGAAAATTAAACCTCTATCTCTCACAAAAATAAACTCAAAGTGGATCAAAGACTTAGGCACTAGAATAGAGACCCTGCACCTAATAGGAGAAAACATAGGACCAAATCCTCACTGTGTGGGCTTAGGACCTGACTTCCTTAACAAGACTCCTGAAGCACCAAATGTAAAATTAAGAATCAATAAATGGGATGGATTCAAACTAAAAAGCTTCTTCTCAGCAAAGGAAACAATCAATAACATGAAGAAAGAGCCTACAGAATGGGAAAAAATCTTTACCACATGTACCTCAGACAGAGCACTTATCTCTAGGATATATAAAGAACTCAAAAAACTTAACACCAAAAATAAAACAAAATAAAATCCAATCGATAAATGGGCTAAGGAACTGAGGAGATACTTCAGGGAAGAAATATAATTGATCAATAAATGTATGAAAAAATGTTTATCATGTCTAACAATTAGAGAAATGCAAATCAAAGCTATTCCAAGATTTCATCTCACACCAGTCAGAATGGCAATTATCAAGAACACAAGCAACACTTAAGTGTTGGCAAGGATGTGAGGAAAGAGGTATGCTCATACAGTGCTGGTGGGACTGCAAATTGGTACAATTTGGAAAGCAGTATGGAGATTCCCCAGAAAACTTGGAATGGAACCACCATTTGACCCATTCCTCAGTTTATACCCAAAAGACTTGAAATCAGTATACTACAGTGACACAGCCACATCAATGTTTATAACAGCACAATTTACAACAGCTAAACTATTCAAAATAGCTATTTGCCCTTCAATAGATGAATGGATAAATAAAATATGGTACAATGGACTATTACTCAGCCTTAAAGAAGAATGAAATCATGGCATTTGCAGATAAATAATGTCATGCTAAGTGAAATTAGCTACTCTCAAAAAAACCAAAGGCCAAATGTTTTCTCTGATAAATAGATGCTGATACATAGTGGGAGTGGGGAAGAATGAAGGAATTTGGATTATGCAGAGGGGTGGGAGGGGAAGAGTGGGGCTGTGGGGATGGGAAGGACTTTAGAATGAAACAGACACTATTACTCTATATACATGTCCGATTACTCTACTGGTGTGACTCTGCACCATGTACAGCCAGAGGAATGAGAATTTGGCTTCATTTGTGTACAATGTGTCAGAAAGCATTCTACTGTCATGTATAACAAGTTAGAACAAATTTAATTTTTTTAAAAAAGATACAAATGGTTACTACTGCCAAAATAAAATAGGACAAATATTATATAATTCCACTTATATGAGGCACCTAGAGTAGTCAAATTCATAGAGACAGAAAGCAGAATACAGGCTACCAGGAACTGGGTAAGTACTATGTAGATAAAGAATATTTTTGACTAAAGGATTTAACTTTGTGACATTTACAGAGTGTTCTTTCAAATATGTAAAAGTGACTGCTCTAAATTAAAAATGGCAAAATGTTGAGAAAAAGTGAAAAGTGAAGAACTGTATCTGTGTATAAATATATTCATCAATGTGTATGAATCCATCCACCACCTCTTCTCCTCCACAGGAACAAAGTCCAGACTCCTCCTTGCTTCCCTCTCCTCATGGCCCAACCCCAGGTTCATCACAGACAGAACTGCACAAACCCGGCAATATATATCCAAAAAAGGTTCTTGGCACAAGATTTATCCCTCCCTGATACCATAATGAAAATTATATTTTTAAAACCCGGCATATTAATTTGAGAAGTGAGCAATAAGTGCAGTACTGTCATGAAAAGACTCAGTCTTCTCCCCCTAAAACAGACAACACTGGAGGATACTGAAGCTATGACTAGCCTGGAAATTGAGACTCAAAATGGATTTCCAGTCACAAACCACAAAGGATCAGGTGAGGCAGATTTTCTCATCTGACCCTCTGCACCACAATGCCAGAGTTTCCTCAAGACATCAGAAGGACACACGCCAAGCTAACCTCTCAATACAACTTAAAAAGCCTAGTATGTGCAGCACTGGAACTTCAAGTCTCTATTTTACCCAAACTATGATGTCAAATGGAAAAGACAAATAATACCCCAGCTCTGTAGCACCGCGATGACCTCCTTGAGAACAGGGAGTATGCTCCTGTCTAATGCCCAGCATGGAGTAGGCACTGAAAAGATGTTCAGAACTGAGAAAAGAAGTGGAGACCTGGAGTTCTTACCTCACAAGTCCGCATGTAACCATTGGTGGCCTCTCAATAATCAGACCAATGGCAAGGTGTGATCAGGTTGAGTGGTGGTGAGGAAATAAGAAATTCGCTCATTCCATAAGCAAATATTGAATGTCTTTTATGTTCCAGTCACAGGGTACAAAGGAAAAGACATGCTACTCCTGGGCTCTCATTGCTGTGGTAATTATACATTTTCATTTTATGTGTTTCTGATGTTTGTCATCTGAGGCCTCACTGACCCCATAGGGACTGCCCTCCCCAGGCTAGCCAATTCCGAGAGCCAGTAAATAACAGCCTGCAAATGCACTTTCCAGGGAATCCATAGCCCATTCCCCTACCACCTCCTCCGTCTGAATTCCACTCTTGGAGCTACCCTTTCCCTACCCGGATCACCCCCAGTAAGAAGCCAGACAGAGAAAATCCCTACACCCCAGAGTCCACAGAAATCATTCAGACTCGACAAACCAAAGCCATTTGCCCTGCCTCACCTGTTCCTCTCCACATTAGAACCTCTTACCTATGAGTTCCCATTACTCACTCTGCCTCCTGGATAACCCTGGTCCCTGCATAGAATGGCATCATAACTATGAACATTAAGAAGTTTCAGTTTCTCTTCTTTAATGCAGTCAGTTTCTTATCTGTAAAGAAACTGGCGGGGAACTAGATGTCTAAAGTCAATTCTTACTTAATAGTCTCTGACTTCTTTTTTTTTATTCACATATAGCATGTTTATTTCATAAACTGATATAAGACTCAATAAGAGACTTCAGCATTATTAATATAGATTTTATCAAAATTTCATTAAATCATAATGTGACATACAATAGTAAAATTTTATATAGCTAAATGTTTTATTAACAATGAATGATAGGCACCCTAAGCAAGTATGTAGTTCCAATTATTCATTTACTTAACTTCATTCATTCATAATATAATAGTTAACAAAATCCACACATCACAGTGTCTGTTTTCAAAAATTTGTTTGGTGAATTACTAACAATGCAGCATTAAAATTTATTTATTATTGGGCCATCATATTTTACCCACATAGTAAGATAGTTATAATACTCAATAAGTTGTAGCTAAAATGATGAAATACCACATACCATATTGTACAGATTATATAAATGCTCTTATTATTTCTTTATCCTTTTCACAAATATTTATTGGGCACTTACTATATGCTAATTATCACTAAGTGCATCCTAATTATTTCAGATATTTCAAAAAATAACTGCAAGAAAAGGGCATTATAGATTTCAGAAATAACTACTGTTTCTCTAGTGAATATTTTTTTTAAGAGAGAGAGAATTTTTTAATATTTATTTTTTAGTTTTCGGAGGACACAACATCTTTGTTTGTATGTGGTGCTGAGGATTGAACCCGGGCCGCACACATGCCAGGCGAGCGCACTACCACTTGAGCCACATCCCCAGCCCTCTCTAGTGAATATTGTATATAGAAATCTGCTAATGTCTTGGAGTATGCAAATATTTTTGAGATGCATCAGAGAAATGCATATGAAAAAACAGTACTATTTATCATGTTATATAAATGAAGTCAGATATCATACCAAAAGGTAGTCTCTGACTTCTTGATGTAGGAAATACCAAAAACAAAACAAGAAAAAAAAATATGGCATATGGATTGAATAATTTTGTCCCATCATCCCCAAATTTCATCTGTTGAGGCCCTGGTCCCAGGATCTCAGAATGTGAATCTTTTTTGGAGATAGGAGGCTTTAAAGGGGCATTACGGTTAAGGTCATTTGAGTGGATCTTTATCCACTCCGACTGTGTCCTTATAAGAAGAAATTAGGACACAAAGAGAAACACCTGGGATGTGCACCTATAGCTGAAAGGTCACGTGAGGACACAGCAACAAAGCAACCACCTGCAAACCAAGGTGAGAGGTCTCATGAGAAACCAACCCACTATCATAGCACCCAGAGCTGTGAGACATAAATTCCTGTGTTGAAGCTCCCCAGGCTGTGGTATATTGTTACAGCACCCCTAGAAAATCAGCACATATGGTAACAGACCAATTGTTAACCTTAAATTGTCCAGCAAAAGGACTTCCTTAACAGGAAGCCCCGGAACATCCTCTGGTTCTTCTGATGTTCTGCCAATTCACTCAGGCTCTATCTATGCCTTGGCTCATCAAATGCAACTCAATATAACAAACATTGACTGAATGCCCATTACAATGAGAGGCCCTGGCAAAGCATATTTAATTCTCCAAGGTCACAGAGGTTGGGAGGTGGTGGGGAGGACAGATCAATCGAAAATCCAACTTCAGCCAAAAACACAAGATCTCCCTTCTCCCATGTGACAGGAATCTCAACTCTCTCAGTCTCTCCTGGAGGGTAATAAGCCACCAGTAGGCATATGAAGGAAGAAAAGTAATGTGTAGAAATCCATATACTTAGATTAGCCGTGCCTACAGAGTTAAAGGAGGAGCCATTCCCTGTGAGGAATTCCCCACCTCCAAGGGGAAGACAACTGAGGAAGGAAAAAAGAACCATTAAAACATTGGAATGACTTCCTTCCCTAGGGCCTTGATTAACTCAGTGGAAGAGAACAGGTTTCAAAGCATGCTCTTAATATTCTTAGATATGCCTAGAAAAGCATGGAAATGGGAGGACTCTCAAATCCAAGGAACCCAGCTGGATAAAAATACGATGAAATTGGGGGAGAAGGGAGCTAGGGAAAGGGTGAAAAGGACAGACAGGTCTGGAGCTTGTCATATTTTTATAATGAACAACCTGTCAGAGACGACCATCTTCTGAAGCCATTCTATGCTCATAGATCCTTACCCACTGACCACGTTAAAATGAAAGAAAGACTAAATATTCTATCTCAACATCTTAAAAATCTAGGTCCCACACACATCTAGCGACAGGGCGCTGAAGCACTACCAGCCGCCCTGGGAAGGTAGCCTTCCATCCGGGAAGCCCAGGGCCCTCATTTCTAAGTGACAAAAATGAAAGCTGGACACCAGGATCATGCTCTTAGCAGAAAACAAAGCATAAAGATCCCCCCAGCCCCCCACCCCCCGCTAAATATTCCTTTTGAAAATGCTCTTTATTTATGTCCATCTCCAGGAGAGAAAGCCTGTGGCTTGTCCTTCCAGGGTCCTCTCCTTCTTTCTTAAGGAAAGCCGTCCCTTCCAGAAGCTGACTCGGCATGTCTCCTAAATCACCCTTGCCCCACAGCCAGGGCCAGGACTGCCCATCAACCCTCAGAGCAATCTCAGGACAAATAGCTGCCTGCCAGCCAGCATCTGGCTGTCACCCAAGGCTACAGCATGTGGGTGTCAGGTCTTCTGGGGACAATCCTATTAAATAATCAGAAACAGGGCCTGGGATTTGTGCAAAAGTGAAGAAGGTGCTTGGACCTGGAAGGAACCAGCTGTTAAAAAAATATATATATACATAATGGAGGGTGTGTGTCCTAGAGGAAGAGCCCTGGACAAGGGTTCGTTCTGTCTTTGCTGCATGAACTTAGACAAGTCATGAGGCTTCTCTTGACCCTCTATGTTTTATTTTCCCAGGAATAAAGAACTGGGTCAAGCTCTCAGGTTCTTACCAGCTCTGAAAGTGTTATAGCTTCAGTTTCTTCAATCCATTTTGGTTAATATTCATAAAAAACAATCTGTAGCCCACATAAGACTGTGACGATTATTAAGGATACATCATTAAAGTGTCACAGATTGGAAATTTTTCCAACATCCAGAACTGTGACAGAATAAATTTCTTTTATTGAAGCCATCAGTAGTTTGGTATTTTGTTCAGCAGCTGTAGCAAACTAATACAGGAGAATACCCACCCCTCACTGGGAAGCTGAAATTGTCAGCTCCTTGCTTTCCCAGCTTTCCCAGGAGCCAGGGCCAGAACACACACAGTTTCTAACACTTACGAGGTCCTTCATGTCCATCATTATTGAGTAAACCCTGAACTGACACAAGTGACATTATATAAATCACACAAAGTTCTAAAATGGTGCAAATTTAATACAAATAATTTATGGATATCAATCTAACAATTACTGACATTTAATTAGCAGAAACCTTCGTTATTGTTGTTGCTTAAATGCATAGCACCCTAGAATAGTATCCAAACTTCCACAGATGTGGAAACACCTGTTTGGATATCAGAAGTTAGCAGATGGCAAATGCAGGATTTGAACCCAGCCATTTTGACTATAATATGAGAACAGATTTCTCTGGAGGAATGCCAAAAAAGACTTTTCTTTTTAAATGAATAGTAGTAAGGAAGAAAATACAAAGTTTCTAACTCTAAACTAAACAACAATATTTTAGATTTACCTTAATGTCCATTTGTCTGAAAAAGGTTGTATACATCATCCCTAAAATAACAGAACTGGTCTGGGACCCCTGTTCTTTTCTGGCAACCGCTCCAGGGAGACTGACAGAAAGAGCTAAATAATTTAGGGTAGAAATTATTCAGGCAACAACAAAGCCAGGAACTTTTAATTTATCAGAGTAATTATGTTGTGTTAGCTTAACTCATAAAACCAAATTCACTTTAAAAAGTTTTACCATTACAAATTCTGAGACACTTTGTAAAGCTTCTGTTTGGCAAATGAGAACAGTTGGGAAAATAAATATGTGCAGTGAAAAGAGCTAAAATATCTTGTTCAAAAAACAAATTCTGATAACTGTGAAAACTAAGTATCAGAACGTATGTCCATCCTCAAGTTTGGCAGAGATGCCACCATCAGAACCAAAGCACATTTAGCACATTTCCTGTTGGATCTTCTGAAGTGAGGATACACAGGTGAACTGGAACATGCTTCCCAGTGCCCTGTAGGGATCTTCTGTTGGAGGACTGACAGCTGAAACCACACTTCCCCGTCGGTTTATCCAGACAGATCAAGGTTTGTTGATTTGCCTTGTCTCACACTGAGCTTGGGATGGAGCCACTGGAGCTCTTTCCTGGCCTGGCCTGAATGGGACAAGTCACTTCTCTGGGATTTGGCTTTCTCACAAAGTTCAGGAGTCACCTGCCTTACCCTGCCTGACCTGTGGGGGCCATAGGTCGAGGCTGCAGTGGCTCCTGGGATCCCTGCCAGTTCCCACAGACTTCCAGCTAAGCTGCCATTTAGCTCCCAGTTGTTACCCTTCCTCTCCTCTCCCAGCAATGGAAAGAAACTGAGGAATCAGAGGCTCCCTGGGGCAAAGTCTCTGGGTTCAAATGAGGCTCAGAAAAACTGTATGATCAAATCTGCAAAAGCTAACTTTTGCAGACCCCATGACCCAGCAATTCCACTGCAGTCTATGCCCCAAAAAAGCAAGTGCATCTCTCTTCCAGAAGTCCCGTGCTCACAAGAGGCAAGATGTAGACACAACCCAAATGCTCATTGACGTACAAAAGCTAAGCAAACAGTGGCATATTCATGTTATTACATAGCAATAGAAGAAGAAACTACTTTTATATCCAACAATACAGATATAACATTGAGTGAAAGTAGATAGGCACCAAAAACCTACAAGTTATAATTTCATTAGCTTTAAGAAGTAGAAACTGGAATCAGTGGTGAAGAGGTCAGAACAGGAGCTACCTCTTGGAGAGAGGTGGGCATCAACTGGAAGGAGATGTTGAGGAACTTTGCAGGATGCTGGAAATGTTCTAAATATTTTTCCTAATAGTGATTATATGAGTAGATAGATAGATAGATAGATAAAACTTCAAAAGATTTTTTAAAAATTATATTATATAATTATAATTTGTTTTTTCTGAATGTATATTTTATTTATTAGTACTGGGGATTGAACCCAGGGGCACTTAACAACTGAGCCTCAACCCTAGCCCTTTTTATTTTTTATTTCAAGACAGGGTCTTGTGAAGTTGCTTAGGGCCTTGCTAACTGCTGAGTCTGGACTTGAACTTGCGATCCTCCTGCCTTAGCCTTCTGAGTCACTGGGATTACAGTCATGCACCACTGTTACCAGTGTGTGTGTGTGTGTGTGTGAGAGAGAGAGAGAGAGAGAGAGAGAGGGAGGGAGGGAGGGAGGTTTTGTTTTGTTTTGTTTTGTTTTGTTTTTAAATTTAAGACAGGGGATTCTGGGGAGGAGGACTTCACTCTCAAAACAGTGAGGAATAAGGAATATTCTGATTAGGGAGCTCAAGTCAGAGCTCTCAGGCCTCTGTGTTTAGTATTCCAGACAGCTGAGAACTCTGAGACCATAACTGAAGCATGTGCAAGTGAAAATAATGATCAATTACCATCTGTGATGCCCTTTCTAGGTGCCAGTTCTAAACAAGGCATTTTACAAACACAACCTCACTGAATGCTGACAACTTTATAAGGTAGATAAAGTTATTCTCACCACTTTACAGAGTAATGACATGCTTTGCTCAAGAAGAACACACTGCAGGTGAGTGTGTCAGGATGCTGAAGCGGATCTTTCCAGAGTGGAGGGACAGAAAGGTGTCAAGGGTCGGGGATAATTTTCCAGATTCCTCTGCTCCGGGCTTTATATTTCTTGGTAAGAGATAGTACTTCAGGTACAGGCACAACTTTCTTTCCTCTGGCAACCAAGCAACTAATACACTGATGTGCAAAGTGTTTTCAGGGAACAAATCAGGTCCAGGCACAGAGTGGCTTCCAGTCTTCTCAGCTAGTACTTCTCCCTTTTCTCCAGGAAAGATCCCACACAACCCCAGCCAACAACAGGGATGAACAGAGGCACGGAGGTGCTTATCTGACTCTCTTCTTGGGGAATGTGAAGCTCCAATGTGGACACAGATGAGGAGACAGGGCCATGTCACTGCATGGGGCCTGTTGTTGATAACTCTGAGTCACCTGCTCTCCACCTGCCCCACACAGGTACCATTCCTCTTTCCCTTCTGTGAACAGCTCCAGTGTCTTTTCAATAAATCCTATATTATTAACAGTTAGGGCTCTTGGTTACAATAAAGTAATCTACTTCAAACCAGCTTAAGTGAAAAAGACAAATTCATTGTGAAGATCTAGGGTCTCACAAAACTCCGAGAGAGTGATGCAGCCAACCCCAGGAATGGAACCACACTGGAGAGAGCCTTGGCGGGAAGCTGGAGGCCCCTCTCTGCACTACTCCCTCTCCTCTTCCATAGGCCTCTATTCCACCCTTCCCATTACAGACTAGCCTCCTACATTCCATTCACATGGTGGGACAGGACATCACCACTTCCAGATACATACATTCTAGAGCACGCATCCAACATGAAGCTTATCTCCAGCTTTTACTTCCAAACCTGGTACCCCAGGGAAAAAACTGAATTCTTTTTTCTTTTCTTTTTTTTTTTTTTTTGGTACCAGGGATTAAACTCAGGGGCACTTGACCACTGAGCCACATCCCCAGCCCTATTTTGTATTTTATTTAGAGACAGAGTCTCACTGAGTTGCTTAGCACCTTGCTGTTGCTGAGGCTGGCTTTGAACTCTCAATCCTCCTGCCACCGCCTCCCAAGCTGCTGGTATTACAGGCACTGTCCACTATGCCTTGCAGGAACTAACTTCTTGATCATGGATCAATTGCTCCAGACCAAAAACAATGCTTTAGGAGAGTCAAGGTCAACATAACAACTCCTAACAAAATTGTGTGGATGGATTGCCGAGTATGTGCCTGGGGGGACTAGTAGAAAGGAGATTGTGGACATCAACCTGATGGGCATCTAACATATTGCCTAATTTAACCAATTCTTTGACAATGGGAGAAGTGTCAGCTTCAGAGTTACAGGGATTAGAGCCATTGTTTACCAGCTGTGTGGATTTAGGCAAGTTATTTGGTTTCCCCAAGCCTGTTTCCTTACCGACAAAGAAAGAATAATAATATATACTTCATGATTCATTGAGAGGAATAAAGGCAAAAAGATTAAACGCACCTAATGCAGCACACAAATGCTAAATAGTTTCAACTTAATTTGAACATCAAAATAATCACAAGAGATCTAAGAGTGCTTTGCTTATAAATGTCACCAAACTGGGCCTATTTTGCATGCCACACAGTACACCAATCACTGAAATGATGAATCTTGCAAAAGAGAAGGTTTATTCCTGAGGTATGGTTCTCAAGCTAAGCTTACCTGGGGCCCACTTTGAGCTCAATTCTCTGTTTGGTAGGTGATGGGTATCATCTCAGAACGCTGGGCCAGCATTATTCCATTAGGACAAAGTTTACAACAAAAAACAACCAACAAGAGCAAAACAAATCCATAACTTTTAAAATAAATAATTTAGTTCTAGACCAAAAAGAAAACGGAGGTGACAAAACAAGGAAAACCTAATCCTATCACAATTTCCTATTAAAAGAAGATCAACACTCCAAGAAAACTATCATTTAAGCAGTTTTGCATCAATGTGCCTTTAATATCAATGCTCAGCCTCTAGAATAACCTATGAATAAAGTTGCCCACTTGATCATGTATCAAATCTTTCATAAGATTCACTTCCTCTCAAAACCCCTTTTATAACTTTCTACAATCTTTCATTCCATCTAAGCCATTAGTTTTGTTGACCTCTTTCCCCATCTCGTGTTCTATAACTCTTTTATAAAACATATCTCATTTTCTTCACAGCAATGGTCTGAATCACTCAGACCGTTGAAGCTTTGAGCCATAAACCAAGCTAGCTAGCCACTGTCCTTATGATATTGAAGATCTAGGGTCTCACAAAACATAGGTGTGTTGGTGCTCAGAAGATTATTGGATATTTTTCTTAAACCAACATTAAGACAAGTCTTATTTTAAAACATTTGAGTAAAAAGCATGTGGGATTCAATTTATGAGTGCTCTTTTATTTCTAAGTTGATCTGGTATCATGAAGACATAACACCCAATATACACATACCCATAAAAATTCAGACAGGTCAAAAAATCTTAAAGCTTTCGTTTAGATTTTTCATTCACTAGCTTTCAAAAAGTTTTTCTCTTTTTGCTGAAGGTGTCATAACATTCCCCACTTTAAAATGGTACACTCATATATTGCTGGTGGGACTGCAAATTGGTGCAACCACTCTGGAAAGTAGTATGGAGATTCCTCAGAAAATCTGGAATGGAACCACCATTTTACCCCTTTATTCCCTTCCTCAGTATAAACCCAAAGGACTTAAAATAAGTATACTATAGTGATGTGGCCACATCAATGTTTAGAGTGCCTCAATTCACAATAGCTAAGCTATGGGACAAACCTAGGTGCCCTTCAACAGATAAATGAATAAAAAAGAAAGTGGTATATATACCCAGTGAAATATTACTTGGCCATAAAGAAGAATAAAATTATGCCATTTGCCACTAAATGGATGGAACTGGAAACTATCACACTAAGTGAAATAAGCCAATCCTAAAAAACTAAAAAAAAAAAAAACAAAAAACCAAAGGCTGAATGTTCTGATATGCAAATGCTGACCCACAGTGGTGGGGGATGAGTGAGGGTTTCACTGGATTGGATAGGGTGGAGTGGGGGGGGGATGGAAATGGGAAAGATAAGCAGAATGAATTGGACATAACATTCCTATGTTCATATATGAATACATGACCAGTGTAACTCTACATCATGTATAACCATAAAAATTGGAAGTTATACTCCATGTATATATGATATGTCAAAATACTTTCTACTGTCATGTATAATTAAAAAAGAGTGAATAATTTTTTTTTAAATCCCCACTTTGATAAAAACTCAACGCTAACATTTCCTGCTAAGAAATCCCCACCAAGAAGGAGTGGTATAGTGGGGACAAGCAGAAAGGAGAACCTAGAACAGGCCCCACTTGGAATGCTATGGGTTGCTCATAAGAAGATTCGAAACCCTCACTCTGAATGGCTTCAGCCCTCTAGGAGGACATTAATCTCCAGCAGTAGGTTAAAAACAGGAAAATGGATCCAGATGGAGTCTACCTGCCCAGGTTCATTACGTTTCAATCTCTCCTAAAGCATTTCTAATGAAACAGAGAAACTGCCTGTGAATTCTGGGGGCACTGCTATGGGAGGTTAAAAGGGTTGCCTTGAGGGGGTTAGAAAAGCAGGGACTCAGAGAAGGAAAAAAAACAGAGGGGCTCAGGGAGCAGCCAGACCTTTTCATCTGTATTACCAAAAACTGTCACGGTTCCCTAACTGGGAATCAAACCCAGTCCTGGCAGCAAGAGCACCGAATCTTAACCACTAGACAACCAGGGCGTGGCAGGGGGCCACAGGGGCAGGAGGAGGATGCTAAATATTTTGAAGAAATTGTCATTTTACCAACAAATTTATAGGATTTATTTGCCAGTCTCATGCAGACTATATACCAAATTTTTCAGGTTAAGCAGGCCCATAATGGCTTGGCTTTTTTTCTTTTTTTTTTAAAGTCTCTTATAATAATAATATATTTTTAAGTCTCTTATAATAATATTTAAAAGTTAATTCTTAGATGTTTGGATTTCTGCTAAAACTGGCTCAAATAACAAACTTTCAAGCAAAAATTCAATAGACTCAGAAGGCTAAAATCCTTTTGTGTTACCCCCACAATTGCTGTGTAAAAATTACCTTGAAGGGGACTGTTTTCTGCCTAGTAAAGCATGCACTGGCCCCACGCTTTGCCCCTAAGGCAAGATGGCATCTAACTGTAGCTGTACTAGTAGCTTGGGTAGTGGGGCTGGGGAGGCCCAAAGTGGGTTTCTTTTTTGAAGCAAAACAATTACTCATAGATCAACCTTAATTTAAAGACCATAGAATTCTGCAGTTAGGACTGTTGGTCTGCTGCTATACTGAAGGCATTCACAATAAATATTTAAATTAAGCATGCCAATAAAAATATATAAAGAACCTGAAGTGAATTCACCAGAAAAAAAAAATTCCTGCCTAACAAAAGCAGAGCAGCCATGAGAACCCCCCACTAAAAGTATTCCTAGGAATTCTAGTGGCAGCTTACCTTGATGGTTTAAATTGAATTCTGCCCAGTACCATCTCTAGGACTCATTCTCAGGCCATATGTCTCCTGATTCCAAAGAAAATGGGGGCCAGGAACTAATGGAAATTCACTCCATTTTAGAGAATGCAATCCAATGGGCCGCATGTGGGGCTCACGTTAACACTTCCTGTTGATTCAGAATTCAGACACTGTTCATCAAAAGTATATACTCATGTTACTTATGGTGCACCTAGAACTAGATTTCAGAAACCAAATAAAACCAAGAGAACTTCTGTGAGTGGAGATTCCCTAATCCTTCCCAAACATTGGGCATCCCCAAACCAGGCCCCTCGCAAAGAAGGCCAAAGTAAGACTTCCTTTCAAAGTCAAATATCTAATGACCATTAACCAAGACCATCACAATAAAGTCTAAACCAGAGGGAATAGAAATAAGAATTCACTTATACTGAAGTTACTCACCAAATAAGATGTCTTACAAATCCAAAAACCATCTCTCTATTGCAAAAGTGACATTGTCTGAAGAGCAGGGGCACCAGGCTGGGAATGTCCTGGGATAAAAGACACAAGCAGAAATCATCTATAGATAATCAATACCAGGAAGAGGTCAACCAGCCACAGGCAAAATGTCTGTCAGGACTTGCTTCCTGAGAAATCATTACTGAACTAGGCTGGCCTACTTTGCCATATGAAGAGTCCTACAAAAGAACAAGTTTGTTCACGGGACAGCCAAGTATGAGAAGACATGAAACTCAAGCCCCACATCTGCCTCCTTCAATATAGGACTTGGGAGTATTTGTGAGAGGAACAGGGAAAAGTGATTGGAAGTTAATTAAAAGTTGAAACCAGGCACGTGGCACGAACCTGCAATCCCAGCTGCTCAGGAGGCTGAGGCAAAAGGATCACAAGTTTGAGGCCAGCCTGGACAATTTAACCAGACCCTATCTCAAAATAAAAAATTAAAAGGGCTGGGGGTATAGCTCAGTGGTAGAGTATCCTAGGTTCAATCCCCAGTGCCAAAAGAAGAAGGAGGAGAAGTAGGTAAAGTGAGTTAAGTTGAGAGGTTTATTCAGGGTTTACCTTGGTTTAAACAATGAATTTTTTGTGTTGTTGAGGTGGAGGTTTATCCACTCTATGGAACCAGTCAACTTATCATATTGCATTTCCCTATGACATCTCAAGTTTAAAAAAAAACACCCATAAATTATCTTACTTATCTTACTGCTATTACTAGAAAAGTGAGAGCCAAGAGTGTAACATACCATGGATGCCCTATCTAGACCCTCCCTCTAAAGCAGATAACAATAAACATTGTCTTTAGGATGTTTGGATTTTTTGAATGAGGAGTAGTAAGTATGGATATTTATCAATAATAAGCTATAAATAAGAAAGATCCAAAGAGGCCAAAAAGTTTATCAGACCACAGGAAAGGTCTTCTAGATGTCAGGAAAGACAGGTGGGAAATATCTCTTTTTCTTCACTTTTAATGGAGCAACAATTTTTTATTTTATGAAATCCTGGACCTTCTCAAAAAAAAAAAAAACATTTTCGAGGATTGAGGTGGTACCTTGAACTAGCTCCACATCATCCATATAAAGAAGGCATTTTCAAAAGACAACAGATGTTTACTTTGAACACAACATGTCAGGGATTTGAGAAAGTGTCTTGTTAAGAGAAAAGGCCAAGCCAGGCTCGGTGGCGCTGACTGTAATCCCAGAAACTCAGGAGGCTGAGACAGGAGAATCTTGAGTTCAAAGCCAGCCTCTGCAAAAGTGGGGCACTAAGCACCTCAGTGAGATGCTATCTCTAAATAAAATACAAAATAGGGCTGGAGATGTGGCTCAGTGGTCAAGTGACCCTGAGTCCAATTCCCAGTACCCACTCCAAAAAAAATAGAAAAGGCCAGTCTCTTGAAGTTTATGCATTGGATAAATCTTGGTTTAGGATTCCCAGGACTTATGACTTATGTAGGAATCTTTGAGTTATAACTGCCATTCTCTGAGGCTGAATGAATACGGCCAGAGAAATCACACCATCTACAGCATTTGTAATCATATCTAGAATGGAATTTTAGGAACACTTGTAAGCAATAACCCAAAATTAATTAAAATTTTATCTTGAAAAAATTATTCTGCTCTTAGAGGAACAATCTATCTGCAACCCAAAATTTTACCCCACTTTTTGCTATGTGAAAGGACACAAGACTTCTTTAAACCATTGTAAATTGACAAAGTACACCTCAAGAAAAACAGTGTGCCCATAGGAAAATCATAGATACCCACCCAGTACAGGAAATCCCTTCACAACAGTCCTGCAAATCCTTTCAGATGACAAGAAGCAACCCACTAACTTGTAAGGTGTCCTTACCATCATCTGCCTTATTTCTATATCTACCATGCTTCTAAAGTAAAACAGAACAAGCCTATTTTTCAAAACAAAATAGCTTTTCAAATATATGACGATGGTCATCATGCCTGCCAGATCTGATCTTCTTTACATCAATCTAGACTTTTGCAAGAGTCCCAACAGGATATTTTTTCTAGGTCTCTTAACATCTGGCACACTTTCCTCTAAGCCGTGACCGTCTCTCCTGAAATTCCATAATGGGAACTGGATTTCAGCAGAGGATATGAAGGAACTGTCTGATGGTGGGTTGTGGTGTGAGCTTTCTTTAGAAACCACATCATACCCTTGGCTACTGCCTTAAAAACAGCAGAAAATGAACTGCTTTTCTTTGC
Source organism: Urocitellus parryii (assembly GCF_045843805.1). Classification (NCBI taxonomy): domain Eukaryota; kingdom Metazoa; phylum Chordata; class Mammalia; order Rodentia; family Sciuridae; genus Urocitellus; species Urocitellus parryii. Next base: position 39,479,208 of record NC_135532.1, on the reverse strand, counting down.
AAAAGTACATTTATTTGCATTTTTCTTTAAAGTTACATGCACTTAAGTCATTACCTAATAATCCAGCATTGACCGTAAAGGAGCTGATTGCTGTTGCTGGTCAGGAAATAGTTCTTTTGTTGGCAAGAAGGTCATGAGAGGGCCTTTACATAAGTAAACTAAAGAAAATATCTTTCAAATTGGACATGTTTTTTAGTAGATGGAGAATAAGAAATGATGTAAACAGAAGTTTCCTATATTGGAGGAAAATAATGAACCATGAAAAGAGGTAAACTCACATTAAATTACATTTGCTGTGTTAATTAGGTGACATACTGCACCAGAGACTGAATAAAATAAAAAGGAATGAAAAGCAACATGTTGTTTTCTTTTCTTTTAATTGGCATACAATAATTGTATGCCCTTGTGGAGTACGCCGTGATAATTTGATGCATGCGTGCAATGTGTAATGATCAAATCAAGGTCATTGGCATTTCCATCTCCTTAAACCTCCTTAAACCCAAACACACCACTCCTGCAACTCACCTCCTGATTTAAAAGCAAGGGACAGCTCAATCACCTCTCAGCCAGAGGATGTACTTCAAAGAAATATGCAGAAAGGAAGACTTGTTTTCTAATCAAACTGTGGATGTGGCCCCCACTATCCTACAAAAGTTTACAGTGAGCAAGCATACTCCTGGAAACTGCTCTTCAATTTATTTTAAAAAAAAATTCCAAAACATTCTCAATTATAGGTGGGTATGATAGTCCACACATGTAATCCCAGCAATTTGGGAGGCTGAGGCAGGAGAATCCCAATTTAGATGACAGTCTCAGCAACTTAGCAAGATCCTGTCTCAAAATTAAAACTTAAAAAATAAAGGGCCAGAGATACATCTCAGTGGTTAAGCACTCCTGGATTCAATCCCCAACACCCAAAAAACAAAAATATTCTCATTCCTTTTTTCTATTTCTCCTTAAATATTTCTTAGCCACAATTGGTGAAACTATAGATAAAATGATAAGAACTACTTTACAAAGAAGATTTCCTGATAAAACACAAGTATGCAGCATGAAAATCAGAATGATCTTTGTTACTTGTTGGTCAGATGTTATAGACTTTCCAACAATGATGACCTAGAGTGCTATGGAATTCTTCCAGAAGAGAACCAGGAGGCACGAAGTCTCACCAGACCCATACTCCTAGGAAACAAATAGGAGTTCTTGTTATCACGAAAGCAGCTCCTGGTTAGCCTAATGTCAAGAGAATTCCCTCAAGTTATTGTTTGGGAAGACACCTTTACCTTCTCCCCCCACACACATGTAAATCCACGTTTCAGCACTTCAAATAGGGAATATCTGAAGTTACAGAAAAACGTGTGTACCATGAGTGATTTGAAGAAATGGTTATAACAGAAACACTGTTTGGCAAAGATAGTAGTATGAAGTTTTACGTTCTATATCCTGGGCCACCTTAGTAGTTCTCATAATTTTCTCTCCCAAATATCATTATTCTATCACTTTCTACTAGCTCTGTCATCTCCAGTGTCCTCTGGCACTAATCATTCTGGCTGTATCTCTACACCACAGCCCATGACATGAAATGTTCTATGTCCTTGAACAACTTAGAAAATTATAGTCATTCCCAGTTATGTCTCTGAAACCAGGGGCTTCAACCCAGCTGCACACTAGAATAACCTGAAGAGCTTTTAAAAATTTTATTTGTTCTAATTAATTATACATGTAGAATTATTTTGACACATCATACATAAATGGAGTATAACTTATTCTTCTGGTTATACACGATGTAGAGTTACAACCTGAAGAGCATTTTCAAAATGCTAATGTCACTGAACTCACCCTGAGAGATTCTAATTTAATCTGTGAGTCTTAAAAGCCTTTCAGGTGAGTCTATTCTGTAGCCAAAGTTAGGATTTATTATTCTATTGCCCAACATCCCTGAAAGACGTGAAGCACGTCATCAGTAAGAGGTTCCCATCTCTGTAGCTATTTTCATGGGGCAGAGGGAACAAGATTCATAGAGACTAACCCTTTCTAATAATAAATCCCAGAACATCCTCAAGAGTAAACACAATCAAGAATTTAAATGTCTGATAAAAGCTGATAATAAAAGTAAACACACAAGAACGATCAAGAAAACACAACTACTTGTGGGACTAATCCAACCAGATATTAAAACACATTAAAAGTCTCTATAATGAAAACAGTAGAGCACTGGCACATGAGGACATGAACAGATTGAAGAAATAGAAGGGAAGGTTCAGAAACAGATCTAAACTACATTTAAAGATCAAGCAGATAATAAACGTGATATGTCAAATCACTGAAGCAAAGAGTCATCTGTAGTGAATAATACTATAACCCTTGAGATAACGATGGGTAGCCATTGGGAAAATAAAATAAAATTAGGTCTTTCCTCAGACCCTAATGCTCCCTTGAGCCCCAGGCTTTCCTGGCTGCCAAGAAGCTTAGAAACGAGTGAAGAACACAGCTACCTTCTCGTTTCACCACCCAGGAGCTACCTCGCCCACCTCCATTGCCAAGTCCTACTTCCAAACTAGATAAGGAGTCGGTTGCCTATTACCTGAAGGGTTTCTCTCTCCAAAGCATCTCAGGTCACTCCCTGGCCAGTGAAGCCCTTTAACTGAGATACCATCATGGGGTAGATAACTTCTTCAAGATCGAGCTTCAAAAACCTTCCCGGGGGGCCTGGACAGAGGCAGCACACACCTGAAATCCCAGATCCTCCAAAGGCTAAGGCAGGAGAATCTCAAAGTTCCCTAAACCATCCTGGGAAACATAGCCCAACCCTGTCGAAGGAGGGGGAGGGGAGGGGAAGGAGGGGGAAAAAGGAGAAAGAAAGCAAATGAAAGAAGGAAAGAGAAAGGGAATTGAAAGAATGAATGAAAGAGAAAGAAATAAATTATTTTAAAGATTTTCTGGTCTCCCAGAGTGGAGCACTGTGGGGTCTCTAGGCGGCATCTCTTCTCCAGCACCCTCATCCTGCTCTTGAACTTGTGGAAAATTACAGTAAAATCAGTGGATTATTTTTTCCTGCTTTCCCCTCTAACCTAGAGGGCGAGATCGTGCCTTAGCCATCTTTGTACCCCCAGCTCCTACACAGCTCCTACTGTGTGTTGTTATAAGCCACCAGAAATCCTTTTGTGGAAAAAGACTGTAAATAAAATTGAAATATGAAACACAGTGGGTATGAGCTGTAGCTCTCCTTCTCAGAAAGAGAAACAATCCTTCCTTACAAATGCCATTTTGATGCTAATGTCACCAGCCTAGCTAGGTGTCATAGTAGAAAATCAGAAAGAGAACTTTAACTGATAATGAACTACACAGTTTGATGAGAGGAAAATAAACTCTGGTGCTGTCTTGCAAGGAGACTGAGATTTTCACATGAGAAAAAGCAACTAATTATTGGGTGCTTAATTGGAGCACTGTCTTGTCAAGAAGTGGAAAAGCAGTATATTGAGCAGTGCTGAACTAGGGTGACAGTATATAGTGACATGAAAGCAGGTTTTATCCATAAATCATATTTACTCCCCAGATGCATATTCTTTGCTGATGAGAGCTACAGTGGCCATGAGTTACTTGAGTTACTTTTAGCTGGAGATGGAAGTTTCTTATCCTTGCAAATTAAGGGACGATATATTTGATTTTGCCACCTTGGGGGAGTTCATGTCACCTTCCACCTCATGAGGTCTGGTGTTCTTCCTACTCTTGTGCAACATTAACAGCTTTTCTAGAATGTGATTGTAAAACACCACCCCCTTGTAAGTTTGGTGTCTGTGTCCTTATAATACTTCAACTTCGCTATATTTACCAAGAAGTATATTTTCCTTTTTTTCACATCACCTCCTATCCTCTGGAGCATAAAATCTATAGCTGAAGCAATTTCCCCCAAATGTTTCCATTTGGTGACTTAACAAAAATGTTTATCATTGCAACCCCACCCCCTGCAAATTCAGAGTGGGTAGGGTTTGGTCCCTGCTCCTGCCAATCTGAGGGGACTTACCTTACCAATCTATAAGATTAAAACCAATGTATTAGCAGAAGATGCCATGGTTCTCCTTATATTCAGAAAGGGGACATTTGGGGGTTGAGTTCAAGATTCTTCCAGTAATGATTATCAAAGGAAAAAAATATCCTAAAGCCTAATATCATTTTCATTTGAAAACCAGTAAGGTTATGGAGGAGACGTGCAATAGAACAGTATGAAAACCACAGAACTGGTTCAGGCCACAGCACTATGAGACTCTGGGTAAGTCACTTAACTTTCCATTTGTTCTCACCTGTTAAGTGGACAACAATTATGCAGGATTGTGGTTAGCACCAAATGACTATGCACATGAAAAGGTCAGTTTTTACTTCAGTCATGGGTGGAAAACAGTTAATATGCCTATAGTTCAAGGATTCTAAGAACTAAAGGATAAATACACCCAACAAGCAAAATCAAGATACGTGATTAAATTATATTCATGTACATTTTTAACAATTATTTCTACATATCAAAAAAACAAAATGGGAAGCCTAAAAAGGGACATGTGTATTTTTCAAATATTCAAAGGGCCACCATATGCAAGAGGAATTAGGTATATACAGAGTGGTTCAGAGATAGATATTCAGACTACAGGGTAAAAGTTACAGGCAAAAAAGGCTTGTATCAATATAATAAGAATCTTTCCAATAATTAGAGCTGTTCAATAAGAGAATGAGCTCACTGATAGTGAAATCGTTATACTGAAAGGATTGATCTACTGTCCGGAGACCATTAGATGTTGGGTCAAAACATGTAGTTCCACAGGGCAAGGATATACATCTGTTTTGTTCACTGATATAATCCTGTGCCTTGTCCATACCGTGCACAAAGAAAGCACTTTGATATGAAAAATAAAGAAATGACATACCCTGTGATCACTTTGAATAGAAGACTAAAATTTCATGACAGGTATGTTGGATGATAACTCTCAGTTCTTACTGAATACATGTCAATTTAGCACCTCATTTGAGGGTCTCAAAGTCAACAACCATTTAAAGATTTTCAAATCCAATTCACAAACATACAAGGATGATTCTACAACCAGACAAATGGGTACAAGAAAGTTGGTATCCTACACATACAAAGAGTGTAGGATGAACAGTAGGTAAAATAGCCAAACCTACATAAATCAATCCACAAAGTCAAATGGAAATTAGGACAGGTATAGGTGTTATTTAGGTACATTCACTAGTAGATTAAAGGACAAGAATGTTCTCCCACTCATCTCAGTATTTATAAGACTAAGCTTAGGACCTGGTACAAAGTCAATGCTCAAAAATCATTTTCTGAATTCAATTACACTGAAATTTATACTTGATGATTATTAATCTATTTTCCTTTTAGGCTCATAGTTCATTGGTCATATATTAATTCATATGCTGGTTTTGATTTAATTACTTAATGTCTATCTCCCCCACTGCATTATAAACACCACAAGGAAGCCTATCTCTCATTGATCAATGGCACCTTGTGTGGCACATAGGAGTGTACAATTAATATTTGTCAAATGAATACTGGAAATCAATCTCTGAAATAATTCTGCACTTGAAAGAATTCTAGAATCATATGTCTTTCAGGAGAAGAGAACTTGGCAATTCTTTCAGATATTATTTGATTTTTATTGTCTGCCCATTATGTTGAACAATTTTTAGACTTGAGGCAATTTAATCTACAGAAAATAATTGTAGATACATTAGTAATAACAAATTATTTCTTCTAAATTGATGTCAAAGTGCTAATGAGATTCCAAGAAGACTCAGCTTCAAGTTCTTTGAGGGAAATCTTGCTGGTCCATATTCCCATTTTCAAACAAACTTCATGTTCAATCCAGAGACTAAAGGTTAGTCCTCTTCTCTGGGCAAGCTAACTGGTTTTTCTTTTCACTGGCACTTCCTTTGTTGGGAAGGCTCAGCAGAGAAAATAAAGTAAGTCAAACAGTGAGCATGAATTTTGGCAGCTTTTATAAAAGCAAGGCCCAGTGAACAGAGTTGGTATTTGGAGTTGACCACCCAGGGTCATGGAGAGGGACATCCCACTATCCACAGCTATGCTATTTAAATACTGTAAGGCTTACATGGCATTAGGCAGTGCTACTCAAATCTACTTGTCACACACCAGCAACAAAAACTTATACTACAACATAAATGAAAGCGCTAAAGCTTCCTTCACTGACTAAATCTTGTTACCAAAAGAAAAATATACATCAGGTAGACTAAACAGTGTACTCAGTGACTTACATTCTAACAAAGATCTGCACCTGGCTGCAAATCAGGAACAAATAGCTCCAGAGACTTGCACATTGAATGGATTTATGCTAAATCATGAAAAGATATCTCTTCTTTCTAAATTTTAAAAACAATAAAAGGCTTCAAACTTAATATTCCCTAAGTATGTAGGGGTTCTAACACTTGTCTTTGTACTTTTTTGTTACTTTTTAGTTTGGAGGTATTTTAATTCTTTTTATGATGAAAATACATCATTTTTATTAAGACAAAGGTCTCTTTCTAAAATGATGCTAGTTTGATGAAACACTATCAAAAACAATATACTTTTCTACTTTGGGAACTAATCATAGGAACAATCATGAATTTTCTACAGTATTTTTCTCACCACATGCCCATCCCACCTCTCTGGAACTGTCATCCAAATTGCTCAACTGGTGGTCAATCAACTATCAAATACATTAGATGTTTGTGTTCAGTATGGCAACAAACAAACCAAATCAGAATGTTCAGGTGAGCCTTGGCCCTTTCAATGCATCCTCCAACTTGCTAAGCTTAGTATTTTCTGTGTTACTGTACTGGCATTGACTAGACTCTACAGTATACAACAAACATGCGGCTTTTTTGATTAATTGCTTTTTTGACAATTGCTTCACAGATTTACCACACAGTGAGTACCATAATGTTGACTACAAACTATTTGATGCCAAGCCTCTCATTCCCTAGATATATGTTTATGGCCTACTTCCTATTTGTGTGTTTACATCCTCATAAATTGGACTTGATGGAGCTTTCTTCAGTCCTGCTTAAAAAGAAATCTGTGGATTTTGCTGATTCACAAACAGCTCATAAGACTGCAAGAGATAAACAGATATTTAGATTTTTTTTTCCCCCTGGTTCTGGGGGAAAAAAACCCAAGGACTCACACATGTTAAGCCTGTGTTCTACAACTGAGTTACATCCCCAGCCCAACATTTAAAAACATGTATAGCAATTTGATAGAGTAATTTTGTGCTGTTGAATAAAAAATAAATTAGCTTATATTTTTCATACTTTTTAAAGTTTCAGTTTTCTAGTAATCACTTTTTTGTATTTTATTTAAAAAAGTGAAATATTAATTTTTTTAAATTTCCAATTTTTTAATTTTATTTTTTGTTGTAGTTGGACACAATACCTATTTTTATTAATTTATTTTTATGTGGTGCTGAGGATCGAACCCAAGGACTCACATGTGCTAGGCAAGCACTCTACCACTAAGCCACAACCCCAGCCCCTAATTTCCAATTTTTAAATAAATACTTCCCTCTCAGGTTGGGAGGAGCTGGCTTATAAAATTTACCTAGAGCAGCAATAGATATGATAGTATTCTTATTCCTTTACTTTTGTCTCTTCATTTTAAATCCAACTTTAAACAAAAACTGATTTACCTATCTTGTACTTGTCTTCATTTGGCAAACCTCTAAATCTTGTCTTTCACCACTACACATTAAATTGCAGAAATCTGAAAATTGATTTTGCCACAGGAATTTTCTCACCCCTTTACTTTCCACAGGATGCATGTATAATTCTGATTACAGCACTCTACACTTGCCCCATTACCTAACATTTACACTTGTGATTTTAAAATTTCTTTAAATAGAATTATTTGCCAGACAGAAACTAATCACCATAATGTTAACAGCTTCAATGTCCTGATGGACTTGTGAAGTTTGGTTGCCTCTTCTGATTTTGCTTACTTTCCCCCTTAACATGTGTACCTGCTACAAATCACAATCAAGCAAACCTGGTATCCTACACTTTGTAACTGTTAAGTTGATATAATAGTCGAAGTTAGGGCAGTCAAGCACTTGCCTAGAATACATACCTATGTTCCTGGGTTCAATACCCACAACAAAATTTTAAAAACTTTTTAAGGTCATAACTGGTTACAGTCTCTAATGAAGTTATAGTTGTCTGTATAGTTGAATCAGAGAATTCAAATGTAAAGTAGGGTTTTTTTCATCTGAACTAAATAATGTAATAGGGAAAAAAATACCAACCTGCATAAAGAATACTGAAGAGTGAGCTGGAAGGGGTGGTGCACACCTGTAATCCAGAAGCTTGAGAGGCTAAGGCAGGAGGATGACAAATTTAAGGCCAGCTTCAGCAACTTAGTGAGGCCCTAGGTAACTGAGTAACCCCTGTCTAAAAATAAAAACACAAACAGGGCTGGGGATGTAGCTTAGTTGTAAAGAGCTTCTGGATAGAGAAGGAAGGAAGGAAGGAAGGAAGGAAGGAAGGAAGGAAGGAAGGAAGGAAGGAAGGAAGGAAGGAAGGGAGGGAGGGAGGGAGGGAGGGAGGGAGGGAGGGAGGGAGGAAAGGAGGGAGGGAGGGAGGGAGGAAGGAAGGAAGGAAGGAAAGAAGGGAGGGAGGGAGGGAGGGAGGAAATTTTAAAAATGAAAGGAAGGAAGGAAGGAAATAAAAGAGAGGAAAGAAGGAAAGAAATTAAAAAAGAAGGAAGGGAGGAAAAGAGAAGGAAAGGAGGGAAGAAGGGAAAAAAGGACGGAAAGGAGGGAGGGAGAAAAAGAAAGAATACTGAAGAATACTGAAGAGGAATGTGTTTAGAGGATGGGGGAGCAGCAGGTATATAAAGAGCTACCAGCTCAAAAAAAAAAAAAAACAAGAATAAAATACTTGGAAATCAACCTAACAAAAAAGGGGAAAGACCTCTACAGTGAAAACTATAGAATGCTAAAGAAAGAAATTAAAGAAGACCTTAGAAGATGGAAAGATCTTCCTTGTTCTTTAATAGGCAGAATTAGTATTGTTAAAGTGACCATATATCAAAAGCACTATACAGATTTAATGCAATTCCAATCAAATTCCCAGTGACATTCCGCATAGAATAGAAAAAGCAATCATGAAATTCACCTGGAAAAATGAGAGACCCAGAATAGCCAAAACAATCCTTAGCAATAAGAGTGAAGCAGGTAGCATCACTATATCAGACCTTAAACTATACTACAGAGCAACAGTAACAAAAACAGCATGGTATTGGCACCAAAATAGACTTGAAGAACAATGGTACAGAATAGAGGTCAGAAAGACAAACACATAAATACAGTTATCTCATACTAGACAAAAACATATATTGGAGAAAAGATAACCTCTTTAACAAATGGTGCTGGGATAACTGGAAATCCGTATGCAGCAAACTGAAATTAAACCCCTATCTATTACTCTGCCCAAAACTCAACTTAGAGTGGATCAAGGACCTAAGAATTAGACCAGAGACCCTGCAACTAACAGAAGGAAAAGTAGGCCAAAATCTTCATCATGTTAGATTAGGATCTGACTTCCTTAACAAGATTCTTAAAGTGTAAGAAATAAAATCAAAAATTAATAAATGGGATGAGTTCAAACTAAAAAGCTTCTTCTCAGCAAAAGAAACAACCAATGGGGTGAAGACAGAGCCTACAGAATGGGAGCAAATCTTTACCACACGCACATCAGATAGAGCACTAATCTCCAGAATATATAAAGAACTCAAAAAACTTAACACCAAAAAAAAAAAAAAAAAAAACACATAACCCAACCAATAAATGGGCTAAGGACCTGAACAAATACTTCTCAGATGATATTCAATCAATCAACAAATATATGAAAAAATGTGCAACATCTCTAGCAATTAGAGAAATGCAAATCAAAGCTACTATAAAATTTCATTTACTCCAGTCAGAATGGCAGTTATCAAGAATACAAACAACAATAAGTGTTGTCGAGGATGTGGGGGTGGGGGGAAGGCACAATCTTAAATTGCTGGTGAAACTGCAAATTGGTGCAACCAATCTGGAAAGCAGTATGGAGATTCCTTAGAAAACTTGGAATGGAACCACCATTTGACCCAGCTATCCCACTCCTCGGTTTATGCCCGAAGGACAGCATACTATAGTGACGCAGCCACATCAATGTTTATAGCAGCACATTTCACAATAGCTAAATTGTGGGACCAACCTAGATGCCTTCAGTAGATGAATGAAGAAAATGTAGTATATATACACAATTGAATATTACTCAGCATTAAAAGAGAATAAAATCATGGCATTTACAGGTAAATGGATGGAGTTGGAGAACATTATGCTAAGTGAAGTAAGCCAATCCCCAAAACACAAATGCTGAATGTTTTCTCTGATAAGTAGATGCTGATCCATAACAGGGTGGGTGGGGGAGCATGGGAGAAATGGAAGAACTTTGGATAGGGCAAAGGGGAGAGAGAGGAAGGTAGGAGAAATGGGGGTAGGAAAGATGGTGGAATGAGATGGACATCATTACCCTAGGTACTTGTATGATGACATGAATGGTGTGACTCTGTGTATAATCAGAGAAATGAAAAATTGTGCTCCATTTGTGTACTATGAATTGAAATGCATTCTGCTGCCATGTATAACTAATTAGAACAAATAATAAAAAAAAATAAAGACTACCAGGTAGTTGCTTCAACTTTTCATTCTATGCAACACTTTCTCCCCTATTGTTTCAGTATAATCATTCTTACCAAGATTAGTTACACCTTGTTTCAATTTCACTACAACTTTTTACTCTTAATCTTGACATCTATATTTGACACTTTTTTTTTTGGAGAGGGGGTAGTGGGGATACATCCCCAGCAAACCACCACCACCACCACCCCCTTTTTGAGACAAGGTCTAAGTTGCCTGAGGCCTTGCTAAATTGCTATGGCTGTCCTTGAATTTATAATCCTCCCATCTCAATCCCTAGAATTACAGGCATGTATCACAAGTATCTGGCAATTTGACACTATTGATCACTCAGTCCCTGAAACATTCTTCCTTGCCTTCCCTAATATTGTGATCTTACAGCACTGCCCAAGCATCAGAAGTCTTCCAAGTTCCTAGATTCAAATTACTACCTAAGTTCCAGTAGCTATAAAATTTCCAGGTTAAGTCAGAATTTACTATTTGTTTCTTCAATTTGCCAACATGAGTTGTGATGGTTTTGAAACATGTTACAACTTCTTTTAGACATCACCCTTCAATAAGTGGACCTTAATTCTTCCTGTTTATGAGCTGGACTTAGAAACTCATTTGTAATAAACTGTGACATACGTGACAGGTTAGAACATAAAAGGCGCTATGGCTTACCCTTTGTCCCTTTGGATTACATGCTGGGAAGAAGCCAGCTGTCATGTTACAGACACCAAAGCAGCACTGTGGAAAGGCCCACATGGTAAAAAACCAAGACCTCTAACTATCAGCCATGTGAGTGAGCCATTTTGGAAGTGGGTTCTCCAGGTTAACATCTTCAAATGACTGCAGTACCAGAACCATCTCAGTTACACTGCTTCCAAATTTATGATCCCCAGGAAATTAAATAAATCACTAACTTTTGGGACAGTTGTTCAAGAGTAGATAACCAAAACACTAGTGTTACCAATACTCTGTATTATACCGTCTCTGAATACCAAGCATTGCTCTTAGTTCCTGACTAAACCCCAACTAATACAAATGTCAGTGTTTTCTGGGATAATCACTGGCCAGCATTCTTTGGTATTCATTTTTAAAAATTAAGGCTAAAGGACTAGACTTTTAGTTATAGCTTTATCATAAGTTTAAATGGTTTATGGCATAAACCATTCAACTTTCCATTCCTACAACATGATATATTTCATACATCTCAACTGAACTGTCAAACATATATTTGGCTTAAATGAATATTTTTTCTTCCTTTTTTTTAAGATGTGCTTTGAATTGTGCCCTTCAGTAGATAAATAAAGAAAATTTCATCTCACTCCAGTCAGAATGGCACGAGGGATTGAACCCAGAGGCACTAAACACTAAGCCACATCCCCAACCCCTAAGTTGCTGAGGCTAGCTTTGAACTTGGGATCCTCCTGCCTTAACCTCCAGAGCCTCTGAGATTATAGGCATGTAGCACCTGGCCATATTTTGTTTTCTCTATATGAATTATCTCATGTGTTCCTTCTCTCTCACTATTCTCTCTCTCTCTCTCTCTTCCCTATAAGTAGTTCTATTGGTGAGAAAGAAGCTAAGGAAACTAAGGTACACTAATATTACCACACCTAACCAAACTTGCCACAGTCTGGCTGGGCACAATTCAGGAGCCACTTGTCAAAAGAAACTATTTTTAGAACTACAAACACCAAACAAAACAGCTCCTCAGGAAAAAACCCTCAGAGCCCAACTGGCACCACCGGCTTCCCACAAGCCTCTCACCCACACAAGCCTCTCCACCTCCCACAATCCTCCTGCTCTTGAGGCAGATTGGCTGGGTCGTGTGGGCAGAGCCAAAGAAGTCCCCCAATGAGCAGCTCCGTGGTCTGAAAGGGCAGGGAAACAGCCCAATGAGCATCACCGCAGAGGAGCCAATCAGCTAGATGTTGCTGGGGCCGCTGTGAGCCAATCATCAGCTTTGCAGTCTGAAGGGCGGAGGGGGGGGGAGCCCAATAAACATCACTGCAGAGGAGCCAATCAGCTAGATGTTGCTGGGGCCGCTGTGAGCCAATCATCAGCCTGCAGCTGGAAGTTTGCTGGGGCCCCTTTGGCTGTGGCTCTCAACAAAACTCTTATCTAGTAAGTAGTGAAGCCAAATTTTGTGCTCATAATCACTCTGTGATACTCTCTCTCTCTCATAGTACAAACATCTAATCACACTTTAAGAACAACAAAATAGGGAGAAGTTCTCTTTTGTAGTATTAGTTAAATAATAACACTATTTTATGCAATAAATAAAAACTATACACACATATGGGCACAAAGGACAGTGTTTCCTTTAGAAGATGTATCATATGGCATGCACCTAAATAGAAGAATTCCAGTGAACTCTGTAGATAGCTTTATAATATGTACTGTCATGTCATGTATATGATCTACAAATTGGTCCCTTAGACCTATTTAATGAAATGAGGAACATATTATCTTCTACTATGTTTGCTTCAAATTAAAAAAAATAAAACAGAATAAAACCCCAAAACAAAAGCAAACATTAATACAAATCACATTGAGAAACTTTTATTAACTTAAATTGACATTTTAAATTTTATCTACCAAGTCCTTGGCAAAAATGCCTTTATTTGATACAAACCTACAGAAGTTTCTTACCACAGAATCACAGAGACTTGCAGTCATCATTGTTTTGTAATAATTAAAACAATGTTCAAATAATTAACAAGTTACTTCACTGAAATACTTAAAACAACATTCTGAGGAGTGTTTGAAAGCTCTGTTTATAAATAGTGATTGATACATTTATTATGTATTTGGTGCTGAAGATAAACACTTCTTATATAAAACATTGTTTTAATACACTGCTCTACTAATGAAGCTAGTTATTTGATATAATATATTTTAATGCTAAAGAATAAAGCTCTATCATCATATTTATTTTCTTTATAGGACTCTTATCAGGAAGAACTTTGTATCCAACAACAATAAACAGGCATAATCCAAGTGACATTCTGTAGAAGAAAGATGGCTGCCAACAAAAGAAACTCTGCATTATGCATTCTTTATGCAAGCAGTCCATTCTGAACAGCAGAATTAAATGTAGACCAAATGCTTTTAAAGTTTTGTGGGCCTACATGGCAATTACAATCTCCACATACTAAAAAGAACAATAACATAGGACACAGTATTTTTAAGGATTATAGCACATTTTAACACCTTTAGCCCATCCGCTGGCATCTCAGATCAGATTGGCAACTGAAATTTCACATCCACATGAGCTTGCTTGGCTAAGGTCACTATTTCAGAGAGTTTTACAACCTGAAAAGAAAGAACAGAGCATCTTTGTCTCTATTTTCATAAAAGGGTAAATTCAGAACTATAGCTCAATGTAAATTAATCCACAATCTTTTCCATTTAAAACATCAGCGCTATTCTGACATTCTTATAAATCACATTGCATTCTTACAAGAAACTGACACTAAAATAGGACAGTCAAGTCTGATACACCCCATAACCCATACTGCAAATAAATACTTTCTGATAAAGATAGATATGTAGATGATTAAGTATGCACATATCTTTTTAAATTTTATCTTACAGAACAGTAAGTGTCTTTGTTGGATACCCCACAATTCAAAGCACATCTAAATAAAAATTTATTTTGAAAAATGTGTACAATCTTAGCTTATTGGGTAGGAGTTCAAATAAAGGAGTATTTTACTTTCTATCAGTAATTTAGTAATTTCTATATAAAATACCAGTGCCCTCTACAATCTGTCTGAGAATATCTATCTATTTCCATATAAAATATCACAAATTAGACATATTTAAATCAAAAAATGATTTAGCTTCTCTCTTTCCCACAGAGTACTTACAAAAAAAAAAAAAAAAAGGATTGGAGGCTTATGTATACTCAGTGGTAGAACACTTGCCCACCATGCACAAGGATTTGATCCCCAACACTGCAAGAAAGAGTTTAAAGATAGACATCTTGGATTCAAATCACATTCTGATGATTATGACATATGACTCTGAATAGGTTAACTTACTGGTCTATAAAAAAAAATTTATCACCAAACTTATATTAAATCCTAGAAAAAATAACCTATTGCATGTACATAAATACTCAAAAAATGGTAGCACATAGCAGTTGCTAATATCATCATCATCACATTTATTATTGACATGACTTCTATAAGTAAGAAACATTTTAGTGTTACTTTTAAAAACAAAACAAAATTAAAAAGCCCCCAATCACTAAAAGCCTGCAATTACAACTTAAATCAACTGTGCAATTTTCATCTAGTGTAGTCTATTAATCAAGGTCCTACTGATTTTTTTCCTTTCTTTCCAAGGCCATCTAGCTTTTCAAAATTCAGGATTTCATTGCAAACATATGTTTTCAGAAATTGTAATGTATTCCTTACCTTTGCCTTACTTTGTATCTAATTATTACACTAAACAAAATCCTACTATCCCCCTCATGTCTTCTCCAACTTATCTCACACCTTGATGTCAAAAAACAAGCTTTCTGAAACACTTTCCCCCTACCATTTTCCTACTCATAATCTTTAATTTTAACTCAGGATTGAATATAAATTCCAAATTTTATTTGGTAATAGGTAACTTTCCCAAAGAAGGACATAAAACATTATTATTCTTGTGAAGTGACACATTAATTCAGCAAGTCTCAAGAGTCTATTATTGATTAAACCACAGAGCCCCAAAGACAACTCAATAAAATATCCACGAAAATAGAAGAAAGTCAAAAGCTGTCATCTAGAAACATCCCTGTATTTGCTGTAAATGTTCTCCAAGATTTATTGTTGGTAAGCAAAAGTAAAGTATGTGCTACCATTCACTGAAGGTAAGGGAGGGGAGGGCTTCTCATCTATGCCCATCCACACATACATCCATGCACAAACATGCATATACACACTTAAAATTTCATTAGGTATAAAAATAACTACAGGACAAACCAAAAACTATTTTTAAAAAACAATGCTGGACAGCGCATGCCTGTAATCCCAGCAACTCAGGAGGATCACCACTTTGAGATCAGCCTCAGTGACTTAGCAGAGCCCTGTCTCAAGAGCTAGGAATGTGGCTCAGTGCTTTAGTGCTCCTGAGTTCAATCCCTGGTACCAAAAAAAAAAAAAAAAAAAGAAACTAATGGTTACACACCTGTGAAAAAAGCAAAATACGAAAAGATATAATAAGCCAAATTCTCTAAACATACCTTGATTTTGGATTCATGTAAATATTTACATAAAACAAAGGTTTTATTTTTTAAAGCAACCTTTAAAAATAAAATTAACTAGATCAAGCTGAGGCAAAACTCACAGAGAACTATTCCACATGAATTTAAAAATCCAATAAAGTTGTGAGAAATACCCTAAAAGACACAAAGAACCTCCGATAAAATTAAAACGTACTTTGATATTTCTATTGTAAAACTGTCATATCTGTGCTGAGAGACAAAGCAATTGAATAATGATTATGGTATGGCATAGGAGAAATACATGTCAGACAAAAACCTGTCTTCCTACATTTGCTTTGGAAATATTAGCATGAATTTATGTTAGAATCTATCTCCTTAAAAAATGTTTCCTAGGCTTAAAAAACCCTGAAACAATAACTAAATTAAGTAGACATGAATACTCATTAAGTTGAATTGTGGTCTCTACATCTGGCTTTTGTAGGCCTGAACCAATAATACAAAGATGAACCTGAAACATCTCATCATACCAGAAAGCATATCAGAGAGTATGTTAGAAGGACTGAGGTACCAACCTGAAGAGGTTCCCACTGACCAAAAAAAGACAATTTGCATCAATAACAATAAATGAAATTTATCAACCTCACGTAATATATTAATCCATGACAACATGTGTCTGCCACCAGAATGGAAATGAACACATGAAAACAAACAAACAAAAAAAAAACCCAAAATACAAAAAGTAAAAACTAAAAGAGCTGGGTCACCTTTATAGGACATAATGGAGCAAAACCACTATTTTGAAACCTGGCCAATAAAGGCAAAGATTCAAGTAATTATCATGAATTTTCTATTTAAAAAAAAAAAAAAGCACTTCATGGTAACAAATAGTTTATCTAAGAAAGTTTAACTTTTTAGGCACATTCTAAAAGAAGAATGATAATTAGACTATCACTGCCTTAGAACGAAAAACAAAATACTGGCTCTAAAGTATGATCATCAGTGGCTGCTAACACCACTAAAAGAGAAATAATTATACATTATATACCTCCTATGGAATTGAAAAATACCAACCAACTATAAAATATTAGTGTTTCCTACTTCCCCTAGTCTAATACAAACATGGCCAATATTATAGATTGAACTACCAGTTTAGAGGAGATACAGGAGGCAGAGTAACATGCTAAATGCATGACACCCAGGAATGCAACTATTAAAACTGAGATTATGGAAAACTCTACAGGATCATTGACATGAATTTTCTGACAAGTATGCTGGAGAAGAATTTTAAAAGGAGGGAAGGACCTATAGATTAAGAAATGTAGCTGGGCATGGTAGCACAGGCCTATAATCCCAGCAGCTCAGGAGGCTGGGGGATCTCAAGTTTAAGACTAGCCTAAGCAACTCAGTTAAGACTCTGTTTCAAAATAAAAAACATGGGCTGGGGTTGTAGCTCAGTGGTAGAGTGTTCGCCTAGCCAACATGAGGCCCTGGGTTCAATCCTTAGCACCACATAAAAATAAAATATTGTGTCTACCTACAACTAAAAAATAAATAAATAAATATTTTTAAAAATAAAAATAAAAAACAAAAAGGGCTAAGGATGTGGCTCAGTGGTAAAATGCCCCTAGGTTAAATCTCCAATACCAAAAAAAGAAAGAAAGAAATGTAATGACTTATTAACCAACTGCAATGAGAGACTTATTTTGATCCAATAAGAATGTGGACAAAAAAAAAAAAATAAGATAACCAGAGAAATTGCAATACTGAGTAGATTCTTTTTAATAAAATATAACCCTAATACCATTATTCTCCTTAAAACAAATAACAGTAATTCTTTTATATCATGACCAACATTTTATCTTTTACAGATACGAGATAAAATGATAAAACATGTGGGACTTACTTCAAAATTATCATGGTAGGGGGAAAAGTAGGAAAGAATACAGATGAGATCATACTGGGCATGAATTATTGTCTAAGATGGATCATAGGTACAAGAGGTTCTGAGAAAGATATTCTTCTTCAGCAAATTCTCATAGGCTCCTCCAAACTCTTTTTAGCTGGGCACTGACTTTTGGACTTCCATGTCTGACTCTGCATTGTCCAATCTGAGTAACAGTTTAGCCAAAATTCAACCTTACCCATAATGTTTAAGTAATTTTCCATCTACTGACCCCCACCCTACTCCTTGGTTATAAATTCTCACTTTTTCTTGTTGTGTCTGGAGTTGAGCACCATCTTTATTTCCCCCTGCAAAACGTCATCTCATCAGTCTCTGTATTTATTGTAATACTCCTCCTGAATAAAATTTGCCTTACCATTTTTAACCAATATGAATAATTTTAACAGTTTATTATATAATATTTAGCTGAAGCAATAATTATTAGTAATATTAACAATTAGCTGGTCCATTTTAGAATCAAAGGGCTTATAAATTCTTTACACACTAAAAATTTGTCCTTGGATCAACAAAGCCCATTTACCATTCTAGCAGCTTCATCCAAGTCATCACAAGCAAGGATTTTAAGTCCACTGTCTGCTATCAGTGCCTTAGCATCATCAACTCGTGTACCTAAAAATGATTTTTGCAAATATAAATAAATATTGTTTTAAATATATACACAAAAGCATTTAAAAATCTCTGCTACAACAAGTAATAAGTATGAAACTTCAACATACAAATACTTCCATCATTTATCATAAATCAAAGAAAATACTACAAAAGCCTGGAATTATCTCATAAAATATTTCACCTCACCATGTTCATGGTAATTAAGGCAAGTCAGAATTCCAGATAAATCACAATAAAAAATATATCAAATTACATTAATTAAAACTATAAACATTTTGGCCCCAATGTACAAATTGTTTTTAAAACATAGGTTTTGAATTTCATATTATATAATGCTTTCACCTAAAAGACACGACTATTTGTAAACTGTAATGAACTGAACTCCTTGGAATTATGAATTTCTTAGCAATTAGGAAAAATAATTATCAAATATCATTAATACTCACCTTGTAACCGTACCACAACAGGTATTTTAATTTCTAAATCTTTTACTGCCATGACAATACCCTGTGCAATGACATCACATCGCATGATTCCTCCAAAAATGTTGACCAGAATGGCTTGTACCTGTAATAAAGTGTTTTTAGCAAATTAAAAATTTAAAGGAGCCAGACATAATGGCGCACACCTGTAATCCCAACAGCTCAAGAGGCTGAGATAGGAGGACCGTGAATTCAAAGCCAGCCTCAGCAAAAGCAAGGTGATAAGTAACTCAGTAAGACCCTGTCTCTAAATAAAATACAAAATAGGGCTGGGGTTGTGGCTTGGTGGCTGAGTGCCCCTGAGTTCAATCCCTGATACCCGACCCCCCCCCCAAAAAAAAAAAAATTTAAAGGAGTAAGTATTTGTCCTTGCCTCACAAGAAAATACTAGGTTCTGTGCCTTATAAAAATTTATTCCATGGAAATATTTTCATACCAAACCACCATTTCATCTTCTAGCTCTTAGTCCACTGCCCACCAGAACTTATTTCCACTTTCCTGGGTAATTTCAACACCTGGTTTATATTCTCTTTTCTACTGTATCTCCCTAGTTTCACTTACTTTTTCCTATTAAATATAACCATTCACCAACATGCATGATCTCCATTAGAGTCCATTACCTATCATTCTCTTCACTGCCCATCAGAATCACAACTTCTGTATGCCCACTCTTGGCTACACTAAAGCTCTAAACCTCGGGGCCTATTTGGGTCAACATTCTTTTACCATCACACTGATACTTCTGAATCAGTGTTCTTCTGCTCCACCACCTCCCCCAAAAAAATTTTAAAGAGATTTAGTTCAATTAGCTATTACTGAGCCTCTCAAGTGGTAAATACAAATGTTTACAGATATGTCAAAATACTGTTTCCCTCAACTTTATGGCTGCTAGGAAGGCTCTGGGACAGCTGAAGAATTTAGGTCAAAGGATTCTACTATTAGCAACCTTCCCAATCTCTAGGACCCACTGAAATATTTTCTATGATTGTCATGTTGTGAAAATCAATGAATCACAATGACCTATATTACACCTTCCTTTTCTTTGCCGCTATTATTTCTAGACCTTCAGAAAATGAGCTCTAGAATTTCCAATAGACTAGAACTTGTAGTGGACTTTGGCTCCTTTCTTATTCCTTCCCATTTCATTCTGGATAGCATCAATATTCATCATAAAACATCATCTAATACTCTGAGTTTAAAAGTTATTGGATCTCTACCACGCCACTTTTACCTCAGACCATTTCTACTTGCTAAATACTACCAAGGATTAATTCTAGACTTGACCAAAATGAACATCTCCAGAATATCAAATGTGTAAATCTCACTCTCTGCTTAATGTCCTCCACTTTCACCTATAGTGCCTTTCCCCTCTAACTCCATCAAACCCAATCTTTTCTTCTTAAAATTCTTTCTCTAGCCCCTCAATACCTTTCCAATCTCCTGGTCTATCAGCTCTCAACTGACCTTTCTTCACTCTAGAGCATGTATCCTATAAAGCAGTCATTCAATGACACTGTCCCTTGCCTGATCAATACTGTCACACCATTTCCTTCACTGACCCAGTTCAAACACTACATCTTTGAACAATTCTAGCCAACTTTATCCATCCTAACTTCAAGTAAAAGCAAAAATGTTTAAAAATGAATAAACCCTGAAACACTAGCATTACCTGAAGAATCAACAATGATTCATCTGCAATTCTTTCAGCAGTCTGCCTCATGACTTCAACTCTCTCCATAAATATGTGTCCCACTTTTAGCATATAATTTTCCTTACAAAATTCACACTGGTCACACAATAGATATACTCCTTAACAAATATCTGATGGGTAACAATATATGTGTCTTCTAGATTATGATGATTCATATCCCTTTTATTTCAATAATTGTTTATAAATGCATAATTGTAAATAATGGCACATCTATAAGATAGATACAGACATCAAAATAAGTTTTGGAAAATACATTAGTGTTGCAAAAAGTGTTCAAGATATGTTAGTAATAAAAATAAAGACTCTCTATGTGTGTGCGTGTGTGTGTGTGTGTGTGTGTGTGTATGTATTAAAAGATATATACAAGTTGCGCATGGTGGTACATGGTGGTAATCCCGGGGACTAGGAGGATGAGAAACGAGGATCACAAATTCAAGGTCAGCCTCAGTAACTCAGTGAGATCTTGTCTCAAAATAAAAAATAAAAAGGGTTGGGGATGTACCTCAGTGATAAAATATCCTGGGTTAAATCCTCAGTACCACAAAAACAAACAAACATACAAATGTGTAAAGTGTGTACTATGTGAATTATATCTTATGATAGTTTTTATAAAGTAATATGTGATGTGTTTGTGTGTGAAATACATATCTATTAACAAGCCTTAAAGAAAACATCAAATCAATAATAATTAAAGTTATCTCTAGATAGAATTAAAGGTGATTTTTTTAAAATATTTTTTTAGTTATTGATGGACCTTTATTTTTTTGCTTATTTATATGTGGTGCTGGAAATTGAACCCAGTGCCTCACACGTACGAGGCAAATGCTCTACCTCTGAGCTACAACGCCAGACCAAAGGTGATTTTTTTTTTTTTTAAACTTTCTTCTTTGTAGCTTTATATATTTTTCTAATTCCTGGGCTTTCATGGTCAACTAAATGAGAGTTACAGAAGAAAACAAATAGGAATTATGAAATCATCTCCTATATGGAAAGCTCCCATGCCAGATCACCATCACCACTTATAATATCACCTAGTAATTCTTTACCTGGTTTGCTAAATCACAAAGCTAACTGGACAACTTTGCCAAAAATTCTCTTTTATTGCACTAATTTCAATTCTTCCAAACTGTTGAGGTCTTTCGAATTTTAGCCCAACTATCACAATGATAACATCTAATAATTAATCAAGTTTCTTCTCACAATTCAAATTCTAAAACATAAGCCCTGAGCTTACCTTTTTATCTGAAGTGATAAGCTTAAATGCCTCTGTTACTTGATGAACCGTGGCGCCACCACCAACATCAAGAAAGTTGGCTGGAGTCCCTCCATGAAGTTTTATTATATCCATTGTGGCCATAGCCAAACCAGCACCATTTACTATTAGGAGGAAAAAAGATTTGTATAAGCAACAAACACAGAGAAAACAAATTAAGATTATCGAGACCAACTCCAACATAAAGACTCGTGATACCTAGACAGCCTATATTTCCATCAAGGCCAATATAGTTGAGATCTGCCTTAGCTGCATCTTTGTCCCTCTCATCTTCTTGGGTCCAGTCCCGAAGGTCAAAGATTTTCTTTTGGCGATAGGCTGAATTAGAATCAAAATTGATCTTTGCGTCCATACATAACACTTTGAAGGGGAAAAAAAAGAAAACAATTAATGTCAAGACAGACACAATGAACTATCCAATAACATTGTTTAGGGAGAAAGCACATTGTAATTTAGCTTCTTAAGTATTTCAATTTATGTTCACAATGAATTTTTTTTTTTTTTTTTTTGGTACTGGGGATATTAAACCAAAGGGTGCTTAATGCAACCTTGGGCCACATTACCAGCGCCACCCTCCCCGCTTTTTTAATTATTTTTTATTTTGAGATAGTGTCTTGCTAAGTTCCTTAGGGCTTTGCTAAATTGTTGAGTCTGGCCTCGAATTTTCAATCCTCAAGCCTCAGCCTCCCAAATTGCTGGGATTTTTTTTTTTTTTTAAAGAGAGAGTGAGAGAGGAGAGAGAGAGAGAGAGAGAGAGAGAGAGAGAGAGAGAGAGAATATGAATCTTTTTAATATTTATTTTTTAGTTCTCGGCGGACACAACATCTTTGTTGGTATGTGGTGCTGAGGATCGAACCCGGGCCGCACGCATGCCAGGCGAGCGCGCTACCGCTTGAGCCACATCCCCAGCCCAAATTGCTGGGATTATAATCATGTGCCACTACATCATGCTCCACAGTTGCTGTTTCTATATCCTGAGCACTAGATAAAGATGCAAATAATTTTTTAAAAATCTCCAAAACATTTAAAATTTTTAAAAACTTTCCAGGATTTACTGCCCATGTTCCTAGCTACCCCTTCACTTGGGCCCCATATCATATATCGCCACTCATCACTCAGGTACACTGTTCTAGCAATTCTATCTTTGCCAATTAAAAATCCCCTCCCTCACCATGAGAGAGGTGGTGCATGCCTATAATCCCAGGGGCTTTTGAGGCTGAGACAGGGTGATTGTGAGTTCAAGGTCAGCCTCAGAAACTTCAGGAGGCCCTAAGCAACTCAATCATACCTTCTTAATAAACAAACAAAAAAAAAAAAGGGATGGGAATGTGGTAGCAGTTAAGTACCCCTGGGTTCAATCCTCAGTTCCAGGGGGGCAGTACAGACTCCTCTCTCTCCACTTTTCTAGTGGTTAAATCCCTCCGACTTGTAAAAATACTATTATTTCTCCACCTTAATATAAAGAAAAAATATTACCCAACTCTACCTTCCCCTTCTTCTTTGCTTCCTAAAGAGCAGAACTCCTTAGAAAACTTACCTGTTTAAAAGAGGGGTCAACAAACTATAGCCCATGGGCCAGATTAGACCTGTGCCTGTTTCTATTATGGCCTACGAAATAAGAATAGGACTTATATTTTTAAAGGATTATAAAGAAAAAAGAGGTGGAAAGGAAGAAAAACAAAAGTAAGGGGAAAAATAGTAGAATGCAAAATCATATGTGGCCCATGTAATCTCAAATACTTATAAACTACCAACTCCTATGCTGAGACTTCTTATACCAAAATCCTCTCTTGCCATTCTCTCTCACACCCACTCCTATTAGCTTTTACCTCCAGCACACAATCAAAATGGCTCTCCTGAAGGTCACTCCTCTAATCTCATTTTTCAGTAAGTACTCTGACCTTTCCTCATTCCTTTTTTTTTTTAAGTTGTAGATAGACACAATACCTTTATTTATTTATCTTTATGTGGTGCTGAGGATCGAACCCAGGGCCTCACATGTGCAAGGTAGATACTCTACCACTAAGCCACAACCCCAACCCTCATTTCCTTTTTAATTACAATATTCTCTGCAGTTCCTGAACGACAGATGGCTGAAGACATGAACAGTTTCAATTGCCACACAACACTGGAGATAGTTTTGAGTCCAGTTAATAGCCAACAATAGAAAAAAAAATCAATATTCTTTCAGAGGAAGATGACAGAATCCATTTCTCCCCAAACATACAATATATAATTAAAAGCAGTCATATAAAACCAAACCCATGATGACCCAGATTTGAAATTATCAGGACCACAAAATAATTATTTTACATGTTTAGGATTTAAGGGAAAACATGGTTATAACAAATGAATAGTTAGATAATCTCAGCAGAAAACCAAATGAAAAATCTAGAACTAAAAAGTACAATATCTTGAAGTGAAAAATTCATTGGATAGCCTTAACAGATCTGTAATGGGTCAGTGAATGTAGAGAAGTTGTCCTATCTGAAGGAGGAGGAAAAAAACATACCTTGGTGACCTATTGCATAGTATCAAGAAGTCTATATAAAACTGGAAGGCAAAAGGAGAAGAATAGAGGAGAAAAAGGGTGAAAGAAAAATTTATTAAGCTAGAATTCTATATCCACTCAAAATATGCTTTAAAAGAAAGGCAAACTAAAAACACTTTCAAGTAAACGGAAACAAAATCCATCACTAGCAGATTTACATTAAGAGAAATGCTTACAGGAAATTCTTCAGGGTCAAGGGATATAACATGTGAAAACTCAGATCATAGCAGTGGTTCTCACAATCAGGAGCAATTCTGACTCACAGGGGACATCTATAAATGTCTTAAGTGCCATTTAGTAAACATCCTGTTAAATACCCTAAAATGCATAGAATAGCCCTCCCTAACAAAAAATAATCTATCCCAAAATGTCAATAGGCCCAAGACTAATACTCTGTGGTAGGAAAAAAGACCAGAAGTAGATAAGCAAATGAAGATAATGAAAGTCAGTTTTATAAATGTTGTATAACAGAATGTCAAATATCAAAAATGGAAGAACTAGAATGAACCTCTAGGAATTAGATTAGAATTAGAGATATCAGTATAAATTTCAGATATTTTGGCCTGGGGTGGTGGTGCATGCCTATAATCCCAACTACTTGGGAGGTTGATTCAAGAGGATCACACACTCCAGGTCAGCCTCAGCAACTTGGCAAGACCCTTAGCAACTAAGCAAAATTCTGTCATTCATAGATAGATAAACAGACAGAGGATGGGCTAGAATGTAACTCAGTGGGTAAAGCACCCCAGGGTTTAATCTCCAGAAAAAAAAACACACACACACACACACACACACACACACACACACACACGCAAAAATGTAGATTTTAAAAAAGAGATAGACATAAACATGTCTTTTATGTCTGTCTCTCTCTCTCTCTCTCTCTCACTCACTCTCACACACACACACACACACACACACACACACACACACACACACCCTACCTACCTTTTGGCTCTGCTCAGAAGCCCTAGCCATGACACATTAACAGCAATAAGTATAGATAGCGTGTACTTCTTGGTGCCTAAATATACTTTTCCACAAAAAGGAACTAGGGCTCTTTCGAGAAAAGGATGATTCCAGAGTTATTAAAAGGAAAGTAAATATTGAAACCGTAAATATCTTGTTGCACAAAAAGTAGAGAAGTACTCAAAGAACAATAGGGGCAAGTCAAAAGGACAAAGGAAGAGTTTATGGTCATAAAATTTATACACAAATGTTCCCATCAGTTTATTAGTAGTAGCAAAATATTGAAAACAACCCAAATATCCCTCAAAGGGTGAACGGCTAAAAACATTCAAGTGTACATAAACAACGGAACACTACTCAGCAATAAAAAGGAATGAACTATTGGCACATGCACAACCCGAATAGGCCTCAAATACATTATGTGTTAGCAAAACAGCCGATCTCAAAAGATTACATATTCTATGACCACATTTATACACACATTTTAAAATACTAAACTATAAAGAATGGAAAACAGACCAGTGATTTCTAGAGCACCAGGACAGGATAGGAAATAAGACAGAAGATATGAATACAAGGGTGTACAAGAGAGAGATCTTTCTGTGATGATGGAATAGTTGTATACTGATTGTGGTGGTAGTTACACAAATCTATTTGTGGGATAAAATTATCTATATACAATTGTACAAAAACTGATCATCAACTAGCTGTTTAGATATACACAGCTGTATTAAATGCCACCAATGGGTGAAGGGGACACAGATCCTTTGAACTCTTATACAATTTCCTATTGGTTTATATTTATCTCAAAATTAAAAGTTAGGCCAGACAGAGTGGCACATGCCTGTAGTCCCAGGTGCTCAGAAGGCTGAGACAGGAGGATCATAAGTTCAAGGCCAGCCTAGGCAACTTAGGAAGTCCCCATCTCAAAATAAAGTAAAAAGGGCTGAGAATGTAGCTCAGTGGTAAAGCAACTCTGGATTCTCTGTATACTCACTTCTTCTCAGAAGAGTGGATGTGGATTACCTACCTGCTAAATCTGGATATTATAAAACCACACAGGGAGTGAGCTTCCCATCTACCGCTCTTATTTCCTGGGCAGATTCTCTCCCAGAAAAGACTACCCTATTATGGTCTACAGTAGGTAGAGTAACTCTATCTAATTCTGTAATTCAGTTGTCAGATCCAGTTTGATTAAAATTATGGGAGAGAAAGGAGGGTAATCACGGAGGACTTTTCAGAGATCCCAATGGTGTGATAAGCTATTTAAGCAATTCTATTCAAATATAGTATTTTTAATATTATCCTGTGTTTTAGAGCATTACTGGGAAAGAGTCAATAAGTTCCTATCTTACTATTATTTAAACTAAACCAGTACAAATTAAGAGATGATTTTAAAAAAAGGTATACAAAAGAAGTAATTGCAAATTTAGTTTTTCAAAATGTCCTTAAACTACTATTTTAAGGAAGATTACGAAAATGTCCTTCAAATTTATATTTAATCTTGTCATATGGCAACAGTACAAAAGGAGACAAATATCTAAATTTTTAATTATTACTTTTGAAATCAAATATGTATCTTATAAAAGAAATCTACAAATCTGTATTCTTTATAATTACATAGTTTACATTGGTCTAAAGTTTCCATTGAAAATAAATAAAAAGGGTACTGGAAAAAATGTAGTTTGGACTCATCTGTCCAAGTTCTTCCTTTTCCATTTCCACTGTCTATGTGACCTTCTACTAAGACTATAGCTACAACTTACCCCTACCTTTAATCTCTTCCTATACAAATACTGCCAATACATCACTCTCTAATCAAAGGATTTTGAAGGTTACTTAGGCATAGGAATGTTAAAATTCGAATATGGTTTGAATATGTCTTCAAAAGGCTCACATCCTAGAGGCTTGGTCTGCAGTGTGGTAGTGCTGAGATAGTGACAGAAACTTTAAAAGGTGGTGTCTAATCAAATTTAATTAGGTCACTGGTGGCAGTGACCTCCAACGGGATGAACAATTAATTAACATAGTTCTCATGGAACACTAGTTAGTACCTCTGAAAGTGAAATATAATAAAAAAAAGTTTGGCCCCTGAATCCCTCTGGTTTCCTATCCTGCCATGTGATCTTTTATAAATGCACTCCCACCATCGTCATAAAGGTCTCTAAAAGAAAATACCATATAGATATGGTTCTGGACTTTTAGCATTTAAAACTGTGAACTAAGCAAACTTCTCTTCTTTATACATTATTACTCAGTGTCAGGTATTTTGTTTTAGAATCAGAAAGACTAAACACAATGGATTAGTAATTTCACATCAAGAAACAATTATAGGACTACAGGTTTCAAGAGTTTCTGCATGTGTACAAGCTCACATGAAAATACTGGTGCATTTTCCTTGGGTGACGTTACTTGGTTTCATGCAGTTTTCATCTATTTTTCTAAAAGTTATTGACCTATAAATCTAGAAGAGTAAATAAAACCTGGCCCTCCTTTAAATAATTTTTTGTTGGGTTGGTTTTGAGGGGAATAGGGATTTATCTTTTCCAGCTTTATGGAAGTATAACTGACAAATAAAAATTGTACATATTTAAGGTATACACATGACATTTTGATATTTGTATACGCTGTGAAATGATTACCACAATCAAGCTAATAAATATATCCATCAATTCACACACACATTTTTGTGTGTGATAAGAATATTTAAGATCTAGTATCTAAGCAATTAACTATAGTTATCATGTTGTACATTAGGCTCCAAATTTATTCATTTTAAAACTAAAAGTCTGTACTATTTAACCAGCATCTCCCAATTTTCCCCATCCCCTGACCCTGGTAACCATCCCTCTCTTTTTCTATAAGCTCAACATTTTGAAAGTTCCATATGTAAGTAAAATCATGCAATACTGTCTTTCTGTGTCTGACTTATTTCACTTAACAGAATGTACTAGAGGTTCATCTGTGTTGTCAAAGATAATTTCTAAAGAAGGAAATTACCGTACAAAAACAATCAGATCTGTGAAATAATACTTGAAAATGAAGGGAGAGGGCACCAAAAATCAGTTGGGAAAGTATACTGTGTTTAACACTTTATTTGACAATAATTTTAAAAGCTGGCTGTTAGAAAAAAGAAGTAATGCTAAAGTGAAATCTTTAAATCTAGTTAAAGTCTTAAACAAAAACACACACATTGAGGATGAACAGTTGCTGATTTTAGGAAAAAATAACAGCATGAGAAACTAATGGAAGTCAAAGTGAGATCTGACTATATGCAAAACAAAAAGGTTTAGTATGTAGCCCCCTCAAAAAAAAGCAAACAATATTAAACAACAAAGGACAAACTCAGAAAAAAAAAATATTCATGCCATGTGCCAGACAACAAGTAACAGTCTTAATAAATAAAAGCCCATTCACATGGGAAAATCACCAGAATCTGTCATTAGATAAATAAAGCAAGATGCAAATTGTATAGTTTGCAAGCTTTTCTGTACTTGCTAAAATAAACACTAGGTAAAAATAAACAATAAATAAACAAACAAAAAAAGACAGGGGGGGTGGATAAAGAGAATGGAAGTAAATAAGGATGGAAAGACTAAATTTCCCAGTAAAGGAATAAGATGGGCAGAAATTCATTATATGTATTTTTAATCATATAAATAAATTAAAATAAAAAAGAAATAACAACCTCATGATATTAATGAGAAAAACTACCCATGTTTGTGTGTGTGTGTGTGTGTGTGTATGTGTGTGTGTTTACTATAGGAAGCTACATAATGACCACCCAAAGATTCCAGGTCCTAATCATTGAACCTATGAATGTTACTTTATATATAAGGCAACATTTCTACAGATCTGATTAAAATAGGATTTTGAGAAGAGGAGATTTCCCTGGATTATCTAAGAGGGCTCTAAAAGACATCACAGATATCCTTGTAAGACAGAGGCAGAGATTGAAATGAAGAGACCAGGGCAAAGGAATGCCACCAGAAGGGGGAAGGAGCAAGGAACAGATTCTTTCCCTTGTGCCTCTAGACAGTGATACTTTGAATTCATGTCATACCAAGTTTTGACTTCTGGCCTCCAGAACTGGAGAGAAAAAATTTGTTGTTTTAAGTGACCTAAATTTATACTAATGTGTTATAACAACCACAGGGAACTAAAACATGTAGCTAAGGATATAAACAGAAAATTCACAGAAGGAAAAGAGTTCAATGAAAAAGTCTCAACATCCTAAAATCAAAGAACTAAACAAACAAACAAACAAAAAACCACCCAAACAAGTCACCCTTTCTTCATTATCAGTTTGATGGAGATTAAACTCAATGTCTGTCAGAGTATGCAACGAGACAGACACTCTGGGTATATATTACAACAACAAGCAAAGGGAAGGGGAAAGAAGAAAAAACTACCTGGTAAAATATATCTAAAATGTTATAAGTCTGACACAAAAATTAAACATATATTAAAAATACTACTACTCTTTGATCCAAAAATCTTGCTTCTAAGAATTTATATGAGGGGCTGGGGATATGGCTCAAGTGGTAGCTCGCTCGCCTGGCATGCGTGCGGCCCGGGTTCGATCCTCAGCACCACATACCAACAAAGGTGTTGTGTCCACCGAAAACTAAAAAATAAATATTAAAAAATTCTCTCTCTTTCTCTCTTTAAAAAAACAAAATAAGGGTTTTTTTAATACCTATATTTCTTTATACCTATATCTGCATTCTGAAAATTTTCTATAATAAACATATTCCTGTATTAGGGAAAAAAATACCTCTAAACATATATAAATGTGTACTAGAAAAAGGAAAAAACCTGGATACATAGAAAAAATAGTTATTAAGAGGACAAAAACATTCTTTTTTTTTTTATTGATTGTTCCAAACATTACAGAGCTCTTGATAAATCATCTTTCATACATTTGACTCCATTGGGTTTTGAACTCCCATTTCTACCCCAAATACAGATAGCAGAATCACATCTGTTACATACTCACATTTTTACCTAATGGCATATTAGTGACTGTTGTAATCTGCTACCTTTCCTATCCCCTACTATCCCCCCTCCCCTCCCCTCCCACCTTCCCTCTCTGCCTCCTTTGCTGTTGTTCAATTCTCTCCATTTTTTCCCCCCTCCCCCTTGCCCATCATAACCTCTTATACTTTTGTGTATCATTGAAGGTCTCCTACCATTTGCATATCCTTTCCCTTCTCTCTCCCTTTCTCTCCCCCCATTCGTCTTTGTTTACTGTTAGTCTTTTCCTCATGCTCTTCCTTCCTGTTCTGTTCTTAGTTGCTCTCTTTATATCAAAGAAGACATTTGGCATTTGTTTTTTAGGGCTTGGCTAGCTTCACTTAGCATAATCTGCTCTAATGCCATCCATTTCCCTGCAAATTCTATGATTTTGTCATTTCTTAGTGCTGCATAATACTCCAGACAAAAACATTCTTTATGTGACTACTGAATTTCACAGTTGTAAAGTATTCAGTGGGCTTGCTTTCAATGTTAATTGGTCTCTCTAAAGTTACATAATCAGGAAAATGGTAAGAAATGTGTTTTACACAGGTAATTCTTCACTGAATGCATTTTTAGAATGTGTCTTATACCACACTCTTCAAAAAGTTTAATTATGTTCAGTTTTATAGACTATATTATCACAACAGAATTTACTCATTATTTATACTATCATATTATGACCAACTGAAAGTTGATTTCTTTGATAAAGAACAGAACTTATTAGAAATATAAAAGTGAAAAACAGGCTACAAATGCTTAAGAAGATTAGAATTGCCCAAAGAAACAATAAATTAAAGCAGAAGCAGATAATATAAAATAACAAGAAAAATAGACTAGAATAGAGCAACATATTTTAAAAAAAAACTACACATGGAAGGGATGATGATTCAAATCTGATTTACCTTTTAAGCATATGCAAGAGAAAAGCCATCAAAGTGACAAGCTAATCTTATTTCTCTAGTAGCTAAAAATACTACTCCAGCATCTGAACATATCCTTTTGAACAGCAAAGATCCACCATCTCTGAAGTATAAATCTCACGGAGACCCAGATGGCTAATTCCCCCAAACTAAAGCTATTTACTACCACCACACTTAATATTCTAACCCGGCATTGCCCAATAAAACCTTCTGCAATGATGGAAATGTTCTCTATATATGCTACCCAGTTTAGTTACTGAACACTTCAAATATGACTAGTATGACTAAGGAAGTGAATTTTTAAATCTTATATAATTTTAATTAAAATAGCCACATGTGGATGATGGTTAACATATTAAAGAACTCTGATCTGTGTATGTGTATACAGTGTTTATTTTAATGGGTTTCTCTCAGATTTATTCACTTTCAATTCATTATAAAATAAGCTTCTACATAGGAATGAGTTTACTTCCTTATGAGTTCAACTTCCTTAGTGAAGCATGTGACAGAGACATAAATGCATAATCAATGTTTGATAAAAGAAGATACTTTACCAGCGCCATCTGAATCTTCTACCATTGGATTTATTTCTACCATAGTTGCATCGTATTTCAGAAACAGATTATAAAGCTTGACCATGTTTTCTGCTGCAGAATCCACAACATTAGGTGGAAATCCCATCTTCTGTGCAAGCTGAAAGCAATTTGTCTTTTTTATTTTAAGTACTCTGTATATGCTCAGTCAGCATTAAAGTACTATAAATAAAAAACCTTGTAATTTATCATTTAAAAAAATAAGCATGAGTCACTCATAGTCAAACATTAATCACTGGAATTGCAGCTTCTATCACTACATAGTTAAACAAAACTTAATACTTAAAGTATTAATACCTGACAAGGCAGGTATTATGCTCATTTCACATATGATAAATGAAAAGTCAAGTGACTTGCCATTCACCTAGACTACAATTTGTTTCCATAGCCTCCATACTGCCACTAAGCCTAATGGCCAACCTAAACTCAAAAGAGAGGCTTACATTTTATTAAAATATATATAAAGAATTATTTGACAATCCCAATGGTTCTAACAATAGACAAAATATTAAAACACTCTATTTCCCCTTTTAGGTAATTTAGGACACATACAGTCAAATGAATATTATCCTGTTCATTTAAAAATCTACTGAATACCTAACATATGCCAGGCACTGTGCCAAAAACCAAAAGATACAGAAATTTAACTATTTAACCTAGTAGAAGAGTTTACAGTCTTGAGCAGAGATTTCTAATTAGAGTATTAGACACTGATTATACACAAAGTATTTTTACACCATTCATGTCTTCATACATATACTTAGGATAATGATGTCTACCTCCTTCCACCATATTATAGAGCTTTTTAAACAAAATATCAATATCCCAACCCATAAGTTCTGGTTCACAAATTCTACAGCAGACCAAGCATCTATCACTTTAAAGTTCCACAAGCAATTTTGAAACACTGCTACAGAGAATATGTATCTGTATGTTTATCCTAATGGTGCCATCACTGCTCAAGAACACCACTGAGAATTCCTTCCTCATTTTCAACTGCTACTTAAGCCTACAACACATTCTTTTAACTTTCAGTAACAGAAAATATGAAACTATGAGGGTAAGTATGATTTTTGCAAAGAGTCAAATGCCAATAAATAACTGGCTGACCAAGCAAAAAAATATAATTTTTGGTTAAGATATTTTGAATAAAGAATAATAAAAAATAAAATGCCATTTCACTGCAAGGTTGTGACTTATTACTTTCATAGGTTTAAATATTTGAAAATTGCAACATAATTCTGATAAATCATTATGACATTAATTTGCAAACACTGTGCTAGGCATCATTTCTGCTCATTAGTCAAGATGATATATAATCTCACTAGATTATTCTTTCAAGTATTCTTGTAAATCAAGTATTTTCTTCCTCATATAAATTTTCCTCTGCAGGCATACTCTCATACAACTACCTAATGAGTCAAATCTCTGTCCCTTTCAAACATTTATACTATTCATTTGCCTAAATTATTGGCTTCACTATTCATCAGGAAAATATCACTATCTCCTTTAAATCTTGTGCCAGTCAAAATTCTTGCTCTTGCTGTACTTCAATACCATAAACTTATTCTGACATTGTTTTCTAACAGAGGCTAATTTCATTCAAAGTTTAATATTCAAACTTTTATGATTAGTCACTTATTTTTATAATCAAACTGAATAATTTAATTCAATAGCAGAATTAAAATATTATCATGATTTTTGAGAGGGGCTAGAGAAGGACAATACAGAAAAATAGTGAAATTATAAGCAAAAATTTATTGTATATGTGGATACCCTGAAAGAAAATCCATAGACTTCATGAAATTCTTAATAGTATCCATAACACCCCCAAAATAAAACAACTGATCTCTTACAAAGATATATGAGAGAGTCTTCCTACCATTCTGTACAATTTACAGGAAATAAAGGGGACACAGGAACATTTAAAATGGCATACTGGGAAGCTCAAAAATCTATAAATGATAAAAGATAATCACCTCAGTTTCTTCAACAATTAAATGGAAAAAGGATGGAAAGAGTGAGAAAAGGGAAACCTATAAATTTGGAAAAGACCTACAAGACATATTAGCCAATAGCAATGGAAGACTTACATGAATCCTGACTCAAACTATATAAGAAGCAATAATCTGAGACAATTAGGAAAAATTGAGTGGCAGGATAAACAACGATAATAAGGAATTATTGTTAATGTTACGAGACACGGTAATGGTATAGTAACACTTTTAAAGGAATCCTTATAATTTCATGATATAAACTGAAATATTTATGGAGGATATAAAGAAAAATATTGTGGATACTTCTAAAAATTGCAATTTCAATATACTTATCCTGACAACTGAGGTTTGACAATTATTTCATTTACAGAAAGTTGATTATCTTTACTTACAATTATCTAGTTACAAACTAAACATTTTTCAGAATATAACATACCCGAACAGCTTGTTCCTTTTTGATGCCTTCTATAATATCAACAGGTTCTTTAACTATGGCATCAGGAGTCTCAGCAGCAACATCTTCAATGTTAACACCACCTTGTGAACTTCCTATTAATACAGGACCCTGACAAGGGGAAATAGCCAAAATATTTAGATTTTATTTTGGATTCATCAATAAAATTTTTTAAATTATCTGTACACACTATTAGACTTAAACATCTACTATTTCCTACTCTCATTTTAAAATTTCCTTAGAATTTGTCTCATCTCCCACACAGTGTCCTTATAAATGCTTAAATGAAACCATGGAGAAGTAAAAAGAAGACAAAGATGATGACTTGCCTGAGAAGGAAAAAAAGATTAAAAATACACACAAAAACTTACAGGAAAATACATTAAAAATAAAATATTAAATACAACCTACATATTTTTCTTAAGAACTAAAGAGACATTAAAGTAGTACTTAAAGTAGAAACATCAGAAAATCATGTATAAGGGATTGATATTTGAAAGAGAAATTATAAGGAAAAAGTTGTAGGTTTTCTGAGCTTTAGCTCTACTATAACTCATAAGAAAGAAAGCTAAACACCTTGAAAGAAAAGGAATATCTCTGGCTATTATCTTGAACAATGTAAAAAGTGAAGATGTAAATACAAAGTCCTCTAAAACCAATCAAACAAATCTTAAAGCAAATTATCTAGTAGATTTGCTAATCCATGCAAAACAGGGAAATGGTAAAATTCCATTACTAAATATTATCAAATCACATAGGAAAATACTGATCAATGGTGGGAGATATATATGTACACACACACAGAGTTATGTAAAAAAAGATAAAATCCTAGAGTATATTCTCAACTGTTTTTTAACATAGTGTTTGACACAAAGGAGAGAAATAAAATATAAAAAGATAGATGTTATTTTTAAAGTATTTTCAAAAAATATTTATAATAAACAGTTTTACATTCAGAAAAGAAGAACATGACTTCTATTAAATTTAAAGACTAATCTCAGGGTTCTATTCTAGGATCTACTGTTTCCATAACATACTCAGCTTGGGATCACA
The DNA here is from genome assembly GCF_045843805.1 of Urocitellus parryii. Taxonomy (NCBI): domain Eukaryota; kingdom Metazoa; phylum Chordata; class Mammalia; order Rodentia; family Sciuridae; genus Urocitellus; species Urocitellus parryii. Next base: position 39,443,660 of record NC_135532.1, on the reverse strand, counting down.
AAAGAAAACACAAGCCTTCTCCCCTGAGAGTGAAAGAAAAGAGTGGAACATATTTTCAACACTCTGGCTCTTCAGGAGCTGTCCAAGGGACTGGTTTCTGTCTCACCTGACTCCACATGCAGATGGAGAACCAGCACACTTTGGATGTCTGGGGGCCACTGAGAACAAAAGAGAATGTAGAGGTTTGTGGCAGCACCAGAAAACTTTCATATCCTCACCAGAAACTGACATAGCTCACCATGATTGAGAAAAAGCACCAGCTCATGACTTTTTATTTATACCACAAGGAAATAGAAAAAGAACAACTAAGCTTAAAGTTAGCAAAGGAGGCAAATCATAAAAGAAACAAAGATTCAAAAAACAGGAAAAAAAATCAACAAAACAAAAAGCTGACTTGGTGAAAGACTAACTAAATCAACCTTTAACTAGATTAACTGAGAAAACAAAAGACTCAATTAACAAAAATCAGAAATAAAAGAGGAGATATTTCTACTAATAATATAGAAATAGAAAGAACATGAATAAGATTACTATGAACAATTATACACCAAAAAACACTGCATAACCTAAAAGAAATAGATAAATTCCTAGAAATACAGTCTACTGCTATTGTTTGGATGAGTGTCCCTGAAAAAGTCTGGGTGTTGAAGGCCTGGTCCCCCACAGCAGTGCTTTTGGAAGGTGGTAGAACCTTGAGGAGGTGAGGCGTTGTGGCAGGCCCAGAGGTCATTGATGATATGTCCTTAGAGGGGATCACAGGCCCTTGGTATTCTTCTCTTGCTCTGCTTCCTAACTGGTAATGTTAGCAGTTCACTGTCACCCCACTCCCCATTGTTGCTGTCTGGCCCAAAACAATTTAGCTGCCAGATCTTAGACTGGAAACTCCAAAACAATGAACTAAATAAAGCTTTTCTCTTTATAAGTTGATTATCTCAGGCATTTCATTATAGTAATATGAAACTGACATACTATGAAGACTGAACCAAGAAGAGATAAAAAAAAAAAGAGAGAGAGAGAACAGACCGATAAAGAGGAATGACATTGCATCAACTAATCAAAAACCTCCCAGCAAAGAAAAGTCTAGGAAAGGACTGCTTCACTACAGAATTCTGCCAAACATTTAAAGAAGAATTAATACCAACTCTTTTCAAATTCTTCAAAATAAGTGAAAAGGATGGAAAACTTATATACCCATTTTATGAAGCAAACAGTACCCTGAATCAGACAAAGACACTACAAGAAAACAAAACCATAGGCCAATATCCCTCATGAACACTGGTGCATAAATTCTCAACAAAATAACAGCAAACCCAATTAAATAACAAGTAAAGAATTACACATCATAATCAAGTGAAATTTATTCCTGGAATGCAAGAATGGTTTGATATATGAAAATCAAAAGATAAATATGCTATAGTAACAGAATGAAGGACAAACACCACAAACATTTTAATTGATGCAGAAAAAAACAGTAGACAAAATTCAACACTTTCAGGATAAAATACAATATAGTAATGACTATATGCAAAAAGCTCAGTCAACATCACACTAAGTCATACAAAACCTTTTGAAAGCTTTCCCTCTAACATCAGATACAAAGGTTGTCAGCTCTCTCTACTTGTATTCAACATAGTACTAGAAGTCCTGGACAGAAAAATCTGATAAGAAAAAGAAACAAAAAACACCCCCGCCCCCCAAAAAAAAAAGAAAATTAAAATGATCTCTTTCACAAGTGTACATAAAAAAATTATCTTTTTCACAAATGTATATAAAAACTCCTGACAATCCCAACAGGAAAAAAAAAAAAAACTAAACAAGTTCAGCAAAATTGTAGGAAATAAAACAAACAACCAAAAATCAGTTGCATTAACATATTAACACTATGACCAAGTTGGTTTTATTCCACAGATGCAAGGATTGTTTAATATATTCAAATAAATGTAATTCATCAAGTAAACAGAATAAAGGACAAAAATCAGTTGGTTATCTCAACAGATGCAGAAAAGGCCTTTGACAAAATTTACCACCCATTTATGATAAAAACACTGAAGAAACTAGGGACAGACAGAACCTACCTCAACATCATAAAAGCTATAGATGAAAAACCAAAGCCAACCTTATAGTAAATGGGGAAAAACTGAAAGCATTTCCTTTAAAATCTAGGACAAGACAAGGATGTCCACTCTTACCACTCCTAATTAACATAGTGCTAGAAATTCTAGCCAGAGAAATTAGGCAAGAAGGAAATAATGGGATTAAAAAAATAGGGAAAAACAGGGATAAAAATAGGAAAGGAAGAAGTAAAATTATCACTGTTTGCACAGGATATGGTTCTATACATAAAAGATCCAAAAAATTCTAACAAAAGGAATTAATAAACAAATTTGGTGAGGTAGCAGGTTACAAAAATCAACATACAAAAATCAATACTTTCCTATATACCAACAATGAATCTGCTGAGAAAGAAATCAGGAAAACAATTCAAATCACAATAGACTAAAAAACAAATACCTAGGAATAACACTAAGCAAAGAGGTGACAGATCTCTGCAATGAAAACTACAGAACATTTAAGAAAGAAATTGAATAAGACCTCAGAAGATGGAAGACCTCTCATGTTCATGGATAGGCAGAATATTATGAAAATGGCCATACTACCAAAAGCAATTTACAAATTCAATGCAATCCCCATCAAATACCAATGATATTCTTCACAAAAATAGAAAAAAAAAAAAAAACAGTCCTAAAGTTCATTTGAAAGAATAATAAAAGGCCCACAAGAGCCAAAGCAACTTTAAGCCAAAAAAGCAATGTTGACAGCATCACAATACCTGACTTCAAATTACACTACAGAGCTATAGTAACAAAATCTGCAGGGGCTGGGGATGTGGCTCAAGCGGTAGCGCGCTCGCCTGCCATGCGTGCGGCCCGGGTTCGATCCTCAGCACCACATACCAACAAAGATGTTGAGTCCGCCAAGAACTAAAAAATAAATATTAAAAAAATTCTCTCTCTCTCTCTACTCTCTCACTCTCTCTTTAAAAAAAAAAAAAATCTGCATGGTACTGGCAAAAAAAAAAAAAAAGACACATAAACCAATGGTACAGAATTGAAGACGCAGAGACAAGCCCACACATCTATAGTCATTTGATCCTTGACAAAGGTGCCAAAAACATACACTGGAGAAAAAACAGACTTTTTAATAAATGGTGCTGGAACAACTGGTTATCCACAAGTAGAAGAATGACACTAGGCACTTATCTCTCACCTTCCACAAAAATCAACTCAAAATGAATCAAAGGCTAGATGTGCTGGTGCACACCTACAATCCCAGTACCCAGCACTCAGGAACCTGAGGCAGGAGGACCTCAGCAGTTCAGCAAGGCCCTTAGGAACTTAGCAAGACCCTGTCTCAAAATTTAAAAAAAAAAAAAAAAGGGTGGGGGGGTTACGATGTGGCTCCATGGTTAAGCACCCCTAGGTTCAATCCCCAGTAGCAAAATACCAAAAAGAAAAAAAAAAAAAAAAAAAAGCAAAGACCTAGGAATTACACTAGAACCTATGCAACTCCTAGAAAAAAATATAGGGTTAACAAACCCCAGCATAAAGGCACAGACAGCAACTTCCTCAATAGGACCCCTCAAGAAATAATGCCAAGTGTTAATAAATTAGATGCCATCAAATTAAAAAGCCTCTACACAGCAAAGGAGACAAATAAGAATGTGAAGGGAGATCATACAGAATGGGAGAAAATCTTTGTTACTCTTCTGATACAGGATTAATATCTAGAATACATAAAGAACTCACAATATTTACACCAAAAAAATCAAATAACCCAATGAATAAATGGGCAAAAGGAATTAAACAGACACTTCTCTAAAGGAGAAATACAAATGGCCAACAAACAAATTTAAAAATGTTCAACATCATTAGCAGTTAGGAAAGTACAAATTAAAACAACACTGAGCTTTTACAACACACAAGTCAGAATAGCAGTTATCAATAACATAAACAATAATAAATGCTGGGGAGGATGTGGGGAAACAGGGACACTTTGACACTGTTGGTGAGATTATAAATTAATACAACAACTATGGAAATCAGTATGGTGGTTCCTCAAAAGAGAAACCATGTGACCCAGCTATACCACTCCTTGGTATTTATCCTGAAGAATTAAAGTCATCATACTACAGTGATACATGCAGCACAATTCACAATAGCCAGACTACGAAACCAAGCCTAGGTGTCCTTCGATGGATGAATGGATAAAGAAAATGACACACACACACACACACACACACACACACACACACACACACTGGAGTTTTATTCAGCCAGAAAGAAAAATTAAATTATGTCATTTGCAGGAAAATGAGTGAAACTTGAGACCATGATGTTAAACAAAATAAGTCAAACTCAGAAGGTCAACAGATATATGTGGATGCTAGAGAGAAAAAGGAAAAGAAAGGTGGAAGCAGATCTCATGAAAATCAAGGGGAGATCAGTAGAGGAAAGAAACCAGTCACTGTCTGTATTTAAAAAAATAAAATCAACTAAAAAAACCCAAAAAACTAAAAAAAATAAAAATAAAAAAAAAAACAGAAAAAAACTAAACCCAAAATTAGTAAAAAGAAATAATAAAGACTGGAACAAAAAAAAGGAGAGAGAGAGACCAGTCAGTGGGAGAAACAGAGGGAGGTGGGAAGTGCTGGGGAGTTATACTGGCCAAATTATATTGTTAATATTATGTGCATGTGTAAATATATAACAACAAATCCCATCATTATGTACAACTATAATATAACAATAAAAAATGTGAAAAAAATGAAAAAAAATTAATTGTATTTCAGTATATTAACAACAAACAATTTGAAAAGGTAATTAAGGAAACAATCCTATTTACATAAATTCAAGAAGAATAAAATATTTAAAAATAAATTTAACCAACATGGCTTATGCACTGAAAACTACAAAACATTATTGCAAGAAATCAAAGAAGACACAAACAAATGAAAAGATTCCTGTTTTCATGGATAGGAAGGTGCATGTTGTTAAAATGTGCATATTACCATTTTTAATCTACAGATTCTAGGCAATCCCTATGAAAAGCCCAAAGGCATTTTTTGTAGAAACAGGAAAAAACCCACCCTAAAATTCATAGGTAACCTCAAAAAGACTTAAAACAGTCGAAAAACTCATAAGAAATAAAAAGCTGGAGGCCTCACACTTTCTGGTTTCAACAACATAACACAAACTACAGTACTCAAAACAGTATCATACTGGCATAAAGACAGATGTAAAGACCAACTAAAGAGAAAAGAGCCCAGAAATAATCTGTCACATATATTATTAAATGATTTCAACAAGGTGGTAAGGATACACAATGAGGAAGAAAATAAGTCTCTTCAACAAATGGTGCAGGAAAAATTGGGTATCCATATACCAAAGAATGATGCTGGACCTGTACTTTATACTATATTCAAAAATTGACTTAAAATAATTAAAAATTTAAACATAAAAACCCCAAACTATAAAATTGCTAGAAGAAAACAAGAAAAGCTCCATGATGTTGGATTTTGGTAATGATTTCTTATATATGACATCAAAAGCAATAATAAACCAATATGATTATATCACTTAAAAACTTCTACACAGCAAAGGAAATGATCAACAAAGTAAAAAAGCAATCTACAGAATGGAAGAAAATATTTGCAAACCACACAGTCCAATTAAAAAATTAGCTAAAGACTTGAACATCTGGCATTTCTCAAAAAAAAAAAAAAAAAAAGTACAAATCACTGGTAAACTTATGAAAAGTCATTCAATTTCACTAATCCTTAGGGAAATGTAAATCAAAACACAATGCGATATCACATCACACTCTTTAGGAGAGCCACTATCAGGGGGAAAAAAAAAAACAGAAAATAAGTTTGACAAGGAAAAGGAAAAATTGGAATCCCTGTGCACTGCTATGGAAAAACACTTCAGGTTCCTCAAAAAATTGAAAATTGAAATACCAGTAATCCCACTTCTAGGTAATATCCAAAAAAACGGAAAAGAAAAAGAAAACAGACCTTAAAGACTTTAAATACTCATTGTAGCATTAATCACAACAAAGAGGTAGAAGCAACCCGAATATCCATCAAAAGATGAACAGATAAAGAAAACCTCATACATACACACACACACACACACACACACACACACACACACACACTGGAATAGTATTTAGTCTTTAAAAATGAAATCCTGTCATATGCTACATCATGAATGAAATAAACCAGTCACAAAAAGACAAAAACTGGGCTAAGGTTGTGAGTCAGTGGTAGAGTGCCTACCTAGCATGTTTGAGGCACTGGGTTCAATTTTCAACACCACATATAAATAAGTTAATAAAGTAAAGGTCCATCAACAATTTAAAATATATTTTAAAAAAGACAAAAATTTCCTGATTCCATTCACATAAAGGTATTCTAAAATAATCAAACTCTTAGAAAGTAGAAGAGTTGTTACTAGGGAATGGAGGCATGGGGGAAGGTGAGTTGCTCAATTACATAGTTTCAATTTTGCAAGACAAAAGAGTTCTTGTGATCTGTCACACAAAATATGCATCTAGAAAAAAAAAGTACATAAAACCATACTGCCATACTGTATACTCAAAAATGGAAGGGAAAAAAAGGAACTAGGAATGAGATTGACCAAATTATTTTATGTGCATGTATAAATATGACATAATGAATCCCACTATTATGTAGTTATAATGTATCAATAAAAATAATTTTTTGAAATGGGTAGGATGATAAATTTTATGTTGTGTTTTTAACCACAATTTAAAACATTTTCTTTAAATAAGAAAACCTCTGGGCTAGGGTTGTGGCTCAGTGGTAGAGCATTTGCCTGGCGTGTGTAAGGCCTGGGGTTCAATCCTCAGTACCACATATAAATAAACAAAGTAAAAAAAGTCTATTGACAACTAAAAATATTAAAAAAAAAAAAAAAAAGAAAAGAAAAACAAAACTTCTGAACCCCAGAAGTCTGGTGATATTGTCACACATCTAGAAGCCAAGGGGGTAATATATTCTTGAGAACAAAGAAAGCTTCATATCGGAGACTCTCCCAGACATTGCCCTATATGTCCCTCCAATTAGCTGATTCTGATTTGTATCCTTTGGCTACAATAAAACTATAATCCTAACAATAGCATTTTCTTGAGCTCTTGAAGTCCTTAAATCAGAGGGATAGTGGGTACCCCAGAATTTGTGGTCAGCTGGTCAGAAGTGGGGATCCCCAAACTTGAGGCTGGTGTCTGACATGAGAGGTGTCATATGCAGGACTATACCTTATCCTCTGAAGTTTGGTCTAACTCTGGGTATTTAGTATCTGAAGTCATTACAGTTAACTGCTCTCCTACCAAGGTTTTAAGAATTCACTGAGCCTTTTGAAACTAAAGGAGAAAATATACTAGCAAGTCTAAGGAAAGAGAATGCTTGCAATTATGGTCTAATTTGAAGATCCTCTATAAATTTCAAATGGAAGGGTATTCGTCATTTCCTCTCTTGCAAGGCAGTTCATAATTATAGGCTTTTACAAAGGTCTAGAGAACAGGAAGAGTCATATTTAAGAAGAGCCTATCCAATTATTAACATGCTACTGAAGTAGGATACAGATAAATTAAATCTACAAATAACTATAAAATATGTTCAATATGAGAGGTAGAGACCAACAAACTTTCAAAGAATTTGAACATTTATTTTAGTTTTATTTTTTATATAAACTGATAAAAGAAATAAAGGGTCTCACTACTGGCACTAAGGGCAGCACTACTGGCAGGAAAAAGATAATATTAAAGTCTCACTAAAATAATAAGTATCTAACAAAGCTAGGGTTAAGGCTTTAAAAATATATAAAATTATATAAAAGAAAGTGAACAACCTTTATTTATGCTAATTCTACAACCACTTGCATTGATTAAATAAAGGATCAGTTAAAACAATGAGTATAGATCTGAATTTGAAAATCAATACAGAATATTAGTTTAATTTTTAAACCTTAGAAATAAATTTTCAAACCAAATTAGTTTAAGCAAATAGTTATAATTTCAAATAAACTAGTAATGCTATTTTCATAATCTTAACCTAAATTTTTCTTATTGGTTTTGCAAAAAATGTTTGCCTTAAACGAGATCTGAATTTAAAAGTGTATGCTAGGGGGCTGGGATTGTGACTCAGTGGTAGACCTCTCACAAAGCACGTGCGAGAACCTGGGTTCGATCCTCAGAACCACATAAAAATAAATAAATAAAGGTATTGTGTCCAACTACAACTAAAAAATAAATAGATTTTTTTTTAAATGTATGATAAACCTGATACAGTGGTACATGCCTGTAATCCTAATGGCGTGGGAGGCCGTGGCAGGAGGATCACAAGTTCAAAGCCAGCCTCAGAAATTTAGAGAGGCCCTAAGCAACTTAGAAAGACCCTGACTCAAAATAAAAAAGGGCTGAGGATGAGGCTCAGTGATTAAGCTCCACTGGATTCATTCCCTGGTAACAAAATTTTTTTTTAATAAAAAAATAGTATATGATAAAGCAGCCACTTAATATAATAAAGATACTTTTTTTAAAAAGAAAGTTTTGGCATTGCTGTAGCACACTTTATATCTATTTTAAGCAAAGTTAAAAACTGACATAGTTAAATGTGCCACTCATTTTCAGCAGACCATAATGTTTCAGTAGAAAATGAAAATAGCAAATGTGGTTTGTTAAATTAGATTTGTCTAAGACCCAAAGTAAGTACTAACAGGCACTAGGCAAGTGTTAACAAATCTGATTTAACAAAAATGCCAAAAAGAGTAGGCACTTAAACTGATCTTTTTGGTACACCAACCCTATTATAGATATATACCCAGGTATGATATGGATACTAAAGAAGACCAGTTGAGCTTATAATTCATCTCTTAGAAACAGGTAACAAAAGCAATTTTTAGTGATCAGTAAATTTGTATGCATAGGATTTTAATTAAATCAAAAATTCTCTTTCTGTTTTGGTTTAAATAGCAAACTGATTTTTGTCATTTAACAGAGACCTATTCACAGAGATTCAAAAAAAAAAAAAATAAAGGTTGGCTATACTCCAAAAAGCAACAACCACAATTCTACTCTGAACAAGTGTGACAATATCAAAAAACATTATAATATCTTTGGCCAAATAGTTTTACTAATATTATGCTAGTTAGCCTGAATTATTACAATCATGTGATCCTGTAATGCTTTTATAACTGAAATAACATTTTTTCCTCAACAAGACTCAAATAGTTCTCTGAAAATTCAAGTTCTTAAAATGAACTCAAATTTGATCTACCTCCCAAACATTCTAATGTATATTTAATAATATTCCATTTGCTACATTGACTGCAATCAAGATGATTACTCTGGATAGAACACCTATCTCAATTTGTCCAGACATTTTCACCTTGGTTCTGGCTATAACAAATATAAAAACATAACTAAGAAAATGATAGGTGCTGATAAATAACATTAATGAAAAGGAAAAGAAATTGTTGTGAAAATAAATAAGTGTAAAAAATATAATTTCTGCAAATTTGTATAATATATAAGATTTGTGTCATTTAATTTCTAAAATAACTTATAAAACTAAATTCTACCACATAAAAACCTATAGAGATAAAATTATTGCTTAAGAATAAAACATTTTATCTTGTATTCTGAGTGGGTTTTTACTACCACCTAGTGTATATCTTTAGAAATACTTTCCTATAAAAATTGAAAATTGCAAAGGACACTTTTACCTGAAAATATAATTGCAAGGGGAAAAACAATATAGAAAAAAATTATGGAGTTTTTTGGATTTTTTTTGGTTTGGTTTAAACAGGGTCTTGCTAAATTGTTAAGGCTGACCTCCACTCCAACTTGAGAAAGATCCTCCTGCCTCAACTCCCAAGTCTCTGTGCACCACTGAACCTGGTCTAAAAATTGCTATTTAAAAAAAGTTGTTTTAATATAAGACCTATATGTAACTCTTGAAACTCTGAAACAACTAGAGGAAAACAAAAGGGAATCATTTCAAGATATTGATATAGGCCGGGTGCACGCCTGTAATCCCAGCAGCTCAGGAGGCTGAGGAAGGAGGACTGAGAGTTCAAAGCCAACCTCAGCAATGTAGTGAGGCCCTAAGCAAATCAGTGAGACCCTGTCTCTAAATAAAATACAAAAAACAGCTGGGAATATGGCTCAGAGGTTAAGTGCCCCTGAGTTCAATCCTTAGTACCAAAAAAAAGAAAAAAGATATTGGTATAAACAATAAAGAAATTGTTGTGAAATTTCTTCTGACAGCAAAATAAACAATCAACATAATAAAAAGACCACCTACAGAATGGGAGAAAATATTCTGCCAGCTATTCACCAGACAGAGGGCTAATATACAGAATATAGAATATAGAACTCAAAAACCTTAACAACAAAAATCAATAATTCCAGTTAAAAAATGGGCAAAAGATCTGAACACACATGCTCAAAAGCAGTGCAAAGGCCAATAAGTCTATGGGAAAAAATCCTCAATATCATTAGTCATAGGGAAATGCAAAGCCAAAGCTATAATGAGACACCATCTCACCCAAATTAGAATGGCTATTATCAATAAATAAATAAATAACAAATGCTGACAAAAACATGTAAAAAAAAATAACATTATACACTGTTGGTAGGAATGTAAACTAGTAAGGCACTATGGAAAACAGTATAGAGGTTCCTCAAAACACTAAAAATGGAACTACCATATGATCTAGCTATCACACATATATATACAAAGTAAATGAAGTCAGCTCAGTGTAAAAAAAAAAGACACCTACATACCCATGTTTACTGGGGCACTATTGACAATAGTTTGGAAATAAATGCCTGTCTAGAGATGAATAGATAAAGACATAAAGAATGAAATCCTGTCATTTTCAACAAAATGGATGGAACTGAAGGACTTCATGTTAAAGCAAAATAAGCCAGACACAGAGAAACAAGTTAACTCATTTTCTCTTACATGTAGAAACCGGAGGGAAAAAAGGAAAAAAAGGGCAACCTAAAAGTAGAAGAGGGATTACTAGGGAATAGAGACTAGGAAAGATATCAGTAGGTGTAGGGGATGGAATTTAGAAGAAATTTAGATGGACATGATAGATACGTAATTATACATGTATGAAAATATCCCAATGAATCCCATTTATATATACAATTAACATGTTAATAACAATAAGGAAAATCTACTTAAAAATTTAATAATGAACATCAGTATTTATTGTATAGGAAAGATGCCTGTTATATGATAAGTTTAAGAAAAAATGATTAAAAAAATATTTTTTTAAAGTTTTTTCGGGGGGGCTGGGGTTGTGGCTCAGTGGTAGAGCACTTGGCTAGCATGTATGAGGCACTGGGTTCAATCCTCAGCACCGCATATAAATAAATGAATAAAATAAAGGCCCATCAATATTTTATTTAAAAAAAAAGTTTTGTTTTTTACATAAGAAACTATTTTCAGGACCCTCAAAATTTATTATTCTAAATTAAATATAGTAATATTCTACATCAAATTATGAAGACTTCCTCATATGTACCCAGTTTGTTTCCAAGAAAAGCTAGTTAACAGAGATTCAGCTTATAACACCTGATGAATGCATTCAAGGAGGCAGATAATTATAGTATAAAATGATTATTAATACTCTCTCTAAACACCAAGTCTACAAAGGATTTTCACTGAGCTTGATGACTATATCCAATGCTAGAATTTTAGTCTCCATAAAGAAAAAATAGCAGGGCTACAGTCATGTTCTTTAAAACTATACTGTTTGCTACTTAATGTCACCTTCAATTTACCAAGTACCAAATCATGTGGTGAAACAGAAACCAAAATATAAAAAATACCAAGAGGTGGAAAAAGAAAAAGATGAAGCCATAGATACACCTTACTAGATTCTTTGCTAGAAATGATATTCCATCAACAAAATCTCAGAATCAAAGATGATCCAGAGATGATTTAAGTTGATCTCAGTGAATTAATAATTTGGAAATTCCATATTTATTACAGCAGGGGTTTTCCTATAGTTTAAGTACCAAGGATTGAACCCAGCAGCACTTAACCATTGAGTCACATCCCCAGCCCTTTTTGAAACTTTATTTAGAGACAGGGTGTCACTAAGTTCTTAGGCCCTCACTAAGTTGCTGTGGTTGGCTTTGATCTTGCAATCCTCCAGCCTCAGCCTCCCAAGCCTCTGGGGATTACAGGCGTGTTCCACCACACCTGGCTTAGTGTTTTTAATCACAATATTACATATCAAATTTTATAGCATTTATCATGCTGTTTTTTAAATAACATAAATATTATGCTCATGACATAAACAAATGGATTCATGCATAACACTTATTTTTGATAAAGATATTTCTTTTTTTAATTTTTTATTTTAGTTATATAAGACAGTAAAATGCATTTATGGACTTTGATATATTATACATAGATGGAATGTAATTTATCATTTTTCTGAGTGTAGATGTTGCAGAATCATATTGGTCATGCAGTCATGTATATACATATAGTAATAATGTCTATTTCATTCCACTATCTTTCCTATTCCCATATCCTCTCCTCTCCCCTCCCCTCCCTTCACTTCCCTCTTTCTAATCTAAGGTAACACTATTCTTCTCTAGTGCCCCCCCACCTTAGCATCCACATATTAGAGAAAACATTTGGTTTTTGGTTTTCGGGATTTGCTTATTTCGCTTAGCATGATATTCTCCAACTCCATCCATTTACTGGCAAATGCCATAATTTCATTCTTCTTTAAAGTTGAATAATATTCCATTGAATATATATACCACATTTTCTTTATCCATTCATCACCTAGGTTGGGTTCCATAGTTTAGCTATTGTGAATTGAGCTGCTATACATATTGATTGCATAATACTTGAAAAATCTAAAAATCTTTCCCATATATTCAATTTTGGAAAAGAATGTCATAAATTTGTCCTAATTGTGTCATGTCTATACTCACCTGAAATGACCTTTCCATCGTTATTGCAAAGTAGTATTCTCTCCTGGGATATTTTCGCTCACAGACCAAAACTTGATTGCATATTCTGCCCTTTTCTCCTGTTTGCTTGGTAAACAATTTTTTCCCAATCATCTGTGAGGAAACAGCTTTTGCTTCTTCTGGACTAAAATAAAAAAAAGAACTCAAATTCCTTTGTCTTCCAATTGAGACATCACAGTCAAAACCTATCTCATTTAAAATTTAAATCTCAGTTTTTTATCAGCTAAGTTAATCAATCTTTAATAATGATGATTTTTCTTTAAAAAAAAAATGTGACTTACGAGAAAACTATCTTTACTCCACCTTTAAGGCCACTTTCAAATGTTCCTTTTCCTCTACCACCAGCTAAAACCTGTGCCTTTATTACAACATCTTTTGAACCTAGAAGAAAAACACTCCTATTAGATGTCAAGCAGGGAGCCACATGCAAGACACGGTATTTTACTTAATATACACAGCAATAGATGTTAATAGTCTTATTTAGTCATAATATCAAAAAATGAGGCATTCAATGTACACAGATTTTCTTGAATCAAAAAGTATAACATTCATCATCTAAAAGATCCATGACTTTTAAAAAATTAGTCACTCAAATCATTTCTTAAAGTAGTATATATTGAAAATAATTTAACCACTCCTTAACATTTCAAACTACTAGTGCTTTGGAAGGTATTAAAAGTACAAAACTGATACTCAGATGTTTTCTTAATGCCTCCCTGTCTCTCACATGTAAACTTGCTATCCTGAGACAATCTGAACAAATATGACAGACAGGACATTACAAAAATGGGACAGAATTCTTGTAAATCTAGACTTTATCACTGCTCTTACAAAAACTCAGAATTGAAAATTTGGGCCCATAATCCTGCAACGAGAGCAGGATTGTGATTAAAAGCATTTTGTTTAGATAAGATCAACCTTTTCAATAGGCCACATTCTCTATCATTCACAAGTATTTCAACATCCAATATTAGGTAAAGATTAGAGGCAATTTAAAAATTTCATTAAAACCAACAATAACTTTCTTATTGAGAAGACAACTAGTAGTCTCAGGGGCTACAGAAAATTAGAGAAATAATGTCCAAAAAGGAGCAGGCACTATTTATTTTACCTGTTGCTGGTTACCTGCCAAGTCCTGATTTTGTAGTACTTTAAAAATATTCACTTATATCCAAAGAAGATAACTGTAATACAAACAATGTAAATGTAACATAGCCACATTTACATGTGGCGGCACATGCCTGTAGTATTTTTAAAGACAGTATTGGGATCTAAAAAAAGATCCTGGACCTTGTCTGACTAGAGAGTAGTGCCAAATCTGTAGTATACTAGAAGACTATAAGCTTACAAGACTATAAGCAACTTGGAAGGCTGAGACAGAAGATTCCAAGTCCAAAGCTAGCCTCAGCAACTTAGAGAGGCCTTAAGTAACTTAGCAAGGCCCTGTCTCAAAAAATAAAAAATATAAAGGGCTGGGGATATTCAACCCCCAATACTGAAAAATAAAAAATAAATGTTATATGGCAATTGGTCAATAAATCAGTGAACTGAACTAAATTCAATCATTCTTAATCATTAAACTGGGAACTTAACATATTGACCTGTTGAGTAAGGAAGCTCTTTTTTCATAAACATTTTATAAGACAAAAGAACTCTTCATCAAAAATGTCAATTTTTTTTATTTAGGAATATAAAGTCTTTAGGGGCAAAAGATGGTTCTTCAAAGTACCTTCTAAAACAGTCCTTCAGTGGGTGGGGGATGTGGCTCAGTGGTAAGTAGAGGGCTTCCCTAGCATAGGTTCAACCCCTAGCACTGCAAAAAATAAATAAAACAGCCCTTGATAGCTAAATAAAAGCCTAATAAATAAGAATTAATGACAGAATCTCATCAATTGTTAAGGGGAGGATTAGAAGTCAGAGGACAACTAATTAAAACAAATATTGTATTCAACTCCATTAATTCATTCAACAGATTCACGTACATACCAGATACTGTGCTGGAAATGTAAATACAACAATGAGCAAGAGAGGCCTAACAGGCCCTCCTAGAGCTTATAGTCTTCTGCTTATACTACAGATTTGGCACGACGCTCTAGTCAGACAAGGTCCAAGATCTTTTTTGGATCCCAACACTATCTTTAAAATATATTCACTATCCATCTTAGCTTTAATCTTTTGAATACTCTTTAAATATTCCTCATAATATAGTCATCTAGCAAAATACTGAAAAGAAAAAAGAAAGCAAAGTTCTGTATTAAGCCATTAAAAATCTCTCTCCAAGCTGACATTCATTAATTTGCACATTTACTAAACTAGAGACTCTAATTACAGCAAAAGACAAACTATCTTTCCATGGTCAATTCAGAACTCTGCCAAATGCTTTACTGAAATCCTATTTGTGTGAACTAGCAACTAACTTTGAGAAAGTGATAGTAAATTGCTCTTAACAACTGACCCCAAATTACAAGTCCTTCATTGGTCTGCGCTTAAGAATTAATCCCTCTAATAATTCCAGAAACTTCTTAATAATCCTCAAGTTCACCAACTTACATTTTGTGGACTCATATATATGTCTTTTTAAAATTAGCATTAGATTCTTTCTAACCATTCTTCCATTCCTAACCTCCTGCAAGACAATACTTCCCAACTTTTTTATATAATAAGACACACAGAAAATGATAAAATTTGTAGGAAATACTGAGGAAGGGGGTCCATCTCAGAAGCCCACTTGTAGAATCTGGTGGCCACAGACTCCATGCTACCTCAGCATCTCCTACCACCTATAGGACTGAAAGGAAGCAATGGTTTGGCAAATCTGCAATCATTTATGCCCTATTATATCCTTTGATGACTAGAACTCTTGGTAAAAGTTTTTAATATGGGCTGGGGTTGTGGCTCGGCAATAGAGCACTCACCTAGCACATGCAAGGCCCTGGGTTTGATCCTCAACACCACATAAAAATAAATAAATAAAACAAAAATATTGTGTCCAACTGTAACTAAAAAATAAATATATAAAAAAAGTTTAAAAAAAGTTTTTAATAAATGAGAATTAGCATTACGTCAGTTTTGCAGTAACTTAAGAAGCCAAAATAATCCTGAAATGGCCAAAAATCAGCATTGGGAATTACTATATAGATCAATAAAACCATACCACACTCTTGTGTATTTAGATCCCATAATGAGTATCTTCTGATACATAATGGCACACCAAAAATACAAACTGTCCTCAATGTCTTCAAATTAGTTACTAAATATGTCTCTTAAAAGCAGCACTTCTGCTCCTCAAGATTTAAAGGTCTGGGGGCTGGGGATGTGGCTCAAGCAGTAGCATGTTCGCCTGGCATGTGCAGGGCGCTGGGTTCGATCCTCAGCACCACATAAAAAATAAAATAAAGATGTTGTGTCCACCAAAAACTACAAAATAAATATTAAAAAATTCTCAAAAAAAAAAAAGATTTAATGGTCTTCATTATTCAATAATCCCATACCCATACTATAAACATTTTTACAGTATTTTGTGACAAGAACACACTTTCTCAATTAATAAGATATCCCCCTGTTCCAAGGGGCTCAAAATCAGAGCTCCTACCTGCTCCTGTTCCTTACTACTTGTAAATCCTGGTCCCAGAGAACTTGCCAGAAATACTCAGTTATAGTTTATCCTGCATGTATTAACTGTTCTTTCTTCTGTGCCTAAGAATTATTAAAGGTTTTGATAAAGAGTAAATCAAAAGACTGGCATCAGAATAAATCCTGTGCATTTTTATGAACAAATTTTTACAAAAATTATTTTTTCTGACAGAACAATAAAATTTGACTAAAGGTAAAACATACAGAAAAGTAGTTAAAGAAAATCAATTATAAATGATTTGGAAATAGAGAAAGTTTTTACTGACCTCATGATATATAAACCAAGTCCTATTAATATTAACCACACACAAATTCAAACTACAAGTCACCTTTAGTTAACAAAAATTTCACTAACATTAATATGAACTTAAAGCTTTACTGAAGAAAAAAGAACTTTGTTTCTAAACTGAATAAAAGGGTTTGTGATTATTAATCAAAACAAAAAACTATAAAAGAAAAATTATGCTTCCAAATCAAGGAAATCATGGACAACTCATTCAAAAACAGAGCTTATGTAATAATTTTCTGAAGTTGTATATGCCCTCACTGTTCAGAGAAAATCCCATTCAAGAAACAAATACATACAAATCAAGATGAAAACTTTAAAGTTTAAACATTTCTTTAATTTTCTTTATCTTTCTTGAAAAACTAATAAGAGCAAAGTCTTAACCAAAGCATACTTAAATCCATATTAATCAAATGTGTTTTCAAGAGAGATTAGTTTTGCTAAACTGTGTACATAAGGTGGGATGAAAGGCAGTGCATAACTAGTACATTATTTCATTATTATGTTCTCATGTTATTTTCTAAAGTCAAAAATTGGCTTTTTAAGAGATTAATACAAGTTCAAAATAACAAAGTTATTAAAGTTTCCGTCATCAATAAAAGAATCTTCTAATAAACATAAGCATATATTTAATTAATTTAATATATATTAATATCTGATTTCCTAAGTGTCAGGCATTCTTCTAAGACTTTGATATATATCAGTGAATGAATAAGACAAAAAAACCCTGCTCTCATGGAGCTTACATTCTAGAGCTCAACTACTTTTTTCTCCCATGAGTTCATGTTTTTCACATCAAAAACAAGGAGGAAACCAGGCATGGTGGTACATGCCTATATTTCCCAGAAACTGGGGCAGGAGAATCACAAGCTTAAATCCAGCCTGGGCAACTTTTTCAGACACTGCTCAAAATAAAAGGGCTGGGAAGTGGTTCAGTGGTAGAGCACTTGCCTAGCATATTGAGTCCCTGTGTTCAATACCTAGCTCCACAAAAAATAAATTTTAAAGAGGAGGGCAGGGCTGGAGATGTAGCTCAGTGGTACTGCACTCCTAGGGGGACCCAAGGAGGAATGTACTGGGGCCTCTATAACCACATAAACAACTAAGATTTTTCCTTCATCATTTCCCTGAAAATCATCACGGCCACCAATCCCTCATGCAACAAAGTAGTAAGCAAAATATTTTTCCCCATAATTATATTCCAACTAAAAACAGGATTTCAACTTCCCAATGCCAACAGAAGTGACTCCTAAGTCATCAGCACTACAGGAGCTCAAAATTGTTTCATAATAATTTTAGAATTTCAAGTAATATGAAACTCTTCCGTTTAAGTAAATGAAATTTATTTTTTAAATAAAAGCTAAAAGTTGTCATCAAACCAAAAGTAAAGTTCACATCTTATCAAAATTTCATATCAAGGCCAGTATTGGTGGTACATGCCCATAATCCCAGCAACTCATGAGGCTGAGGCAAGAGCATCACAAGTTTTAGGCAAGGCTCAGCAACTTAGCAAGGTCCTAAGAGGTCCAACTTAATGAGACCCTGTCTCAAAATAAAAAATAAGTAAGGCTAGGGATGTGGCTCTATGGTTAAGCCACTCCTGGATTCAATCCCTGGTACCAAAAAAAGAAAAAAAAAAAACATCCATGTCAAGGTGGCATAAGTTTTGTTTTGTTTTTTGTTTGTTTGTTTTTTAATTTAGTACCTAATTTTTTGGCAATTGCATAAGCTTCATCTGATGACTTTGCCACATATCCTTTGGGAACGGAGACACCAGCTTCTTGCAACAATTCCATACTCATGTATTCATGCAATGAGAGATTCCTTTGCTGTTGCTGCTGTATTTGGAGTCCATGGTTATTAAACAATCCAGAACTTCCCAGAACCTAGAGAAATTAGGAACATATTATGTACGACAATGACTGGGCAGTTATTGTTAGAAACACCTTTTGAAATAATTTGTTTATATAGAGTACTTGGTTCTTCATAAGCATAATAAAACTGTTATTAGCTAATTATCAAACATTATTCTTACAGTTTTAACTATTTCCTCATTATCTCAAGTTCTTATCTTACATTTGAGCTTTACTATCATCTCTAATGACTGGTAATTTTTACCTGAATGGCAAATTCAGCAGATCTAACAACAATTTCATCTTTTACACCAAACCAAAAAATCCTTCCCAACTTTCCCCTCTACCATTTCCCCAGCACCTAACAAATCATCTGGCACTAAATATGTAATGACTGAATGATTTGGTATGATCACTTTTCAAACCCTCAAAGACTCAGAAACCTTGGCTTCACCTGTAGTGCATACTGTGGTGTGCTGCCCAGATCCTTCCTTCAGGACTAGGCACTTATAGCCATAGCTGCTGGGAGCACTGACTGCTGACAGCTCCAAGGTAAGTCCTCTCATTGGCAACTCTTTGGCCAAAATCACACCTCTTCCTACGGGCAGCTTGCATACAATGACATCAATAGGAGTAGAGGGAGGAATATAAAGACCTGGCACCTCATTCCAACTAGGGACAATTTAGAATAGCCATCCTGGTTTCAAATCTCCCACAGGAATGGCAGGTCTGTTACAACTGCCTCACAATTCTACTCCCACTAGTCAATTCTCCTGTCTTCACTCTCCAACAGGTTTTGATTCAGCGACCACTTTCCAATAAATTTCTTCCACACAACTCTCTACCTCAGTCTTCAAAGCTCAGCACCAATCTGCAACACCATCTTTAAGGTATCCTTCCAAAATATCCCTTACCTAGTACCTCTTTTACAAGACCAATCCAGGTGTTTGTCCTTCACAATTGGAGTAGAAAAGCTTCCAAGAAGGCCAAGTAAAAACTCTTTGCTTTTCAGTCTATGTTGAACATGCATTCATCATATCAAATATTTATTGAGCATCTAGATACTAGAAACAGAGCAGTAAACCAAACTATATAACTCTATCCCTTAAGATTTACATTCTAGTGTGTACATTTAGAATACTAGGGACAGGGACAGACCATAAATAAACATTATGCCAGATGGCAGTAAGAAACAGTAAAAAGAAAATAAAGATGAGGGAGTGCTGTTTTAAACAGGGAAAAGAAAACTAATATTTCCCTGAGTATAGCTGAGTCAGAATTACTCTTACAAAAAGAAGTAGGAAATAGTTTATCTTACTGCCTAAAGAAAAAGGAATATGAGGGTTAGACTTTCAGTTTCCCATATCAGGGCCACAACATGGAAAACCTAAAGAAGGATGACCATCAGCAAGATCTCCATCATCTATTCGTCCCAAAGTCTCTACCAAGGTACAGCCCAGGCTTAACATATCATATAACATGTTGAAACACCTTCATTCTTTTTTCAAACTCCTCAATCCTATCACCTTTGCAAAGCAATATACAGAACAAATTAAGTACTATGCAAGAAGACTACAGTGGAATCACTTTAAGGTTTAGCCACATACTTTCATTATGTCCACACAGAATGCAATATACTGAAACATGGTTCATATGAAACACACAATATCACAAGAACTGAATTTAAAGGAGTCTAATATAAAGTCTGTTTCTTAGAGTAGGATCATGATCCATTGCATCAAAATTAAATCTGTTTCTAAAAATGCAGATTCCTGGGCCGAGGCCTCATCTAAAAAATTAGAATCTCTGAACTGGGCCTAAGGAAACCTGCATTAGTAACAATTCACTCAGTTGATTCTTAAGGACCCTACAGTATATAGCAGCTCATTTATGATTCATTTGGTATGCTAAAATCCTGACTAACATTTCAGCTGGAGAACTCAATTCCTTGATACTGTCACTTCAATATTAAAGGTCAGCAACCTCCCAAGCTTTTCTTAACATCTATCTTCTGACCCAGAAATTTCATTCCAGGGTATGTATCACCAGAAATGAGACAGATGTCTACCAACAGACATATATAAGAATGACCATAGTAAGCTTTTACGAAACAGACAAAAGGTAAATGACCTGACTGTCCATCAACAAGGGAATTATCCATTTGTTTGTGTTACATTCATATAATAGGATACTAAAGAGCAATAAACAAACAACAAAAAAAGAACTATTGCTCATCTATCAGTAGATTAATCACACAAACATAATGTTGAAGGAAAGATGCCAGACACAAAAATACACTCCTATATATCTTTTTATATAGTTCAAAATCAGTCAATAATAATCTATGATGGTAGAAGTCATAATTAGTGGTGACCTTCTGTAGGAGAATATTGATAAAGAGAGGGAACCTAGAGGTTTTCTGAGCTGAAAACATTATATATCTTGATCTGGATTGTGGTTAAAGAGGCAGGGGGCAGCAAGTGAGTACTTAGTATAAGCCTGGCGAAAATGATCATACACTCAAATAGTTTTTGAATATCAGTATAACAGAAAGTGTGCTAAAAACCAAGGCCAACTTGGTCCCAGCCATAGAGTTCACAGATACGTAAATAAACAATAGTAATATATACAGAACGCTATGTCCGTAGTAGATAAGTTACTGGTTGCACCTAATTAGCTAAATGGATCAGAAGAAAAGATTCCTGCCCCCAGAAAGAAGAGGTTGCTCAACTAGTACAAAGTTACAATTAGATAGTAGGAGTATGTTCTAGTGACTATCACACAGCAGGGTGATTGTGATTAACAACAATGTATTATTTATTTTAAAACAGCTAGAAGAGAGGATTTTTTAATATTCTTACCACAAAGAAATGAAAAATGTATATGGTGATGGATATGCTACTTACCCTGGTAGACTTATATTGAATGTATGTGTGTGTGTGTGTGTGTGTGTGTGTGTGTATGTATGTGTGTATATATACATATATACACACTCAAACATCACACTAAACCTCAAAAATATATAAAATTATGTGCCAACTAAATAGAAAATAAAACTTTTAAAAAAATCCCACTGCCAAAAGGTTAACAATTCCTGGTCAAATTCAAGAAAATCTCTTAATTATATGCTCATAACATGGACTATTTCAACAAATATACAAAAAAAAAAAAAAACAGAATGAGGACTACACAAAATGTTGAAGAGAAATGCTAAACTCAATGTGTGACCTTGAACACATTTCCTGGGACTATGCACTCTGTGTCCCCATTCAAAAATCGAGAGTTTAGACCAATGTCTTTGGAAACTCTAAAGCTAAATATCTTAATGCCAGGGTGGCAACGAAGCAAAGCTGTTATAAAGACAATATATTAGGCATCACCATATGGAGAAACAAAGATTATTTTAAAGGAATTTCCAAAAGGACAAAGATTATGATTAAAATGAAAACATACTTGTTCTCCAAATCCCTATTATCTACAAACTAGGCAGCACTCTTTAAGAAGGCCAAAAAGAAATTAAAAAAAAAAATCACTTCTATTAGGAAACAAACTCATAGAACTCACTACCCCTAAACTGAAAGTACAAATAGCTTGGGGGGAAAAAGAAGCCTAAGTCTATTCATTCATGGTATGTCTGAAAAGTTCTTTCAAAAAATAACCTAATACTCTGGAAGTGGTTCATACTCTTCCATCGTTCTTGGTGTTAAGTATGGGAAACAATAGGCCAATTTTATGTTCCTGCTGTTTTAGAGCAGACTCAAGCACTTTGGCTTCTGAACCAGACAGTTCTGAAATTAAAAGTTCTCAGCTTCCACCTTACCTGCTAGGTTACCTGACCCAAATTACTAGTTCTCTTAGCCACAGTCACAGTATCAACCACCCACGCAGGTCTTACTGTCTCTCAGTGCTGCTGAAAAAGCTAATGCGCTTAGTATTAGTAGCACACTATCTGACACACTATGAATACTTAAAAACAAAACAACAAAAGTGGCTACTAAGTTACAGTCTGTCCAGAAATTAAGTGATTCAAAAGATTATTTTCCTTCCCCAACTGTTGAACTTCTACTAACCAACACAACAATAATATCAGTACTTCGGGGAGGGCAACTCGGCAGTCACTGCTGGTCGTCTTCAGTCTTTCCCACCTGTGACAGCTCCCCAGAGACACAGAGTACACTTGAAGGGCATCCCCCCCCCCCCCAAAGAGGGGCCACAGAGGCGTCGGCCGGCCGCCCGGGACGTGGAGTGGCGGCAGAAACTACCCCGGCCCCTTCACTTCCATTCCGAGCCCGCCCACTCCCCCACGGTCTCCTCAGAAAGTACCGGAGCAGCAGAGGCGGGACCTCCTAGCCGACCGAGGGCTGGAGACAAGCGGCGCCAACATGGGCCTGTTCGCGGGCCTGTTCGCAGTCCTGGCTAGCAGCACTCCCGGGCAAGCCGCCCACGGGCCCGCCAGGGCACCCAGGAAATGTCATCGCCGGCGAAGTGACCCCGAGCCGGGCCCTGGGTCCCCTCATATTCCGGCCACAGGGGCCACGAGTCCCACCTCGCCCTTTCTCCTGTCGACCCCTGAGGTGAAAGCAGTCTAAGCAGCAATACCTGGGCGGCGGCCCGAAGCGCCGTCCGGGGCCGGTGGCTCCTAAGGGCGGCGGCGGCCAACAGCCGGCTGTAGAATATGGAGGCCGCCATTTCTGAGTTCGACTGGGTACCCTCGCTCCTAACGCAGGCGCAAAGGCGCGCTGCGGCCCGAGGCGCTCACGCCCCGCCCACCACGCGTCGGAGGCGGGGCCTCGGGTTAACTGCTACAGCCAGGCTTCCAGTGCCTGGGAAAAGCAGTGTCTTCCCTGCACAAGTTAAGCTGGATTTGACCTGCGCAAAGCTAGCTTTGACCTTTGGAAGTTTCACTGCAGCCTCTTATTAAACGTGAAGCCTGAAGGCGAGGTGAACGTTCCCTAACGAATGGCAGTGAAAAGATGACCAGCGTCGCTACTTAGGCGACCTTAACTTCGAGCCTCGGTTGCATCTTCCGTAAAATGGGGTTCATTCAAGAAATGATTACTGAATGTCTGCTTTGTGTTAAACACCGCGCTGATGCGGATACAATAGTTAGGGAGGGGGGAAAAAACAGCTTTTCTGACGCTCGGGAAGAAGAAATGGAGTACTAGTTACCAAAGCTGAGGGCACAGTGAAATCAGCTGGAAAACCTTTTACAAATATAACCCCCGCTTAGGGGAGTGAGGACACTTGTGTTTCTGGGAGTTCTTTTCTTTTCTTTTTTTTATTATTTTAATTTATTTTCATGTGGTGCTGAGGCTCGAAATCAGTGCCTCACAAGTGATCACATATAAAGAGGTTGCACTTACTGTCAACCCAGCTCTCTTTTGTAATTGGTAATAAAGACAGCAGTTGAGCCATCACATAGGACCACACAACCAACCATCTGAGTCCAAAAGCAGGGGTTTTTTTTTGTTTTTTTTTTTTAAATAGAGAGTGAGAGAGGAGAGAGAGAGAGAGAGAGAGAGAGAGAGAGAGAGAGAGAGAGAGAGGGAGAATTTTTAATATTTTTTATTTTATTTAGTTCTCGGCGGACACAACATCTTTGTTGGTATGTGGTGCTGAGGATCGAACCCGAGCCGCACGCATGCCAGGCGAGGGCGCTACCGCTTGAGCCACATCCCCAGCCCCCAAAAGCAGGTATTTTAAGGACAAGTAGTTAAACCCAGAATAAAGTTCTGGACATCATGATACTATCTATAAATGAAATATTTGGGAATCAACCTAATAAAAGAGATGAAAGACCTCTACAAGAAAACTACAGAAACTAAAGAAAGAAATTGAAGAAGTCTAGCTTAGAAGATGGAAAGATCTCTCATGCTCTTGGATAGGCAGAATTAACATTGTGAAAAAGGCCATACTATCAAAAGTGTTATACAGATTTAATACAATTTCTATTAAAATCCCAATGGCATTCTTTATAGAAATAGAAAAAGCAGTCATGAAATTCATTTGGAAAAATAAGAATAGCCAAAGCAATCCTTAGCAAGAAAAGTAAAGCAGGAGGCATCACAATACCAGAACTTAAATTATACTACAGAGTGATAGTAACAAAAATGGCAAAATATTGGCACCAAAACAGATGCATAGACCAATGGTACAGAATAGAAGGCACAGAGACAAATCCACATAAATACAGTTATCTCATACTAGACAAAGGCATTGAAAACACATATTGGAGAAAAGATAGCCTTTACAACAAATGGTGCTGGGAAAACTGGAAATCCATATGTAGCAAAATGAAATTAAATCTCTATCTCTTAGCCTGCACAAAAATCAACACAAAGCGGATCAAGGACTTAGGCACTACAACAGAGACCCTACATCTAATAGAAAAAAAAGTGAAACCAAACCTCCACCATGTTGGCTTAGGAACTGAATTTCTGAACAAGACCCATAAAGGTCAAGAAATAAAATCAATAGTCAATAAATGGGATGGATTCAAATTAATAAGCTTCTTCTCAGCAAAGGAAACGATCATAATGTGAAGAGAGCCTACAGAATGGGAGAAAAATCTTTACCACATGCACCTCAGATAGAGCAGTAATTTCCACGATATATAAAGAACTCAAAAACTTAACACCAAAAACATAAATAACCTAATCAATAAATGGGCTAAGGAACTGAACAGACACTTCACAGAAGAAGAAATACAATTGATCCAAAAAATTATGAAAACATGTTCAAAATCTCTAGCAATTACAGAAATGCAAATCAAAACTGAGACTTCATCTCACTCCAGTCAGAATGACAATTATCAAAAATACAAGCAACAATAAATGTTGGCAAGCACATGGGGGAAAAGGTTCACTCATACATTGCTGGTGGGATTGCAAATTGGTGCAACCACTATGGAAAGCAATATGGAGATTCCTCAGAAAACTTGGAATGAATCCACAATTTCACCTAACTATCCCACTCCTCAGTTTATGCCCAAAGAACTTAAAATCAGCATATTACAGTAATGCAGCCACATCAATGTTTATAGAAGCTCAATCACTCTAGCTGAACTATGGAACCAACCTAGGTACCCTTCAATAGATGAATGAATAAAGAAAATGTGGTATATATACACAATGGACTACTACTCAGCCTTAAAGAAGAATGAAATTATGGCATTAGCCAGTAAATGGATTGAGCTAGAGAACATCTTACTAGGTGAAATAAGTCAATCCCAAAGAAACAAGAGCTGAATGTTTTCTCTGATATACAGATGCTAATTCACAATTGGTGGTAGGTATAGAAGAATAGAGGTACTTTGGATTAGACAGAGGAGAATGAAGGGAGGGATAGTAGAATTAATCAGACATTATTATCTTATGTACATGTATGATTACATGACTGGTGTAATTCTCCATCAACTACAACCAGAAGAATGAGAAGTTATACCCCATTTAGGTACGATGTGTCATGTATAAATACTTAGAACGAATTTTTTTAAAAAAAGAATTCAAGGGCCGGGGTTGTGGCTCAGTGGTAGAGCACTTGCCTAGCATGTGCGCGCCCTGGGTTCGATCCTCAGCACCACATAAAAATAAAGGTATTGTGTCCAACTACAACTAAAAAATAAATACTTTAAAAAATTCTTTAAAAAAATCAAGATGAGCCTCCCACCTGCTAACCTTGTTATATTTTTAGACAATCTGGAACTGGGGGACATTATGTTAAGTGAAACAAGCCAGACTCAGAAAGACAAGTACACTATGTTCTCTCTGGTAAATGGAAGCTTAAAAAGTTCACTCAAAAGCAAAATAGTGATTACTAGCAAGTAGGGGAGTGGAGTATGGAAAACAAGAGATTGGATTTGATCTGTGCACGAAGTATCATGTATGGAAATATCACAGTGAGTCCCATTAATATGTACAGTTACTGTGTGTTAATATAAAAATTAACACAGAAGCTTTACACAGAAGCTATTTTTTCACAGCAAAAACTTGCAATTCTTATACATAATGATCTTAGAAATTAGTAGTGGGAAGTACAGGACAGCAGAATATAATGAGTGCATTAGATACTGAGTTGTTTTTTTTGTTTGGTGTGGGGAGCTGCAAGGAAGAAGAGAAAATTAGTTGTTCTCCAAGTACAATGGAATTCCTACCTTTGACCTTTCTCTATATTTGCTTTCACTAGGAAAGTAAGGGCACAGAGTTCTGCTTGCAGGAAAAAAGAGAAAAGAAATTTCCTGAGGGGGGAGAAGATTTTAATATCCCCCCAATCCTTTAAATCATTTTAAATTTTTATACCCTCCACAGTTTGATGACCAGAGACAAAGCCTTAGCTGATATGTTTTACTGTTAACTTTAGAATTAATAATACAAAGTGCTGTAGAAACACCACCACAAGATTTGCTTACCCAAACTTCTACTTAGGGCTAAGATGAATAATAGCCATTTATTGAACACTTAGTCACATTCTTACATAAATATTCTGAGTTAGTCCTGACAACAATCCTACATTTTACAGAAGGAAAAATAGAGGTTTAGAAACAATACATAATTTTCCTAGTAACACAATTTTTATTTTGGTTACTTCCCAATTCAGCATGATAGGAAGAAAATTTGAGATTATAATTGAGATTCATGCCTCTCTTTTTCATTTTTTTGCCCCTTATCTTTCATGCCATTTAATTAATAATATTCACCACCTAAAGGAAAGAATGATAGAGGATAGGTTTGAAGTTGCAAATAAACATATTGTACTTTGAATTGCAAGAGACTGGACTTTGAGTTTCAAAAAGTCAAAGTCCACAAGGATTCAGACTCCAGGAAAAATTATGTGTCAGAAATAGAATTGGAATTACCTCACCCCTAGGGAGAATGGGGAGAAGAGAATAAGAAGGGAAGCAAGAAACTTAGTGACGTTTCCCCAAGAAGGGTGCCTGTGCTGTGTATTCCCAAGAGCCACTGTGTCTAGGACAAAGGGCAAGTCCACCCCTAGAGAGATTTGGGAATCTAGAACAAAGAGCACACTGAAGGGACACTCAAGATCTCAAAATGTCTTGAGCACAGGGAAGAAATGAAAACCTAGTAGGCGGGTGTTTCCTTGTAAATGAAGCTAAATCATATTGCTGGGATTTATACCTACTCAACAGAGTGGGGAGGCCTAGGCTTTCAGTGCTCTTAAGAGCTGTGGAGATAAGTTTGATGCTTCCAAAGGTAAAAATATGGATTATACCTGTAATGAACAATGACCCAGAGTAGATGGTAAGGGGGGTATGTCAATAGACATCACCTTAGATAATTAAACCAAGGGCTAGATGTTACCTTTGATCTATTGAAACATATATTTCCCATATCTAAGGTTTATGGAAAGAGAACAGATCCTGATTTAACAGACATTAAGTTTCTGGCAATTGGTATAAGAAGGATTAATGCTGGAGTTCAAATTCAGATGTAGAAAAATAAGCCATATTTCTCATACAGGTGAACATATAGAATGAACTTGGTATCATTGCATCACTGGTTCTAAACTCTGACTGTATCCAAGAATCACCTGGAAAGCTTATTAAAAAATACCTTTGGGCTGGGGTTGTGACTCAGTGGTAGAGCACTTACCTAGCATGTGTGAGGCACTGGGTTCGATTCTCCACACCACGTGTAAATAAACAAAATAAAGGTCCATTGACAACTAAAAAAATTTTTTTAAATATCTTTGCTTGGGCCCTATCACCAAGGATTATAATTTAGTTGCCTGTTGTGGGACCTATGGTAGTATTTTATAAATGTTTCCCTAGTATTTCTAATGAGTACTCAGGAATGACAACCACTCTTGTCCTGCTCTTTCTGTTATCCTCTCCATCTCATTGGAAGGGAGCAGTCAGTAGGAGAAGAGGAAGCCACCATGGATGAGCACTGGATTTAAAGTCCTTAGATCTAGATTTGACTTCTAGCTCTGCTCCATGTTAGCTGTGCAGTCTTAAGTAAGTCACTTACCCTCCGAGTTTCAGGTTCCACATTCGCTGTAAAGGATGAATTAGCTGCTGTA
This sequence comes from Urocitellus parryii, assembly GCF_045843805.1. Taxonomy (NCBI): domain Eukaryota; kingdom Metazoa; phylum Chordata; class Mammalia; order Rodentia; family Sciuridae; genus Urocitellus; species Urocitellus parryii. The sequence continues at coordinate 39,414,758 of NC_135532.1, read as the reverse complement.
ACAAATTGCACATGATGATTTAAAAAGCACAGAAATTCATTCTCTCACAGCTCTGGATTCTGGATAGTGAATCCAAACTCATTATCACTGGTCCAGTTCAAGGTGTCAGCAGGGCCATGCTCCCTCTGGAAGCCCTAAGGAAGATCAGTTCCTTGCCTTTTCCTGTTCCCTGTGGCTACTGGCATGCCTTAGCTTATGATTGCTTTCATCCATCTCTGTTTCCTTGTCAAATCTCCTTTGGTTGCCCTTTTATAAGGATACATGTGATTGCACTTAGGTACACCATAATCCAATATAGTGTCCCTATTTCAAGATCCTTAATTTAATAACATCTGCAAACTCCTTTTCTGACATAGAAGATAACATTCACAGGTTCCAGGCATTATGACCTGGACATGCTTCAGAAGGCCATTATTAGTCTGCAACAGTGGGGCTAATAATGAATATCCTGTCCACCTTGCAGGGTCATAGTTAGAAACAAGTAAGATATTAAAGCACCTTAAAATGTTATGCAATTTGTAATCATTATTACCGTTTTTTTGTGTGACTCAGATTTAAATACCTAATGAATTAGGTGTGCTGGGCCCCTGGCAGTCCTGGCACTTCACTTCTGCAGTTCCAGAACATCCCCCCTGAGGCAGAGCCAGGTCTATCCCAGTTCTATACTGTCATTTGTGAAAATGAAAAGCAGCCAGGCACAGTGGCACACACCTATAATGCCAACGGCTCTGGAGGCTGAGACGGGAGGATTGAGAGTTCAAAGCCAGCCTCAGCAAAAGCAAGGTGCTAAGCAACTCAGTGAGACCCTGTCTCTAAATAAGGTATAAAATAGGGCTGGGGATGTGGCTCAGTGGTTGAGTGCCCCTGAGTTCAATCCCTGGTACACTCTCCCCCCCCCCAAAAAAAAGGGCAAAAATGAGCTGAGGATGTGGTTCCATGATTAAGTACCCCTGGGTTTAATTCCTGGTACCAAAAAAAAAGCAAGAAAATTAAAAGTGAGTGGACACCAGCACAGTGGTGTACACCTACAATAAGAGGACTTGAGAGGCTGAGGCAAAAGGATTGCCCGGCTCAGCAACTTGATGAGACCTTATGTCAAAATTTAAAAAAAGGTCTGGGGATGTAGCTGAGTCATAGAGTTTCTGTGAGAATTGAATCCCCAGTAGCAGTAAATAATAAATAATCAAGAGATCATTTTCTCAAGACATTTACTCCTAGCTGTCGGAAAATTGATAAAAATGTGTTCTACAGTCTCAAAAACATAGTGTAAAAGGAATTGAGCAAATAAGGAAATATATTACTAGTGGGAGCCAGGTTTCTACCAGAGGAGGGAGTTACAAATATGGAAAGAACAAAATTAGAATGAACACTATGAAGTTATTCAGGAATTAAACATTAGTGTAAATTCATGGTCTTCAATATGTAGAAATAGGGATACACATAAATATAGATATCATATTAGGGCTCTCCAGAGAAAAAGAACCAATAGGATGTATATATAGAGAGATTTATTTTAAGGAATTTCTCATGATATTTTGGAGGTTGGCAAACCCCAAATCTGCAAGGCAGGCTAGCAGGGATCCAAGGAAGAGCCAATATTGCATTTGAAGTTGAAAGGCCATCAAGATGAAGAATACCCTCTGGCTCAGGAGAGGTCTTACGGAGGGCCATCTGCTTTACTCAGAGTCCACCAACACATATATAAATCTCATTCAGAAACACCTTCATAGAAACATTCAGAATAATGTTTGACCAAATATTTGAGTATTGTGGTCCAGTCAGGTTGACACAAAAAATTAATCATCACAGGTAAAAATGTGTGTGTATGTGTATGCACGCATGTGTGCGCTTAGTATGCTGAAAGGCCCTGGGAACAGAAACATTCAATAACAATAAAGCATACCTAGTTTCCAGTTCTTGAATTCCCTTTATATGTGTTGGTTTGGGCTTTTTGTTTTTCTGTATGTTTTGTAGTGCTAGGGATGAAATTCAGGGCCTCACGCATGCTAGGCAAACACTCTACCACTGATCCACACCCCCATCCAAGATCTTGAATTCTAATAGCTTTCTCCACTGAATGGAACCAGAACTTTCTGGAGAAATAGTTGATTACAGGATTTGGCAGGAAAATTATAAGATAAGCCTGGAAGGGCTGGAGTTGTGGCTTGGCAGAGCACTTGCCTAGCATGTGTGAGGCACTGGGTTCAATTCTCAGCACCATGTATCAAAAATAAAATAAAGGTCCATTGACAACTAAAAAATATATATTTTTTTTTAAAAAAGATAAGCCTGGAATATTTTGTTGAGCCAAAAAATAAGAATGTACTCAAAGAATGACATGAATGTGTAACAAATATTTAGAAGTCAATTTGAAAGAGCTCCCATTGGCCAATTATGAGACAATTTGCACAAGATAGTAAATAAATGTAGGGAAGACGGAGTAGCTATATTTTTTCTATTACTTTTTCTTAGTACAATTAAACACTGTAGTAGACATTATATATTAAATAAACACATGATGCCTCTGACAGGAACAGGGAAGCTAGTAAGGTAGGAACCTCTGGAACCAAGGAACTACATGGTGTTGAGTTCCCTGTTTTCTCTTTGCCTTATAGTTCCCAAAATAGGTGCTCAGGGATCCAGCAAACTGAAAATACTATCTGGGTATAGAAAAAGAAGCCCCAAACATTCTTCTCTTTTGGTGAGGGACTAGGAAGAATGTAGCCCAGCAAGACTGCTCTACTCTGGCCCAACATCACAGATAAAACTACTGTCCCATCTCAATGATCAGTAGGATCCAAGGGGAGCCAAGAATTCCAACCCCACAGGCTGAAAGAGGTACTCCAACATCCCATGGAGTGTGGCATCAGAGAACTCTGAGAATCTTATCCCCAGTGACTAGTAAAGAACTCCCTTCCTCCTACAATGTCAGTGGAGGCCACGTAGAAAGCCTGGACTTCTGTTCCAACCCATCAACAAGGTACTTCTCCCCTTCTGAGGAGGCCAATGGAGAGACAAGGTTTTCACCATTCTAGCCATCCTTACTATAGTGTCAGTGGAAACTGTCATTCTCATACCTGTCCAGCAGTAATGAGAAACCCACAAGTATACCTTCGGGATACTTGTGAACCAAAAGGTGAACCTGTACTTCTACCTCTACCTAGAAGTGCCTAGACAATATTTCTCCCTTTCCCTGCCAGAGCAGTGTCAGAAGCAGCCAGCTAAAATTGAAGGGTTAAATAAGATCAAAATCTCCTAACATAATATTAAACATCCAGATTTCAGTAGAAAAATCTCTCATTACACCAATAACCAGAAGGATCTCAAACTGGGGCAAAATACACACACACACACACACACACACACACACAAAATAAAGCCAGGTGTAGTGTCATACACGTGTAATCCCAGCAGTTCTGAAGGCTGAGGCAGGAGGTTTGCAGGTTCAAAGCCAGCCTCAGCATGTGGCAAGGCCTAAAGCAACTCAGGGAGAACTTGACTCTAAATATTTTTTTAAATAGGGATGGGGAAGTGGATCAGAGGTTAAGTATCCCTGAGTTCAATCCCTGGTACAAGAAAAAAAAGACAATTAATAGATGCAGCCAGGTGGTGGTATATATACACTGTAATCTCAGTAACTCAGGAGGCTGAGGCAGAAGGTTCATAAATTCAAGATCAGCCTCAGTAATTTAGCAAGACCCTCCGCAACTAAGTGAGACCCTATCTCAAAATTTAAAAAAAATAAAAAGGACTAGGGATGTAGCTCAGTGATAAAGTGCCTCTGGTTCAATCCCCAGCACCAAAGAAAGAAAAGGAAAAATAAATAGATGCAAACACTGAAATGACAGTGTTAGAATTATTGGACAAAAATTTTAAAGCAGCCAAAATAAAGATGCTTCAGGCAATTATAAACATGCTTGAGACAGGTGAAGAAAATTCTCAGCAAAAATATACAAGTAGGAACTAGGTAGAAATTCTAGAAATGCATACAGACTGGAAAAAAAAGAAATTAAAGTGTCTATCATGTTACAGGTGACATTATGGTCAACGATTCTACCCAAATCTTCTTGAATTAATAAGTGAACTCAACAAGATCTCAGGATATTTTTTTAAATCTATTTTATTTCTGTGTACTAGCAACAAACATGTGGACACATATTAAAAATATAGCTGGGCATGGTGGTGCTTGTCTGTAATCCCAGAGACTGTGGAGACTGAGGAAAGAAGAATAACAAGTTTAAAGCCAGCCTGGGCAACTTAGAAAGACCCTGTCTGAAAAATAAAAAATAAAGGGCTAGGAATATAGCTCAGTGGTAGAATGTCCCTGGGTTTAATCCCAGTACCACAAAAAAAGATAAATTAAATTAAATATATCATTTGCAATTGCTCCAAAATGAAATTTATAATAAAATATTTAGTACTTGTGTGTTCAAAACTACATGAGAACAATTAAAGAAATACTAAGGAAATAAAAAAGGTAAATAAGTGCAGAGGTAGAACATGTTCATAAATTGGAAGACTTGACATAGTAAAAACATAAATTCTCACCAAGTCAATATAGAGATTTAACATCATTCCTATCAGAATCCAAGCAAGACTTTTTTGTACACATAGATGAGAGTATTCTGAAATGTATATGGAAGAATAGAGGCAAAGAAACTAGAATATTGTTTTAGTCAGCTTTTTTCATTGCTGTAACCAAAAGACCTGACAAGAACAATTATAGGAGGAAAAGTTTATTTGGGAGGCTCATGTTTCAGAAGTCTCTGTCTTTAGATGGCTGACTCCATTTATCAGGGCCAGAGGGTGAGGCATGGCAGAAGAGTGTGGCAGAAGAAAGCAGCGCAGGACATGGAACAGGGAGAAGAGAGAGATTCCTCTCACCATGAACAAAACATAACCCCAAAGGCACACCCCCAGCAACCCACCTCCTCCAGCCTACAGCTGCCTACAGCTACCAACTAGTTAATACCTAGGAGGAGATTAAAACCCTGATTAGGTTAAAGCTCTCATAACCCAATTATTTCACCTCTGAACTTTCTTGCATTGTCTCATACATAAGCTTTTGGGGACACTAATATGGAACCTTAACAAATACCTAAAGCAATTTTGAAACAGGTGCAGAGGTAGAACATGTTCATAAATTGGAAGACCCTACCTGAGTAGAAATAGTCTACCTGAGTCTTGCACTTAGTACATAGGTACAAGGATCAAGATGGTGTAGTATTGGTAGCAGGGAAGACACACAGTTGATGGAACTGAACAGAATCTCTCTCTTCTACCTGTTCCACTGACTTTTGACAAAGATGCAAAAGCAACTCAACAGAGAAAAGATCATGTTTTAAACAAATGGTGCTAGAGCACTTGGATATCCTTAAGCAAACAAACCAAACAACACAGACCTCCACCAAAGACTCTCACCTCATACAAAAATTCACTCAAAGTGGATCACATGCTAAAATATAAAACACTAAACTGTAACTGAAACAAGCAGGAGGACATTCTTCAGGACCTTGAACTGGGTAAACAAATCAGTTTTTTAAAATGGACATAGTGAGGTTTATTTAACTCTCACTGGAGTATGAGACATTAAAATTGTGCATAGGAGCTGGGGTTGTGACTCAGCGGTAGAGCGCTCACTTAGCACATGCAAGGCCCTGGGTTTGATTCTCAGCACCACATAAAAATAAATAAAACAAAGGTATTGTGCTCAACTACAACTAAATATATATATATATATATATATATATATATATATATATATATATATATATATTTAAAAAATGCCTAAGAGCAGATTAAGAAAATTCATATGCACATATATCTTCACTTACATGGGATAATATCATCATTTTGGTTGAAGTGAGAGTATCAAGATGACTGCATTCTTTCCACTTTGACATCTTTATTCTTGTTCTGTTCCTAAAATAATATACCTTAAGCTTGTGCACATTATCTAAAAAAAAAAAAAAAAAAAAAAAAAAAAAAACAAGAAAGAAAGAAATTACGCCTAAATCTTATCTGTGAATGAGTCTTTAAATTATTCACTTATTTAGGAAAGCTTATCTAAAAAGTCCCCATCAGACATTTCCAGCTGGCTTTACAACTAGAAACCAATCTCACTGAAGCAGAGGACGTCTTCCCTGTAACCACAGGCTTGGCTGCTCCACTCATTGGCCCATTAGCACCTTCAGTGAAGGACAGAGACAGGCAAGAAAAGGCTCCAGTGTCCACTCCATCTTCTATGAATAGTAACAGTGCCAGCTGGTGTAGCCACAACTCTTTGTGTGGGCACTGGGAATCATCAAGAATTCCAAATGAGGAACCCTTGCTGTAAGTATCTAGAAATACAAACCAGTACCAAACAGCAATTCTCAAACATTTTGGTCTAAGGGTTCTTTAAAAACTCTTAAATTTATTTATACCCGTAAAGAACTTATGCTAAATAGCTGTCAGTAGAAGACAGCTAGATTCTGGCTATAATATTTCTGAGATGAAATACATGAAGAAATATATACAAATAAATAGTTAAGAAAAAGGGAATATATATTTTTCTTTGATACCAAAACTTGGTAATTACTAGTTTCTTACGATTTGCTTCACTGTGGAATCTAAAATCATACCAATAAATTTTTCATCCTGTTACTTTAAAATCCACTGGTCTATTATGAATGTTGAATGAATCTTTACCCATCTATAATTTTGTACCACCAATGATTATTTGGGAAAAGTACTGGTTCACTGAGTTATGTAGCCCTTCTCAATGTGGACATATTCCATTGTAAAATATTTTTTTAAATATTTATTTTTTAGTTGGACACAATATCTTTCTTTATTTATTTTTATGTGGTGCTGAAGATCGAACCCTCGCATGTGCTAGGTGAGCACTCTACCACTGAGCCACAACCCCAGCCCCATAAAATATTTTTAAAATGACATTCATTGAGATCACCATCTTGGACTGAGGATGTAGCTCAGTGGTAGAGTGCTTGCCTAACATGCACAGGCACTAGGTTAGATCCCCAGTATTACAGTATTACATACACACACACACACACACACACACACACACACACAAATTTTTATGTGTGTTTGTGTACACGTGTGAATACATACATACAGATACACATAGTCATCTCATATCATTATAAAAGCCTTTACATATTAGGAAGTTGTAAAGCTTAGGGTGGCAAATAAGTTCCCAAAATTCTAACATTCACTTGAAAGTTTGAATTATGCCATTTTGGCAAGAAATAGTATCAGTTGTTTACCTTGAAATGACAGGTTCACTTTATTGATTTTTGAGACAATGTCTACCAGATACCTAAGTCTGAAAATCAGTTTGTCTGACAGTCCTTATTATTTGTTTTGTTTTAGGCACTGGGGATTTAACCCAGGGGCACTTTACCACAGAGCAACATCCCAAGCCACTGCCCACCACCGCCCTTTTTAAAAACAGTCTAAGTTGCTTAGGGACTCACTAAGTTGCTGAGTCTGGTCTTGAGCTTGCCATCCTTCTGTCTCAGCCTCCTGAGCTGGGATTATAGGCATGCACCACCATCCCCAGCTGGTCAGTCCTTTTTTGAAGTAAAAATGGTGAATATGAGGCTGGACCCAGAGACTCAAAGAGTGAAGCCATCACGTAGGGACCCTGCCTGAGCATGGCCAAGGATAGAAGCTGTGCAGAGCACACAGGGGCCAGTGGGATTCTTTCCCAGCCTTGAAATCAAACTTTGGCTGAAGGGCACTGGCTCCTTAGGACTCACTCACCTGTAGTCCTGACAAGGGAGGATGGCCAGGAGAGCTCCCTGCCTGCACCCACTTGCTGGCCTGTCCATCTGACAGCAGGTGCTGCCATCACGGTGACTGCTGCTACACTCAGTGCAGAGGAGGCCAGCTGCAGCCCCAAGATGGATGGCTAACCCTGGCAGTATGTTAATCAGCATGTCCTGTGTGTCTATGGCCACATCTCCAATTCCACTCCAGACACTCTGCAGACCTAACAGAAGGTTGGTGATGATGTTTTCAATGGAGCTGTCTTCCTTCAGAGGGCAGATGGCAAGAAGTTTGTCTGTGTAGTCAGACAGGTACAAGTATGACAGACTGAGAGCTCTTGCAGGTGTACAGTATGAATAGGGACCTGCCTGGGTTCACAGTCCAGAAAGGACAAGGCAGGCACAGGGCCACATTACATCTATGGAGGCCAGCTCCCCACCTATGCTCCTTCCATGGTCGCTTGTCCTTTGCCATCAGCCTTTCTGCAATAAGTACAATAAGTGAATGAATGGCAGGAAGAGGGCAAGTAATCCATCTGTGGAACTACTTTATAAAAATATCCATTCTCTATCCATGGTTGAGGGGAGAGGTAAGAAACTTAGAACATCTTTTGGGAAAGCAATTTTGCAAAACATAGCAGTCTTAAAAATGCTTCATGTAACCAGATTCATTACCCAGTACTAAATTTTAAAAAAGAGAAAAAACAGTATGAGATGAAAATTAAGTGAAAAGGGACTCATGGGTATGAGGCAAAATGATCTTGCTGCTATTAGCACCAGGACAGCAGGGCTTTGTTCAGGGCTTTGGTCCCTTCTAGATGAGCACCTGGCTTTCAAAACACCGACAACAGATGTATGTTGAATGAATGAACAAACAAAAGGATTGACTAAGCTGTTTATGGGATAGACTAGGAAAAAACAACAAACTGCAGTATAATTATGTTTGAATTTCTGATGGGATTATGGGAAATTTTCTTACTTTTGTAAGTCTTTAAAATTTCATTACAATGAATGAACATTTACTTTTTCCTGATTATAAAAGTAGCTTTAGAAATAATTCAATTTACTTGGTACTTAGTAACAAAAAATGAATACTTCACTAAAAAGATATAAGTAAATCCATGAAAGATGGTTAATGCCATTAGTCCTTAGAGAAATGCACCTTAAAATGACTGTAGAGAGCACTACACACCTATTAGAATAGAGAGGAGTGGGAGGCAGGAGGAAATTTCTGGGAGTGATGGACATGTTTACCATTTTGATTGCAGTGATAATTTCACAGTTGGGTATTTATGTCAAGTTTATCAAATTATACACTTTAAACATGATATGCCTATTCTATCTCAACAAAACTGTTCAAATATTAAAATGGTGATGCCTGAAGAAAGCAGCTAGTTCAGCTTACAACTCAACCACACATTGCTTTTCCTTAAGATAACCATGAACCATCTTCCATTTCATCACACAGAAGATTGAACAGATATGTTCTTATAGATTGTTTTAATGGACTTAATCTTTACTGTTTCATTAAGGAAAATCTTAGGTAAAAATTAGTATGCTTCTTACATTGCATGGGTATGGTGGTGAGGGATTCAATAATAATTGAATGGTTTTATGTCATAGTCTTGATTCCTGCTAAGCTCTAGCAATTTTACCCACCACTGCTTTTTATCATCAATGCAAATAATGGGGCAAAATAAATATATCTTTGTACTATTATGAGAACAGTTTTGGTGTTGTGGATCCCTTGAAAGGGTCTCATGGCCCCCAAGTGTCTGTGAACCACACTTTGAGAACCTCTAGACAAAACACTGTAGAAAGAAATTAGTCAAGTCATAAATGTTGAGAACAACCCCCCAAATGTGGTTTTGTATAGCAACTTATCATACAATTTCTCATGGGTTACCTCATTTGGTCCTTATAACACTTTTTAGATTGTAGGTAATACTGTATATTTTTTCACACACACAAGAAAACAGCCTTTGAGCTCACTGAAATACTCTGCTTACTGTCTTAGCTAATAAGCAATGGAGTTGCATTCAAAACTAGATTTTCTGACTCTAATTGCAGAATGTTCCTCACAATACCATATTTCTTTTCTGCCTTGCCATGAAATAATTATCTGCTCTTCTTTTTCCTCCTCAATATGTGTGTAGCCTGCCATCTATTTATCCTCACCCCTAATCCTGAGATTGTTCTAAACTTGACAGGAACCTTGTATAGTGGACAATATAAGGAATTTCAAAACCTGGCTCATGAATAGTGTTGAAAGTTTAGAAGATTTTCTTCAAAGGGAGTAAAGACCTTAGCAAAAATATCTACCATAAAGAGGGCATATAATAAGCAAGGACATCTCAGCAGACTGCTCAGTGCTGTTCTATATACACCTTGATGTGGCCCTGGGAGCTGACAGTAACTACTGGTATGCATCTGGGTCCCTAGAAGATCCTGGGCATCAGAGCGATCGCACCAACATAGACCCTTCACATTGAGTCTGTTAGTAAAAAGAAACAATTTTTTTTGGTTGTTGTTCTTTTTTTAAAAAAAATATTTTTTTAGACATTGATGGACCTTTATTTTGCTCATTTATTTATATGTGGTGCTAAGAATCGAACCCAGTGCCTCACACATGCCAGGCAAGAGCTCTACCACTAAGCCACAACCCCAGCTCCTTGGTTGTTATTCTTTAAGCCACTTTCCTGATTTTTTTACAACTGAATTTTACACTAATTAACATACCTTCATTTTCTTGAAGATTTTAATTCCACTTTAAATCCATTATTCTTCTTCCCATTATTAATCCATTCATAATTCTTCATGATTGTAATAATCATAAGAGGAGCCTTTCTAGTTCTCTAGCATTTCATCAAAATTGTACTTATTCAAGTATCCAAACTACTTTTGCCTTTGGTTTCCACACTTCTAAGTCAAATGGTCTGCTTTTCTCACTTCACAGTATCCACTGGAGGATTGAACACAGAAGATCAGTATCCCTGAAACATTCTCTGAACTTCGATTCTGGAACACTATCATCCCCTAGTTTTCTTTTCATATTTTAGGACTCTCCTTAGTTTCCCTTTGTTGTTGTTGTTTTAAAATTTTATTATATTTATTTTACTCTTTTACATGGTGCTGAGGATGGAACCCACTGCCTCACACATGCTAGGCAAGCGCTCTACTACTGAGCTATAACCCTAGCTCCCTTTGTTGGTTTTTGAACTATTTCCCTTTTCTAAATGCTCTCATTCCCTTGCTGATCTCATCCAGTTTTCAAAGCAAATGTTTGATAAAGGCCTTCATCTAGAATAAAGAACTCTAAAGTAAGAATACAAATATCAATTTTTAAATGTACAAAAGATTTGAAAAGTCACTTTACTAAAGCAGATAAATGAATGGCAAACAAGAATACATGCACACACAAATTAACAACATCATCATTGTTAGGGAAATGCAAGTTAAAATCACAATGAGTACCTCAGTCTGGTTTGTGCTGCTATAACAAAATACCTGAGATTGAGTAATTTGTAAAGAACAGAAATTTATTTGTCCCTGTTATGGAAGCTGAGAAGTGGCACTGGCACACTAAAGCCCAGTCTCTGCTTCAAAAATGGTACCTTGAGCACTGAGTTCTGCAGCGGAGAGGAACACCATGCCCTCACATGGAAAAAGAGAAGAAGAGAGAGAGATCCACATCCACAAGCACTTTTTTATAGTACCACTAATTCATTCATGAGGGCAGGGCCCTCAAGACTGACATACCTCCCATTTGGCCCTACCTCCCAGTATTGTCATACTGGGGAGTAAGTTTCCAAAACATGAATTTTGGAGGTGACACATCCAAACTATAGGCATGAATTATTCCTACAGACATATTAGGATGATTAAAATTAAAAAGACTGGTGATATCAAGTGTCAGCAATGAAGTAGAACAAACTGGAACTCTCATACATCACTGATGGAAATGCAAAGTTGTACAGCCACTTTGAAAATGAGTAACGGATTCTTCTGATCCCTTGCTGGTCTATGGAATCCATGCTGAATGCATATTAATTAAATGATACTTTCTTCTCAAAGCATTACAATGTTGTATGAGCCACAACAAAAACCTCATACATCTAGGGCATCTGTAGTAAAGAAACACAAGGAAGATAAAGCTGAAAGTTCAATCATTTAATCAAGACAGAACATGACTTAAAGGGACTGATTACATTATTTGATTATACCAAGTTAAATCATAATGAATATTTACTTAATTCTGCACAGACTCACATTTCAGCTAGTGATGAAGAATGTTGGGGGAAAGGCTAGACAGAGAGAGAATAAGAGATCATTTTCTTTGGACATCTGAATTGTGGTATAATTTGAATATGTGATTTTCTAACAGGGGCCCACTTCATGCTTTCAATATAACCCTTTCTGCTTCTTTTAAAATTAAGGGCTGGGGTTGTGGCTCAGTGGTAGAGTGCTTGCCTAGCACATGCAAGGCCCTGGGTTTGATCCTCAGCACCACATACAAACAACAACAACAAAAAAACATTGTTCTGAGACAAGGTTCATGGCAAAAAAAATAATAAATAAAATTAACATTTTTTCTTTCCTCATTCTTTCCCCCCCACTGTAATCACAGGGGAAGCAAGATTAACTTTCTTCCAGTCCTAGGTTGAGTAATGTGTCCTCCAGAGTTATCTGTCCTTTGGCTCACAGACCACAGGAATGAAAGAATCCAGACTTGTGGGTAGCACCTGTGGATCTAAGAAATAGCTATCTCTCAAGGCTATAAATGAAATATAACTCCCGTCAGGGAACAACTGGAATGTAGCCTTTATGTCCCTTCTTTAAAAGTCCACTGTTCCTGCTGGCTGATAGAATCATAGCCTCTGGGGCAGGAGTCCCTTCTGTTTCTCCTTTGCTAGCAAAGCAATATCCTCCTCTTCCTCCTCCTCCTATTCCCCCTCCTCCCTCTCCTCCTCCTCCTCATTTTTCCTCTTACTACTGGGAAAGAGTACTGAGCTTTTCATATCAATTCAGTTATAATAGGCACCATACAGTACTACAGAAAACTGCAAGATGGGTTTTAAATTACATTGAGTTTCAAATGTCAAACGCAGGGACTTGCCAAGAGGAAGGAGGAAAAAGAAACTGGTTCAGTTCAAGCCAGAGGCTGAGGCAGGAGAAAAACCAAGAATATTCAGTCAGGACAAGGTTGTGTAGGGCAGGGTAGAATGAAGAAATCGATGCTGGGATCTCTCCCAAATCAGTGCCCTGAGGTGTTATGAGTGAAGGAAGGAGGAATTCGGCAACATTACCTTAATTGAATCATTTCATCTTCTATCCTAACTGTATTAGTAGGGTAACTTTCAGGAAAGTAAAGGAAGTCCTGTTCGTAATTCATTGCTAGGAATATTTCCAAGGAGGAGATCTTTATTTTGTGTAAATTGCTAAGTAAGATACTTTCAGATTTAAGAACAGACTTAATAGATAAATAAGATGAATGGAAAATAAACAGATAAACTGTCATTAAAACAAGGATATATTAGAGCAGAACCAGAGTCAGTTTGGGGAGAATTTCAGCATCCTGCAGAATGAGAATACAAAATTTCTGTGTAAAGGGGAAGGAAGAAGGGCTCACACTTGGAAAAATCCTGGAGTTAAGCCAAAGTGGGACCCCTGTGTCTGGGCCTCTACCCTTCAGCTGAGAATGTGGATAAACTAGAAAGGAAGCTCTGTTATGCTGTGCCCCTCCCCTGACTCAGGCAATGGCAAGGCCCTACTGAGGTGGATGGCGCAAGGCGTCCATCCTCTGGAGGAGCGCAGTATGTTTCTGGGAATGGGCTGGTTTGTTTTTGTATTCCTTTAATAAGTATAGTTGAGATTTCTCATATGACCATTAAGTATGAAGGAAAAAACATGACTTTCCCAATTAATGCAACTACTTATAAGAATAGATCTGTTTGCTCTAAATGCAATGATTCAGCTGTGGAGCATAAATTGTTAATGTCTAATGAAAAACTCCCTGTATTCCTGTCAAGGAAGCTTTTGAAAAATTAAATTAAAATCTAGAGAAGAAGAATTAATGTTAAGAAGACAGATTAGTGCTTAGTACTGGGCAACCTGTTCTTGTTCCTGTGCACAATGGTTTGTGTTCTTACTCTTGTTTGATTAAAATTAATAACAAGTTAACCACTTGCCGTAACCATGGCACTGGTTCCAGTCAGTAAGTCAAGAAAGAATAGTCAAGGTATAGGCCAATAGTTGGGACATTTCTAACTATTATTAAAAGTTAACTAAACAGAAACAGCTCGAAGCAAAACTCGAACTGAAAGGAAAAATGCTTGCTTATGCATAAGCCAAGATACATTCTTCTATTCTAATTGTAGCTACATAATATTTTGTTTCTTTGAATAATGATTCCTGTTTTGTAACCACAAAGTACTGAGAGCCTTCCAAAATGAAAAGTATATATGATCAACTTCACAAGTAAAGATTGGGATTCAGCACCTTCACTGTGGTGTCTGTGTTGTTTCTCCACCCGCTTTCGCCGACTCCTCACCATCCGTTCGTCTCCTGAGACCCCCTGTTGGAGCTGGACTCCGACACTGTTAGGATCTAATGCTGCAGTAATTACTGTGTATCCTGTTCAATTGGTTGGGACCCTATAGAAGGGAATTTGATATGTGGATTCTCTAATAATTAGAGTGAGTAACATCTAAAATGGGTTGGTTTGTATTTCTCTTACCTGATTCACATTTTTCAGTATGATGTCTTTTCCTTTCATAACCATTTGTGCATGGTGTGACTTATGCAATCTTTTTACATACAGCATAAAGTTTTCAGGAAAAATCAATTACTAGCTTGTGTATATACATTGAAACTATTCTTCTTCATTGGTATAGAGAGCAGCTTTCATTCAGGCATTCATTTAAGGGTACTTATGTGTTAGTCCCTGTTCAGGGTATTGGGAATACAGAGCTCAAAGACCTCCTCCTTGATCTCAATTCTTCTCTGCATTGATGTTCCTCTTTGGTCTTTCCTTTATGCAAGGTAGACTCTTGTCCATTCCATCTCTTCAAAGCATGGCTAAAATCAGGTAGTAACATATAGTTAGACTTCATTCAAGACTTTATAAAATGGAATTACAATGCAGTAAAGGAAAACTCGAAACCAACCACTGAATGTGACTTATCCTGAATGTCATAGGCTGTCCTCCTCACATACCTGCACACTCTTAGCCCACAACTTCTTACTATGTTTTAGGAGCAGCCTGCTCTCTTTAATAGGAATGCCTATGATAAATACCACCAGTCCCTCAACTCCTCCAAGGCCCAGTGAGAGAAGGAGCCTGCCTCCAGATAGCTCAAGCAAAGGCTAGCTTACACAGAAATATAATCTTCAGAGACATGACTCTACACACAAGTGAGACCAGAGATAAAACTCGTGTTGAGTCCCATATCCCCACTGTTGAAGACTGAACACCAGAGAAATGCCAAGGCAAGGGCAAAAGTTTTATTTAAATGATAGAACAGAGATAGAGAGAGACTCCTCTACAGAAGAGGGGGTCTAAGTTGGTGCCCAAGGGAATGGGGGGGTAGGTATCCTACTCCTTTTATAGATTTCAGATTTCCTTTGCTCTCATGCCCCCTCTTCCCATTCTGCCTATGTGACCCCAAGGATAGAGTGATCCAAGAGGGGGAGGATGAAGATACCCAGGGATACAGACAGGAATGGAGCCACCCAGCGACTACTTATTAACAACTCCTTGCTGAGGGGAACAATTCCCTGGAGGCAGGTAACCTCCGCAACAGTTTGCAGGAGGGGAAAGTGCTCTGGAAGTATTAGCATTTTATTTTCTCTTGAATCAACCCCCATCTTCCTGATCCAGTCCTTAATTACCTACACTGACTGTCCTTGTGCCCCAGCCTCACAAGGATGACAAATTTTGATATTAAGTGCAACAGTTTAGTTATGCACTGTCTGGACCCTCTTCACTGCTAAACTACATCCTGGCTTATCCTTTCTGCAAGCAAACATTACATTGTTCTATTTTGCTTTTTTTAAAATGTCAGTTGTATTGAAGTTTAATATATACATAGTAAAATTCACCCTTTTAAATACATAATCCTCAGTTACAAACACATAGTCAAGTCACTGCCATCTTATAGAATCCCTCAATGACCATAGAAAATGTCTATGCCCTTTCATAGTTAACCCTTTTCTGTATCTTTAGTCCCAGGAAAACACTGACCTGTTTTCTGTGACTAGAGTTGGACCTATCCATATTATCTTTGCTTTTGCCTTGGCAACCAGTTGCAGGAGAAGGGGTAAGGCTTTGGAGACATTGCATTTTATTTCCTTTCCTCTTGAGTCAACCCCCATCTTTCTTTCTTTCTTTTCTTTTAGTTGTAGATGGACACAATACCTTTATTTTATTTTTATGTGGTGCGGGGGATCAAACCCAGTGCCTCACGCATTGCAGGCAAGTGCTCTACCACTGAGACACCACTCAGGCCCCAGCCCCTATCTTTTTGATCAGGCCCAATTATTACCTACACTGACTAACCTTTTGCCCCTCCTCTCAGAATCATTCAGCATGTAGCCTTTTACATCTGATTTCTTTCACTTAGCCTAATGTAACTGCAATTCATTTATGTCACAGTGGTTATCTGAACTTTGTTCCTCTATATTGTGGAGTAATTTTCCATTTATGAATGTACCACCCTGATTATTCATTCACCAGTGGAAGAAATATTTGAGTTGTTTCCAGTTTTTAATGATTTCAAATAAAGCCACTATAATAGCTATAAGAGATCTTTGTATAAGCTTTCATTTATCTCAGGTAATTATCTAGGAGTGAGCTGTTAAGTAGTATGATAATCATATACTTAACATTTTTTGAGACAATGAATTGTTTTCCAAAGTGATTGTACCATTTTGCATTCCCACCACCAGCTCATGAGAGTTCTAACTGCTCTGTATCTTTAGCAGTGTTTTGGGTATGGGGGGGAGCACTTGAGTGTGTGGTAATCTTATTCATTCTAATACAGGCATTGAAGAATCTCACTGTAATTTAAATTTCCATTTTTCTAACAATTCATGACATTTAGCATATTTTCACGTACTTATTTTCCATTCAACCTCTTTTTAGTGAAATATCTATTCAATTATTTTAACCATTTATTTTCAGTTGCTTTATTACTGAGTTTTGGAGAATTTTTATATATTCTACATCCATTCCCTTATCAGATAATGTACTTTGCAACTATTTTCTCCCAGTCTTTTTATTCTCTTAGCATCTTGGTTAGCTTGGACTCTATAAAAAAAATACCGCAAACTTTGTGGCATAAACAAGATATCTCTTTCTCATAGTTCTAGAGTTTGTTTAGTCAATGATCAAGGTGCTGGTAAATTCAGTCCAAAGTGAGGACTTTCTCCTGGCTCCTGTATAGTCAACTTCTTGTTGTACCTGGAGGATTGGGGCCAGAGTAGAAGGATTCTGATCTCTTCTTATAAGGGCCCTAATCCTACAAGAGCTCCCAGTCTTATGACCTCATCTAAGTTAATTAGATGTCCCCATTAGATTAGTCCTCATTTTCAAATTATCTCATGTTAGGGGGGAGGGTTTCAATATATGAATCTGAAAGTACCACACAACTCAATCCATAGCAATTTCTCTTGAAGAGAATGAATTTTTTAAATTTTTAAAAAATGTTTTAGTTGCCAATGGATTTTTTTACTTTGTTTATTTATATGTGTTGCTGAGGATTAAACCCAGGACCTCACACATGCCAAGCAAGTGCTCTACCACTGAGCCAGAACCCAGTCCCATGAATTTTTAATTTTGATAATATACAAGTTACCAATTTTTCTTTTAAGGATCATGCTTTTGATGTCATGCTGAGAAATCTAGGCCTAACTCTAACCTGAATCGCAAAGATTTTCCTCTAGAAATTTTATACTTTCATATGTTTTTCTATCTACAATTCATTTTGTGTTAATTTTTATTTATGGTCCCAAGTACCATTTGAGGATCTTTTAATTTCTTGTGTATATGTGTGTATCCTCTGAATTTTTCATGTGAAAAAATTATTTTGACTATTTTCAACCTTTGTCTATCCAAATAAATTTTCGAATCAGGCTAGTTATCAATTTCTACCATTGTGGGGAATAGGGATAGAAACAAAAAACCGTCTGGTGTTTGGTTGGGATTACACTGAATGTATATAAATCAATTGGGAAATAACTGTCATCTTAACAATATTAAATCTTCTGATCCATGATCATAATATTTTTTTTAATTTAAATTTTAAGACTTAATAAGATGAACACATATCTTTTGCTAAATTTATCCTTATTTATGTTTTCTATGCTTTTATAGATGGTTTTAAAATCCAATTTTCTGATCATTCTTTGCTATATACAATTGACTTTGTATATTAACTTTGAAATTTATGATCTTGCTAAACTCATTTAGTTGTACTAGTAACTTTTTTAATGGACTTTTCAGGATACAGAATAAGCATATACTTAGAAGTAACTAAGCAAATAATGAAATAATAGTTCAAAGAATAAAACTGTCTCTCAAAGTAGAACTACTGATTAGAACTGTTAATGCAATTTTTGTACCCTCTGACTTTTTAAATAATGTACATGTCCATTGAGTGGAAATATAAATTTATATATTTTAAATACTCACCATCCCAAGATTTAGTCATTTGTTTTTAATTTTAATTATAGCTCTTTCATTTAGCAGGATTTTTCTTCATTTATATTTTATTTTTATTTGGTGCATGATGTACAAACATTTGAAATAGTATCTTTTTCCCTCTCATATTGGTAAATAACTTGTCTTAGCACAATTTATTTTTTAAATAGATTACTTTACTCCCCCAAAACACTTATGCGTGCTCTCAAGTCATAATTTATATGGGGATGTTTCTTCACAATTTGTCCTTGCCCTGGTATACTTCACTGATTTGAAACATAGTGAGAATAAGTTCTCTGGTGTGGAGGAGGTCATTTATGGAAAAAACAATGTGCAATGGCACATTGGTTTAGAGGGATCTTATAAACATTGGGTTGGAGTAAATAAATGAGTGCTAAAAGTGTCACCTAGATGAGGGCCCTGATGAAGTACTCCAAAAGGGAAGTGGACCTCAACTCAAGTGGTGAGGATCCTTTACATCCATGCGAAAAGGAATTTAAAGATGGATGAATTTATTGAGAGAAAGAAAGAAGTGCACTGAGAATCAGGGTTTGGAGAACACATTAACTACTTCTTAACTGTTACAGGGCAGAGGCCCCTTTCACTCCAATTCTTTCAATCATGCCAGAAAGATTTCAGATATGTAGCTCAAAATAACACGCATAAATTTTTTTAATATATTTTTTAGTTGTAGATGGACACAACACCATTATTTATTTATCATTATGAGGTACTGAGGATCCAACCCAGAGCCTCACACGTGCTAGGCCAGTGCTTTACCACTGAGCCACAACCCCAGCCCCCCCGACACGCATGAATTTATCAGAAGGAATTACAAAGAAAAAAATGGGAGACCTTCTCAAGGGAGAGACTGGGTTTTCTCAGAGGACAGGAAGGGCATGATCCTCCTACCCTCCAGTTTTATTGGGCAGGAATCCCAGGGAAGTTTCCAGAATCCTGCCCAGGTCCACCTCTTGACTTTTGACTGATGGCAGGATGACATTAAACTTTCAAGACCCCACAAGGGCATGACAACTCTGAGTCACTTTGGCCCATGCTGATTAGTTCTAATTGGAACCTGTTCTTAAAAGATTTTATGGTCAGGAGGAATTATCCTTATCTCCCTAGGTTCTGGGATCTGGTCTGTATAAGAGTCACGAAAGTCCACCCATCCCCACTTCAGGGTAACTTGTGTTCTTTTTTAATGGACATTTCAGACCTCCATTTCCCCTACAGATAATAGGCAGTTTGCTGAAAAATGTAACATATCTTGCTGACTTAAGCCAGGCAGGCTTCAGGCTTTTTAAAAGTGAAAGCACGTGGGGAGTGGGGGGGGTCAGCATAGTGGGCCCAGTTTATAGAATTATTTCCTTCACCTCATGTTCCCACTACTAAATGTCTGTTCCCTATCATTAACGAGGCTTATTTACACAGGTAAGATCACTAATATAGGGATATGCTCTAAGAGGTAGTTTTTACTTCTTCTGTATTGGTAACTGGGCAGGTCCCCCATTACCAGGATTAGGGGAGCCATTCACAGATAGGTTGATCATATCAGGATGGGGGGGCGCACTTACTGACAGGCGGTCCATTACTGGGATCGGGTATTATTTCCTTTCTTGTTTTTGATGCATTCTGCTTTTTGAACACAGCATTACAATAATGTGCCTGTAGATAAGGTCCAATAATTGATTTAATATTGCTGTTTGTAACCAAGGTATGTGAAAGTGACTTAAATCTGGCCACTGCTGCGTTGTCCCCCATGTCTCCTTCTTTATGTCTTCAAGCCTACCTCAAAAAAAGAGACGGTAAGTGGCCTTAGTTTAAATTGGTGGTCCGCCGTCCTCGAAGAGGAAACACAGCTTCACAAGCTGATAACCCAAGAGAGGTAGTGACAACCTGGACACAGACCAGAGACAGGGCGGACAGGTTCTTGTTTTGACTCTGCCGCCAGCACTAGCTCACACAGAGATTGGAGCCCGCAGGAGCGCAGGGAGCACGTCACTTCCTGCCCTGCCAGGCCCGCCCACCTGCGCTATGACGGCCAGCGCTGAGCCGCCTGGGCGGCGGCGGCCCGGGGTAGGGGTCGGAGTGGTGGTGACGAGCTGCGAGCATCCTCGTTGCGTCCTCCTGGGGAAGAGGAAAGGGTCGTTTGGAGACGGCAGCTTTCAGCTTCCAGGGGGTCATTTGGAATTCGGGTGAGCAGCCCCCGTTTCGACCCTGGAAAACGGAACGTGCGCTACAAGACACGTTCGCGCCATGCGTGCGCCGCGCACGTTCACGTGCGCTTGTTCGCGCTGATGTCGCGTCGTTTCTCTCTCGTTTCCGGGTTCCTCTTTGCGCCCCGCAGGCGCCGGCCGCGAGGGGTCGCTGGGCTGAGGAAGGAAGGCTGACCTTGCTTGGTGGCTGCTGAGAATTGTTCTGTGAAAAGGGCTTCTTAGTGGGCATCACCGAGAGGACAGTGGGCGTTTCTAAACCTCGAGCATTCGAGTGTTGTCACCACATTTGCACGGTTCCCGTGCTATTTAGACGTGCACAGGTATATTTAATATCCACTGGTTGCGTTACACTCTGAGCAAAAGATCTAGTGAGACTCTGCCCCTCAGTTTCTTCGTCTTTAAAATGGGGACGGTGGGCGAAATGTTTTTTAACGTTCCTGTCTGCCTTGACATTCTGTGATTGTAAAATATATCAGACGGATATATCAAGATCATTGTATTGTCATGAGCAACTAATAAAAGGGAAGCGAGCATAATAAAAAAATAAACAATGAAAAAAAATAAAGTATATCAGACGGACAGAGGGAGTTGGGCAATTAAGTGTTCTACACGAAAGTGAAGAAAACATGGGTTGCAAAAAATGAATTCTGAAGTGAGAAGGTTAAAATCAAGAATAGTTAAACAGCGTCTTCTAAAGTCTCCAAATCCAGCGTGTTTTATCTTTAGTGTTTATTTTTGAAAATCCAGCATACATAAAATGGAGAAACGAGTGAATCCTTAGAAACTCCACAGAGCTTGTTCTTGTTCCATCTAACTGCTCCTCCATTGCCCACCCAAAATACAGACCTCACACATCTCCTTTTGTAGGCAATGTTACGCGAAATCTCAGATGTTCCATTATATTATCCCTAAATAATTCAGTGTGATCTGCAAAATAAATTTATTTTATTTTTGGTACTAAGGCTTGAACCTGGGGTGCTTTACCACTAAGCTACATCCCCACTCCTTTTAATTTATATACATATTTTTTATTTTGAGACAGGGTCTCTCTAAGTTGCTTAGGACTGCACTAAATTGTTGAGGGCTGGCCTGGGACTTGGAATCCTGCCTCATCCCCCAGAGTTGCTGGGATTACAGATGTGGCCCACTGCATCTGGCTCAAAATAATTCTTTAGTATCTTCTGATAGTCTGTGTATGGTCCTCCTCGGTTTTCTTTAAAATGTCTTTTCACTCTTTTGTACCAATCAGGATCAAATGAATCATATTGCATTATTTCTCACTCTAAAAGTAATCCTCCATCCCCTTTTGCTCATGCCATTTATTTGTTGAAGAATATGGGGCATGTTTCTGAAGAATTTATGTAGTTATGTCCATGTTTTTCTAGTCCACTCATATTTCTTACAAAATGATAGTTAGAAGTATAAGTCTGGGGCTGAGGTGGTGGCTCAGTGGTAGAGCATACCTAGCATGTGTGGCACTGGGTTCTATTCTCAGCACTGCTATAAACATATAAAATAAAGGTCCATCAACAACAATTAAAAAAAAAAAGAAGTAGTAGTAGTATAGGTCTGATGCTTAATCAGAATTTGTCCTTCATAAAATATAAAATTCATGTTCTTTTAGCATATACAGTTTTTTAAATGGTCTTCAGGATTTAAAAAAAGCATTGATGTTTATCATTTTCAGATAATTAACATAAACCATTAATACAGTTTCTTAGATTATGAACCAGTTGCTCACATAGCTACACATTGTATTTTGTTGATGTACAAGCTACACATTGTACTTTGTTGATGTACCAAGATTTATTATCCAAATTTAGTGGGATTATCCAAATTTAGATCACAAACTAAATACAGTCTAGAATTATAATTACTGGAGTAATGGCTAGAGATAACTATCTTAACATAAGAAAGTGTAGGAGTCTCAGTTACCAGGTGATCATAACATTGTACTTGAATGAAGCCCTAGATAGCATGCTAAGCTCCTCTCAGGTACCCTTTCACTTGATCTTTATATAACTGTATACTGAATGAGCTAACTTCGATGGGGGAGCAAGTAGAAAATTGGTTTCTTTTCTCCTTCCACAGTCTTCAGACTTGAGTTATCTTTTCCTATCTCTGTTTCAGTGACTTTTCCTGTAAATTCTATTATTTATTTCATTAAAAATCATGTTTTGGTTATTATGATTTATTTCCAAACATTTGAAAGTTCAAGCCAGTTTAAACCTTCAGTCTCACTTCTCATGTCTAATCCCTTCTGTGATGTGGAAATAAAAGCCATTGTTTTGCTCTTTCTCCATCTCTTCCTCTCCTCACTCTGCTGTTTCTGACTTTCCTTCTCCCGTGTGTTGAGGAGGAAGAAGGGGTGAACTTTTTATGTGACTAGGGCAGCTTTAATCCCTCCACTGGTGCCCTCTCTGTTGGTATCCACTATCCAAGTTCGTGCTTTCTTTCTTGGTTTGTGTTTGACAGTTGGTTGGAAATCCCACAAGGATTTTTGTCCTTGACAGGGACAACTTTTTTTTTTACACTGGTCCCCCTTCTCTAGCTCTTGCTTCTAGTACATCACCCTGCATTTTTTTTCCTGCTAGGTCTTCTGTTAGATTACCCAGCAGTCTTTTGTGACATACACTTAGCCCAAAGGAAATCTGTAATAGAAATGATGATTTTTCACCGCTGCCCCCTTTCCTTGCTAAGCTTTCACGGAATGACCGCTCTAGCCAGTCTCACCTTCCAAATTCCTGAGGCAGGAAGAAGTGTCAACCTCTGTATTCACATGCATACGGAAAATCTAAGGAACACATTGCAGTTTTATACAAGAATTCTTACCCTTCTGTCACCCGTGCTCTGATGCACTGGGGTAGGGCTGGGTTTCTGCAGCTCATGATGTCTTTGGCAGGGACACATCAGTATCTCCTTCTTGGGAGTCATACCCAATCTCAACTGATTCTCCTGGAGAGTCTCTCATTTAGATGGTTGGAAAGAGTCTACCCCTCATTGGGAGGAGGAGAAACGTTCATACTAGGCTGAAAATTCTCAACTTTACTCCCTCCTAAATATCTCCTGCCTTTCTTACGTAGCCTGTGTGGGATTAGGGTCAGAAGACTAGCCTTACCTTCCTTAGCAAACCGGTGAGCGTGGATGACATGCTCTTCTGCTATACTCATGAGAATTTAGAGGTGCTAGTTGCCTATTGTCCTCCATTTTGAGGCTTAAACTGAAATTCTGTGAGTGTAGGAAAAGCCATAATATACTTCCATATACATTTATAACACCCCCATGAGAAGGTAATAGTCCTCTTTTTGCTAATCCAAAGTAGCAAGTAATGGACTTTCATATCCAGCCAAGATCTAGCTGACTACAGAGTCTTAACTAATACACTAAATTTCCCCCTGGTTGCCACAGGCTTACTTTCAGACCTATGAATTAGTGCTGAATTGGCTAAATGTTAATTTTTTTAAAACATGAAGTCCTTCTGGTATTTAGGTAACTAAATATAAGATGTACAGAATGTTGAAGGCTGAGTTGTTGATATGTCATTTTAAAGTATAAACTAATTGCAGTTGTATTTGCTTTGTGCTAGAAATTTCTAACCAAGTATTTCGTGGTAAAGAATTTTACATAAATAGAATTGACTACAATAGTACATTTCTGTTTTCCAGTGAGACCTGGGAAGAATGTGCTCAAAGGGAAACCTGGGAAGAAGCAGCTCTTCGCCTGAAAAATGTCCACTTTGCCTCAGTGGTGAATTCTTTCATTGAGAAAGAGAATTACCATTATGTCACTATATTAATGAAAGGAGAAGTAGATTTGACTCATGGTTCAGAACCAAAGAATGTAGAACCTGAAAAAAATGAAAGTAAGAGAATTATATATAATAATGCATTTTTCTTTGTGGAGGACGTATCATTGGAAGGAGTATTACATTCTGTTGCCATATGAAGAGGATTATATTTTCTTCATATTTGTGTTCCCCCAAAATTCATATGCTGAAATTTGTTACCCAGGTGATACTAACAGGAGGTAAGGCCTCCTGAATGGGATTAATACCCTTATAAAAAAGACTCCAGATAGACTCCTCACCCCTTCCTCCATAGGAGGATTCAGAGAGAAGATGGTTGTCTATGAACCAGGAAATGGGCCCTTGCCAGATACCAGATCTGCCAGTGTCTTGATCTTGGACTTCCAGCCTCCAGAACTCTGAGAAAATAAATTTTTGTTGTCTGTAAGATGCGTAATCTAAAGTATTCTAAAGTAATCTATAGTATTACAGCAGTCCAAACAGACTGGACAATATAGATATGCTAAAATCCTGAGGAATATAAGAAACCAGCTGGTTTGGGTTTGTGTCCTGGTTTTTTCACTCTGCACTATGACCTTGGGCAAGTTATTTAATGTCTGGGCCTCTTTTCTCATTTGCGGCAATAGTAACCCCTTTATATGGGGTATTATAAGGATTAAATGAGTTAATAAACGTATAAACCTAGTTGACATAATAAGTGCTCAGTAAGTGTTCATTTTTTGTGTGTGTGTTTATTTTTTTTCCCTCAGGTTGTGATTTTTAAGAAAATTTTTTTGTGTGTATGATTTCCTCAGTTTTCTCATCTACACAGGAGAAATAATACCTTCCTTTTGCAGAGAATGATTACTCTGACAAAGCAGTTGTCTGTTACCTTCTATATTAATTGAACACTCTGAAAGCTTTAATGACAAAAACATTGTTCTAAGGGCTTCATGTGTATCCTCTCTCCATAAGAAACTAAGAAAGCCAAGCACAGTGGCTGATGCCTATAATCCCTCATACTAGGGAGAATAAGACAGGAAGATCACAAATTCAAGGCTAGCCTGGGCAGTTTAGCAAGTCCATGTTTCAAAAAATAAAAAGGACTGGGGATATAGCTCGGTGGTAAAGCACCCCTAGGTTCAATACCTTGTACCTTGTATAATTCAAGAAACTAAAGAAACAAATCAAAATCTTTAAATGCATGTATTTTTAATATATGGGTATATACATACACACTCCGAGAGGTCTCATGTACTGAACATCCCCTGTAAACATTTAATTTCTCCAAAATGAAGACATGGCAGAGAAGGGGAAAGGGAAGCAGCCACATACAGAAGAGATGTGTGCAAACAAGAGTACAAGAGGCCAGAGAGTGGCCAGGCTCACTCTTTTTATAACAATACACTATAGAGAACCTATGAGAAAAGCATTCATCCCTCTTAAAAACCTAATTGCCTCCCACTAGGCCCCACCACATAAAGGTTCCACCACCTTTCAGTTTCAGCATCACTATACAGGGGACCAAGCCTCTAGCATGGGATCATTTGTTAGATCCACTCATTCATATCAACTATAGCAATGGGTTTATTTGTAGTGTAATGATGCAGTCTCCTTCCCATGTTCCTCGGGTCCTGGATTTGGAGAGCCTACTTCAATTTACCATTTATTTCATCCTTCCAACAGCTGTGTGTTCATATTAGGAGAATCATTCAAACATTTTTTTAAATTTATTTTTTTGGAGTTAGATACAATACCTTTATTTCATCTATCTATCTATCTCTTTGTTTGTTTGTTTGTTTGTTTATTTATATGTGGTGCTAAAGAAACAATTCAAACCCAGGGCCTTGCAAATGCAAGACGAGCGCTCTACCACTGAGCCACAACTCCAGCTCCTCAAACATTTTATTTTCTAGGAGATGGGGGTAAACTCAGCACACATGCAATCTTTCACCTCACCCCACTCCAGGTACTGAGGATAGAACTCAAAGGTGCTCTACCACTGAGTTATGTATGTATGTCAGCTCTTTTTATTTTATTCTGAGATATGCTCTCACTAAGAATTTCAGGTATGTACCACCCGCTAGCTACAGACAGCTCTCTTGAGGATCAGTTAATTCAGTATCTGTAGCACATTATTGGGCACTCATCTCCCTTTCTCTGTCTCTATTCCTCTTGATCTCTCTCTAGTAGTTAGTGTGTAGTCATGGTGGCTAATCAACTCTTTCTGTATTTGTTCCAGTTTCATGGCTTCTTTGTTTCATGCCTTATTAGACTAAAAATACATAACCTGTATTTCATAGGCAGAGAAAGAAATATTTAGTAGAATAAAAAGCACTCATACAAAGGTAAAAACATGTAATCATAAAAAGTCCTATTTAGAACCTGGAGTGTACATCTTAATATAATAATATTTCTATGTTCACCTTTGTCAGAATAATCATTCTCTGCAAAAGGAAGTCATTGTTTCTCCTGTGTAGATGAAAAAACTGAGTATCTGTGCTTTTGTGTTATTTATTTCTAAATCATTAAAGAAAATACCATTCCCTAGAATCTTTTTCTAGGATTTCATGCATTTTAAAACTAACAAACACTGTTAGATCTTCCCTTTTTTAGTGGATTCTTTTAAATCAGCTCCCTTTGTATTTGTCTTTCTATAGAAAATATTCTAAGGCACAGTATTGCTCTGTGCAGCTTCTGTTAGTTGTTTTTTTTTTTAAAAAAAGATGGAAGAGAATTTAAGAATACTGTAATCTACCTTATTTTACAGGGAAAGAAACTGATCTATTTTAATGTAGCATATCCTATACTATATAAAGTGTTTTGCATTTTGAGACAGATATTTGAATAAACAATGAATAAATACTAAATCTGGGTTTATCATCATGTGGTATTTGTAAACTTCCTATTCAAATAACAATGTTTTACATGATCATTCTCTTCTTTAAAATATTCATTTTAAATGCAAATTGTATTTGTATAGTTAAGCTAATGCAGAATATCACTGTTGGAGTTTATTAATAGATCACTTTTAAGTTTAATTCATTTTTCTCTACATATAAATTAGCTTACTAACTAGGCACCATGGCACGTTCCTGTAATCCCAGTGGCTTGGGAGGCTGAGGCAGGAGGATTGCAAGTTCAAAGCCAGCCTCAGCAACTTAGTGAGATTATCTCTTAATAAAAAATAAAAAGGCTGAGGATGTGGCTCAGTGGTTAAGCAACTCTGGGCTCCATTCCTAGTACCAAAAAAAAAAAAAAAAAAAAAGCTTACCAAAATAAGTACTGCTTATTCCCTGTCAGGTAAATACATTGATTTGGTCTCTTTCTTTTCTAGGTTGGGAATGGGTTCCATGGGAAGAATTTCCTCCAGTAGACCAACTTTTCTGGGCCCTCCGTTGTTTAAAGAAGCAAGGCTATGATCCATTTAAAGAAGATTTGAACCATCTGGTAGGATACAAGGGAAATAATCTCTAGGTGCCAAGAAGACTCCTTGATTTTATTTTTTAAAAGACAAAAATAAGGTCTAGTTAGGGAATGAGGATACAAGGGAAATAATCTCTAGGTGCCAAGAAAACTCCTTGATTTTATTTTTTAAAAGACAAAAATAAGGTCTAGTTAGGGAATGTAAAATACATACATTTCAGAACAACTTCATTTTATCTAAAAATGTTCCATAAGATTGCCAGTTTATTTGCATTCTCTTAAATATCTGCTTGGGAAGATCTTTCTGAAATAGGTCATTGTAGTGTATTTCAGACACAGAATGTAGGATAAATAGGGATATTGTGGTTAATCTGCTTTCCATATTTATCTGTGATATTTCCTGTGGTTTGTCATTACAGTTTGCATGGTATAATTACAATGGAACTTACCTTATAAGTGTTTCAGTTCAAATTCAGATATAATTTAAATTCAAACAGTATATCTATAGCAGGATTTATTATGTTTGTTGATTTCTCTTTTTCATTAAAAAACCTTTTTTTGGTACTAGATTGTGACAACTTTGTAACTAAAGAGAACAGGATAGGCCAATAAGGCATATTTCCCAGGTTCCTGATTGAGAACCTAAACTAAGAGAAGTGAGACAAACCATCTAAGATCTGTACCCTGCCATTAACATGCATGTTGTTGTGAGTGTGTCACTTCCTCTGCTGAGATCCAGTAGGCTTATATGTAAAGTGAGAGTACTTTAGGGCAGTGGCTCTTAAACTGTGGTCTAGGTGGGTCCTCAAGAACCTTTCAGGGTATTCAAAGCCAAAGCTATTATTATAATACTAAGATATCATTTAACTTTTTCACTCTCATTCCTTTATGAGCTTACAGTGGAGTCTTGCATAGTCTGCTTGATGTGTGATATGGTTACAGACTACGTGTTAAAGCAGATATAAGAATCCTGCTTTTTAATATGAAGTCAGATATTAAAGGTATTTGCAAAAATGTATGACACTGTACTTACTAATGATTTTTTTGTTTTAGAAAAAGTTATCTTTCAAAAAATTATGTTAACATATATTAGGTTTTTATTTGAAAATGATTAATAAAAATTCAAATTATTTTGTTTTAATTTCTAATATGATAAATATCTCTAGATGGGGTAGATATAATAGAACAGTGTTTCAGTTGAAATAGAAATCTTACAAAACAAAACAAAAAATCCTACAAAAACAAAATCTCTTTAATTTTTAAAAGTATAATGGAGCTGTGTACAGTGGCGCATGCCTGAATCCCAGCAGCTTGAGAGGCTGAGACAGGAGGAATAAGAGTTCAAAGCCAGCCTCAGCAAAAACAAGGTGCTAAGCAACTCAGTGAGACCCTGTGTCTAAATAAAATATAAAATAGGGCTTGGGATGTGGCTAATGGCCAAATGCTTCTGAGTTCAATCCCTAGTACCCCCTTACCCTGCCAAAAAAAAAGTACAAATGGATTGAAAACCAAAAAATTTGAAACTTCTGGATTAGACCATAAGATCATATCCTTTATGAACCCACTTCTTAAAATCCTGTGCTTGTCTTTTAAGTTTACATTTGAATTTTGCGCTTTCAAAAGGTTCTGGTATTTCTGCTACACGGGAATCTTTTTCTAGTCTGTGAATATCATTTTTAAGTTCTTTTTTAAAATATTTTTTTGTTATAGATGGACACAATATCTTTATTTCATTTATTTTTATGTGGTGCTGAGGATGGAACGCTGTGCCTCACGCATGGGAGGGAAGCGCTCTATCACTGAACCACAACCCCAGCCCTTAAAGTTCTTTTTTTAATTGTTGCTTTTTCAGAATTTTACGTGTATATAATTTAACATTTATAAACCTCATTTTCTGTGAGTTGTAGCTTTACATATTTTTGATGTCAGAATGTTTGAGGAGTTCAAGTTTGATAAATGCGTATTCCTCAGCTTTAGACACACTGAATTTTGCACAATGGAAAGTGTCCATTTTTTTTTCTGTTTGAGTATATTTGTTGGTATATTCTTTGTCTAGTTTGGTTTATAAATGAGAACTCCTAGAGAGGGTTCTCAGATAATAAATGGCAGTGACTAAGAGGGTATCAGGACATGAGTGTCTAAACTTTGTGCATAAGGCCTCACATGAAGATTGCTATTCAGCTGCCAGGGAGCAGGTTCTTGAACCTGTCTTCTAACAAATACCCAGGTGATTTTGGCAAGGCTTGTGGCTACACTTTGAGAAATACGACAATTAAGATAGCAGCCATTGTACTTTGCACAAGTCTAACTTTCTTAATATGAGGTGTGCTTTGCTAAAGGCAGCTCCAGCTTACTAAGCACACGAAACTTTTGACACTTGTAACAAAATCACATTATAATAACTTTGATGAAATACCAACATTACTAATTACATTTCATCAAAAAGAGTACTCTGTGCACATAGAACTTAACAGGTTAGAATAAGACTGAGCAGAGGAAATTTGGAAAAAGTCCATTCTTTTTTATTTTTATTTTTTTGGTACTGGGGATTGAAGTCAGGGACACTCGACCACTGAATCACATCCCCAGCCCTATTTTGTATTTATTTAGAGACAGGGTCTCACTGAGTTGCTTACCACCTTGCTTTTCCTGAGGTTGGCTTTGAACTCCCGATTCTCCTGCCTCAGCCTCCCGAGCTGCTGGAATTACAGACATGCGCCACCATGCCTTAAAGCACTTAATAGCAATGCCTGAGAGTATTTTCATACTAATGTGAAACAACTGTGTTTTCAGTGACAGAGAAATGATTAACCCTCATTGTTGACTTTGTAACTATTCTATTTGACACACTTTTTTCCCTTTCAGAAATATTTCTTTTTTCAGACTTGCTACACACAATAGAATCAAAGGCAGGATCAGGAATACTCATTTTGATAAAAGTATAATGTTCGTGAGTCTTGGACTTTTCCTTTTAAGTACTCTAGGATCAAAGGTGAATGTTTTAGCATGGGAAAAGCAGCACACCAAAAGCATGACATTTCTTGCTTTTTTTTTTTTTTTCTCTTTTAGTTGAAGATGGACATAATACCTTTATTTTATTTTTATGTGGTGCCAGGGATTGAACCCAGTGCCTCACGGCATGCTAGGCAAGCACTCTACCCACCACTGAACCACAACCTGGCCCCTCTTGCTTTGGTTTTAAAAGTTTATGAAAACTTTTGATTACACTTCATGAGAGACCCTTGTGATCAACTATAAAAATTTTTATCATAAAATATAACATTAATCATAGTTATTTTCAATATTTTATTTTTTAGTTGTAATTGGACACAATACCTTTATTTATTTATTTATTTTTATGTGGTGCTGAGGATCGAACCTAGGGCCTTGCATGTGCTAGGCAAGAGCTCTACCGCTGAGCCACAACCCCAGCCACATAGTATATATCTATTTATTTGCTTTTGAATATTTTGCTCGTCTTTTCCATAACTCTTGGGAGGTATATTTTTACCTTCTTTTGATAAACAAACTTATTACAGTAACTGTTGAATTTGAAACTTGGTTCTTTTTCATTATACTTAAAATTATCTGGATTCATTTTATTTATTTATTTACTTATGTGCTTGTAATCTGTTTTTCCTGCTGTTTCATAAGTTCCAGGAAGGCAGGCTTACTCTTATTCAATTCCTTACCCTCAGCATGTAATGAAGTGCCTAAAGCATAAGAGGTGCTCTAATTTACAATAAATGAATGAATGATTGGATGGCACCTCTGAAGGCACTAAGCTACATCAGGTATGGCAAATATTCTTTCTCACTGACTGCTCCCAAAATCAGCCTAGGAAGCCTTTTCATTGGGAAAGGACACATAATTGAAACCTGTTCCATATCCCTGAAGTGCAGGACCTCAAAGATCTCTAATGCTAATATTCTTTGATTCCATGAAACAGAAGATATTATAGTTTGGATTGGAAATTTCCCCCCCGAGGTTCCTACGGTCCCTTGTGCAGCAAGGTTCAGAGGCGGGGCTTTTAGGCCATGATTATATCGTGAGGTTGCTGGCCTCATTGGTGGACTACTGGGAGGCGGGACCTAGTTGAAGGAAGTAGGTCATTGTGTGTAGATGTACCCCGGAAGGGTCCATCTTTTCCTCAACCCCTTCTTTTCTCTCTGCTTCCTGGCTGCCATGAGCTGAGCAGCTTCCCTTCCAAATGCCTTCTGCCATGATGTTTCTGCCTTGGTGTAGCTGTTCATGGACCAAATCCTCTGAAATCATGAGCCAAAATAAACTTTTCCTTCTCTAAGTTGTTCTTGTCAGGTATTTTGGTTACAATGACAAAAAGCTGACTAACAAAAGGTAAGGTAGCTATTTAAAAGGGAGATTCAAACAAAAGATTTAGGAAAAGTGTGCCTCTTTTAAGGAGTGTAAGAACCACTTTCCTTTAAAAGATCCTGAGATCAGTTGTTTATACAGGGGAACTCAACATGCAAATATACGTATAATAAAATGAAATGTAAAATTTTAAAAAACATGTCCAGGGGCTGGGGTCGTGGCTCAGTGGTAGAGCATTCGCCTAGCACATGCGAGGCCCTGGGTTAGATCCTCAGCACCACATAAAAATAAATAAATAAAGGTATTGTGTCCAACTACAACTAAAAAATAAATATTAAAAAAAAATATGTCCAGGTACATTGGCACACACTAAATCCCAGCAACTCAGGAGACTGGGGCAAAAGAATCACAAGTTTAAAGCCAGCCTAAGCAACTTAGCAAGACCCTATCTAAAAATAAAAAGGACCGGGATATAGCTCAGTGCTAAAGCACCCCTGGGTTCAATTCCCAAAAATAAAAACCAAATATCTCAGTAAGTTAAACATTCTTTAAACATTTAGTAATTTATATAGGCTCTTAGCCTATGTTATGTGCTGAATGAACTGTGTCTCACCAAAGATCACATGTTGAAGACCTAACCCCCAATATTTGAGAATGTGATTATATTTGGAGGTGAGATATTGAAAGAGGTGATTAAGTTTAAAATGAGGCCGTTAGGATGGGCTCTCTTCCATTCTGACTTTTGTCCTTATCAAAAATAATCTGAACACATACAAGAGTCCAGATGTATGTGTGTAGATAAAAGACCTATATGAAGATGCAGCGAGATGGCAGCCACCTGCAAACCAAGGAAACAGGCCCCACATGAAACCAACCCTGCTGACACTTTGATCTTGGACTTCTGAACTTCAAAATTGTGAGAAAATAAACTTCTGTTGCATAAGCCACCCAGTCTATTGTATTTTGTTATGCACCCTTTGCAAACTAATACAGGTAGCCTAAATCTCGCAGTTCTGTTCAAAGTATTATAATAGAATCAAAAAACATTCCTTCCATGTCTGCAATCCTGAATTGGAGTTTTGGCAACATCAAAGCTTTGAGAAGAGTTCAAATTTTTCCATTCCCTGGCATTTAAACACAGGGAATGGGAGGAATTTTTGCTATGGAGTTTTTTTTACAAGAAAACTTTACACATACCAGAAATAGAAAATAATACAGTGAACCCCCCACATACCTATAACCCATTCAACAAGTACCAACATTTGCCTTATTTACTTCATCTATCACCTTTCCATTCCTTTTTTCTTATAGTACTGACTTTCTTAATATTTTATTGACTGTATAATGAAATGGTGAAATTTATGTATTATAAATTAAAGCTAATTTGTATTGGTAAATACAAAGTAAACAAATTGAACTGAGGTAAAATATTTATGCTCTCAGAATTTCAAACCAGAATACTTGTTTTATGGCATACTAAATTGACCAATCTAGAAACAAGTTTTTGCAGACTTGTTTTCAATTCTTAGACATATACCTAAAAGTGGAATTTCTGGGCCATACCATTTAACTGTTAACTTTTGAGGAATAAACAAATGTTTACCAAAGTGACTGCCCCATTTTATACCACCAGCCTAACCCCCCACCTTTCTTTTTTTTTTTTTTTTTTTTTGCCACTGTGACTGTGACCAAAAGAACTGACAAGAATAATTTTAGAGGAGGAAAAGTTTATTTGGGGTTCATGGTTTCAGAAGTCTCACTGTTGCTGTGCCCAGGGCAGCACATAATGCCAAAAGGGTGTGAAGAGGGAAGTGGCTCAGGACATGGCACCAGGAAGCAGACACTGCAGACCTGGGACAAAATATAAATCCCAAAGGCACACCTCCCAGTGACCTACCTCCTCCAGCCACACCCTACTTGCCTATGTTACTACCCAGTTAATCCCAATCAAGGGATTAATGCACAAATTAGGTCAAGATTCTCTAGCCATTTTGTTTCTGAACTTTCTTGCACTGTCTCAGACATAAGCTTTTGGGAGACACTTCATATTAAACCATAACACCAAGACATCTTTTTGATCATATCACTGCTGTACATCCAACACCACCACCTATATCCAATGCTTTGTTTTCATCTTTCCATGCCCTTTAAACACTCTCTACTTCCCCTTCCCTCAGTCCTTGATAACCACCTATT
Source organism: Urocitellus parryii (assembly GCF_045843805.1). Lineage (NCBI taxonomy): Eukaryota > Metazoa > Chordata > Mammalia > Rodentia > Sciuridae > Urocitellus > Urocitellus parryii. Next base: position 39,380,327 of record NC_135532.1, on the reverse strand, counting down.
TTTTGCCTCTATGAATCTGATTACTACCTCATATAAATGTAACCATATAGCATTTATCCTTTTGTGACTCGTTTATTTCACTTAGCCTTAAGTCCTCAGGTTTCTTTCACACGTATGGTATGTTTCAGAAGTTACTTTTTTTTTTTTGGTAAGGCTGAATAATATTCAATTATGTGCCTGTGTCATATTTTGCTTACTCATCCAACCATCAGTAGACTATTATACAGATGCTCCTTGGTTTATGATGTTTATTCTAATAAACCCATTGTGAGCTGAAAATATTTTAAGTGGAAAATGTATCTAATACAGCTAACCTACAGAACACCATAGCTTTAGCAACACAGCAAACAGAATAAAGTTGCTGACAATCAGCTAACTTTAGATAAAAGGATTATCCTGGATTATCCAGCCTAGTATAATTGCAAGGATTCTTTAAACAGGGAAGAGTAAGTAGGTAGAACAGAGTCAGTTATGAAGCATGAGAAGAGTCATGGAATGAGGGTAACTTCAAAAACCTGGAAAAGAAAAAGAAACATCCAGAGCCTGCAGGAAAGAAAGCAACCCTATCCATTGATTATTGCCCAATGAAGCCTATTGATTATTGCCCAGTATACTGAGGTAAATCTGTGCTGTTAATTTAAGCCAACATGTAATGTGTTATAGCAGCAACTGAAAAGACAGTATCAAAAAAACTTAAAAAAATTCCTTTGAATGTATCCTACATTTTAAAAATAGTTCATATATAAAATATTACAACAGAAATCATATATACCCAGTAATTAAAAAGCAGATACATTTTGACATATTCCACGTAATGGGATATCTGCCAGCAAATTTATAAAGCACATATCCAAATGGAAAAATATTCCTAGTACTGTACCAACAAGGCAAGACTTTTAAAAAATTATTATCCATTCATAAAATATATTCCTAAAAGGAAAGAAATTCAATATCATGTTCTTAATTCTAGATAGCAAAATTATGATTTCTTTAAATGCTATGTTTTAGTCAGCTTTTGCGTCACTGTGATCAAAATACCATAGGAGAACAACTTATGGAATAGGGAAGATGCACTCTTCCAGGCACACTCCCCAGTGACTCACCTCCTTCAGCCATGCTCCACCTGCCTATAGTTACCATTCAGTCCTTTCAAACCTAATCAAAACGGTCTCAGCTCTCAATCATTTTACTTCTGAATATTCCTTCATTAACAGAAGCTTTGGGGGACACCTCATACTCAAACCATAACATGTTATTTTCTTTTCTAGAAATCAAAAGTAATAAAAAATTGAAAATACTGAATTCTCAATTCAAGATACAGGTTACTAACAAAAACATATAGCAGCATCTCGGGAAATGTTATTGTCATTTTTTAAAGAAAAGTATACATGTAGATTTTTCAAAAAATATTTTTTAGTTGTAGATAGACACAAAACCTTTATTTTATTTATTTATTTTTATGTGGTGCTGAGGTTCAAACCCAGAACCTCATACATGCTAGGCAAACACTCCACCACTGAGCCACAATTCCAGCCCCCCCATGTAGATTTTTAAAAAGAAAAATATTATATTACCTAATATTAATTGAACTAACTTTAGGTAAAATGCTAACAGTTTTCTCCTTTGTATTTCACTATATTTACTAACTGTTCCACAACAGAAGCTTAATTACATTTTACAGTGAGAAAAAGGACACACTAAAACTGACAAATCGGAAATAACTATACAAGTATCTTATTTAAATATGGAGGTTAACCACAAGTTAAGAGTGATTACTTTGGGGAATCTGGAATAAGATGAAAGAGTTAGTTTCTTTCTGTTCTAAAATCTTTCATACAATTTATTCTTAAAATCAGACAAGACTAAGGTAAATATTTTCAATTATTAAAAAGCATTTCTTCTAATACAAGTGTGGGCCTCTGAGAAACCTACCATTGACTGTAATTACTTGTTCAGATATATTCATTATATCATGTACATTTTCACTCCAGAATGCTATGTAAATGTTATAAAATGCCATTCGACTCACAACAATATCTTACTTACACTGAAAACATATTTAAATTAAAAAAGGAAACATATAAACAAAAGCAACTTTATTTACAAAAATTATAATAATTACAAACAGTACAAATTGAGGCAAGTTTTTCTTTTCTTGCAACAGAAGCCAAGAGACTTTACTTTCAAATGAGTGGTTTTATTCTGAAATATGATGCAGATTCAGTAATCCTCTGCTTTTTTAAAAAAATACCTTTTGAATAATTGCTAGAAGCCTATTAGTAATATGTACATGGGTCATTTGCCTCAAATCTTATTTCCGGAACTACTACATATAAATCCAGCACAACTGGAAGAGAACAAGGTAGGGCAGCACTGAACTACTGAATCATCTTTTCTTTAATAATAAATTTTGTTTAATCCCAAACATTTGTTCTAGTGGATTACAAAAAACGATGGGTTTAGGCTTTAAAAAAAAATCCACTTTGATTTTAATGTGCTACACAATTCCATCAGAGCCAATACTTACGTGGCTACTGCTTACAAGTAAGCAATTCACTTTCCCTGCTAGTGTTTAAGAAACAGAATTCTACAATATTCAATTCTGTATGCTGTCTCATGTTTTAATCAGAGTCACTACTACTACTTGAGGAGTCAGTTGACATAACTTCTACATCATCTTCATTTTCTTTATTATGTCCAGGAGGTTCCAACAAAAAGTCATTACTGTGATTTGGTGGTAACATATTCATTGACATATCATTTGACTGCCATGGATACTGCGGAGCAAGCACATCTAGAGAAAGAAAGAAGCATATAAGAACAGTTCTATTTGTAACTTATCTACTTCCTAATTATTCTTCCCTTAATGCAAATAATAATAAGTGAAGTTTTTAGGGCTCAAAATTAAAATACACATTTGGTCACATTAACGATGATCAAATTAAAAAAGATGAAGGAAAACTATGTTTTTAGAAACTAGGAACGTTTCTTAAAAAAAAACACACAACTAAAAGACTTCAAACAATTGACATATTTTTTCTTTTGCAAGACATTTACAATTACAACTCAAGTACTTCCTACATCTATATACATATTACATGCTATTATATGCAGAAATACTTATGTTCATCATTCATTTTTCTACATTATAAACAAATAATAAAATCTACACTAAAATTATATTTAATTTAGAATGAATGCTTTCTTAGAAGAACTGTTATTATAAATGATTCTGATCAAAAAGCAGTTGACTGACAATATGTGTATAAGAAATATAAGGAAAGGCCCAAGAAACATTGTATTTATGAAAATGAATAGAACACATAAATAGGTATAGCTCAAGACTAAAGAAAAAGAAGTCAAATGTAAGAGTTAAACAAGGGTGTTATAATATTAACTAGACAGGTATGCTAGTTGGCTTCAAATCTACTTTCCCTGGACTCTGAAACCATTTCTCTTCTGCCAGCTGCCACAATATCAAGTTTTGTCAGTAGAGGGCACCGGTGAGACAACCAGAGAACAGGGACTGGAGAGGGCGGGGGGGGGGGGGGGGGGGGGGGTCCCCCTCCCCTTTTCTTCTCCAGGCCTCAAGTCTCAGCAACTTTCAGTGGCATCCTTAAACGTGGTTTCCTGGTAGTTTTCACCATAATACCATAGGTGGATTCCCAGTTAAGTCTCCCTGGAACCTGGTGGGTAATTCCCTGCTTGTAAGTGCTGGTCTCAAAAACCTTATCTGACTTCTCTGCCACAGAATGACACAGCTGTACTAAAACCTCTCCTACTCTGTCCTTTCCTTAGGTCCTGTGTCTTGGGCCTACGTGAGGCAGCAGCTCCCCATGTCTGTTATTCCTGTACTTATTAAAAAAAAAAAAAAAAAAAAAAAGAAAAAACAGCTCTCTTGACAACTTAGAAATACCCTGCTATAGTTATTAATTCTTTCAATTTTCCTTCCTCAAATAACTGGTGTGGTTTGTCTCCAGTTACTAGATTGTAACTGGCATATAACCCAGTATAATCACAGTGAGAAAGATCAGGAGTACCTAAGATTAATATATGCACAGTTGCCCAAAATTTGTACTTTAGGTAGCTAAATAATGCATATAAAGCATTTTTAATAACGTAAGAATATCCTTAAAATGTAATGTTAAGCAAACAAAGCAGTATCTATAGCACTATTTTTAAAACAGTGCAAAGATCTAGGGATTTAAAAAAGGAAATAAAAATATTTAAAGTGACTGCTTCAGAAAGGATACATTTTTCCTTTTGACTTTTCCCACTTTACAATGTTCTGCTACATCAAACAAGTTATCTACAAAATATGTATTTATTATTCTATTTCACAACTACAAAAATAATGTTTAGAGCAATAACAATAAAAATGTAGAGGTCTAATGCCCGAGGAAAGTGGTGGAATATTAACAGATGAGAGAGAGAAACAGCTAAGACTAATTTCATAAGCTCCATGTAGAAATGAGTCTTTAAAATGGAATAGGCAGAGAGCAGGATAAACTGGCAGAGAACCAGCTATCAAAATAAATTGGTTAGAATCTCAAATGTTTGCAGTCAAACAGCCCATCACTGTCATCTCTGAAAAACATTAGTCTGTTAGAAAACATTCCTCTGATTAACATTACCTGGCAGTCGGCCTGCTGCAAGGGCATCTCCTGGTAAATGACCATTCACACCGTTAGTGGAAGGATTGTTCATCTGACCCAATAATCCACTTCTCATCTCTAAATCAGTTGGGTATGGTCTACGTGGGTCCCCTAAAAATTAAAGACTACTTTTAATTCAATCATATATAATTTTATATATAAATAATTGTATATAATTATTAATGTAAACAATTAATGTTTGTTGAAGTATTAATTTTCCTTGATCCATAATAAAAAACTCAAGCTACATTTTAAATTTTGGAATGAGGTCATCTTATCAATTGCCATTGAAAGCATAATAAAATACATGTTTTTGGTTTCTTCTCTGAATCTTCCCGAGAATACACCATTATCTATATGAAACAAAATGAGAAGATAGTCATTTTAGAAAACATTCCAAATGACAATTTAGGAAAATTATACTGCTCTCAATTCTTAACTGCGTTTTCCAGTTAAAAAAAAAAGATATATATTCTGAGGGAGAAGAAATCAGGATACTTTTAAGATAGGAAGGACTCAAATGTTTATTGGAAGGGCTGTCTAAATTAAAACCTTTTTCTATCTTTTTGATCTTGTCATTTAAAATAATTACCTAGTAGACTATCAGGAGCAATGCCATTCCCATTATGAAAGCATACTAAATGGCAGTCTGGGGTTGATAAAAACAGGGTCAGATTTGGACCAACTTTTTAGTAATGTTTCTTACCAACTCCAGATTACTCCCCCCCAAAATTGTATTTCCCTTCATGCTTTTATCATGGTAAAACATCAATTTCAGAAGTTGAGATAACACTCTTATTCCTCCAAAGAAGCTCTACCATAAATCTCTTATAGTTTATCCATGGCCAACGTAATTGCAGCTTGTTACTCTCTTTGCTGTTTCTAATTATTCCAGCTCTTTCTAGGCCTGTTGTGTTTGCTATTGGGTGCTCAGCGCTTTGTCTAAATTTAGCACGTAAGAGGGTTGAGATTGTCAGTTTCTCAGACTAGATTCTTTGTGAAATCCTAACGGCTCTTAAGAATTAGCTTCTGGCCAGGCTACGTTTTATAAGCATATAAATCTATTGCTTAAGAAACATCACATATTAACCTGTATTTTTTAAGTTATTAACTACCAGAGATTGAACCCAGGGGCACTTAACCACTGAGCCCCAGCCTCAACCCTTTTTAACTTTATTTTGAGACAGGGTCTTTCACTAAGTTGCTTAGGGCCTTGCTAGGTTGCTGAGGCTGGCTTTGAAATTGAGATCCTCCTGATTCATCCTCCCAAGCCGCTGGGATTTCTCATAAGCATGTGCTACTGTGCCCTGCTACTTTAAAAAAAAAAAAAAAAGAGAAGAAATACAGTTACTGGTGTAAATGGCTTTATAGAAAACCAAATTTAGAAGACATATATTATTTATAAGACATTAAAGATATGAAAACATCTTCATTAGCAGATGTTTTTAAGGATAAACCCATTTTGGATTTAAATCTACCTTTGTATTCAGACTCCTAAAAATTTTCAAAACCACATACAACTAGTAGAAGTATTTTTACCTGGAACCCAGGTCAGTGGGGCACACACGGCATTGCTTGCACTGATCCTATGTGCATACTTAATTATTTCTTCAGAGGAGATAGCACCTGAGGGTGAAGGGGACAATGTGACCATTTAGTCTAATAAACATACAAGTTTAGAAATACATGTACAATAGTCACATATCATACTTAAAATATCTGAAAATAGAATAATCTCAGCTAGCTGCCTTCCCAAATTTTATTTACAGACATATGCACATACATATGCATGTTATCTTGAGTAATCTTGTTCCTTAGTTTGAGTAATACACAGTTACACATAGTTTCAAACTAAGGAACAAGATTACTCATTCAGCAAAATCAACTGACAGAAACAAATTTGGGAGAATAACTATGATAATGCTCAATAATTTAATTTCAATTATTAACTACCATCAAATATCATTACTCTGGAAGCAACAGTGGATAAAAATTAAATTGAGAAAACAGTGTTTCATTTCCCAATGTCATCTAAGCTATGAAATCAGCAGACAGTTCATACTATTCTTTGTGATTAACATGGCTCTAAGCTCTGAACAGACCCAGAGAAAAGTATGCAACATATTTATTAGATGAAAAGTTAAGTTGCTGAATATGTATAGCATAACCTAATTTTTTATTTTTATTATATGTGCATGTGTGTATTTGCATTTTTATTATACATATTCACAGATCTAGGAAAAAAATCTGGAAATACACACACCAAATATCATCAGCAGCTACCTCTGAGAAGTTAGAGCAACTTACTTTTCATTCTATAAACTTTAGATCTGTTTCCATTAACAAAGTAACTGTGTAAGTGTATGAAAATTTTGAGGACTAAAAATAACTCAAAACTATGGACTAGATTTCAGAAAGTTAGTCTCAATCACCTGTTTTGGAGATTTGTTTCCTACTAGAGAAGCCTGGCCCATCTCTCACAGTATATTAGCTATTTTTTTCATATGTAACAGTCAGAAAGTTAGTTCCCAAAGAAAGAGGAAAGAAAATTAGACAATAAATCTGAGGTGATTAAATGTAAATCAAGTTTACAAGTCACGAAAGGCAAGTAATTTGACTTTTTTGGAGGGGGTACTGGGGATCAAACTCAGGGGCAATTGACCACTGAGCCACATCCCCAGCCCTATTTTGTATTTAGGATTGCTTAGTACCTAACTTTTACTGAGGATGGCTTTGAATTTGAGATCCTTCTGCTTCAATATTTAAAGAAAGAGAAAGAGGGATAACAAAGTGGGAGGCCAGGGCAGGAAGGCTCTCTGGGCTCCTACATCACTAAATATGGCTTACATCTCAAAGCTGTTGCTAGCTCTGACTTCAAAATATCCCAATATAAATTGTCCAATGGACATTCTCTTTCATTCTCTCTATCCTGCCCTCCAAGATCCAATTCAAATCCCACTTCTCATTTCCTTCTCAACAATTTTATACACCATTTATTGTACATTTGCATATACAGCCATAAATTGCCTTCTATTATTGTTTCTTATCATCTGATGTGATACTTCTACCTCCCTAAGGATGCTTCCTACAGTGGTAGAATATCACACACTTTAAAATGAAAACTTATTGGGAATCTTTTCAACAGCAGCAAATGATTACCAGTAATATTCTCATCAGCTTCTTGAAACAAGTACTCGGTTTCTCAGGTCATCCAGTCTTGCCATGGTACTAACCTTTTCTTGCTTTTTCTATTGACTTGAGTTTCTCTTTTGCTTGGTAAACAGCTGTTGCCTAATTTAAACAACATTAAAAGAAGTATGATTTATTTTCACCTTTGTCAGGCATAGTTTTGGGCTTAATTCACAAGATCAATTATATTCACTGGAAAAATCTGCTAAATTTGAAAATCCCCCAAATTTATTCTTCATATTCTGAAACACCACTTGATATCATTTAAGGTAGTTATATTTACTATAAGAAATATTATATTCATGAACCAGCCTGCCACACACAAATAGTTGTTAGAAATAAGGTGTAAACTGAATGATTTGCTAATTTGTTTTGTCATTTATCATCTCTGCAAAAGAGACACAGATCATGCATTTAAAAATTTCTTATTCTTGGGGCTGAGGATATAGCTCAGTTGGTAGAGTGCTTGCCTTTCATGCACAAGGCCCTGGGTTGGATCCCCAGCCAAAAAAAAAAAAAAAAAAAAAAATACACACACACAGAATTCCTATTCTTGCACCTAATTGAAGGATAGATGTTAAGTTTTTCTAGTTTACAAACAACATTCTTGGATTAATTTTCTTACTCATTTATACATCACCTCAATATTTAATGACTGTCATCACAAAAGCAATACCTCATCACCCAAGGTACACCAACAGACAAAATAAAGTTAAGCTAATATATGCATATCCTCAGCTACAAACACTGTGGTTAAAAGTTATGAAGTCAGGGGCTGGGGTTGTGGCTCAGCAGTAGAGCGCTCACCTAGCACGTGCAAGGTGCTAGGTTCGATCCTCAGCACCACATAAAAATAAATAAATAAAATAAAGGTATTTTTAAAAAGTATGAAGTCAGAGAGATCTAGGTTTAATTCCCTTCTCCTTTTTTAGCCTCATTAGGCAAATTACTCATTTCCTGTTTTTCTTCATTTGAATACTGGCATAAATTGTTACGAAGATTGAGATAATGCATATAAAATGAAAAGAATAGGGACTAATACCTAAGTACTCAATTTGAGTTGCTATTAATTATCTAACCAAAAAAATCCATTCTCATGGTACTTGTGCACATAATCATATTTTCAGAAATCGAATCAAAAGAATTAAATCCAAGCTAGGCATGGTGGGGTGTGCCTATAAATCCCAGCAACTTGGGAGGCTAAGGCATGAGGATCCCAAGTTAGAGACCAGCCTTAGCATTCAGTGAGACTCTGTCTCAAAATAAAAAGGGCTGGGAGTAGAGCACCCCTGAGTTCAATCCTAGCATATTAAAAATAATAATAAAAGAATATAATCCAAAATTCTGAAAAACCCTTTATCTGCAAGGATATTCCTCAAAACATTTGTTATAACACAAATTTAAAAACTAAACAAAAAGGATATAATTATATGGAAAATGAACATTCAAGTTGCAAGAAAAAGTACTTGAAAATCTGTCAGCACCCTGCTAATTACAATAAGGTAAAATACCAAATACAACTGAAACTCAAAGGAAATAGGTCAAACTGTGAATGGTGGCATTATACAAGCTGTGGGATTAAAGGTAATTTTTCTTTCTTTCCAGTTTTCTGTACTTTTATAATTTCTTTTGATAGTCAAATATTACTTTCAAAAGAAAAACAGATTTCATTATAGACATATTTTTTTAAAAAGCATGAGGGTGTTTCTTCAGTAGGGTTGGTTAAGTTATCCCTGAACTGCTCAGACTACATACTGGAATCTGTTTTGACACATTTTTGAAGGGGTTCGACAGTGATAAGAATGCCAGCAATGACTGATCCATATGAAAATCAAACTCAGCTGTTTCTGTATTACCATAAAATTGCAATTCATTAGTTAGTATTTAGTGAACAAACTGGACCAATAATAGCAAATAAGGTCTGGGTTTGTGGCCCAGTGGTAGAGCACTTGCCTAGCATGTGTGAGGCACTGGGCTTGATTCTCAGCACCGCATATAAATAAATAATGTAAAAATCTATCAACAACTAAAAAATATATATAAATAATAATAGCAGCAAATAAATTGCCTCTTCAAAATAGTAGCCAAGAATAGCAAAGGAAAGATTAAACATCTTTCACAGATTATCTAAATCCCACCTGGTTTAAGATAGAAGACCAAATCAATTAATGTAAATTTATGAAATTTATGAAAGTAGTACATATTTTACTGATTTTGAAATATTTTAAAAACTGCAGATTTAGCCTGTTAACAATTAAAACTTACATTAGACCAGGATAAAAGTAAAACTTCTCATTTCTACAATTCAATATTATGAAATCTTTAAATCATGAAAATGTAGTTAGAAAGTAACAATTTTACTACTAATTTTCAGACTATCTGAAAATAGTAAGTATAAAAGGAAATGATAATGGCCTTTACTCACAGAATGTCACTTTCAGACTTCGAAAGTCAAGGTTTTTGCTCTTCAGAATACTTACAATAGAGCTATTTTTCAGAAATAAATTAATAACATCCCTTTCTCTTTAAGAACCAACTGCCAACTTACCAGTATTTGTTCTGCTTCCTTTAGTTGTTTCTGTAGTTGCTGAATATCACTGTCTCTCTTTTCTACTTCTTTTTCTAAAACTTGCATTTCATGATGGATTTTCCCCTGATTAAGTGCCAATTTCATTAGTTCTTGAAATTCCCCATCCCGGTGAATTAATAATTCCAGGACCTGTCATGTAATAGTTGACTGAATCAGACAATAGAAAATTGAAAGGCTACATTTCACTGAGACAAAGAATCCATTCCTGAATTAGCCAGACTATAAAATTTTAACATCTCTGAAACAGTATGTTAATAATAAAAATAGCCTACCAATGATTATTTTGGGAAGCAGATTTAATATCAAGATTTTCTACTTTTTCTGATCTTCTTTCACGCAAAGTAAAACTAGTCTTTCAGAACTAGCAATATGCCAAAATAAGCAGGTTTATTTATTTCCCAGAGAAGAAAAAAAATTTTAAGTTTATTCTTTAAAATACAATGTAATGATGGGCTGGGGTTGTGGCACAGTGGTAGAAAACTTGCCTTGCTTGCATGAGGCACTGGGTTCGATCCTCAGCACCACATAAAAATAAATAAAGATACTGTATCCATCTACAATTAAAAAAATATTTAAAAAATACAATGTAATGAAGTTCTTCCATTATTTGGTATTTGAGATGATTTTAGGTGGCACCAAGAACTTACTCTTATAATTATACTTTGTATGAATATATATTAGAAAAAAAAATAACTGCTTAGGATAAATATGGTCTAAAAAAGAGTAATTTCAAAGTACAGTAATTATGTGCATAAATAGGTGCTAAATGGATAAGGCAAAAGGCTATGAAGGTTAAAATGCATAAAACAGAAAGTCTGGGGTTCAATTTCTAGTCTCTCATTTACTAGCAAGTGTGACTTAGGAAAAGTCACCAACTTCTCCAAGCCCGAGAGACTTTACCTCCTCAGACTTACCCCGCTTAGAAAAAGGGATAAACTAGTAGTACCCATCACATAAGTTATTTGAGAACTCATGATATAAGGGTCTCTGTTAAGTATACAGAGAGCTTGGCAAAGGCTAGTTACTGCCATCACTACCTATTACAGAATTAAGATGCAAGTCTTACTTTATTTAATAAAACCTCAGAAAGGAAATGGCTATCAAAAATCCAAAATCAGGGCTGGGGATGTGGCTCAAGCGGTAGCGCGCTCGCCTCGTATGCGTGCGACCCGGGTTCGATCCTCAGCACCACATACCAACAAAGATGTTGTGTCCGCCGAGAACTAAAAAATAAATATTAAAAATTCTCTCTCTCTCTCTCTCTCTCTCTCTCTCTCTCTCTCTCTCTCTCTCTCTCCTCTCTCCTCTCTCACTCTCTCTTCAAAAAAAAAAAAAAATCCAAAATCAGGGTTGGAGCTGTAGCTCAGTGGCAGAGTGCTTGCCTTACACATGTGAGGCACTGGGTTCAATCCTCAGTACCACATAAAAATAAACAAATAAAATAAAGGCATGCTATCCATCTACAACCACCCCCAATAAATAAATAAATATCCAAAATCAATTTTTAAACTATTTTTAAAAATTCACTGAAGACTAATATCTGCAGGCATGCTTTTTCAAGTTACTTTTGACATCAAATTCCTCTCATTTTAAAGAACCTCTACCAATAAAAGTCAGAAAATTAAGCTGCAAATTCTATTCATGTATTAAGAATATTTCAAATAACAACTTAAAGCTTTTTCTGGGGTAAAAAATAAAATAAACTATAGTATCTAGTAGACCAATAATTTCCATTTTTCCCAAGTCACAGGAGGTAAAAGCTAAGTTTCCATTTCTATCAAAGCAAATAGTACACATTAGTTCCATGACAACTTTCAAGAAGTTTACAGTTTGACCTAATTTGTATGCTACTAGAGAAAAACATTCTCTCTTCAGTTTGCTCAGCAGGGAAAATTTATTCAACTAAAGTCAGAAAACCCAGGTTCTAGTTCCACTTCCCATAACCACTAGTTCATTTGTTCACCCTGGAGCTCAATCTTGCAGGAGGTTAAACTGAAGATCATTAAGATCCTTTCTAACTCTAAGGTTCTATATGAAATTATAAAAATTCAAATAAAACAGTGGCTAGAAAACTCTCAAATGGGTATATGCCTCACTAACATTTACAAGTTTCAATGAAAATAACACAGTAATCCATAGTCCTAAGTACAAGAAAACAATTGGCAGAATTGCTACTCCTTAAAAACTTTAAGAAGGTTAGTGCTGATTATACAGGTCTTAGTTCTATTTTGATTGCATTCTGAACAATCTCTGTGTGCCTGATTCATAGCAAGCATTTAATAAGTGCCTAGGAAATAAAGTCAGGACTTAGATTTCATTTGCTGCACACAGGGGTTGAGGTTAAATTCCTACTTAATCTCATAGGTATTTATTAAAAGACTATTTGAAATGAGGTATCTTAATACAATAAATGTGTTTAATCTTTTCTTTTTCTAAAAACAAAACAAAAACCATAATACTGCATCCCTAAGGTTCTCTCACTTGTGGCCTTATCTGAATTCCCTCTCCCCTCAAAGAAAACAGGTTCTCTAACACTACTCTATTGAGTCATCAAATTTCTCTGCCCTCAAAGCATGCTGAAAGATAAAACAAAGATAATCATGAGGCAGATGATGGGGAAGTCTATTATACCGTCTATTATACTGTCTCCTCTTATATTTTTACCTCTTTTTAAAGAAGGTTAATCTTCCCCATTAATTTTCTGTTTAAAATGACTGTGGGGAAAACATAAATTTTATTATTCCTTTAAACCTCCTAAAACATTTCAGAATCAGAAAAAAAAATCTTTGCACTAAAGAAAACTGGAAAGTATTAAAAAAATAATAAAAACTACCTGTAAATTCAACACTCACAAAATAACCTGTATTTACAGTTGTATGCTCTTGTATTTCCATTCATTTTCAAGTTGCATTAAAGGGAATCATGCATACAATAAAGAGCTAAGTTTATGAGAACATTCCTTTTGATTTAACAAATTATTTAAATTTCTATTTAACAAATCTTTGTTGGCTAATTCAAAAGACAAAATAAAAATCTATAACTAGAATTATAAGGGTAAATAATAAAATATTTTTAAGCACAATTAAACTTATGTGATATAAAGGAAATATTAAAGGTTTCAAGAAAAACCTTCTGTTCCCACACAAAGTAACCAAAGATGGGAAACAGAAATTCTCTCTCTCTCTCTCTCTCTCTCTCTCTCACACACACACACACACACACACACACACACTCTTAATTAAGAAAGAAACCACCTACCTGGTTTTCCTCTCCAGACTGTAACAATTTTTGGTTTCTTGAAATAGCCAGCATTTCTATAAGTTCCCTAAAACAAAAACCAAAAAAAAAAAAAAAAAAAATTGGCAAAGTAAATACAATAGAAATTTCCTTAACTGCTCTCAAGCCAACAAAGTTGGTTCAATGTACTCACAGCATGCTGGACACTCATGGCTGCTGCCCTGTAGTGACTATGTCTTACCAGCCGCACTGAGCTCTCACCAAGATTTTGGCTGTGTGTGTTAACTTATTTATACAAGTTTTACTTATTGCCACAGTTATATATATCCATTACATAAATGCCAATAAAATACGACTATGAATAGAAAGAAGCCTTTCCATTAAACCTAAGCTGAATGCTTATAAAGATTCGACAGAGGTTTGCAAAGGACAACTGTGAAGAACCAGGGAAAAGTCAGAAAAGCTCAAGGAAAGTCTGCCTGATGAAAGGCTAAATTCTCATTTCCCTTCAAAGAAAACCAAGTAGAAAATGTGGACAATGCATTATGAGTGGAAAACACCTACATCAGAGGTCTGCAGGCCAAATTGAGCAAGCTGCAGTTTTTGTAAACAATGTTTTCTTGGAAGACAGTTATGCCTAGTGACTTATGTATGTCCTTGATTGTTGCCCCTCTACAAGGGTAGAGCTGAGTAGTCTGCAGGATGGACCATATGGCCTGAAAAAGAATAAATACTTACTATCTGACCCTTTACCAAAGAGCTTTCTGACTCCTGTCTTATATGAAAGATAAGCAATGAAACATAAGTTTTTGTTTTAAAGTAAAACAAAGCAATTAAGGAATGCATGAATCATTTTTTAATGATTCTCCACTTTAACTGAATTTACTAGCTAAACATCCACGAGGTAAGAAGGATGCTTACATATAACAAAACTCTCAGTGGTAGAGCCTTGCCTAGCATGTGTGAGGCACTCGGTTCGATTTTTAGCACCACATATAAATAAACAAAATAAAGGTCCACTGACAACTAAAAAAAAAAAATCTTTAAAAACTCCATCTTAATAGATATGCCAATTTTCCTATATGAAAATTAGTATGAAATTAGGAAAAATGTAACAGGTGATATTTTGTATTACTTTCAAACTTTCTGATATTTGGGAGTTTTCAAAATTATGTGAGAGAGGACAGCTTCATGGCTACCTACCTGACACTGCTCTGGTTAGACCTAGTGTTTGAACCTTCTCCTTAGCTGCCACAGTATTTTTACCTGCCTTCCTTTCCTGCTAGCTTCATACCATTTTTCTGACTGGTGCCAAGTAAACTGAATTCTCTCCACTACTTCCCCATATCATTGTGTATGAATTAATTAATGAGTGAAAAAAGTGGATATGGAAATGCAAAGTCTTCATTCATTCATCTACTCATTCATCAAATATTTATGTGCCAAGCATTTGCTTGATGCTTAGGTTATAAAAATGAACAATAGTACTTAAATTCTAATACAGAAGACAGAAATAAAGCCAGAATGATAAAAGTTGAATAGAAAATAAAGCAGAGTGTTAGGTGAGTTGGACACTTAAACTGAATGGTCAGGGAAGGCCTCTCTAAGGGAATTTTTTTTTGAGGCAAGATATGAATTAAATGACAGGAGCCAGCCTTGAGCTCTGGGAGGAAAGAATACTGAACAGAAGACACAGCTAATTCAGTAGCCCAAAGATCCTCTGAACACTGAGGAGAGGGATACTAAGTGAAAAAAGGTAGGTTTGTAGGACTTTATAGTCATAGTACTGGTACATGACTAGTGTTTCACTCTGAATGCAAAGAGACACTGGATCATTTTAAACAAGGAAAACTGTGACCTGGTTTATACTTGTAAACAACCACTGAATTGACCGTAATAGGGCCAGGATGGGAAGCAAGTTAGGTATTGCAGGCAAAGATGATACTAGTTTTGACTAGGGTGTAACCTTTAGGATTTAGTAATAAAAATGGGGAGAACACGGACAGATTAGGATATAATTGGAAGGCAGAGCTGACAGAACTTGCTGATAAATTAAAGTGACATTACATGAAGAATTATATCAACCTTTTGCTGGACCCCAGAGATGAGTAATAGATGATAACTTCATAAGAGGTGCTTTCAGGTACAGTAGTGGTAATTAGGGAAGGGAGAGTGTAGTGGGAAATGGAGAATAAGTCTTTTCCTGTTTTTCTTGCAAATCTGGGAGTAAGCATTTATAGAAAGTCTTCCAAGGGCTCACCTTAGGCATAGGAGTCAGGGGGTAGGGGAGCTAAGATTTAGTGCTGTTCCATAGCAGTCCCTAGGACAAAGAAAAAACTTCTGTCCTCCTTAATTATGAAAACAAGCTGAAGGAACTTCCCTGCCCATTCTCTGGTTATAGGTGTGAAGGTAAGAGCCCTGTCCTGACACAGAGGAAGAAGGTCTATTCCTGGCATAACAAATTAGAATCCAGAAACCTTCCCCCAGAGACTATAATTAACATAGAATTTAGAGCCTATTTTACTGGTGGCACTACACTTCAAGTAAATTATAGGTAAATAATTAAGAGCCTGGTGTGGAAAACTCAGGACTCCTATCAACATGGTTTCTAAAGGACAGTAAAGAATACACAGTAACAATGTCCTTTACTTTTCATTATCAGCTATAGATATCAGCTGTAGATAAGCGTGATATCCTTTTCTATAACCAGCAGTACAATGGATTTGTTTACACCAGCATCATGATGACCATATAAGTAAAGTTTTGCATTACAATGTTAGGTAATAAATTTTTTTCTGCTCCATTATGGTCTTATCAGACCACCAGTGCATATAACCATATTCAGTCCATCTGTGGCTAAGGTATTGGCACTTCAGCTCATTGGACAATGGTACTCTACCAAATATCATTTTTAGTAGGAAAGTGATATGAGATGCCCTTTTAAACACACAATCTAATATTGGTTATAACAGAAGAATAAAATACAGAAGTATGAAAGCAAGTAAAACTGTTAGGGGCCTGCATGACAGTGGGATAGGAATGAAAGGGCAAATCTGGAAACAGAAGTAATGCAATTTAACAACCATGTTAAAATAAAGCCGTTAAGAAAGCCTCCAATTTGAAAGGTTTATCGTGAAAGGTAAACGAATATGGACAATGACATCCCATTTATCTCCTATCTCTGCCACACAGGCAACACTTCAGCCAACACAAACAACTTTAAATTCCACCACGTCGGGCAAACTCATGTTTCCAGGCTTCGGCACTTGCTGTGCCATCTCCCTGCCTCCTAATGGGTCTGGCGAACTCTTCCCAAGCAGTCCTTTCCAGGAAGTCTGCCCTGACCACGGCCGGAGCAGGTACCCGGTCCCTGTGCTCATCTTTCTTCTAACAACAGCCCCTGTGCCCGTCCTTGTTTACACATCTGTCTCCCTCTTGACACTGAGCACCTCCACTGCCGGAACCTGCTCTATCTGGGCTCTCAGGCCGGAACATTACCTCGAAAGGACCTCCAGGTCTTCAAGAGCAGACAACAGCCGCTCCCTCGTGCTGTTACCGCCAGACGATACCGAGCCACCCGCCAGCCTTTCTTTCTCCTTCTCTCCACTCGAAGAAGCCGCCATGTTCCAGCGGGCCAGTAACCGAAGCATGCGCAATATGCGCTGGCGCCGCGAGAGGCACGCTGGGAAAGCGGAAAAAAGGATCGCCGAGGCGAGGGGTAGAGAGGCCAGGCCAGAGCGCCCTCTTTGCTTCTGGAGGTGCACTGCGGGCGCCGGCGCCATCTGCTGGTTTAGGGAGGGCTTCTTGGATCTAAATTCTGGGAGTAATTGCTGGACCAAAACCAGGAGACAGCGTGGGCTGGTTCTCCTGGGACTTCTGTTTTTCCAGCAGCAATAAGAGGTTTCTGATCAACAGGTTTTAAGCATCTTAGGGAATTACTTAATTGTCTACCTTTTGCGTCAGTTTCTTCATATGAGATGGGTCTCCTCCGTATTAACCTCTCTTCAGTCTGTAACTCCATCATGTTATTCCAACCCTCCTGTTGGGCCCCACTGGGAGGCTGCGGTAGGCACCTTAGAACAGGAACCATGTCCCCTCCACCCCCCAGGAAAACCCAGGTGGCATAAAATTTACCGTCGTTAACCATTGTAAATATAGTGCTAACTGGGTATTAAAGACATTCCTACTGTTAAGCAACCATCCATCCCCAAAACTCTTTTTTCATTTGTAAAATTGAAATTCTATACTCATGAAACACCAGCTCCCCTATCTAACCTCCTTACACCCCCTAGCCACTACTCTATGAGTCTGACTACTCTAAGAACCGTGTATGAGTGGAATCACAGTATTTATCTTTTTCTCACTGGTTTATATCACTTAGCATAATGCCCTCAAGGTTCATCTGTGTTTCAGCATGTGTCAGAATATCCTTCCTTTTTAAGTTTGAATAATATTCTATTGTGTGTGTATGCATGCACGCGCATGCACACACACATACACTCCATATTTTGCTTATCCATATATCTGACAATAGACACTAAGTTTGCTTCAACGGGTATTTTGTGTGTGTGTGTGTGTGTGTGTGTGTGTGTGTGTGTGTGTGTGTGTGTGTATTCATTCCTGGGAATGGAACCACCCAGGAACACCCTACCACTGAGATACATCCTCAGCCCCAACACCCATTTTTAATTTTGAGACAGGGTCTCACTAAATTGCTGAGGCTGTCCTCTAATTTACAATCCTTAGGAGTCACTGGGATCATAGGCATGCACTACTGGCCCTGTCACTTCTGTGATTTTTATGATTCAACTCTGTACCCATACCTCTCCCAACAAAATGTTTTGATCATTGATGGATGATTGTTCAACTGAATGAGTCAATATAGTATGTGAGTGGCAGTTAATGAAAAATGTAAATAATTGATACAGCACCGATTTAAAACCAGAACTGGGTGTCAAAGCTAAAAATACACTTAGCACACTTTTCCTGGGGAGATCAATGAAGTAGGGAACTTTCCTTACCATGAAAACCCAGAGTTACAACTCTATTGAGAGTTAGGGTTTCTGCCTGGGCTATGTTGCTGTTATAAAAGACAAGATGAAGATGCCACCTACAGACACAAGTCTCACCCTATCATCTTTCATTTAAATGCTGACTCCTTCTGAGCACCTATAATTGACAGTTCCCTAAGGGACTCATTGCGTAAATTCGCTCATGGTAACAGCTGCATAATCCAGAATGCTAGTTTATGAAAATGAAAAGTAATAATACTAAGCACATTTTTCTCTTAGACAAACCTATATGGGAAAAGCCAGTTATCACTAGCATGTTGTCTAATGAACTTGAATGAGAATAAATGAAGACAGTTTAAAAAATTAATGATGCAGTAATTAGTCCATGTATCTTCACAGTGCATGGATATTTGTGTTAAGGAGATGGAATGTTTGGGTTCATAGGTCAGGTGCCTTCTCCCCTAAACAATGCAAAAGACCCATAGACACCTTTTTTTGCTGACCATCCCCCGCTTCTGCTCTGAGCCAACTCCACTATTAATGCAGTCAATTCTCAGGCAATGGAATAAATTAAATACAAACTTATTTAATTTGAATTGCATTCTGAGCATTATCCTACCAGTATCCTAGTCAATAATTTCTTATGTTAAGTTTCCAGGATGCCAAACTCCTACAGTATGAGTTGGTTTTGTTTACTCAGTTCTTACAGGCTCATCTTGGACCACATTTCTTGCAGAGGGAGAGAAGAGATCATATTGGTATAGCTTCCACATAAAAATTCAGGGCAGGGTCGAATCAGTTATGACCAATTACAGGTGCTACTTTGCAGACAGTGAGGATCAGTATATGGAGGATGTATGTGTATTATGAACTCCAGGCCTCCTCAGATTTATTGCAAATTCATCTGCACACTGAACAGTATCTACAGACTGAAAAGTAACAGCATCTCCCACAAATAAACTCTCATGCAATTTGCACAGATCCTGGTGTGATTAACAAAATTTTAATTATTTTGTTAAGCATTCCTGAATTCACAGTAACTTCAAGTATAAAGTATTAATCTATACATCCAAAGAGGATGCTAATCCCTTCTTGTGAAAATTTATTTGTTTAACATGCCAAGCACTGCTTTAAGTACTTTAAAATATTAACTCATTTAGTTTTCATAACACTCTTATGAAATAAGTACATTTATTATCCCTGTGATTCAAATAATGGAAGTGGTGGAAAAGAGATTCAGAGACCAGCTGAGGTACAGTGAATGAAACCTGGAGTCTATGCTATTGATTGATTGATTGATTGATACTAGGGATTGAACTGAGGGGCACTTAACCACTGAGCTACATCTCTAACCCTTTTTATTTTTTATTTTGAGACAGGGTCTTGCTAAATTGCTGAGACTGATCTCAAATTTTCAATCTGCCAGCCTAAGCCTTCAGAGTCTCTGGGATTTTAGGCATCTGTCATGCCCCTAGCTGTCTGTCCTCTTGGTTATTCTGACCTCTTTTTAATGAAAATACGTCTTTATGTACTGAGAAAGGATTGGGAACTTCTCATCCAAATGCAAACACTGTCAAATGCACAGCTTGGTATTCTGAGGGCTGGGGGGAAAAGCTACAAATAGTTGGTAGAGAGTTGGGGGTGCAAGCAGAAACTCAACCAGACCAGTCCCTAAGAATCAGCAAGATAGACAGCTGCATCCAGTATAAGTTTTTTGTTTTATTTTTAACTTTCTTCAAATACATGTACACATAGTTTAAAAGTCAAATTGTTCAAAAAGCTGGCAGTAAATATTTTAAATGTTTTCTCCACAAAAAAATTATAAAGATTTATGGAGATATCGGTAAACTGATCCAAAAACATCACCTGTTATCCCATTAATATGCATAATTTTTATGTTTTTATATGTCAGTTAAGAAAAATTTAAATTAAAATAAACAAATAAATGATTCTGAACTTTGGCAAGAAAAAAAAGCAAATTGTGTTCAAAAACTTCTAACGAAAATAAAAGTTAACCTGCTACATCACATCCTATCACATCCTATCTTAGAGACAATTCTCAATATTTTTAACTTTATTTTACCTTTTGCTCCCATATTTTTAAGTAATATGCATATATTCTATATCTCTATTCAACACTTATAAATGTATTTATTTCCATGTCCCATTTTTCTTCCTCTATTCTCTCAGTAGGCAGGACTCATTTTGTTGTTGTTGTTGTTGTTAAATCAATACTCAGTGCTTACATTATTATGCTATTATCACATACAACTATGTAATTATTACTTGCTTAAGATTTCTATCTAATGGCTCTGTAGAGTTTTGGGTTTTTTGTTTGTTTGTTTGTTTTTTGTTTTTTTGCTGTAGAGATTTTTAAAAATAAAACGAATGAGAACAGAAAATGCCTGATACAGAATATGTGTCACGGCTCTGTGGGAACATTCTTAGGTATACATTTGTGTATACATGTACTAGGGCCAATGTAAAATGCATTTTTTACAGTGTATGGAAAAGTCTGAAAACTTTGCAGATAGGACCTCTGAAGAGGTGACTAATTTAAAGGGAGGCCTGTCTGGTGGGCTCTAGTTTAATCTGACTGCTGTCCTTATAAGGACAAGCCAAAGAGAAAGATCTCAGGAAAAGCAAACCTATGATGCTTTGATCTTAGTCTACTGATCTTCAAAACATGAGAAAATAAATATCTGGTGCTTAAGCCACTCAGGCTGTGAGATTTATTTTAGGGTAGACCTAGCGGCTAATATGGCATCATTGAATGTTATAGGAATCTGGATATTTCTAATCCCTGCCTGGCATGTTCCTTTGACTCCCTTGCCCCATCTTGATTCGTCTTACTGCCTTAGTAAGACCACACACTGGGTAACGTGCAGCTTTGCCTCCAACAGCCCTGTACCAATGCAGTGTAATATGGCTGGAGAAAAACACAAGCCAGTCTCTTTGACAGAGGTAAAATAAAATGGGCCTATGGGGAGAGACGCTTAGTAAATGGAGAAATCTAAAAGCATGATAGCTTATGTTGAGCTTGCTTCTATGATTAAACAGAACATTCAGTGTACACTTGTAAGAGATTAGGCCTATTATTCTTAAAATATCATCTACCTGAGGACTTAGACAATGTGTCCACAAGTGATTAATGGCTAGACTCTTCCACCAAGAGGAACATTCTGACCTTTAAGTATAGAGTGGCTGCTTTGGGACTTGGTTGCCATGTGACTTCAACTCCAAGAAAGTTGGTAAACATTTTCTAAATCATCAAAATCTAACAATGACCCACCTGCTAAATCATACACATAATCAGAGAGCTCAACGTGGACATAACACTGTCTCCTCTGAGAGGTAAAGGTTGCCCACATTCTGAACATGAACTCTTTTACTGCCCCTAGGTAAATATTTACATGTGTCTTGCTTACTGCAATTCTTCCTAAATTGAATGTCAAAATCTGGAAGGTGGCACACGCCTGTAATCCCAGTGATCTGGGAGGCTGAGGCAGAAGGATCATAAGTTCAAAGCCAGCTTCAGCGACTTAGTGAGGCCCTAAGCAATTCAGAAAGACCCTGTTTCTAAATAAAAAAAAGGGGCTGGGGTTGGGGTTGTGGCTCAGGGTTGGAGCGCTTGCCTAGCACGTGCGGGACTCTGGGTTCAATCCTCAGCACCACATAAAAATAAATAAATAAAATGAAGGTGTTGTGTTCAACTGCAACTAAAAAAAATTTTTTAAAATAAATAAATAAAAAGGTCTGGGGATGTGGCTCAGTGGTTAAATACTCTCTGGTTCAATCTCTGGCAAACACACACACACACACACACACACACACACACACACACACATACACACACAAAATCTAGATGGTTCCAAATTCAGATCCTCCTTTCTTAAGACTTTCCTGGACCCCTTCTGCTAAAAACCTAGTCATACCTGAAATGCAGGACTCTAAACTCCAAATTTCCAGGGGGCTCATAGTGCTACTGGGTAATCAGACTTGTGTGTCCTTGTTCCAATTTCTCTCCACGGTCGTCGACATGATTTCATGTTGTTGCCTCTCTCCAAACACTCGGCAGCTCAGTTCCTCTCCCCTTTCTCAATTTAGGATCTTGCTTCATTTGATTCACTGAAAAAAAAAAAAAGAGAGAGATGAAATCAGGGAAGAAGACTTCCATAGACTGTCACCATCTTGTTCAACACGCCCCCCAGCCACACACGTTGCACCCACAGGTTCTGCTGTCTGTTCTGCACACGAACGAATGACCCCTGCAACTGTGGGAACTTCAGGAGGTGATTAGAAGCTATTACGAATGGATTAATTCTGCTGTTGCAGGAGGAAGTTAGTCATTGTGGAGTGGCCCCCTTCCCTCTGGCAGGTGTGCCCTTCTAGACTCTTCTGTCAGGGGGTGTGCAACACCAGATATAGCCCTTTGCTCCTGGGCTTCCCAGCCTCCAGAACCATAAGCCAAATAAATTTCTGTCCATTATAACAGGCACATATTATATCAGCACAGAACGTACTAACACCCTGGCATGGTGCCGGTGCCCAGAGGCTGCCATGTTTGCACTGGACTCAGAAATCCTGCTGTTTTACTGCATAGAGTGTGTTTACTGCATGTGAATAGTGAACCAACTGGACACTAATAAATATTAATTTGTTGTTGACAGAGCTGCTGAAATCACTGAAGGCCAGGACAAAAGAGAATAAAAAGACACCCAAAACAGATCATGATTATCTATGGTTACCTATTGTGTGCCTCTAAATAACAAAACCTTGTTTTCAATGCTTTTCCTTCATATATTTTGATATTCTTAAAAGCAATTTTCAAAAATGTGTAACATCCTCAACCCAAAATGAAATATTTCACAGCTGTGGTGGTGGGCACTGTCCCAGAACCGTGTAACTCCAGAAACACTAGCTCATCTAAGCTTTTTTCTGTTCTGGATGTTTTTTCCTGAGCCAGCTCTCAGTTTAAAGGTTCATGTTCAAGGTCAAGGGTAAGGCGGAGAGTCAGAATTAGGCATTCCTTTCTGGTTGCCAGGCTGTGAGGGAAGGAAAACACACCCACTGCATTCATGAACTCCCTTCTCCAAGAAACAGAAAACCTTAAGAATCTACCTCAAGGCTTGGGCCTCAAAAGCTCTAATCCCAGGTAAAAATAACACCCTATTCAAACCAGCCTTGGTGGTCCATTACTGAAGTCCCAGTGGCTCTGAGAGGCTGAAGACAGGAGGATTGCAAGTTTGAGGTCAGCCTGGGCAATTTCATGAGAACCTGTCTCAGAATGAAAAATAAAAAGGGTTATGGGATGTAGCTCAGTGGTAAAGCACCCCTGGGTTCAATCCCCACTATTGCAAACATCACTCCATTCCGCATCAAGCTTCTATATAAAGAAAGACCATTTACAGTTTCTGAAGTCATGTATCTATCACCCATCAAAAAGTTACCAGGGAAAAGGATGGGTTTCCAGGAAATTGCTGTCTTTTAAAGCAGCAAATCCAATTTTAAAATCAATGATAAAGCCTCAAAGCGAGTCATTTGAACTGTTTTTCATAAACCAAGTTATCCTGGCTAAATATAACTGGGGCTGCTCTGCATTGAGAAGGTTCCCCATCTGAGTAAGACCCCGGATCTCCTTTACCCTGCCAGCTAGTTACCCTGCAGCTCTCATCAGAAGAATCCCCATCCTCCTCTCAAAAACAACAAAAAAACTCCCACTGTCCAAAATTGCTCAGTGGTAATTAAAATTCTTAGCCCTGCAGTAAGTGGAGCATTTGCCTTCAACTCCCTACATACTTGTTCCTTGACATTAAAAAAAAACAGTTTAGGTTTTACTTCTCCTTCCTTTTAAATATTTGTGGTGTGGTTTCAGCAGAAAAGATATTTGAGAGTTAATCAGACCTAAAAATAGTTTCATCTTCTCCCTGAAAATTTCTGAGCATCATTAAAAACTTCCCAGTTGCCAGTAATTCATAAGAAAGATGTACATCATCACTGGCCTCCTTTGATATATTCACTTATTATTTCAGTAAATATTTAATAAGCTGTGTTTATGTGCTAGGGACCACAGTAAGTGCTGTGCCTGGAGAGGTTAAATAAGTCTACAGTGGTCAAGAAAGACTTCCTCAAGGAACAGAAGCAAAAACTCTTTTGAGATGGAAGTTCACTGGGATAAGCATTGAAGAGGAGCTTGAAGAGAAAGAAAAAGGACTAGATCAAGGAATCAACATCAGCAAGAGAATCAAAATATCTCCTCCACTTCTTCATTCAAATGTGTCAAGAGACTGGACTTGATTTTGGACTTCCTATCCTCCAGAATGGTTCTCTGAAACATTTTTGTTCATTATAATTACCCAGTCTATAGTATTTGGTTATTGCAGCACAAAATGGCCTCAGACAAGTCCCAAGAGGCTTGATGCCTTCAAGATGCTTCTGGATTCAGGGACTTAATGTGGAGACTAATTGCTCTCCGCATTCATTGATCAATAAATCAGTGCTGTCAGAGTACAATACAAATCCATCATTTCTTCATATTATGGACACAAAATCCATGACAAACTTTACCAAATTCAAATTCATGAACTTCACATACAATAACTTTTTATTCTTCTCACTCCAATACTTCTAACCAATAGCAAAAAAAGAAAAGAAAAGAAAATAGAGGTGTTGTAGGGACAAAGAAAGGCACTAAAGATAGCAGGAAACAGTTTTATTTGGCTGCAGTCAAGTTCAGAGGGCACAGCTTTTGCTGTAATCAATCAATCCCCTGAACCCTGATTTCAGGTAGTTTCAAATTTTTATACCCAGCATGTAAGGGGAAGGGCTCAGAAGTTCATAGTCTGTAGAAGTTCACATAAAAGCAGCTTTTTCTTTCACTCTTCTGGGCAAGTTAACTCTTCAAGGTCAACACCTGAGAAGGGGAGAGCTTCTTCTCCCCTTTCTTTCCTCCTCTGCCAGTTGTGACCATGGAGCCCGATTGGTAACTTCTCTTATCTTAGAAATGTAGACATCTCTGTGAAGCCCATCTCAAGGCCAGAGGCCTGTTTATACATTTCTACAAAGTACTATACTGGATACACGTCTGTGAAAAACTAGTAAGGGGGTGTCCAGCACTGGAGTGCCGATTTCTTCCCGGCCAGTGGCCAAGTAAAACAGGACAACAGGAAAACTGAAAGGTTATCTACATTGAACTCTTTTGTAGAGACTCTTTTGCTGACAGTCCTAAAATCAGCCACAGTGAAGATTTCTGGAAAAGCCCAGTTAAGATTTTTTGTGGAGGAGGGGGTGCCACTACAGAGGCTTGAAGATCAGGAAACAAAAAATTTTGTATAGAATAATACCTATTTTGCATAGAATAATACATGTTTAAATTTGTCTCTATGGATGTCACTCATATCTTTTTGACTTTGTACAAATTGTACCTACTACCTTGTAAGCGTTAGTAGTTTCCTATTGAAGTGGTTTGACTTATCTAGCATCTTAATGTGAAGGTCAATTTTATATTCGTTTCAACCTTTGTTTTCTTCCAGATCAAAATATTTGTTTTGGCTATATTGAGGGAGATTTCCCAGAAAAAAGTTCCCTTTGGGCTATTAGTAAGTTAGTTTACTTCCTGTCTCTAACTCTGTGGAGACAATTCAGAAAAGATTGACTATGATCTCGGTGTTGCTGGTTTGTTTTTCATTTCCTTGCATTTCAAATCTGTTTGGTTTTGTGTGTTAGCCTCTTAGAGGATAGACAGATGCTTGATACATGTTTACAGATTTGATTTTATTTAGAAAAATGCTTTATGAGAAAAAACACTGCAGTTCAATTGGCAAAATTTGCTTTAGATTGCCTCAACCTTATTGCTGAATATTTATCACCATCCAGAAAGTACCATATGACCCTATGTGCAAATGAGTCACTATATCCCCTCACAAAGGCACAGAGATAAACATCGGAGTGCCAGGAAATGAAGAATTGAATCCACCTCAAAACCACAAAATTCCCAACCCATTTAACCTTCTCAATAACTATATCATTATTATTTACCATGTTTCTATTTACTTTCAAATGCATCCAAACTCATGTTATCAGACTCTGACCCTGGCCAGATTTTTTTCCATTAAAGGCATAAAGATGAATTTACTGCTACATGTTTGAGTAAATGCAATAAGGTTAAAGCAGGCTTCTTGGCACTTATCAGAGCAGAACAGTGGCTTCTTTGTCTTTTCAGATTCTCTGGTGCTTGGCCCTTGCCTCTTCTTGGATAACATGTTGCTCTTCGACATGCTGGGCCTCAGCCAGGTCTGGTTCTCAAACCTCCCCATAAGTTCTTCCCTTGGGGCAGCCCCCAAAGCAGCAATGCACACAGTGACTCCCTGTCCCCAGCAGTGAGGCTTCCAGAAAGTTGTCTGCCCATGTCGTGAATGTAACACCTGATATAAAATTTCTAATTACAGACACCAAATTCTCTCTCCTAGGAGATCTGAAATAGCATGCCTTGGTCTTTGTTAAGACCTTTTATTTTCCATGGAAAGTCCTTGCCAAACATTGGCCGCAGTTCACTCTGTCTGATCCAGCTTTTTATCTCTTCTCAACCAGACAAACACAAAATGCTTCACTTGCTGGATGACCAGGCAATCCATTTCCAAGATCTGCTTGGACACAATGCTCCTGTCCCACCAATGTGCTGTGGCAAAGCACCCCAGAGGTATTTCTCAGGTTCTGGCAGGACACTGTGACTGACGTTCCTCAACAAAAACCTTACAATTTCAAAGAGAGTTTAGATCAATGGTTCTTCTCTAAGTCTTCAGACACCAAACCCACAGAGCATGGATTTAAAAGTAAAGTGGTGAAATTACAGAACACAAACATCATTTGACAAGTGAGTGCTCTGTCAGATGCATATTTGAATCTGTTGGCCAAACTGTGCCTTTTTTGGCTTGTTTGCAGTCTAAGGTGTTGGTCAGCAAATTTTTTTTTAAGGGATGCTGTATTTTTTAAACCACTTTTTTAAAGAGAGAGAGAGAGAGAGAGAGAGAGAGAGAGAGAGAGAATTTTATTTATTTTTCAGTTTTCGGCGGACACAACATCTTTGTTTGTATGTGGTGCTGAGGATCGAACCTGGGCAGCATGCATGCCAGGCGAGCGTGCCACCGCTTGAGCCACATCCCCAGCCCTTGGTCAGCAAATTTTATATCCCCAGCATGAATGAAGAGCCTGGTCCATATTCATCATCAAGGACAATGAGGTTTAAAAAAAAAAGTCTAGAAATTATAAAACTCTAATTCATCCTCTCTTATTTCAGGTAATACTTGGTATGCTTACAATTTCTGTTTGGCATGTCCTCTGAGACCTGGGTGGCCCCAGGGAAAAGGGAGAAAGAAAATCTGCTGGGACTTCCTCTGTCCTGAGCCCTCATGAAAAAGGGTCAAGGTCAGAGGCTGGCAGGGGAGAGGTGAGGGAGAATTCCACAGGGCAGAGCAGACTCTGCAAGAGGCTCTAGCAGGCAGAGCTGTGCACTCCTAGATCAACTGTCTCTTTCTTGCATTGCTCTTAAGAAACTGAATGTGGTGGTAGAAATTGAAGAGAGCTCAAATTGAAAGAAAGTTTGTGCCCAACTCTGAGCACAAGCGTTCCTGAACGCATTTATTCAGTCATTCAGTGTATTTATTGAGCAACCGTGGTCCTAAGCACACAGTTGTAGATTCTGATGTTCCAGGAGAGGATAAGCCAAACAATTCCCTATCCTCCTACTTTCTAATGGGGAGGCAGAACGTACCAGATCAATTTAGTTTGTGATAAATGGTATGAAGGGATGAGGGCCACATTGCATCAGGTAGCCGCAGAAAGCCTCTTTGAGGAGGCAGTTGTTGTGGTTTGGATGTGAGGTGTCCTCCAAAAGTTCATGCGTGAGACAATGCAAGAAGGTTCAGAATAGAAATGATTGGATTATGAGAGCCTTAACTCAGTCAGTGGATTAATCACCTGCTGTGAGTAATTGAATGGTAACTGAAAGCAGGTGGAGTGTGTTTGGAGGATGAGGGATATTGGGGGCATGGCTATAGGGTATATATTTTGTATCTGGAGTGTGGAGTCTCTTTCTCTCTTGCTGCTTCCTGAGCATCATGTAAGCCACTTCCCTCTGCCATACTTTCCCGCCATGATGTTCACCTCACCTGGAGCCCCAAGGAGTGGAGCCGGCCTTCTACGGACTCTGATCTCTCCGAAATCGTGAGCCCTCAAATAGACTTTTCCTCCTCTACAGTTGTTCTGGTCAGATCCTTTTAGTCACAGCAGTGAAAAAAGCTGAATAAGACTATGGTGCTTTAACTAAGAACCAAGGGACGAAAGGGAGGGCCTCGCTGTCCCATGATCGAAGGAGGAGAGTTCCAAACAGAGTGAACCCAAGGCTCTGGATAGGTTGATGTGGGGGTTTGTGAGGAAACAAGAAGGCTGGGACAGGGTAAGCCAGAGTAGATGGGACAAGGCGAGCATTAAACAGAGGCCTTTGCAGATCATCGCAAGGGATTGGTCTTTTTTTTCTTGTTACAATGAAAGTGGATGAGGGCAGTAGGTTGCTCTGAGTCAAGCTTCATGAGAGGCCTACAGCCTGATAAAGTCCTTCTACATCCAGGGTCACCTTTTTCAGTTCACAAAAACAGATTAGATTCCAATGCTAAACATTTTGATCATGTTACCTATCAGGGTCATAGCCCCTGCTAAGGATGCTTCTCTTCTCATTGATCTGCTTAAGGTGTCTCAGTTGGGATGAAAGAACACATATTTGTCATGAACTGCCCACTCCAATATCTAACAGCACCAGTGACCTGGGCTATTTATCACTCATTTATCAAATATTTAAGTACCTGTGATCTAGTAGGGATAGACCCGTGAGCAAGACAGATGCAGTCCTGGTTATCATGAAACTTACATTCTACCCAAAAGACTGACGGCTAAATGCAGACAAAATGAATCATGTTGAGATGATGGGGAGAGCGCAGTGCTTTGGAAACACAGAGCAGCACAGTCAAGGAACCCGGTGAAAGAAGGCTTCTTGGAGTAAGGGATGCTTAAGGTGAGCTGAAGATTGCCTAGGAAAAGGCCAGTTGTCAAGGAAGATGGAAAGTTTTCCAGAAGGAAGGAATGGCTCCCACGGGATGAGAGAGGTTACCTGGTGTATTTACACAAGTGAACTGATTCCACTGTGGTGGGAGGCAGAGTGCAAGCTTGAGAGGCGAGAAGTGAGGCTGGGAATTAGAATGTGCCCAGGGACCAAGTCAAAAGGTGAGGACCCGAGGAGTCCTGTCAGGGTGTTCAGCTAACTGTATTCTAACAATAGGAAATCTCTAACGGGAGCAGGATAGATAGTGTTTGCAAAAGACATTAGAAGGTATTGTACTAATTCAAGTGAGAGATGACAGCTATTTGATCAAAATATTTGCCAAGGGATGAAGCAAAGTAGGCCGATTATACATATATTTATCTAAGGCTTAAAAAGATAACCTGGAGCCAATTTTCTAAGGAAACCAAGCCAACAAAATTACCTGGAATGAAATTGATGCAGAGAAAAGTTGAAGAGGCCACGATGGTCTACATAAACCAAATTTTATAAAGAAGTCCTTCCAAGAATATGTAAATGCTATAAGCAAGACAAAAGCTATGGAGTACTGTCTGGGGGGAAAAAGGTAGTAAGAAGAAGAGGCCAAGTGCCCACAAAAGAGGAAAGGAGGGGTCAGTGGCATTTTCTAGAAATGGCCTGGTTCTTGGCAACTTTCTAAGTTCAGTTGCCTGAAGGTTCATGTTCATGAATTTCCTTGATCCCTGTCTCCAGTTTTGCCCCACATGCGGTGGCCTCTCCCATCTATGTACAAGCTAACTTGATTTTTTTTCTTGCAATGTAAAAAAATCTATGTGAAACAGTAATTATTTTATATAAGATAATTCCTCAATGCAAATTAAGATAGTTAAAATGATTTTTTGTGTGTTTTATTTAGAGACAGGGTCTCACTGAGTTGTTTAGTGCCTTGCTTTTTGCTGAGGCTGACTTTGAACTTGCAATCCTCCTGTCTTCACCTCCAGAGTCTCTGGGATTACAGGCAGGCACCACCACACCCGGCTAAGATAGTTAAAATGAGAAATATAACTTGTGAGTGATCACATGTGTTCATGTGTATGGATCAACTGCTTTGCAATATGGTAATCCCAATGATTATCAAAAAGAGACTTGGAGAATGAAACCACCATTTGACCCAGTTATCCCACTCCTCAGCATATACCCATGGGACTTAAAATCAGCATACTACAGTGACTCAGCCACATCAATGTTTACAGCTGCTCAATTCACAATAGCCAAGCTATGGAACCAATCTAGGTGCCCTTCAACAGATGAATGGATAAAAAAAATGTGGTATATATACACAATGAAATATTACTCAGCCATAGAGAAGAATGAAATTATGGCATTTGCTAGTAAGTGGATGGAACTGGAGACTATCATGATAAGTAAAATAAGCCAATCCTCAAAACCAAAGACCAAATAGTCTCTCTGATATGCAGATGCTAACACACAATAAGTCGGGGGAGAGAAGAATAGGAGTTCATTAGATTAGACAAAGGTGAATGAAGGGATGGGAGGGAGAATGGAAATAGGAAGGACAGTAGAATGAATGGACATAGCTTTCCTATAGTCATATATGAATACACAACCAGTGTAACTCCACATCATGTACAACCACAAGAATGGAATCCTAATTAGAATAAGTTATACTTCATGTATGTATAACATGTCAAAACACACTCTCTATCATGTGTATCTAAAAAGAACCCCCGCAAAGTGCCTTGAAAACATGGATTCAGAACAAGAAATATTGGACATGCTGTTTCATGAATTCATCTCGCTCTAATTTTTTTCCCCCTCTGGGTGTGATGCCGAACCACAAGAACCACTTCTGAGGCAGGAGGGTACAAACCCAGAAGGGGTTCCCAAAGAAGCCTGAGGCAAAAGAACCAAGGTGGAAAACTGACTCTTGGCTAGGAACTGCTCCAGCATGTTCTTGAGCAACTGGGTCAAAGGGCAAAGGGGAAGTGAAGGGTTGATGGAAACCCTGATGGTCAAGGATGTTGGATGTCAGGGGGACAGAGAAGAGAGGGGTGGGACTCAAGGAAGGGGCACTATTTGGAAATGAGTTTGGTCACAAGAGAATTGAGCAAAATACCCACCATGTTCCAGCCTTGTATGGGGCAATAAACAATGAGGGTCTGCTCCCTGTTCTTCAGGACTCAGAGCCAACGGAGAAATACAGACACACACACAGTGTTGGAAGATGAACTTGGGCACATTCGATTTTTAAAAGGCTTATTATGTAAAAAGCTAGCAATGGATGAACTGGGCAGCTCCAAACCAGCAGAAGCTTGGGGTTCCACCAAAGGAGCAAGAAAGAGAAGCTTCTTATAAGGTAAATGAGGAAGCAGAACAGATACATTATTTGACTGGTCAAAGCTTGACTGATTGCCTTTTTTGAACTACCCCCAAGGGAAGTTCAAGAAAAAATAAACTGAGTAGGGTACAAAATCAACATATAAAAATCAATAGCTTTCCTATATACCAATGATGAATCTGCTGAAAAAAATTCAGGGGGAAATTCCTTTGACAGTAGCCTCAAAAAAAAAAAAACCTTTAATAATAAATGTAACCAGGGAGGTCAAAGACCTTTATAAAGAAAATTATAGAATACCAAAGAAAGAAATTGAAGAAGACACTATAAGATGGAAAAAAATCTCTCCATGTTCTTGAATAGGCAGAATTAATGCTGCTAAAATGGCCATATTGCCAAAAGCAAACTACAGATTCAATGCAATTCTCACCAAAATTCCAATGATATTCTTCATAGTACTAGAAAAAAACAGTCGTAAAATTCATATTGAAGAATAAAAGACCCAAAATGGCCAAAGAGAGAGAGAGAAAAGGAAGGGGGTGGGGAGGGAAAGAGGGAGAGAGAAAGCAATGTGAGATGTATTATAATATCTAATTTTGAATAATACTACAGAGCTATATTAACAAAAACAGTGTGGTTCTAGTTGGACATGTGGGTACATGCTTGTAATCCCATGCACTCGGGAGGCTGAGACAGGAGGATTACAATTGAGGCCAGATTTGGCAATTTAAGTAGAATCTGTCTGGAGATAAAATTTTAAAAGGGCTGGGAATGTAGCTCAGAGGTGAGTGCTTCTGGGCTCAGTCTCTAGTACTATAAAAACAACAAATTCCCCAGCATGATACTAGCATAAATACAGAGACACAGACAATGGAATATAACAGAAGACACAGAGACAAATGCACACATCTAGAGTCAGCAGGTCTTTGACAAAGACACCAAAAACATACATTGGAGAAAAGAGCTATTTTTAACAAATTATGCTGGGAACATTGGATATCTATATGTAGAAGAATAAAACTAGAATCCTCTCTCTCATCCACACAAAATCAAAGACCTAAGAATTAGACCAGTAACTATGCAACACTCCAACAAATAGATACAGGCAACAACTTCCTCACCAAGACTCCTAAAGCTCAAACAATAATACCAAGAGTTAATAAATGGGAAGGCATCAAATTAAAAAAAACTTCTGTGCAAAAAAAAAGAAAAATTAAGAAGTGAAAAGAAAAGCTACATAATAGGAAAAATCTTTGTTAGCTACTATTTAGACAGAGGATTATTACCCAACTCAAAAACTTACCACCAATGAAACAAATAACCTAATCAATAAATTGCCAAATGAACTAAGGGAAACTTCTCAAAAAAAATACAAATTTCCAGCAAATATATGAAAAAAAGTTCAGCATCTTTAACAATCAGGGAAATGCAAATCAGAACTACACTGAGATTTCATCTCACTCCAGTTAGACAGGCAATTATCAAGAATACAAATAACAATAAATGCTGATGAGGTTGTGGGGGAAAAGGAACATTTATATACTGTTGTTGCAATTGTAAATTAGTACAACCACTTCAGATACTAGTATGGAGACTTAGGAATAGGACCACAATATGATCCAGCATACCATAGCCATAAATGCATACTTATATTTATAGCAGTAAAATTCACAATGGCTAAATTATGAAACCAGGCTACATGTCCATCAACAGATGATTGGAGAAAGAAAATGTGGTGTATATATACACAGTGGAATATTACTCAGCCATAAGGAGGAAAGGAAGTATGGTATTTATAGGAAAATGACAGCATTATGTAGGTGGAATAATCCAGACTTCAAAAGTTAAAGTCACATGTTTTCTCTCATATATGGAAGCCAGAGAGAAAAACAGTGAGGGGGAGATGGAGGATGTGTGATCTTATCAAAATAGAAGGGAGACCTTTAGAGTTGAAGAAGGGAACTGGGGGAGGGAGAAGGTTAGGGAAGGGGGGATATACTGGGGAATGAAATTGACCAAATTATCTTATGTGTATATATGAATATGTAACAAGGAAGCCCACTATTATTTACAATTATAATGCACCAACTGAAAGAATATATATATGGTTTTTTGGTGCTAGAGGTTGAACCAAGGCCTCACACATACTAAGCACATGCTCCACCAGTAAGCTAAACCCCCAGCCCTCATTGAAAAATTTTTAAGCAAGGGAGTAATATGATCATGTGGTGAATTCCCTGAAGGGGTACAGGGAGAGATAAGAACAAAGAAACCAATTAAGGACTATTGCAACAGGCCAGGAAAGCAATGATGTGGGTCTGAAGCGTGTAGTGGTGAATCAAAAGGAGCAGATGATTTGAGAAATATTTAATAGATAAAATAACAAAGACTGGTCAACTGATTGAGTTTAGGAGGACAGAGAGGGAGAAATTGAGGGGATGGGGAAAGAGTTGGATGATTAGATTGGTGGTGGAGATTGGGTGGAAGCAATATCATCAAACACAACCTGTAGTCCCATTTATGGAAAGAAAAAAACTCTGTAAAATGCAATTACCTGCAAGACTCTCCTGTGTGTGTGTGTGTGTGTGTGTGTGTGTGTGTGTGTGTAAGAAAATCAGATTTAAGATCATGATGGCAAGTGAGTGTCCGCGTTGGTCTTTTATGTGATGCCTGGTTGGGGTTGGAGTACTTATTAAAAGTACTTGATAGGAGTATTTTAAATTCACAGTTTGCCTGGGAACAATTAAGGTAAGTTCAGATGTGTGCCACATATCCAATCACGTTGCTAAGACAAAACTAAGATCTCTATCCAAGTGCCAAAAATGTCTTCTAATGCAATCACAATTCAGGAAAGGAGACAGGAGTGTGGCCAGGCAAGGACAGCAGCTTTGATTTTGAAAGTCATGGGAAGACACAGTCGTCTTTCAGCTACAGGAACAATTCATAATTAATGACCCACAGACTAAGGGGAGATGGGGACCCAGCAGGCATTTGGGTGGAAGAGGGGTGGAAAAAGGCTTCCAGAGAGTCCTGCAGCATGGAAAGGAACTTGAACACAACAAGGCAGACACAGAGAGACATGGAAAAGATTCTGTCAGTAAGGTACAGTGACATGATGAGTTCTTACGTGACTTATAATCATTAACATTGATTTTATCCTCTGAATTTATCTAAGAATGTCTATACTTTTTGGATAATTGATATACAAGACAGATGAAATTAAAGAGAGACTTTTATCCAGCATAGACACAAAGATACAGCCTCATCTTTTGTTTTCACATTTGAGGATTAAAGGACTTTGATTATCTGATGGAGCTTAGTGAGTGTTGACTGCAATGACTTAGGAAAGTCTCCTAATGACTTCGCAGGACAAGATAGATTAACTTGGGGCCAAAAGAATGTGCAGGGTGTCAGCTGATGATGCTTCTAGGAGAGTGTATTTAACTTTTACTGCTCTGAGAGCTGGTGATACGGGGGATACAAACAACGAAGAAATAGGCCTGAGTGATCCAAAGTAAAACGACATGACTTCTGTCATCTGCAATACTCTAGTCTATAAAATGGGGATTGTCATTTCATCATTCATTCAACAACTGTTTCATGAGCTTCTATCACATGTTAGGAAGGCACTATTCTACCCACGGTCGAGTTATTTTGAGAATTAAATAAAATAACATAAGTGAAAATGCTTATCATAATATCCAGAATCTATCTGGTGCTGATTATATTAATTTCTCTATCCAATAGGATTTTTCAACAGGAACAAGATGGGCATTCAAGCCATTATTGTTTGGTTTATTTGTTTATTTATTTTATATGTTTATTTTAGCACTGGGGATCTAATCAGGCATAATTTACCACTGAGCCACATCCCCATACGTTTTTATTTTTATTTTTAAATTTTGAGACAGGGTCTCATTAAGTTGCTGAGGTTGGACTTGCCATCCTCCTGTCTCAGCCTTCTGAGTTGCTGGGATCTCAGGCATGCGCCACCACACCTGGCTGCCATTAATGGTTTAGGCCAACAGGGCCCAAACACTCAAGAGTGTTTGTTGTAAACATCAAGGTGTCTTGCAGAGGGAAAGAACTGACAAAACTGGAAATCCAAGAATGAGAGACCTTTAATTCAATGACACATTCTGGAGTAGTAGGATGAAGGACAAGGTCTAAATCAAGGTTATCTGGGAAGCCAGCAGGGGGCGCGCTGAAGCAGCAGCGCTGTTCCAGGTTAAACCCCATCTGAAATGTGAATGTGCTCCTTCCTGGGTCTAGAACATTAAGAAAGAACGACAAGGTAGTTTGCTTCTTCCATAGGCTTGGAGTCGAGTTGCATGACAAAATGATTGTTCATCTGCAGCAATTTAAACTGTAAACAGTGCATCCACAGAACCCTGGGAAGTTAATTTGCAATTCAAAGTAAATATTTTGAATTGACTGGATAAACTCCCTGACACTTTAGGTATTAGCGTTTGCCAGCGCTCCGCATAATTCATTTTTAAAAGGAAAGGAGGAAAAGCTGATTCAAGCTGCAAAACATGTTTTCTCCCAGGATCACTGATATATTACTTTTGCTTCTGAAATGAATGGGTTCATTAGCAAATGGCACAGCATTTTCCATTTCCCTTTTACAAATTGAACTTTAGCCCAGACCCTGGAGGTTGATCAGAAGTCACAACGGGATGGAATATGCCTGTTCACCAAAAAGAGAAGGGGAAGGTCAAGGTCATCTTATATGCATCCCCTCGGTGCCAGAAAGGCAATAACATTACTTATTACAATGTGTGATAACTCTAATTGCCTGTTTACTTTCCAGTCTTTTTCAATAGAGTATAAGCTCCTCATGTGCAGGGATTATGTATTATTAATCATTATAACCCCAACAGCTTGGGAAGCTACCTAGAGAAGGGGCTTAGTAAATGTTTCATAATAAGTGGATCAATTACTAGAGGGGTATCCGCATGGTCAGTTGGGTGGATGGATAGATTCTGGATTTCTGGCACTAAAGAAAAATCACCACGACAATAAAGGAAATGATGCACAAGTAAAGGGAGGACTAGGTAGATTGACTTGAGGCAAAAAGAATCACTAAGAAAGAATATAATCCTGGAATCATTGAGAAGAAGAAAAGTTGAATCACTTTTTTTTCATAGTTTTTTTTTTTAATCTTCTAATCCATCCACCTAGGAGGCTGGTCTTAGCCTCTAGTAGAGAAAGCTGCAACTGGATAAACAAGACTATTTTGTGGAACCCAAGAATAAGTAAGAGCCAGATATGGTGGTACATGCCTGTAATCCCAGCTGCTCAGGAGGCAGAGGCAAGAGGACTCCAAGTTTGAGGCCATCCTGGCCAATTAAGCAAGATCCTGTCTCTTTAAAAAATTTAAAAAATTAGAGGGCCAGGTTTCTAGCTCAGTGGTTGAGCATTTGCCTAACAAGCATGAGGCCCTGGGCTCAATCTCTTTACCATAAAATAAATAAATAAATGAATTTTAAAAATTAAGAGCTCCGGCACTGAGAACAACAACGTTTATCTACCTCATTTCTGTCCACGGAATAGTAACTCTGAGAGGCAAGGGCTCCATCTGTCTGAAGTAGACAGGTTATCAATTCCTTTAGCCACTGTGTAGTCATCATTACAACAGGCTCAGCATGGCTACTACCCAGAAGGGAAGGACCCTGGGGAAAGAGTGGTGGAGGAGCTTTTGGAGTGGAGTTCACTATGGCAGTGGTGAGTTCCGGGGGGAGGTCATTTGGAAGGTAGGGATATTGCTGGGAGCTATCTGTGAACTGTGCATGAACTAAAAACAACATGGAAGCCATGAAGCAGGAAAGTCTGGTATCTGGGAAGTCACAGTGGCAATCCTGCTGGTTTGAGACTGCCCAGTACATGTGATATCCTACCTAGCTCTGTCTAAGTTCTGCACTGCACTGGAGTTCGGGTGACTTGTTGGCAACACAGAGCCACACCACCTCTCAGAGATGGGTGTGGCTTGCCAAGATGCCAGTCAACCTATGATTGCAAGACTCAACCTGCTGAAACTCTATCCCTGCCTTTGATGTACTCTTCCTAAAATAAAGAACTGAAGCTATTTTCTAGTTGTTCAGCTCCAGCTTCTACCAGAACTGGAGAACCTATCAAGAGCTCCCCTTTTTAAATCTACTTTCTGGCTCTGGCTCTTATTTCTTTACTAATTATTTCAGACTTTCTTTTTCTCAGGTGGTTCACAATCTTCTGAGCAAGAAACTACCCTGGTGGGGTGCACCCCGAGATAGAATTTATACTGCTGGTTTCTTATTGCAATAAGGAACCAGCAGTATAAACCGTTTTGTCCCCCAGACATCTCAAACATGGGATCATATATTTAGAACAGTAATCCATCAACCCCTCCAAGCAATGGAGAAAGAGCCTCCTCATAAAAGCCCTGCAAATCTCTAAGCAGAGAGGACAGGGCAGCTTCCAGGGCCAGCTCATCACTCTGCAGGGCAACCAGGAGCTGAAGGAGCTGCCTGGGGACAGGATTGCTTTTCTCATCCTTATGGCCATGGGGAAGAGGTGATACCAGGGGAATAGACAACAGACAACACAGTCCTTGCCATTCTAATGGCCAGGGAAGCTTGAGTGTATGCGTATGCTTCCTACTAACTGCATGAAAAACAGTCACCAGGCTCCCCTGTACAGGGATATCCTCCTGGTAATGATTAGCACAGATACCTGAAATTCCAAGCTTGTAATTCATACAGCTGCCAAAGTGGGGTGTACTGGAGATGCGGTACCAGCTTACTGTGTACCAGGAAAGACTGGTTTTGTAGATTATTGCACATTTTAGTCAGTTTTTGTGTCACTATTCAGTGACAAGAGGAGGAAAAGTTTACTTTGGCTTACAGTTTCAGAGGTTCAGTCCGTGGTCAGTCAACTCCATAGCTCTGGGTCCACGTGAGGTAGAACATCATGGCAGATAGGGACTGGGAGTGTGCTCAGTGGAAGATCATGTACCTAGAATGCATGAGGCCCTGGGTTCAATCCCAGCATCAAAAAAAGAAAAAAAAATGTAGAGAAATGAGAATAAGTAAGTCAGACTGAGATTAACAACCTCAAATTTTCCCTGACCTGAAAGTAAAACAGCCAGTGTTTCTGATGAGTCAGGTTATGTATGTCATTTCAAAATACTCCATTAGCTTTGATATCTACTGCTGTTTTTTTTTTTTTTTAAAAAAAAGCCTAGCTAGTCATTCAAGGATGACTGAAGCTTAAATCTAAGAAGCACAGTCTTTGAAGCTTTGTGGTTTTAGAAGGTTACCTGTGGGTGGTAAAGTTTAGGGACAAACCCAGGGGAAAGTCATATCAGGCCTGGGGGAATTCTTGGGTTTTCAGTTTTGTGTCTTTAATTACACATGCCAGGACAGCAGAAACACCAAGGCCAGGGCCAGGGTCACATGGAAATGCTACAATTCATTAAGAAGGCTGACCATGGTGTGAATAGTTTTGCTATTTCCAAATAAAGACTAATAAAGTGAATGCCTCATATATTTAATAACATAGACTATAAAATTAGGCTGTAAGGCCATTAGGCATAATTGATAAGGAATCACACATGTAACTAGTGTCTCTTTTATATATGAAAAATCATGCTTCTGTCTTCTCACTTCAGGTCTGCATATTATAATCATGGCACACAGCATAGGGTTGAGCAGAACTAGGTCAGAAGCCCCCCCCCCAACCACCACAGCCCCCAGGAGAGCAGAGGACACATGAACCCTGCATACTTGATGATTGGAGGTTTGGGGTTAGAGAGGAAGAAAAGAGGATAAAATACTGAGGGTAAGAAAAGGGAGTGGGAGTGTGTGTGTGTGTGTGTGTGTGTGTGTGTGTGTGTGTGTGTTGCTGGGGATTGAACCCAGGGCCTTGTGCATGCAAGGTAAGCACTTTGCCAACTGAGCTATATCCCCAGCCCCACGGAATGTTCTTGCTGAGATAGGAACAGGGTAGGGATGGAGGAGGGAATTATTGAAAAAATATGGTAGGAAAGGGGTTCTGGTTAGGTAGGTAGAATTTGGCTTTTGCAGAAGAGGAACCTTAAAAAAACATTCAGCCAGGTGTGGTGGCACACAATTAAGTGACCTGTAATCCCAGTGACTTGGGAGGCTGAGGCAAGAGGATCGAAAAGTCCGAGGCCAGCCTGTGAAACTCAGCGAGACCTTGTCTCACATAAAAACTTAAAATGGGCTGGGGCTGTAGCTCAGGGGCTGGGGCTGGGGCTCAGGGGCAGAGCACTTGCCTAGCACTTGTGAGGCACTGGGTTCACATAAAAAATAAAATAAAGGCATGTTGTCCATCTACAACTACCAAAACAAATTTAAAAAAATAATTACTTCTAAAAACAGCTTTCTTTTGGAGGGTTTCAAGAGTAACTGAAAATTTATCTTTTTCATCTCCCACTTTTCCCCATCCCTACCAATCATCTACGGTCCCCTAAATTCCTTAATCAGGGTGTAAGTATTTTCATCCTACAATTAGAGACAAAGCTTAACAAGCAAACCAGTTGGCAGAGGCGACAGGCACCTCTTTCTCACTCAGTTAATGGCCGTGTGGATCCATGGTTATTTGGAAAGAATGAAGTAAAGGAACGAGAGGCCCTGGCATGGGAAGGCTTTCCAAAGAAGAGAAGGAAGCACATTAAATGAGAACA
Source organism: Urocitellus parryii (assembly GCF_045843805.1). Classification (NCBI taxonomy): domain Eukaryota; kingdom Metazoa; phylum Chordata; class Mammalia; order Rodentia; family Sciuridae; genus Urocitellus; species Urocitellus parryii. Next base: position 39,339,534 of record NC_135532.1, on the reverse strand, counting down.
AAATAAACAACACTTATAAGCATTTCTGCGTCAGGGTCTATGGGCTTTCCATGGATTAACTCCTTCAGTCTCTAGCGCACTCTGTTTGAAGCAGGTACTGTTACTAATGTCCACTTTACAGAGGACAAAACACAGTCACAGGGAGGTGAGATAACTTGCCCAGGGTCATCATGGTAGGGCCCATGTTTGAATTCTGCTATTTCTGGCCCAGGAGTCCACATGCTTAGCCACGGACCAAAAGAAAACTGACTCAGAAGAGAACAGGAGAGACAGATTTCCCTAGGTGGACAGCGTTGCCTCTGGTCAGCCTGGTTACCTCTGTGGGTTAAGAACAGGGGGCGTTCCAGGCGAGGTGCCCTGGGTTAGTCAGCTCTTCTGTTACCCAGAGGAGCACTGGCACTGCAGAGGCTTCTGCCTTAGGTCTGTGGACCATTATGATCCCTTCCTGGTCTTACATGTATGTACACCACTTTGCTGTCTGAATTTGGGATCCTGTCACAGTTATTTCAATTCTCTATGCCTCTGAGTCCACACTTGGAAACTGGGTTATTTCTCCTTGTCAGCTTCCTGACCCAGAAGCATGTAGAAAGGGCCAGTGGTCTGACATATGCAACGTGTTTTCAGCCATAAACCAGGCCAAACTTGTAGACAGCACCAGGACTAGGTAGTGATATCTAAATCGACAGAAAGAATAGAATATTTTCTATAGCTGTTCTTGGTTCACGTGCCAGATCACCCTTCAGTGGGTCTACTATGGCTGCCTGTGTACTCTTCTAGACCTATAATGTGCAGTTCCAGGGGACAATGACCATCTGGTAGACTAGGGAGATGCCCCATGTTGTCTCGGACTGTTTGAACATTTAGAGATAAGAATTCCTAATTCAAAATAAGGATCTTCAAGTCAGGATTTTGAAAGTAGGTGCTTATCAAAAAAAAAAAAAAAAAAAAAAGAAAGAAAGATAGAAAGAACTGGGTCCTCTCCAAAAATAATCTTTAACCTCATAGCAAACACCATACTTCAGCATTTAATTCCAATGATAATGATCTAACTGATATCATCAAGGGCAAAAACAAATGCAAAGGTGTTTTTTTTTTTTTAAATAATGATTTACAAAAAGATGTGGAAAAGAGGATATCTGAAACAAACTGAATGCCGGGGAGGAGTTGTCTCAGCTATAGATGTGATTAAGGACCAGTAGAAGAAAAGAAGTAAAAGAAGTAGAAAGCCACACTCACACAATCTAATAAAATGTCCCTCCCATGTTTACAAGCACAAGTTTAATGGTTATCAACTGATGTCTTCAAATAAATCAAACAAAAAGCAGAAGGGCAACCACAGTAGTTTTAATAGATTCAGTTGTTTAACTCAATAATCTAACCTGGAATTCATGTCTTCTAAAGGACAGAAGACTACCTAGTGGCAGTCATGCTTCCCTAGACCTGAGAAAGGAAGCAATCCTTGCAAGTTAATAAACAAACACAGCCAGTGAGAATCAAGGTGAAGTTCACGGTCAGAAATAGTGCAGAGGAAAACAGTTTACAGGAAGAAGGAAAATGAGGCAAAAAGAAGGTAATAGGTAGCCAAGACCACACCAGATATGTATAAAGGAACCATAAATTTAAAAAAAAAAACAAAAAAAAACTACAGACTATTTTTCTTAGGGCTGCTATGATTCAAAGCATGAAAAGCTACTATGAAAAGCTACTATGAGTTTTAGTAATTTTGAAACTTCCATGAAAAGCTAGTATGAGTTTCAGTAATTTTGACTATAAGAACATTGGCTTTATGATCTGCTACAGTTTGGATCTTGGAATGTCCCCCAAAGACCCACATATTAAAGGCTTGGACACTGCCTGTGGCACTCTTGGGAAGTGATGGAAGGAGTGGGGTCAAGTGGGGGCTTTCAGAGGCATGCCCTTGGAGGGGATATTGGGTCCAGGCCCCTTTCTGTCTATTTTTGCTTCATGGCTGCCATGAGATAAACAGGTCTCCTCCACTATGCATGCCCACCTTGACGTACTATGACACAGGAGGCTCAAAGTGACAGAGCCAAGTGAACATGGACTGAAATCTCTGAAACCATGAGGCACAATAAACCTTTCCTCCTTGTAAATTTATTCTCTCGGTGTTTTAATCCCAGTGATGGGAGACTAATACCTGATCCTAGGCCCTGCTTTTAACAATGTTTCCTCATAGCTGCAAGCACCTTCTCTTTAATTACCAAAGGCCCCATCTACTCCTCACCAAAGGGAAAATACTGATGCGGGCTCTTAGCGTAAGACTAAAGTGAGGCAAAATCTTCCCAGGAGTATTTAAAAACTTCTCTTTAAATGGGGTTGAGGGGAATAAACCATTCAGGTTGAGCACTGGTGGATGAGCTAGAAGACCCTTCCTGATGTTCTTCTCTCAAATCTTACTGAAGTTACCTTTGGTTTCTGTCCCTGTTTTCCTTAGTACAGGTTATGATGACAGTGATCTGGTTTACAAACCCATGTTCACATTTTGTCTGCTTGGATGGAAAAAGTTTCCTTTCACTGAAGAACAGTGAGATTGTTGTAAGGAAGAGACCATTCAAGTAAAATCATGCCATGATATTTTGCTACATCCAATCTGTGATAAGGCCATGGGAGACCCACTCTCAGAACCAAAGTGTCAGGAAGACCAGTAGTCATTTCAAATCCTATTTCATGTGGAAATATTCATGCATTTATTGGGAACAAGAGCACCAGTCTGGTGCTCCAAACATCTGTGCCAGCGCTTAGTTTCAGGAGGTGAAGGATGGCTTCCTCCTTCGCGCTCCTAGGGCTACCCCACCCTGTTCTGGGATCAATAGAAGGAAGGGTGGAGCAGTGCAGAGTTTTGACAGAGTTCCAGTTCTCTGCACCCCAAGTATTTACTGAGACAGTCGGGTAATTCTTTAGAGAGACCAGGCTTAACACTATAAAACTTGGCAGAGGGACAGGAGGTAAAAGAAACACTCCTCTGTTTGGTAATACGTTCCTTGTGCCTATAACAAATGCAAAAGCAACAATGCAGAAATATGGGAATTGTCCTCACACCCTCTTCCAATGGATTACCCATTTGGAAACTTCACTTCATCTCAGGAAACCAGCCATGCAGCTTCCACCCAGGCGTTCCTGGGTCTGCAGGCAGCTATTTCCCTTGCTTGCAATAGCTTCTCTTCTCATCTAAGGCCTATCTCTTCTTCCGATTCCTCTCCAGCCCTCTCCACATCCCACTTCCTGTGTTAAGCTACTCCCAGTGGTCCCAGCCCATGGCTCTCCTTTGTTCTTCCACCTCCCACGCCATGCACTTGGGAGGCCTCCTAGCATTTATCGGCTTATCCCTTCAGCTCCTCACCCCCACCACGGGGCCTTGCAAGTTCTAGTCAACCTTCACTGCATGTGCCCACAAACAAAGATAAGTTATTCCAGGAGAGCAGTGTAGGCGGGCCTGTCTCAAGTTCATGTCCGTGTACTTTTTAAACTCAAGTGAAAAGTTTTCCATGGTTGACCCTTCTGAGAGGTGGTAAACCCTTAATGTGTCATCGTTTTCAAGTATCATAGATATTACCAGGAGGGATCAGGAACAGCACTGAAGGACAGGGGGTGAAAGGAATGACAATTAACTGGGGGAAATAAGAGGACTTTTCACCTAATCAAAAACCCCCACTGGTGTGATGGACTTGTCTGGTTGGCTTGGGATAATCCTGAGTTTCAGACTGAGAGTCCCAGGTCCTGGAGTAACCCTGAAGTCTCAGGCAAACAGGGAAGGTTGCTTACATTACCAGCTGGCCACGGAGCACCTGGACAAGAAGCAAATGCAAGTTTTAGATAATGGACTGAACCTTCTTTATCCTCTCTCCTCTTAGTCCCAGGGCCTCAGCCTCACCAAGGACGTTGTTCTACTCTCCACTAACAAGTGAAGGAGCCAGTAGCAATGCCCAGTGGGAACCCTGGATTTATTAATTCTCCTCTTCAGAAGCAATCTCGGGAGTAGGAGGACAAATGGTCAAGGGAAAAGGCTTTAAAGGGAGTTCTCACAAAATAGAAACTAAAAGGAATATTCTGAACTGCAAACACTGTGACCTTTCTGGCGTTATTCCCAAAAGGAAAATGGAAGGCAGAGCTCAGGAAGGCCAAGGTCCAGGATCCACAGGAATGCTGACTTCCACCGAACATTCCACACCAGGCCTGCTCATTGCAGGGCTGGAGCATCTGTTTTGATCATGTTCTCTGCAGCGAGTAACTGGTTGGACAGGAAGACTCCAGTCTAAGACAATGAGTGCCTTCTGAATGCTGTAGCAGAAGGGAGTCACACGTTGTAAGCACCCCAATATCTCTTCCATCATTTTGAAAAGCAAAATGATCCTGAAATGAGCATAACAGTAAGTATAACAACCTCATTAACAATGGCACACAAAACCCAATTAAGGCTCGAGAGTTTGTGTCATGATGAGGCTCTCTTTCCATAATAACATAACAAAGTTAAGCATTTTCATTTGTGTGATACATAACAGTAACTCAGCGGGGGGAAGCATAATAAGGAAATGGAAATTCTAATGCTTATATCTCTGTATATCACTCAGAATTAAGATTGATTTGATTACGCATAGACTCCTGTGAATAAATGCGCAAGTGGAGCAGGAGCTGAAATTTAGGGGAAACAGTGCAGAGATAGAATTTTACCACCAGGGGGTATCCTTTCCTCTTCCTTGTTATTGGGCAAGGTTATGTAACCTCAAAACAACTCTAAACCCACCTCACTAAAAATGGCCAGGCTGCATCCCATCAAAATGACTTCATTTCCACAAATTCCCTCTTGTCCTCCTATTTTAGAGAGTGTTGAGTTTTCCTTCAATGACAGAATCATGCTGGCAGGGAGCCATCCTATACCTACCTTGGGAAATGGATTACAAATTCTCCTGGGATCAGAACACCCACCAGAATAAAGAATGAAGTCAGTCCAGGTAGCAGTTTCTGATTATCTCTAGGGGAGCAGGAGTTTCAAGTAAGTGAGAACTCACCAGCTGGCTGGGAGGAGCCAAGGAGGGTTGTGGGGGCTCAGGATCAGCTAAAGCTCCTGGTTGAATTTTGTCTAAACTGATTTACAAATGAAAAAGGTCGATGCCTCATTAGAGACCAGAAGGGACTAGGAAAGTTACCAGAGAGATTTTGACAGCTTCCAGAAAGGGCCAGGGAATGTGTCCCAGCCCATTAGTATACCAAGTTTAGAAAGCAAGACTCTGGAAAGGTGCCCTAGGGAGATGCCCAAGGGAGTCAGTTTGAATCGGGCCAAATGCTTACTCTGGAAAAAGGAAGACTTTGTCCTCACTGCCAAAAGCTCCGTCAGGGAGAAAGTCCGTGAAGCTGAGAAATATGGGATATTAGGTCACCTGCCCAAGTGAAGCAAGTTCAATGAATTTAAACTTCAAGCCAATAAATAGTTTCCCTTTTTTTTTAATGACCAAAATACTTGTTCATTGTGAAAACTTCAAACAATATACAGCTTAAAGTAAAATGTAAAGGGCTATCTTCTCACAGCCAGCCCTCTTGCCTCAGCTCCACACACCAGAAATACTCCTACTGATCATTTGTTTCCTTTCTCTATGAATTACAATATATATATATATATATATATATATATATATATATATATCAGTCTGTTTTGTTCTCCATTCTTTCCATGCATCTATCAATCATTTATCTGTCTAGTTGGTTTCTGGGGAAAAAAAATTCTTAAAATATATTTTTTTTCTACATAAGTTTTTCATTCACTGTATCATTGAACTTTTCCAAATGTCTCTTATTCTTTTTAGTAGTGACATAATATTCTATTGTATAGATATTCTATAACTTTTGTCAGTTTACAGTCGATGGAGATTTGTGGTATTTCCCATTTCTTTTTCTATTTCAAAAATGCTGTAATAAAATTCTTAATTAAAAAGAGTAGTTATTTTTTGGTACCAGGAATTGAATGCAGGGGCACTCAATCACTGCGCCACAGCCTCCACCCCCTTATTTTATTAGAGACAGTGTCTCTCTAAGTTGCTTAGCGCCTCACTAAGTTGCTAAGGCTGGCTTTGAACTCTCCATCCTCCTGCCTCAGCTTCCCAAACTGCTGGGATTAATAGGCATGTGCCAGTGTGGCTTAAAAGGAGTAGTTCTTAATGGATATATTGTGTTAAGAATCAAGCCTTGTGCTAAGCCTACTAGAGAATATTAATGGGAGTAAAACATATTTTCTGTCTTTTTGGGTTTACTCCCTTTGTGGGAGAACTATAAAAAACTAATATAAAAATGACTTAAATTTTTTAAAAAATGACTTAAATACTGAATAGTTGGACAAAGAGATAATATAGCTTCCCAGGGAGGAGAGAGAAAAGTATTCTGTATGAAGGTTGAGGTTAGGCAAGATTTCACTGAACTGACCCACCTGTGCAGGGAATTGCTTCAGTATGTTTGATGTGGGGAAGTTGAGGTAGAAGATTTTAGGAAAACAAAGTTTTTAACAAAGTTATCTTGTTTATCATGCACAGGGACAAAAATGCCTCTCCAAGTTTTGCTATTTAAATTTCCTTTGACAGTGCTCGCTTCGGCAGCACATATACTAAAATTGGAACGATACAGAGAAGATTAGCATGGCCCCTGCGCAAGGATGACACGCAAATTCGTGAAGCGTTCCATATTTTTACACACCTCTCTCACCACTGGACAGATCTTCCAAACAAAAGTTAAATAAGGAAACTATAGAACTCAATAACACAATTAACAACCTAGACTTAATTGACATATATAGACTATACCACCCAACATCAAGTAGCTACACTTTTTTCTCAGCAGCACATGGAACCTTCTCAAAAATAGACCATATACTATGTCACAGGGCAACTCTTAGACAATACAAAGAGGTAGAGATAATACCATGCATCTTGTCTGATCATAATGGAATGAAACTGAAAATCAATGATAAAAGAAGAAAGGAAAAATCAAGCACCACCTGGAGAATGAACAATAGGTTGCTGAGTGATCAATGGGTATTAGAAGACATCAAGGAGGAAATTAAAAAATTCCTAGAGTTAAATGAAAACACAGACACAACATATCGGAATCTTTGGGACACATTGAAAGCAGTTCTAAGAGGAAAATTCATTGCTTGGAGTTCATTCCTCAAAAAAAGAAAAAACCAACAAATAAATGATCTCATACTTCATCTCAAAATCCTAGAAAAAGAAGAGCAAAACAACAGCAAAAGAAGTAGAAGGCAAGAAATAATTAAAATCAGAGCTGAAATTAATGAAATTGAAACAAAAGAAACAATTGAAAAAATTGACAAAACTAAAAGCTGGTTCTTTGAAAAAATAAATAAAATTGACAGACCCTTAGCCATGCTAACGAAGAGAAGAAGAGAGAGAACCCAAATTACTAGCATACGGGATGAAAAAGGCAATATCACAACAGACACTACAGAAATACAGAAGATAATCAGAAATTACTTTGAATCCTTATACTCCAATAAAATAGAAGATAGTGAAGGCATAGATAAATTCCTTGAGTCTTACGATCTGCCCAGATTGAGCCAGGAGGATATAGACAACCTAAACAGACCAATAACAATAGAGGAAATAGAAGAAACCATCAAAAGACTACCAACTAAGAAAAGCCCAGGACCGGACGGGTATACAGCAGAGTTTTACAAAACCTTTAAAGAGGAACTAACACCAATACTTTTCAAGCTATTTCAGGAAATAGAAAAAGAGGGAGAACTTCCAAATTCATTCTACGAGGCCAACATCACCCTGATTCCGAAACCAGACAAAGACACTTCAAAGAAAGAAAACTACAGACCAATATCTCTAATGAACCTTGATGCAAAAATCCTCAATAAAATTCTGGCGAATCGGATTCAAATACATATCAAAAAAATTATACACCATGATCAAGTAGGATTCATCCCTGGTATGCAAGGTTGGTTCAATATACGGAAATCAATAAATGTTATCCACCACATCAATAGACTTAAAAATAAGAACCATATGATCATCTCGATAGATGCAGAAAAAGCATTCGACAAAGTACAGCATCCCTTTATGTTCAAAACTCTAGAAAAATTAGGGATAACTGGATCATACCTCAACATTGTAAAAGCAATCTATGATAAGCCACAGGCCAACATCATTCTGAATGGAGAAAAATTGAAGGCATTCCCTCTAAGATCTGGTACAAGACAGGGATGCCCTCTCTCACCACTTCTGTTCAACATAGTCCTCGAAACACTGGCCAGAGCAATAAGGCAGACGAAAGAAATTAAAGGCATAAAAATAGGAAAAGAAGAACTTAAATTATCACTATTTGCAGATGATATGATTCTATACCTAGCAGACCCAAAAGGGTCTACAAAGAAGCTATTAGAGCTAATAAATGAATTCAGCAAAGTGGCAGGATATAAGATCAACACGCATAAATCAAAGGCATTCCTGTATATCAGCGACAAATCCTCCGAAACGGAAATGAGGACAACTACTCCATTCACAATATCCCCCCAAAAAATAAAATACTTGGGAATCAACCTAACAAAAGAGGTGAAAGATTTATACAATGAAAATTATAGAACCCTAAAGAAAGACATAGAAGAAGACCTTAGAAGATGGAAAAATATACCCTGCTCATGGATAGGCAGAACTAACATCATCAAAATGGCGATATTACCAAAAGTCCTATATAAGTTCAATGCAATGCCAATCAAAATCCCAACAGCATATCTTGCAGAAATCGATAAAAGAATCATGAAATTCATATGGAATAATAAAAGACCCAGAATAGCAAAAACAATACTAAGCAGGAAGTGTGAATCAGGCGGTATAGCGATACCAGACTTCAAACTATACTACAGAGCAATAGTAACAAAAACAGCATGGTACTGGTACCAAAACAGGCGGGTGGACCAATGGTACAGAATAGAGGACACAGTAACCAATCCACAAAACTACAACTATCTTATTTTTGATAAAGGGGCTAAAAGCATGCAATGGAGGAAAGATAGCATCTTCAACAAATGGTGCTGGGAAAACTGGAAATCCATTTGCACCAAAATGAATCTGAATCCCTATCTCTCCCCGTGCACAAAAGTTAACTCAAAATGGATCAAGGAGCTTGATATTAAATCAGAGACATGGCATCTGATAGAGGAAAAAGTTGGCTACGACCTACATGCTGTGGGGTCGGGCTCCAAATTCCTCAATAGGACACCCATAGCGCTAGAGTTAACAAATAGAATCAACAAATGGGACTTACTCAAACTAAAAAGTTTTTTCTCAGCAAAAGAAACAATAAGAGAGATAAACAGGGAGCCTACATCCTGGGAACAAATCTTTACTCCACACACTTCAGATAGAGCCCTAATAACCAGAATATACAAAGAACTCAAAAAATTAGACAATAAGATAACAAATAACCCAATCAATAAATGGGCCAAGGACCTGAATAGACACTTCTCAGAGGAGGACATACAATCAATCAACAAGTACATGAAAAAATGCTCACCATCGCTAGCAGTCAGAGAAATGCAAATCAAAACTACCCTAAGATACCATCTCACTCCAGTAAGACTGGCAGCCATTAGGAAGTCAAACAACAATAAGTGCTGGAGAGGATGTGGGGAAAAGGGCACTCTTGTTCATTGCTGGTGGGACTGCAAATTGGTGCAGCCAATTTGGAAAGCAGTATGGAGATTTCTTGGAAAGCTGGGAATGGAACCACCATTTGACCCAGCTATTCCCCTTCTCGGTCTATTCCCTAAAGCCCTAACAAGAGCATGCTACAGGGACACTGCTACATCGATGTTCATAGCAGCTCAATTCACGATAGCAAGACTGTGGAACCAGCCTAGATGCCCTTCAATAGATGAATGGATAAAAAAAATGTGGCATTTATATACTATGGAGTATTATTCTGCATTAAAAAATGACAAAATCATAGAATTTGGAGGAAAATGGATGGCATTAGAGCAGATTATGCTAAGTGAAGCTAGTCAATCTTTAAAAAACAAATACCAAATGACTCCTTTGATATAAGGGGAGTAAACAAGGACAGGGTAGGGACGAAGAGCTTGAGAAGAAGATTTACATTAAACAGGGATGAGAGGTGGGAGGGAAAGGGAGTGAGAAGGGAAATTGCATGGAAATGGAAGGCGATCCTCAGGGTTATACAAAATGTCATATAAGAGGAAAGGAGGGGCAAGACAAGATAATACAAATGGAAGAAATGATTTACAGTAGAAGGGGTAGAGAAAGAAAAGGGGAGGGGAGGGGAGGGGAGGGGAGGGGTGGGGGGATAGTAGAGAATAGGACAGACAGCAGAATACATCAGACACTAGAAAGGCAATATGTCAAGCAATGGAAGGGAAACTGATATGATACAGCAATTTGTATATGGGGTAAAAGGGAGAGTTCATAATCCACGTGAATCAAACTGTGTAATATGATGTATTATGAACTATGTAATGTTATGAACGACCAATAAAAAAAAAAAAAAAAAAAAAAAAAAAAAAAAAAAATAAATTTCCTTTGACAAATATAATTTCAGAATGATGTGGGAATACTCTGTCTTCCTAAACTTGTTCTTCTGGATTTGATTTATAAGGTATGCCTTCCAAATCAAGAATGCTATAAACTATTAAATTATTCATGTTACCTCCGGTGTGATTGTCCGGAGAAAACCATTGTGTTAGTACACAAAATCCAACCGTGTGGTTTAAAAAGAGAACATATGAAATCTCTTGCCTGATAGCAGATCTCTTTGAGTCAGGACCTTTCCAGCAATCATGTAAACATGCTGAAAGGAGAGTTTTTATTTTTAAGCAATCTTAATTAGCAGGTCTTTTTCTTATTAACATCTTCAAAGTGCTTTGAGCTCCTCCTCAGATGAAAGGTCCTTGTGAGGACAAATTATTATTATGCTCACAAAATATGCACACTAAATGCAGGAAAAGTGCAAACAGTTTACTGCACAGTCTGTGATGCACTTGAGATGCTTTGATCTGCCAATATAGCCATCAATTATTCCAGATCCTTTACTCTCTAAATGCATGCATCAAAGCATTCCCACGTACATACCTTATAAACCCAGCTGTTTATTCCAAAATCGTTCCTCTGAATTAACTCTTGTTTCCTTTTTTGTTTTGTTGGGAGCTGCTAATTTAGCAGCTCTCTTCCCTCTTTCTTAGGAAGAAGGTATATGTAAACTTGGACTCAAAATAGAAAACAACCCATTTTTCTCTACAAAGATAGCCATGACATTTTTTTAAAAAAATGTATATTAATGAAAATTATTTGATGACCTGGGAAATTTATGATGAGTTAAAAAAAAGTATAATACAAAAGTTTATAGAGTTTTATCACAACTGTAGTACAATTAACAATTAAATACAACAATGTCTCACTAACCTGAATGCTTTACTCTGTGATATACTTTAATTTTCACTATGAGATGAATATTATTATCCTTCTTTTAGAGGCAAAAAAAAAAGAAGAAGGCGGCTTATCTGGGTATGGTGGCGTATATCTGTAATCCCCACAGCTGGGAGGCTGAGACAAGAAGGATCTCAAGTTTGAGGCAAGCCTCAAGAACTTAGCAAGACCCTGTCTTAAAAGAAAACAAAACAAAAAGCCAAGACTCAGATTAACTAGGCCACAATCACACAGCCAATGAATGGTGAGGCGGATGGGGTTCTGTCTGGCCATGATTTTCCCATGTAGGGAGGCTTGGGGTAATTCCCCCCGCCCCCTACCTTTTTATACTTCCACATTTTTAAAGGATAAACAAAACTAACATAGTAACTACACAAATTAAATAAAATTAAGAAAGAGGCTAAGTAGCTCTTTTATGTCTGGGCGTAATGGCTTGAGATGAAGATAGGTAACGTGTCATTAAGCTCAGTGTCTCCGGGCGTCTGCTGCCTTATCTTTAAAATGAGGGGCTCAGTTAAGAGCCCTCAGAGGCACTTTCCAGTTTTCATTTTAGTCTTGTTCTGTAGTTTCTGATCGTGCTCCAAAGATGGGCATTTTTCTTCAGCAGTGAGTTGATTAGTTCCCTGAATTTGCTCAAAGAGCTCTGTTAAGTACCAAAGGAAGAACTGTGGAGCTGACTGTGATTCATCAATGTCAGAGAAAAGACTGCTTTTGGAATATTAAATGAGTGTTGATTAATGTAAAAAAAAGCCTTACATAATTATTAAATTAGGATCATGAATAAAGAACACACAAATTTTTAAACGTTCTGTATATGTTTAAGGCGTACATCATGACAGGTAGTGAAAATACTGCTAAAGTCAAGCAAATGAACATAACCAGCATCTCACTTCGTCACCTGTTTGCGTGTGTCTGTATGTGCATGTGGCAAGAGTACCTAAAATCTACTCTTTAAAAATACCCCCCCTTATGATGCAATATTACTAACTAGAGCCCTGGTGCCCTTACGTTGGATCTCTGGACTTGTTGGTCCTACCTATTTGCTATTTTGTTTTCTTTCACCTACCTCTCCCCATTTAGCATATTTCTCTGATCTAATTTCAGAATAAAAGACAAGAAGTTGCCGAGGGAATCAGAGCCATTTTTCTGACCAGAGTTTAGTTTGGACATGTCTGGAATATGAGAGTGAGAAACTCTTTGAGTCAACCGGGAAGAGTGGGTGTTTCCAGCCGAGAGGGGTATTTGATCTTTTCTTGGAAAATAAGTACCTGTACTACAAAGGGAAGGCTGCTCATCCCCAGAAGGGCAAGTTCCTGAACAGGAAGCGTGTGGCACCAACCATGAAGAAAGGACAGGGCTCTCTCTGTGGCTATAAATATTAAGATGTCTGGGAAGCATAAAGCACTTTTATTTCTGGCCACGGAGCCTTATATTTATTTATTATTTCCATTTCTGAGAGGACACCAGTCCTATTTGGCACTCTTGCCTTCCCCATGTTGCGGTCGTCAACGAAGGGAAATGTAATGACACAACACGTAATAGGGGTCCATAAATATCGGCTGGATAAAGATAGCAAAGTGATACTTAAACTTTACTGAGAAGTACAGGTTTAATTTGGGGGATAAGGCTCAGGAACACCACTATCCTATTTTTGCATAGTATCTAGAATTCCACCTTCTTCAGAAGAAACTTCACAGGAACTATCAATTTTCAAAAATTTTCCATACCACACTGGATCCAAGGGTTCAAATATAAAAAGTAATTTAGTATAAAATACTAAATTTAGGAATGAAATCTACCAAACACGTTATGTCCACAATTAATTCCATGTACATATACATATATAAATTTATATATACACATATATAACTATAATGCACTGATTTTAATAAAAATAATGATGTAAATAAAAATAATGATTTAAATAAAAATAATAATAGATCAATGAAGTAGGGCAAGCAGATGGGGAGGGAAAGGAGAAGTAACCGGGAATGAAATTGAAATTATGTACATGTAAAACAGGCATTATGAACTCCACTATTACATTTAATTATAACACATCAACCAAAAATTTAAAAATTAAAAAAAAATCAAATACTTAAAGGGGGAAAAGAAACCAATCCTGAAGTGGAAAAAGACCCTTCTCCTATTATGACAAATTCAGAAGTTATAAAAGGAAACAGATAAAGTTCATATGATAATTAAGAAGTTTAGTCTGGCAAAACAATGACAAAACATACACATACAAGAAAAATAAAAGATCAGCAACAAAGTGATAAAAGCGATTTGCCAACAGGATTGAGATGAAAAGCTAATCTACCAACACAGAAACAATAAGAGAAGGATGGATAATGTATTAGGAAAGAGCAAAGCAAATGACAGAGAGTCCGCAGAAGATGAAGGACATAGAGCTCTTAAACCTAAGATGCTCAGACTAACCCCTAATCAGAGAAAAATGAATGATACAATTATACTCGGTCCTTTTGTTCTCCCCATCAGATTGGCAAAGATCTAAAAGTTTGAGACCTTGGGAAGGGAAGACCTGGAAGGATGGATGGGAGAGAAAACTGGTACAAGTTCTAGGAGAAATAATTTGGCAATATCTATAGAAGTCACAAATGCATAGAGCCTGAGGGAGAGTTAACACCAAACTACTACCACGTACACCTCTGGCCCATGTGCTTGCACGGTCCTTCTCAAAGTCCTGGCAGGCACCTCAACAATTTTTCAACATGTTCTATGTCTTTGAAAACTTTGCAAAATAAGATAATTTAATCATCATGATTGATTAAAACCACTGCTCTCTTTAAACCTGGTTGTCCCTCCATCCCACTTGCTTCTGTAAAATGTGAATAGAGTGGGAATGGACCCTTTGGGAATCTGGCTAAAGAGAATGGACTTGAAGATAACATTAAGGTTGGGTGTAGTAGGACTCCTTTATGTAGGGGGCAGTGGCTGCCCATATAGGGCCAGCAGTCATATTAAAATATGAATATGTCCTAGCGTGCTTGATACCAGAATTATATAGGTAGTAGAAAAGAATCAAGGCTTGAGACACATGGAGTCAGAAGTCAATCTATGGGAGTTTGATTTAGTGTTAGACATGCAAGATTATTAACAGAATGTTTAGTTTTTACAGGTATCTGGTCAAAATAGATGTTTTATCCCGTTGGGAATGTTCAGCAATTATAAATCCACCATACATTTATAATTTTTTTTTTTGTACTGGGTACTGAACCCAGAGGTGCTTAACCACTGAGCTACATCCCCAGTCCTTTTTATTTTTTCTTTTGAGTCAGGATCTTGCTAAGTTGTTCAGAGCCTTGCTAAGTTGCTGAGGCTGGCTTTGAACTTATGATCCTCCTGCTTCAGCCTCCTGAATTGTTGGGATGACAGATATGCACCACCATGCCTGGCTATATTTACAATTTTTAATGGGAATTATGTGAATCACCTAAATTTCTGGGTTGTAGGACACAAATCTACAGCAGCACTTTAAATAGAAAACATATCTATGTGAAATGGAATGCTTTGTGCATCTCAGCTATCAATAATAAAATGAATACTTTCAATCATTCACACTAAAGAAGAGAACAAATCATCTTTCTACTTTTTCTTTTTATTACAGAATTGTGGTCACATGAATTGGTAATCCAAGGATATGTAGTCAAAAAAGAGAGAAAAAGGCATTTTTACCAACAAACTATCTGTATATCAGTGGCTTTCTGGTTTTTTTTTTGGGGGGGGATTCTGTGATACTCAGGATAGTTGTTAGCTTTTGAAAATTAGAAATTTAATTGTAATTTCCTTTGAATTTCACCTTCTAAATACCTTCTGCATCATCATCACTCAAGTCCAAGCCATTACTTTCTCTTACTAAGTTTTTCACCAAATTATGCTGGATATGGTGGCGCACACCCGTAATCCCAGTAACTGGAGGCTGGGGCAGGATTGCAAATTCAAGGCCAGTCTGGGCAGCTAAGAGAAACCCTGTCTCAAAATTAAATAAAAAGGGCTGGGAATGTAACTCAGTGGTAAAGAATACCAGGCTTCCCTCTCACATAGGGAAAGAAAAAAGAAAAAGATTTGTACAAAATGGGCAAAGAATCTGAATAGACATTTCTGAGACACACAAATGACCAACAAATATACACACACAAAAAGACAATGCCCAAATATCAGCAGTTATTAGAGAAACACGAATTGAAATTACATTGAACTATCACCTCACATCCATTAGAATGGCTCTTATCAAAAAATGAAAGATAACTAGTACTGGCGAAGATATGGAAAAAAAGAAATGCTTGTATGCTGTTGGTGAGTATGTCAATTAGTATAGTCATTATAGAAAGAGTATGGAAGTCTCTCAAAAAACCAGATACAGAACTACCATCTGATCCAGCTATCATTACTGAATAGAAAGCCAAAGGAAAGAAATCTGTATGTTGAAAATATACTTGTTGCTCCCAAGTTCATTGCAACGTATCACAATAGCCCAAGACATGTCCACCAGTGGATGAAAAGATAATGAAAAGGTGGCATATATCCAACGTGGAATACTATTCAGCTTTAAAAAAAGATGAAATCCTGTCATCGGTGACAACATGGATGAATCTGGAGGACATTTTCTAAGCGAAATACGCCAGACACAGAAAGGCAAAAAAATCTCATGATCTTACTCATGTGCATAATCTAAAATAGCTGAACTTACAAAACAAGATAGTATCGTAAATGGTGGTTACCAGGGGATGAGGGAGGAAAAGGAATTGGTGGTGGTGGGGGCATGTTGATAAAAGGGTACAAAATTTAGACAGGAGAAGTGAGTTCTTGGGATTTACTGTACCACATGTACACTTGAAATCTGTTGGAGAGTAATTTGATGTTCTCACCTCAGAATCAAGCACATGAAGTAATTCCTATGTCATTGAGCCATTCCACAGTGTATACAGATTTCAGAATGTGTTCTACACATAAATACATATAATTTTTTGTCATTTAAAAGAAAAGCCTAGGGCAATATCCTGGAGCTCGCCTCTCTGCACTCCTGCAGCTCTCCATGTTCTGTACACTGTGGGACCTTTGTTTTTCTTTTAGCTCTGTTTTGGTTTTAATTGGAACATGATAATTGTACCTCTGTATGGGGCACAGCGTGATGTTTCAGTACATCTGTACGTTGAATAATGATCAAACGAGGATGTTAGGCAAATCCACTGCCTCAAATGTTTATCATTTTTTTTTTGCAGTGAGAACATTAAAAATCCTGTCTAGTTATTTAAAAATATGCAATATAATATTAACTATAGCCACTGTACTGTACAATGGAACACCAGAACTTATGTCTCCTATATAACTGTGATTTTGTGCTTATTGACCAAAGTGTCCCCATTCTTCCCCTCCCTCCCAATCTCTCAGTTTCTACCCCTGACTTCTACCAGATCCACTTTTTTTTTGGAGATTCCATATATAAGTGAGATCCTGCAGCATTCATCTTTCTGGGTTTGGTTTACTTCATTTAGCACAACATACTCCAGGTTCATCCATATGGTCACAAATGAAAGTATTCCATCCCTTGGTTTTCAACCAATAAGAAAATTGTATTCCATAGTATCTGTATACCGCCTTTTCTTTATCCATTCATCAATCAGTGGACACTTCGGTTGATTCGGTCTTGGCTATTGTGAATAATGCTACAAAGAACTTTGGAGTGCAGGTAGCTCTTCAACTCACTGCTATCCTTGCCTTTGAATAACCAATAGGAGGGTTGTTGGATCTACAGTGAGATTATATATATATATTATATTATATATCAGGAATTAAATCCAGGGCCTCATGCATGCTAAGCTCTCTACCCTTGGGCTATACCTCCAGTCCTGAGAGTGAGATAAAAGATTAATCTAGTTATACCTCAAATACACACAATCCTCAAGATTCTTCCCTTCAAGACCTTCCATGGCTTACAGGGATTAAAAGATTAAAGAACAAAATCCTTTAAGTCTCCTTACCATTTCAGGGATCTTAACCACCTGTGCACCCCTCCCTCCTGCCCTATCCTCTGGCCTCATCCATTCTTCCACCTTCTATGAACTATCCAACAACTGCTCGCTCTTGAGATCTCACATAAAAACTCACTTTGTCAGGGAGCTCTTCTAGATTAAACCAGGAAACTCATTATGAATTTGTGAAGCACCTGTGCAGCCCCTTCATGGTGCTCAGCACAGGTGTGGTTCAATGCACTGTGTGAAAGGCTCCCAGTCTCCCACAGGGCAGAGGTTGTCAGTCCCTGCCATGCCCAGAGTTCTGGGAGCAGTCCCCAACACCCAGAAGATACTTGGTAAATATTGGTCAAACCAATGACTACACATGGATGATAATAAAAGAAAATGGACCTTAGAACAATCAGATACTGATTTGGTCCGTAAAATTGCCAAAACTGAAAATGAAGGCCAGTGTCTGCTTGCCATTAGCAACTTTGCACCTTTTTAAATGTACTTTAAAAAAAAATAAACTGAAATTCATGTAGCATAAAATTACCCACTGTAAAGTGAGCAATTCAATGGCATTTTGTGCATCAGCAAGGATGAGCAACCACCACCTCTAATTCCAAAGCATTTTCATCACTCCAAAAAGAAACCTTGTTGGGCCATGTGGCACGTACCTGTAATCCCAGTGGCTCAAGAGGCTGAGGCAGGAGAATCATGAGTTCAAAGCCAGCCTCAGCAAAAGCAAGGTGCTAAGCAACTCAGTGAGACCCTGTCTCTAAATAAAATACAAAATAGGGCTGGGGATGTGGCTCAGTGGTCGAGTGCTCCTGAGTTCAATCCTTGGTACCAAAACAAAATAAAAGAAAACTCAGACCCATTAAGCAGTTTCTCCCCACCCCAACCCCAGCCCCAGTCCCAGTCCCTGGTAACCATCAATCTGCATACCGCCCCTATTGATTTTCCTATTCTGAATATTTTGTACAAATTAAATCATTTGTGTCTGGCTTCTTTCTGTTTGCATTTTGCATAATGTTTTCAAGGTTCACTGTTAGAGTCTGTAAACAAGTCAGGATGGCGCCTGGCATTTTGCCAGAGGGAGTGGTTTGTGAAGTAACGCCAGCGAGCCAGTGTGGAGATTCCTTATTGGTTGACTGCTGTATCGAGTTTATGTTAATTAAGATAAGCTGTGTGGAATGTATAAATACCTCCGTTGTCCTACAATAAATGGCTCCCACTCCTGCTGTATCAATGTACACAAGTTGTTCGTCATCTCCCGGTTATTTTGCTGCAGCCAGACTGCGGCAGTTTCCCTACACTGTCGCATGTATTATTGCTTCATTCCTTTCTGTTGTGGATGATATTCTACTACATGAACCTTTTCCGTCCATTCATCCACTGATAGACATTGGGGTGGATTCCACCTTCTGGCTATTGTGAATGGTGCTGCTGTGGTCTCCAGCACCTGATGGGTGGGCACATACACTGGTTCTGGAGAGGCCGATCCCTGTGTCCCCTGAGTTATCATTTATGTATCTAGCAGGGACACTCCGTGATGCACATTAAGTGACCGCTGGGGTGCCTGTGCCATTGGTGGCTTGATATCTTAAATCATTATGCACAGATTACCATGTTTAGACACAGAGGGTCCATGCTCTGCTCCCTCAATGCCTCAAAAGATTAAGACAGAGGTGGGAACTTGACCAAAGACAGCATCATCTCTGCACGTGACTAAACAGATGGCCTGAAGTAGAGCTTCAGTCTAAATAGGCACGAGCCAAACAGATGGCTTCTGTGGGGAAAATGGCAGATCTGGGGGCGGGGGGCAGGTTTTCATGGACTGCCTCAGCTGCAGAGGGATAAGGTAGCCAGTCCCTGGTACTCAGGAGCATTGTCAAGTGCAGCCCGTGCCTATTCATTCTTACCCTACTACAGGCCTGATTCCATGGCTTAGATTCCTACCCTGAGGAGTTTGTCATTCCTGCAAATTTACCAACCACTGAGATAACTTGAGTGATTCCTTGCCTCCAAGGGAGCTCAAAGAAAACACTTCCTAAAAGCAGTTTAGCTGTAGGTTTCACGAGCTTTATCTCCCTTCACACCTCACAGCCTTTGATCCAGAATTCTTCTTGGGAATTCTGTCAAGGATAATAATCCCACAGTTAGAAAAAAGATGTGCACAAAGCAGCTCATCTCAATTTTAGTTTAACACAAGAATTTGGAATTATTGTGTCCAAGCATAGAATGATTTTTTTTTTTTTTTAGAGAGAGAGTGAGAGAGAGAGAATTTTTTAATATTTATTTTTTAGTTCTCGGCGGACACAACATCTTTGTTGGTATGTTGTGCTGAGGATCGAACCCGGGCCGCACGCATGCCAGGCGAGCGCGCTACCTCTTGAGCCACATCCCCAGCCCTAGAATGATTTTTTAAAAAGAAAAAAATGTAGTTAACTAAATTAGATTGAATGTTTATTAAGAATTATGCAACAGATCTGCCTATACCGACCTGTGCGGGACCCAGGCTCACAGTAGGCCTAGGTCCTTCCTGCCACCAGCAGACACCCGCTGGAGTTCAGGCCTGGCCCAGATCCACTCACACCAACCTGTGGGACCCAGGCCCAGGTAGGTCTGATTTGGCCACACACACATGCCCCGCCCCCTTACCCAAGCCTAACCCACTTTCATCTTGGGACACTGCAGACATCACCATAGCCTTCCTCACATAGTAGCCCCTACCTTTTGGACAATAGACAAGGCCTAGAAGTAGCTGCATCTCAGAACAGGCATCTCAAAGACAGTGTAAGGCCTACCCTTTCAGCCCTATCTCTGTAAGACATTGCATCCATCTTGGGGCACCTCCATTATTATCTCGAGTTACCTTGGCTATTGCACCACCACCTTTACTTGCAGTAGCATACATTGAGGGACACCAGAAGGGTCTGGATACCCAACATCAGGGTGAGGTACAGAAAATCTGCATGGGTACTATAAGAATACAGGGTATAACTGTAATATGTCAGATCCACGCTGCAAGAAAGGAAGACACATAGACAACATGAAAAAACAAGGGAGGAAGGTGCCCCAAACAAACCAGGATACTATAATAACAGAACCCATGGACAGCGAAGCTGATGAAATGTCAGAGAAGGAGTTCAGAAAGTTCATAATTAGAATGATCTGTGAATTAAAGAATGATCTAAATGAGCAAATACAGGTAAAAATTGATCACTCCAACAAAGAGATAAGACAGCAAATACAGGTAGCAAAAGATTACTTCAAGAAAGTGATAGAGACTCTGCAAAAAAAAAAAGTCAGAAATCCTTGAAATGAAGGAAACAATATACCAAATTAAAAAAAAACCTCAATAGAAGGCATAACCAACAGACTAGATCACTTGGAAGAAAGAATGTCAGATAATGAAGACAAAGTATACAATCTGGAAAATAAAGATGACCACACAGTGAAGATAGTAAGAAACGATGAATAGAACATCCAAGAATTACAGGATAGCAGAGTCATTGGGATAGAGGAAGGCACAGATTTTCGAACCAAAGGAATGCACAATCTCTTCAATGAGATAATATCAGAAAATTTTCCAAACATGAAGAATGAATTGGAAAACCAAATACAAGAGGCTTACTGGATACCAAATGTACAAAATTACAACAGACCTACACCAAGGCACATTATAATGAAAATACCTAGCATACAGAATAAGGATAGAATCTTAAAAGCCACAAGAGAGAGGAATCAGGTCACATATGGGGGAGACCAATTCATATCTCTGCAGATTTTTCAACCCAGACCCTCAAAGCCAGGAGATCATGGAATAACACATACCAAGCTCTGAAAGAAAATGGATGCCAACCAAGAATCACATATCCAGCAAAATTAGGCTTTAGATTTGATGATGAAATAAAAACCTTCCATGATAAACAAAAGAATTTACAACTAGAAAGCCAGCACTTCAGAATATCCTCAGCAAAATATTCCACGAAGAGGAAATGAAAAAACAATGATGAAAATCAGCAGGAGGTATTACACTAAAGGAAAAACTAATCAGAGGAGAAACCAAGTCAAGTTAAATGCCAAAAATAAATAAAAATGGCTGGGAATACAAATCATGACTCAATAATAACCCTGAATATTAATGGCCTAAACTAACCAAACAAAAGACATAGACTAGCAGATTGGATTAAAAAAAGAAGACCCAACAATATGCTGCCTCCAAGAGACATCCACAGACTAAAGGTGAAAAGTTTCCATCCTCATATCAAATAAAGTAGACTTCAAGCTAAAGTTAATCAAGGGGGATAAAGAAGGACACTACATACTGCTCAAGGGAACCATACACCAACAAAGGGTGGGTGGCAAACTTGGACCTACCCTAGGCCTGGGTCCCCCGTATGTATTTATAACAATTATAAATATAGATGTCCCAAATAATGGAGCATCTACGTTCACAAACAAACTCTTCTCAAGTTCAATAGTCAAATAGACCACAATACAATAATTTTGGGTGACTTTAACAATCCTCTTTCATCACTGGATAGATCTTCTAAACAAAAGCTGAACAAAGAAACTAGAGAATTTGATAATACAATCAATAACTTAGACTTACCTGACATATATAGAATATTTTATCCTTCAACAAGCGAATGTACGAATGTACTTTCTTCTTAGCAGCACATGGATTCTTCTCTAAAATAGACCATATATTATGCCAAAAGCAACTCTTAGCAAATATAAAAAAGTAGAGATACTACCCTGCTTTCTATCAGATTATAATGGAATGAAATTAGAAATCAATAATAAAATAAGAAATAAAAGTACTCCAAAACCTGGAGACTAAACAATATGCTACTGAATGAACAATGGGTTGCAGAAGACATCAAGGAGGAGGAGATTAAAAAATATTTAGAGGTGAATGAGAACACAGATACAACATATTGAAATCTCTGGGACACTATGAAGGCAGTTCTCAGAGGAAAGTTCATGGTATGGAGTTCATTCCTTAAAAGAAGAAAAAAGTCAACAAATAAATGACTTAACGTTACATCTCAAAGTCATAGAAAAAGAACAAATCTACACCAAAAGCAGTAGAAGAGCTAAAAATCAATGAAATTGAAACAATAGAAATATTTGAAAAAACAAAAGTTGGTTCTTTGACAAAAATAAATAAAACTGACAGACCCTTAGCCATGCCAATAAAGAGAAGGAGAGAGAAAACTCAAATTACTAACATATGGGATGAAAAAGGAAATATCACAACAGACACTATAGAAATACGGAAGATGATTAGAAATTATCTTGAAAACTTGTACTCTAATAAAATAGAAAAAAATCAAAGGCATCGACAAATTTCTAGAGTCATATGGTTTGCCCAAATTGAATCAGGATGATAAACAAAATTTAAACAGATCAATTTCAAGCAATGAAATAGAAGACACCATTAGAAGCCTACCAACCAAGAAAAGCCCAGGACGGGACAGATACACAGCCGAGTTCTACAAGACCTTTAAAGAAGAATTAATACCAATACCCTTCAATGTATTTCAGGAAATAGAAAAAGGAGGGAACACTTCCAAACTCATTCTATGGGGTCTATATCCCCCTGATTCCAAAACAAGGCAAAGACACATCAAAGAAAGAAAACTTCAGACCAATATCTCTAATGAATATGGATGCAAAACTTCTCAATAAAATTCTGGCAAATCAAAAACAAACAAACAAAAAACATTAAAAAGATAGTGCACCACGATCAAGTAGGGTTCATTCCAGAGATGCAAGTTTGGTTCAACATACGGAAATCAATAAACGTAATTCATCACATCAATAGACTTAAAGGTAAGAATCATATGATCATCTCAATAGATGCAGAAAAAGCACTCAGCAAAATACAGTATCCCTTCATGTTCAAAACACTAGAAAAACTAGGGATAACAGGAACATATTGCTGAGGGCCATTACCAAGTAGGTATGACGCATCGTAATCCTTGCCAGTGTACCCCATGTTAAATGGACTTGCCTTGGAAATTTGCTGCGACCTTGCTTGTGTGCTTTAGTAAGATGACCCTGCTCAAGGTGATCGAGGGTGGATCCAGGTTTGAGGAAGTATCCTGCAGGTTTGAGGAAGTATCCCTGTCCTTGGGTTTAAGGCGTTTCCCGGTTTAAGAATATGGGTTTTAGGGAAGTTGAGGTTGAAGATTATTGCTGCTGGGATTAGGGTGTTCCTGCGGCTTGTTGAGTTCTTGTGAAATTAAAATGGGATTTGGAAAAAGCCTCGTGGAGTAGGATTGGGGATCGGACATTTTGGAATTGCCCCTGAACGTGTGTGGAGGCTGGTGTGAGATCGGGAATAAAGAATTGCTGTTTGAACCTACAAAGCTGTGGTGCCTCCTGATTCTGGTGCCCCCCAAGACATCGGCAACATATCTCAACATCATAGAGGCTATCTATGCTAAGCCCCAAGCCAACATCATTCTAAATGGAGAAAAATTGAAGGCATTCCCTCTAAAAACTGGAACAAGACAGGGATGCCTTCTTTTACCACTTCTATTCAACATAGTTCTTGAAACACTGGCCAGAGCAATTAGACAGATGAAAGAAATCAAAGGGATATGTATAGGAAAATAAGAACTTAAATCAGCACTATTTGCTGACGATATGATTCTATACCTAGAAGACCCCCCCCAAAAAAAAAAACTCCACCAGAAAACTTCTAGAACTAGTAAATGAATTCAGCAAAGTAGCAGGATACAAAATCAACACTCATAAATCAAAGACATTTCTATATATCAGTGACAAATCCTATGCAAGGAAACAAGGAAAACTACCCCATTTACAATAGCATAAAAAATATATAAAATAAAATAAAATACTTTGTGAATCAACTACAGTGGTGAAAGACCTCTACAACGAAAACTACAGAATTCTAAAGAAAGAAATTAAAGAAGACCTTAGAAGATGGAAAGATCTACCCTGCTCTTGGATAGGCAGGATTAATATTGTCAAAATGACCACACTACCCAAAGCACGAAACAGATTTAATGCAATTCCAATCAAAATTCCAACGACATTCCTCACAGAAATAGAAAAAGCTGTCATGAAATTCATCTGAAAAAATATGAGACCCAGAATAGCTAAAGCAATCCTTAGCAGGAAGAGTGAAGCAGGGGGCTGGGGATGTGGCTCAAGCGGTAACGCGCTCGCCTGGCATACGCAGGGCGCTGGGTTCAATCTTCAGCACCACAGAAAAATAAAAAAATAAAGATGTTGTGTCCACCAAAAACTGAAAAATAAATATTAAAAATTCTCTCTCTTTCTCTCTATCTTCTATCTATCTAAAAAAAAAAACCAGAATGAAGCAGGTGGCATTACTATACCAGAACTTAAACTATACTACAGAGCAATGGTAACAAAAACAGCATGGTATTGGCACCAAAATAAACCTGTGGACCGATGGTACAAAATAGAGAACACAGAGACTAACCAACATAATTACAGTTATCTTGCATTTGACAAAGACTCCAAAAATGTACATTGGAGAAAAGATAGCCTCTTCAACAAATAGTGCTGGGAAAATTGGAAATCCATGTGCAACAAAATGAAATTGAATCCCTATCTCTCGGAGTGCATAAAACTCAACTCAAAGTGGATCAAGAACCTAGGAATTAAACCAGAGACACTGTGTCTATTAGAAGAAAAAGTAGGCCCAAATCTCCATCATGTTGGATTAGGACCCAACTTCCTTAATAAGACTCCTCTAGTGCAAGAATTAATATGAAGAATCAATAAATGGATGGATTCAAACTAAAAAGCTTCTTCTCAGAAGAAGAAACAATCAGGTGAATCAGTGAAACCTACTAATTGGGGAACAAATTCTTACCACACACATGTCAGGAAGAGTACTAAGCTCTAGAATATATAAAGAACTCAAAAATCTCAACACCAAAAACACAAATAACCCAATCAATAAACGAGACAAGGAACTGAATAGATACTTCTCAGAAGAAGATATACAATCAATCCACAAATTCATGAAAAAAATGTTCAACATCTCTAGCAATTATAGAAATGCAAATCAAACCACTCTAAGATTTCATCTCACTCCAGTCAAAATGGCAGCTATTAGAACATAAACAACATAAGTGTTGGTGAGGATGTGGGATAAAAGGCACACTTATACGTTGCTGGTGGGACTGCAAATTGGTGCAGCCAATATGGAAAGCAGTTTGGAGAATCCTTGGAAAACTGGGAATGGAACCACCATTTCACCCAGCTATCCTTCTCCTTGGTCTATACACAAAGGACTTAAAAACAGCACACTACAGGGACACAGCCACATCCATGTTTATAGCAGAACAATTCACAATAGCTAAACTGTGGAACCAACCCAGATGCCCTTCAGTAGATGAATAGATAAAGAAAATGTGATATATATGCACAATGGAATATTACTCAGCATTAAAGGAGAATAAAATCATGGCATATGCAGGTAAATGAATGAAGCTGGAGAATATGATGCTAAGTGAAGTTAGCCAATCCCCAAAATCCAAATGCTGAATGATTTCTCTGATTTAAGGATGCCGATCCATAATATGCTGTCGGGGGTGGGAGTATGGCAGGATTAAATGACCTCTAGATAGGGCAAAGGGGAAAAGGGGAGGGAGCGGGGGGAGGGTGCACAGGAGTAGGAAAGACCTTGGAATGCGATGGTCATCATCACCCTAAATACACGTATGAAGACAGGAAGAATGTGACTCTACTTCATGTTGTCATATATAACAAATTAAAATAAAAATAATTATACTAATTCACAATAAGTTGGGGAGCTAGGGAAAAATAGAATTACTTTAGATTCTGTAGATGGAAGTGAAGGAAGGGGAGGGGATATGCAGATAGGAAGGATAGGAGAATGAAACCGACATCATTACCTTATGTACACACAAAACTGCATGACCAATGCGACTTTACAACATGTACAATCAGAAAAATGAGAAATTATACCTCATTTATGTATGATATATCAAAGCGCACAAATGACTTCTACTGTCACATATAACTAATAAAACAAAAATATTTATACAGTTAAAAAAATTATTATGGGCCAGAGCGGTGGAATTCCAACAGCTTGGGAGGCTAAAGCAGAAGGATCCAAGTTCAAAGCCAGCCTCAGCAACTTGGCAAGGCATTAACCAATTTAGCAAGACCTAGTCCCTAGATAAAATCTAAAAAAGGGCTGGATGTGTGTCTCAGCGGTTAAGCACCTGTGTGTCCAATCCGTGGTACCAAAAAAGAAATATATATATATAACTGGTACCTGATTAGAATGTATCAGACCTAGGGCTGGATCCCCAGCAAAACACACACACACACACACACACACACACACACACACACACAATCTTATTCCATAATAATCTTTTTTTCTTTGATGGGGGATACCAGAGATTGAACTCAGGGGCACTAGACCACTGAGCCACATCCCCAGCCCTATTTTTTATCTTATTTAGAGACAGGGTCTCATTGAGTTGCTTAATGCCTCACTTTTGCTGAGGCTGGCTTTGAACTCGAGATTCTCCTGCCTCATCCTCCAGAGCTGCTGGGATTACAGGCGTGTGTCACCACACCTGGTGTTCCATAATAATCTTTATTAGAAAGAGGAAATAAATACATATTCTGGAGGAAAATATTCACAGAAAGAGATGGAACAAATACAAATAGTGATTATCTTTGAATGGTTTTTCCCCTGTATTTAAAATTGTTTATGAAATGTGCATTTGTTTATTTGTTTTCTGTGCTGGGAATTGAACCCAGGGCTTCCCCATCACTGAGCTACATCCCCCTAAGTTGGCTGGCCTTGAACTTGTGATCCTCCTGCTTCAGTCTCCAAGTTGCTGGTATTACAAGTGTGTGCCATGTATTGTTTTTATAATTAGAAAATGTTTTTTTTTTAAACAGAATATTCCATGGCTTCTGGATAGAAATTAATCATCCAAACTGATATTTACATCCTAGAAAAGAGAGTTTCATTCTGAATACAGAAGAAAAAGTTCACAGAGATGTTAAGGACTCAGTCCCCATCAAACGACTCAAAGATCCAGATAGCACTTTGGGTTTTCAGAAGGTGCAGGAGGCTAGCTTTTGTGGCAAGGACAAAGGAGGGTTTGTTGTAGCTGAGAACACCATGACAAATCAGCCTTGAATGATCCTGAAGGATGAAAACACAGCTTCTTAGGAAAAGTCCACGGCATCCCAGATGGCAGTGCCAAGGGCCAGGCTTGTGATGTTTCCATGTGGACCAGAAACCTACCCACGGCACAGCGCTATAGGGAGAGTACAAGAATGGCAGCAGGGAAAACATGGAGTAGTTAATTAGTTAATTACTTAATTAACCTCATATATCCTGAGTGTTCACTACTGGGAGCCTTAGAGATAAAAATGCCTGTCCTTGCCAGGTGCAGTGGCACTCTCCTGTAATCCCAGTAACTCAGGAGGCTGAGGCAGAAGGATCGAAAGCTCACAGCCAGCCTCAGAAACTTAGCGAGGCTCTAAGCAATTTAGTGAGGCCCTGTCTCAAAATTTAAAAAATAAAATAAAAAGGACTGGGGACATGGCTCAACGGTTGAGCACTCCTGCATTCAATCTCCAATGCCAAGGAAAAAAAAAAATTCTTGCCCTTGTGGTGCACACAATCTATGATGTAGGTTCACACAGTAGGGAGAAGGAAAAAATAAATAAGTAAAAGTGTTGAGAGCCACAGCCAGTCTGAATGGCCCCTGGCATTTTGCCAGAAGTAATGGTTGAGAGGTGAGCCTTTAAGATGATGCTGGATTGATTCAATTGTATATAGACCCCTGCTGTCCGCCTCAGGCGACTGCTACTTTGGATTTCCTGGGGAGTTGGTGTGCGTTGGTGTTGGTTGGTTTGGTTGGTGAAGTTCCAGTGGAGGGAGTTCCGGTTGGGGTGGTGTGCCGGAGAGGGGCCTCGAGGGTGGAGGGTGGCGTTCAGGAGAGTTCCCTCCCGGGGAGGTGCGTGGAGTGCTGTTGGAGTTCAGGCAATAAAGTTTCCTGTTTGAACATACAAGTGCTTTGTGGCGGCTCGGTGATTTGTGCCCAGCCAGACTGCGGCACAAAAGGTAGAAGTAAATTTTAAAGCATAATAGATATCAATGGAGGAAAATAAAAGAGAGGCTGTTGGCATGTTTTTAGATTTAAACAAGACAATAAGGAAAGGTGGTTACAAGGACATTTGAGCAAGCATATGGGGAAGGTGATGGATGGAGTTCAAGAAAGCATGTTTTTCTTTGCAGGTAAAAGAAATAGCATATGCAAAGACACTGGGGCACCACTGTGTCTGACCTGTTCAAGGACAGGTCAATGTGGCTCCCCAGACTGAACAAGACAGAAATGGCAGGGGTGGGGTGGAGGAGGTTGTATATAGCCTTGAAGGCAATTGTAAGTAGAAAGAAACAAATACTGATTATTTATGAGGGTTGGTAGAGATGAACATGGCAAGGATCTCTCTGGGGACTCGGGCCTTGGTCACTAGAACTAGGTGGTATCTTTTTTTTTGGTACCAGGGATTTAACCCAGGGGTGTTAACCACTGAGCCACCATCTCCAGCCCTTGTTTTATAATTTATTTAGAGACAGCGTCTTGCTGAGTTGTTTAGGGCCTCTCTAGGTTGCTGAGGCTGGCTTTGAACTCCAGATCCTCCTGCCTCAGCCTCCTGAGCCCCTGGGATTACAAGCGTGCACCACTGAGCCCAGCAAAGTGGTGTCATTTGAGACAAGGAACAGATGAGGAAGGAGAGGTTTGTGTCCGAGAAGGAAGGAAGAAATCATGAGTCTGTTGGGAAGGTGCTTTTTTTAACCCAGAGGTTAGAGTAGGTATCTCAAGGCACGGGTGGGGACAGAGTTGAGTTGGTGAATCACCAGCAGAGAGGGGCGTGACTGAGTTAGGGAGTGAGCGAGTGGATGACCCATCATAGCTCACCATCGTGAGAAGCTGTTGGATCAACACAGTGACGTGGCCAAGGGAGGGTGCTCGCTGGATTCCTTGGGCCGGCAGGGAACAGAGATAAGTGGCCTCAGGGATTGGGGTCACTGTGAAGCTGTGCAGGAGGCCAGAAGGTGTTCTCCAACAGCAGGTGGGACTCCTGGAGCCTGCCAGGCCATCAGGGCCCAGGGTAGTTCTTGTTCATCAGCCCAGCACTGGTGCCCTGAGCCACTCTGCCCTGCGTCAGCTCTTCCTGATCATCTATGGTCCACATTCCTCAGGAGGAGCGATGGACTCTGTTTAGTGACTCATCACCCATCATAGAGAAGGTCTGATCAGAGCTCTTGAGTGTGAGTCGTTCCTGGGCCAACCCACGGATGCTGCCTTTGGATCAGGTGCCCGATCCTTGTCCAGACAGTTGTGGCCTCACCATACCAGATGCCCAGTGTGGGAAGCAGAGATCGGGCAGTCCTCACATGGGGCTGCGGTCACGGCAGGTGCTCGGAAGCATTCCAGAGACACAAACACCAGCATTGCGTGGTCTCCAGAAAGCCAGAGAGGACAGAATGGGAGGAAATGTTCCAAGGACCAAATACCGCAGGGATTTAGTGACTAAGGGCAGGAATGACCATAGCAGCTATCATATTTTGAATGCTCTTTGCCAAATGCTATACCAGGTGTTTTACATAATTATCCTCCTGATTTAAAATAGCCTTATGATAGGTATTCTCATGCCATTTTTGAAAAAAAGAAAGTGAGACCTCTTAAGTAACATGCCCACACATCAGGTAAGACGTAGAGCTGAGGTTCAGAGCAAGGTCTGTCGATATCCAGGCATTGATTTGTTGGTTTTTTTCTTCCACGTTTACTGCTTGCATATTCTGCACCACACTTGGCCCTAGGCCCTCAGGTGGATTTTATATTCAAGAGAAGAAGGCAAACCATATTCCTCTGACCAACAAATAAACAAAATAGCATGGAACGAATTGTGTTATTGGCACAGGTACTGCAGAGAGAGGGAGGCACCACACACCACAAGGGTCATACAGACCAGAAGTCAGTCTTACCCAAGCAGGAGGGAGCAGAGACAGAGGGAGCCATGAGTATGGGTCTTACCCTGAGGCAGGTGTGGCCGCTCATGGCAAGGACCCACCTAGGACAGGTATAAGGGGAGAGGGGAGGCTGAGACCGTCAAAGAAAATGATCCCGCACAAGGAGACCCCCCTGCTTTTCAATACATTTGAGTTTTCGTAAACTTTTTCAAAATGACTTTAGGTTTCTCAGTCTGAACCATGAGATAAAGCCGTTTACTAAAACAGAAACTTTGAAAAGAGCAGGTTTGAGGATGGGGGGAATCAAGAGGATGGTCCAAAGTTAGTTAGGTTGGTCCTTTGAGAGGAGCTATCACCTGGGAGACAGCTCAGAGAAGTCAGGGCAGGTGTGGCCGAGACTGTTAGATCCCTACCTGACGTTCACTCCCCTCTTCTTCCTTAGTGACAGAATCCTGGAATGTAGCTGGGCACATGGCATCTGAAATGAACACTACATTTACAGGTTTTCCTTGAAGCTAAGTGTGGTCATGTGACTAAATTCTAGCCAGTGAGATATAAAGGGAAGTTTTGTGGAAAAACAACGAGAAAGGCTCTTTTTAAAAGATTTAACCTAACTGGAGGCGAGCCCCTGAGTCCTCCCTTTTTTCTCCTATTTGCCATCGAGGATGTGGATGAAATAGCTGGCCCTCCAGCAGCCATCTGAGGATGGAAGCCAAACTTTAGGTTAGGATTAATAAAGCAGATAAAAAGAAGTTTCCACACTCTCTGAGGGTTGCCAAGTCACCACAGCAGTCCCAGTTTTCCTTCCTTCAAATTTCTCAGATATTGAATTTAAAAAAGAAAGTTTTAGCATAGGGCCAGAGGGGGTGTTCCTATGCAATCTCACCTGATTCCAAGGGCCATCACTGGAGATCTATAGATGTGGAATGATGTTTATAACAATGGGATGGGAGACTGCCGAGCTCAGATTCTAGAGAGCAGACCTGGAGTTAACCCACACTGAAAAGTCAGACGCAGAAAGTAGAATCAGCAAACAAGTCGACCAAGGAGGAGTGAGCTAAGTGGAAAACCAAGACAGCGTGCTCTCCACAGAGGCCACGGTTATTTCTGGAGGAAAGGGGAAGTGAGCCGTGCCAAGGGAAGTGAAGCAAGATGAGGAGAGAGAAGTATTAGACTCAGCAAAGTGGAAGCCACCAACAGTCTTGGTAGAGCCCTTTCAGAGGAAGACACTCCCGGCCGCAGTGAAGGGAAGAGGCCAGAGGTGAGGAGGCAGAGGAGGCAATGAGAGGGAGAGGAGAGGAAATACCGGGGTTAAGGGAGGTTTCAGGATGAAATCTCTTAAGGCACGTTTGAAAACCGGCGGGGAATGGGTCAATCAAGGAGAGACTAGCCGGGCACAAGGGTGCACCCCTGTAATCCCAGTGGCTCGGGAGGCTGAGACAGGAGGATCAGGAGTTCAAAGCCAGCCTCAGCCACTTAACGAGGCCCTAAGTAACTCAGTGAGACCCTGTCTCTAAATAAAATATAAAAAAGGGCTGGGGATGTGGCTCAGTGGTTAAGCACCTCTGGGTTCAATCCTTGGTCCAAAATAAATAAATACATAAAATAAAGAAGATGAAGGAGAAGAAGAGGCTGCCAAGGCAGGAAAAGGTAAATAATTACAGGAGTGAAGACCCTGGAGAAGGAAACAAAACAGAGTCCAAAGCACACGGGAAAGACTGCCTCCAAGAAACCCAGAGCACGGGAGAGCGGTTTCAGTAAACTCAAGAAGGCAGAACCCAGAGTGTGCAAGGCTCAGACGGAGCCAACAGCAATGCCCATGATTCTGGGTGACGCAGGACTTGGGGTGATTTTTTTTTCTGTGTTTCTTTATCCATTCCTGTGACTTACAAATTTTCTGAATACTCACCACTCTCTGTGGGAAGCCACCCGTGAACTACTTGAGGGGTCTTTACTTGGTACCAAGTCATGGAGACCTAGGTGTTTGCCCCTCTTGTTCTCCTCCAGTTACGTGGTTGGCTCAGGGAGATGCATGGGGGATAGGAGGAGGCATGGAGGCAGGGGAGGCTTGGCAGAGAGGCACGACACACTGCAGAAATGCCCCCTGCAGGCAGCTGCCCTGCTACAGGCCAAGGCCAGAATTGGCGGGGTCAAGGGTGGACTTGAAAGGACAAAGTTAAGCCCTGGTGGGGCCCGTCATGTGCTGCATTTCACAGAGGCCTCGCAGTCAGGACGGATCTCCAAGATGGCCATTTGCAAGTGAGGATTCACATACTTAGCGATAGGCGCAGAACATGAGAAGAACATGATGCCTGTTCCCACTTTGAGCCTGCTGCCATTTCTAGACCACTCACCTGTCACGCATTATGAATTAAGGGTTTATCATCCCACAATTACTTTATGAGCAGCACCGTCATATTGCGCTATATTTTCATTTGATTTAAAAGCACTGACTTTTTGGTTGGGGGTGGTGGTGCACACCTGTCATCCCAGCGACTCAGGAGGCTTGAGGCAGGAGGATCACAAGTTTGAGATCGGTCTCAGCAACTTCGTGAGAACCTCGGTAATTTAGTGAGAACTTGTCTCAAAATAAAATTTTAAAAAAAGGGCTGGGGATATGGCTCAGTGGTCAAGTACTCCTTCACCTGTTCACCCTCTTCCCCTAAACCCACTGATTTTTTAAAATTGTCTCTTTAGTTTTGCCTTTTCAAAAAAAAAATCATATCGTTGGAATCATACAGTATGTAGCCTTTTCTAATTAGCTTCTTTCACTCAGCAATGTGTTTTAAGTTTCTTCATGTTTTGTGGAGATGTGATAGTTCATTTCTTTTTATCACTGAATAACACACCATTGTCTGGATGTGCCATGATTGGTTTAGCTCTTCCCCTGTTGAAGGTGTTGGTTGGATTGGTTGTAATTTTTGGCAATGGTGGATAAAGCTGCTATCAACATTTATGTGCATTTTTTCTGTGAACATATGTTTCCTCCCTCCCTCCCTCCCCAGGGATTGAACCCAAGGACACTCAACCACTGAGCCACATCCCCAGCCCTTTTTTATACTTTATGGACGGGGTCTCACTGAGTTGCTTAGGGTCTCGTTAAGTTGCTGAGGCCCTAACTTGCAATCCTCCTGCCTCAGCCTCCCGAGTCACTGGGATTACAGGCATGTGCCACCGTGTCCAGCTGAACTTATGTTTTCAAATCAATTGGGTAAATACCAAAAAGCACAACAGCTGGATCATATGGTAAGATTAAGTTAGCTTTGTTTAAGAAACTGCTGAACTGTCTTCCAAAGTGGCTGCCTCCTTTGACATTCCGGCCAGCAACAAATGGGAGTTCTGCTGCCCTGCATCTTTTTCGGCATTTCGCATTGTCAGTGTTTTGGAGTGGCATGTCTATATGTATGCAAAGCAGTATCTCATTACTGTTTTAATTTGCAATTCTCTAATGACATGATGGAAAACAGATTTTCTTTTTTGTTAATTGTTTTTAGTTGTAGATGGACACAATACCTTTGCTTTATCTATTTATTTTATGTGGTGCTGAGGATCGAACCTAGTGCCTCACACATTCGAGGCAAGCGCTCAACCACTGAGCTACAACCCCAGTTCCCCCAGTAAAACAGATTTTCATATGTTTATTTGCCACCTGTATATCTTCGATGGTGAAGAACCACTTCAAATCTTTGTCCACTTTTTGTTTGTTTTCTTCTTTTGGGGTTTTAAGAGTTCTTTGTACATTTTGGACACAAATCCTTTGTTGGCTATTTTATCAGATAAATATTTTCTCTGTTTCCTATATTTTCATTTGCTTAACATCTAAAAAAAATTTTTTAGTTGTCAATGGACCTTTATTTTATTTATTTTTATGCGATGCTGAGAATCCAACCCAGGGCCTCACCCATGCTAGGCAAGTGCTCCACCACTGAGCCACAACCCCAGCCCCCATTTGCTTAACATTTATTGAATGTACTGAGAGTCTTGATAATTGCCAGTGGCTCAGGCTTCCCTCAACCTCTGAGAAAGTAGAGATGAGGTAGGAGAAACAGATAGGAATTCCTGGACTTGTTTGGCCATGAGACATGTGGTCTTTAGCCAGTTGGTCCAGTACTGACTGGGAAAAAACAAAGAAATAGTAATAATGCCCTACCCTATGTTAAACACAAGTAATTTTACATATATTATTCCACAGCCACCTTAAGAAGTAAATCCTATCATTTAGATAGGAGGAAGCCATCAGGCCTGTTGAACATCACATAAATCAAACAAATTGTCCAGGGTCTCACATGGATTATGTGGTGGAATTGAGACTCAGATAACTTCAGGATACTGTGGGCCAGACGCAAGGTTAACCCACCTCAGGGCAGATTGGATAATGGTACATGAGGGATGGGTGACAGCTCCAACCCCTGTATCAGAGATTGGCCCTGAGGCTCATCCTGGGCCAGTGTGGAGATCTAAGAGGCTGCTCTCAGATGGAAGGAATGCCCACATTAAGACAGATACATCAGATCTAGTTCAAAGCAGGAGCTCAATAAACAGCTGGGGATGTGCACTCTAATCCTGGAGGGAGAAGAAATAGTCAAACATTGAGCAGGGTGCTTTGCCTGTAATCCCAGCAACTGTGGAGGCTGAGGCAGGAGGATCAAGAGTTCAAATCCAGCCTCAGATTAGAGAGGCACTTACCAACTCAGCAAGACCCTGTGTCTAAATAAAATATTAAAAAGAACTAGGGAGTGCCAGGGATATAGCTCAGTTAGTAGAGTGCTTGCTTTGTGTGCACAAGGCCCTGGGTTCGATCCCCAGCACCACAACAAAAAGAATTGGGGAGGGACTGGGGTTGTAGCTCAGTCGGTAGAATGTTTGCCTTGCATGTGTGAGGCACTGGGTTTCATCCTCAGCACCACATAAAAACAAATAAAATAAAGGTATTGTGTCTGTCTACAACTAAAAAAAAAAAGTGATTAAAAAAAAAGAACTGGGGGATGTGGCTCAATGGTTAAGCACCCCTGAGTTCAGTCCCTTGTTCCAAAGAAAGAAAGAAAAAAAAAAAAAAGAAAAAGAAAATTTGAGCAGAATGTGAAGGGTCCACACAAGCAGGCTGAGGCCCAGCCCAAGGCTGCAAATAGAGACAGGAAACTGAATTCCAGTATGAAGAAGGCACAGTGGGACTACTCCAGCAAGACACAGTGGGAGTTGGAGGAGCCCATCGCTAAGGCAGTCAGGTCCCCAGCTTGGGACAGCAAGGCCTACTCCTGCACCACTGCTCATGGCCTGCAGCATGTCTTGTGAGAGTCAAGCTCAAGGTCTGCACACAGATCTGCTTCAGAGCAGATCACACTGTCAGAGCCCGCCATTGGAGGGAACAGTAAGAAAGCTTCAAGGAAGGCAGAAACTTCAAGCAGAAGCTCCATGTTGACCACAGTTTAGAAAATAAGCCGAGGGCCTAGTTAAGTTCAGTGAGGACCAAGATCAGGGCTGTTGGATGACTGGGGCCTGTCACCCGGAGACATCTCAAAGGGGAGCGTAGGGCTGAGCTGAGAGGTGTTGCCAGGTGAGCCGATTACAGAAACCAGGGCATCGCTGAAGTAGCACATCTGCACAAGACTGGCAGCTGGAACGTGAGGGAAAGAAGACGTGGTCAACAGTCTCCTCAGACAAGTCAGGTGTACAACCTGCAATCCCAGGCTTCTTCGGGATTCAGGTACGCCATG
Organism: Urocitellus parryii; assembly: GCF_045843805.1. Lineage (NCBI taxonomy): Eukaryota > Metazoa > Chordata > Mammalia > Rodentia > Sciuridae > Urocitellus > Urocitellus parryii. Next base: position 39,303,320 of record NC_135532.1, on the reverse strand, counting down.
CTTCATGTAAGAGAAATGTTCCTGAAAATGATATGTAAATTGGATTTTGCACATTGACGGGTACTTTAAATTTCCAGGGGAATTTGCTGCTTAAAGGAAATTATTATTATTATTGTAAATCTGGTTTCAATCCATTGGATTTTCTTAAATAGAGCATTTTTCCCTTCTCTCTCTCTCTCTCTCTCTCTCACACACACACACACACACACACACACACACACACACACACACTGTTAGAGTCTGTAAACAAGTCTGGATAGCGCCTGGCAAAATGCCAGAGGGAATGGTTTGTGAAGTAAGGCCAGCGAGCCATTAAGTGTGGAGATTTCTTATTGGTTGACTGATGTATCTAGTTTATGCTAATTAAGATAAGCTGTATGGAATGTATAAATACCGCTCCTGTCCTACAATAAACGGCTCCCACTCCTGCTGTATCAATCTACACAAGTTGTTCATCACCCCCCCCCCCGTTATTTTACTGCAGCTGGACTGCGTCAACACACAATAACTGTATTTAAAAGAATTAATGGATGCTGCTAGCATGCCCTTATTTTTAAAGTTTAAATTTTATTCTTTACAATATATTCATTAACCTAAAACATAGTGGTCTAAAGCAGTAATTCCTACACCTAACTGACGTAAGCTGGTAGTCTTAAAGAATACAGATTCCTGGGCCCTACCACTTGAGTTTCGGACTCAGAGGGCAGCATAGAAAGGCACCCAGACTCCCTGGGGGAGCTTAGCATCGCTGTGCAGCTGTAGAGATTAATGGCAGATGGAAGTTAACCTGGAGATGATCTTTTTTGCAGCCATTGGATAATTTCTTTCCAGCCTGATGTGAAAGCAGGGCCTAGACCCAGCAGGCCCCTGGGCTCCAGGATAGGCCTCCAGATACAAGGCAGAGTGTGTCACTGCGCCAGGGCCTGGGACCTTCATCTGGAATTCTAGCGGAGGTAGGGGTTATAATCACTCAGAGAATACCTAAAGGTTATTGGGAAAAACTGAATATGGTTATGAAGTAGTGTAATGCCTGCCCACGCTCCATGATGTCCATCCAGGTCACACTCCCTAAAGCCGTGAATATGTGAGGTCATGTGGCAAAAAGAGACAGCTGCCAGTTGGCTGTCTTCATATGGGAGATTGTGCTGGGTTATCAGGTGGGCCCAATGTAATGACAAGAGTACTTAACAGCAGAAGAGGAAAGTAGGAGAGAGGCCAGAGAGATTCCATTAAACATTGTTGGACAAATAGGGCCATGGGCCAAGGGATGTGGGTGGCCTCTAAAAGCAGGGACACATTGCAGTTGTCACTCTTCAGTGAGACCCCTGCCACATTCTGACTCCCAAACTGTGAGATAATAAATTTGTGTAGTTTTAGGCCACCAAATTTAAGGTAATTTTTTCCCCTTCTACCAGAAATAGGAAACAAAAACAATACTCATGACCAAGTTCTAAAAAAGAAAAAAAAGTTTCTTTAGAATGCAATAAAAGGAAAGTAGAACTTAAAAGTCTGGCAGACTTCTTTGTATGGCCAGGCCCTACAAACCATCACCAACAGTTTTCTTTTCTTGTCTTTGAAGAAACAAAGATCTTTTTTTTTTTTTTTTTTTTTAATGTAATGAGAACAGGCTTCTTTATTAGGCCAAGTTTTTAACACAGTTAAAATAGGATGGTGGTAAGATCCAGAATCTATATTTTAAAAATCTCCCTAGGTGTCCCTAGTATGCAGCCAGGTTTGCAAATCACTGGTCTAAAAATGCAATTCTAACCCACATAATTATGAGGTGGCCGCATACCTGGAGAGTGAGTCCCCGTGGATTATGATTAACCTGGGAAGACATAACACACGGGGTGACCGCAGAGACGGGGCCTGGTGAGGCAACACTGTAACCTTTCACGTGTGACCTGCACCGTGGAATGGTGAGCATGCTCCCATTAAACACGAACACCTCCAAAGTGGAAAACAGGCCGAGGAGGGTGTTTTAATTGATGATTGATGGTTGTTAGGATGGAGGGCTAATTGATTCAAAGGACAGGCAATAGCAGGCAGAGGGAAGGCCAGAGGAATTGCAGGGAACTGAATGCAGTTCAGTGGAGGCAGATGCAGAATAGTTCACTTTCTGGAAAAGGGAAGAAAATAGCACAACAACAGGCAGGTCAGGGGAAGAGTGCAACATTAGAAAAGGCTCTGGAGACCAGGCCTGTCTCAGGGTGGTGTGTGGTGCTGGGGTGCCAGGGGTGCAGCAAAGCCTCTCAGCCTGGGCCTCCCATTCACAAAGGCACTGAAATTTAAGCACTTTTTTTGTGTGTGTGGTGCTGAAGATCGAACCCAGGGCCTTGTGCATGTGAGGCAAGCACTCTACAAACTGAGCCATATCCCCAGCCCTGAAATTTAGATTTCTGACATCTTTTAGTATCTGATAAAGGTGTTCTTTGTTGTTGTTGTTGTTGTGGATGGACACAATACCTTTATTTTATTTATTTATCTTTATGTGGTGCTGAGGATCAAACCTAGGGCCTCGTACATTCCAGACGAGTTCTCTTCCACTGAGCCACAACTCCAGCCCTCTGATGAAGGTGTTTGTTTGCAAAGCATACCACAGTTTTATGATCCCGTTTTTACAACTTATCCTTTTTAATGTATTGGGAGCCTCAGAAAATGAGGCCAGTGGTGTAGAGTCGATGGTGGATTGGAGGATTTGGTCAGTTGATGGAGCCAGCATATGTGAGCAGCCACAGGACATTATTTAAGGATACAGGATGAGGGTTCATAGTGAACAGGGCTGGAGGAATTGGAATCCAAAGAGGAAAGGAGACTGACTTTGTTTATTTTTCCTGAGTAGACTGCTAATAGGTACTTCTTCTGTTTTTCCTTTTCCCCCAGAGTTATGTATGTACATAATCTACTAACAACTAGTTCTACAAGGTTTATTATACAAGACAACTTTCCCTGCCCTTCCGCACCATTTCCCTATGTTTTAATCGCTTTTAGATGATTCTTTCATTATTTATCTCCAGTTCTATAAATTGTCATGGTTGAAACCTTATTCTTTGATTTTAACCATTATTGGACTTTTCCCCAGCACAGAAGATCAGGATTTGGTGTCTCTCCTCCCTCCACCCCCATCCACCATACACACTTATTCCCCCCACCCCCATTCTTCTAATGCACTTCTGTGGTCATGTTGTTTAGGTGGATCTTCACTGTTTATGTCATCATGACTAGAAAACACTCTTTGTAGCTGAGCCATCTAGTAAACTGTGATAACTCTTCCTTTCTTGCATACCTTTTAGTTGTCCCTGGAGCTAATAACTGTCTTATTATTAAGACAGTTTCATTATTATTAAGAAATGGTTTCATTTTCTATGTATTTATACTTGCCATTTGTCTTTGTTCTCAAGACATTCAGAACCTTCAGATACTCTAATAATTTCACCAATCCTAAAAAAATAAAAAGTCTCCTGGAGCCTTCCCCCCTGCTCCAGCCTGCATCTGAGACCCTCCCCGCCCCTCCCACCTTGGAATCTCTCTTCACCTTCATCCAGGGATTCTCCTCCCTTCTGGTTGAAAGGCGTGCCGTCTGTCTCTGTTTACTTGTTGTTTTGACAATGTTTGGGGGATTTCCTGAGGCAGGGGCACGTGATATAAATTTTTACAATCTTGCACGTTGGAAAATGTTTTTAATCTCCTCTGAGACTTGCTGAGTTGTTTGGGTTAGATATAAAAATCCTAAATTGGAAATGATTTCCTCTTGAGAAGGGTCATTACCCAGGGCTCATTTTCTCCTCCCCTTTGGATGCTTGTAGCATCTTTTCTTTGTTCTCAATGTGCAGAGATTTCCCACTGGTGCACCTTGGTGTGAGTGTTCTCCATCCTCCCGTGGACATTTGGTGGCCCTTTTATTCCTGAAATGCATGCCTGATAGCTGTGAGGAAAGGCTGAATTATTTCTTTAATGACTTCCTAACGACTTCCTCTCTTCTGGTTTCTCTGTTCTCTTTTCGGAACTCCTATTTGCATATAGCAGACCTCTTGTTCTGGCCTCTTGATTTTCTGATCTTTGCTTTCATTTGTCTATTTTCTCTCTTTTGTTCAAATTTCAGAGAGATATTCTCTTCTTTATTTTCTAGCTCTTTTATCAAAGTTTTATTTTTATCATATTTCTAACTTCCATGTGTGTATTTGGGGGACTGGGGATCAAGCTCAGGAGTGCTCTACGACTAAGCTACATCCCCAGCCCTTTTCATTTTAGTTTTTTTGAGACAGGATCTTGCTAAATTGCTGAGGTTGGCCTCGAACTTTTGATCCTCCTGCCTCAGGCTCCAAAGTCTTTGGGATTACGGGCTCACACCAGGGCATCCATCTAAAATTTAGAGTCGTTCCTTTCCACAGACATCTTTAGGAAAACGTGAAAGATTTATACACGCTGAAGAGAAATCAGAATATGGAAGAGTTCTTATTTGTTTCCTGAACATTCTTGTATTTACGTCATCTTTTTTGGTGAGTATATACCTTAACTCTGAGGATATTAATCAAAGGGTATTTGATGTTTTCCTCAACCTGCTTAGTCTCTCCCTTTTCTCAAAGTTGCCCCTTTCTATTCATTTTGGTCTCTATTTCATGTGAGAGGCTTTCCACAAGGTCTGGTAAGTCTAGGTTATTTGCTCTTATTTAAGAATGGGGGCTAAGGGCTGGGGATGTGGCTCAAGGGGTAGCTCGCTCACCTGGCATGCACAGCCTGGGTTCGATCCTCAGCACCACATACAAGCAAAGATGTTGTGTCCACCAATAACTAAAAAATAAATATTTAAAAAATTCTCTCTCTCTCTCTCTCTCTCTCTTAACAAAAAAGAATGGGGGCTAAGGGGCTGGGGCTGGGGCTTAGTTGTAGCGCACTCGCCTAGCACATGTGAGGCACTGGGTTTGATTCTCAGCACCACGTATAAATAAATAAAATAAAGGTGTATCAACAACTAAAAAATAAAAACAACTAAAAAAATAAAATTAAAAAAAAAAAGGATGGGGACTATAAAGTTGAGTGACAGTTCTGAAACTGTAGGGGGCTTATTGACCAGAGGCTCCACCACATGCTCTGATTGGGTCTTTTAGTTTGGGGACCCCCACACAAATGCTTTTAATTTTTTTTCTCTTGGGGGAGATCAAATTCCCGTGAGAAGTCTCTTCTAGGCTCATGCCCAGAGCGTATAATTCTGACTGCCAGCATTGTGGAGCCCACTGGGACAGAGCAGTTGTGCTCAGCATCGGTCCACTTCATCCCTCAGTTTCCAGGATAGCACCCAGTCCTTAGCTCTGCCCAGTGTCCTCCAATCTTTTTTTTTTTTTTTTTTTTGGTACTGGGGATTGAGTTCAGGGGCTCTCGACCATTTTGCCACATCCCTGTTTTATATTTTATTTAGAGACAGGGTCTTATTGAATTGCTTAGCACCTCACTAAATTGCCAATGCTGGCTTTGAACTCATGATCCTCCTGTCTCAGTCTCCCTAGCTGCTGGGATTACGGGCCTGCATCACTGCACCCAGCCCAGTGTCCTCCAATCTATAGACCTTCCATTCTGGTCTCTCTGGAGATGGGCGCTTCCTTGGCTTTGCAGGGAGTGGAGGAGTCTGGGAGTCTAGTTGTTTCCCAAACAGAACCACTCCTGGTTTTAGCCTACCCCACCTCTTTCCAGAGCAGCCTGGTGTTGCCAATTCCTGAGCCTCTGGGGATTCTGGTTGGTTTCTCAGATTTCCTCAGTGCTGATTTAGGATTCAGTTTTCCTGTGTCTGTGTTATCCTTGACCACATTTCTTACTTTCCTGCCATCAAAATGTTGCTACGGGAAAAAAAAAAAATTCTATTATTCCTTTCCTTTGCTCAGAAGAGAGAAAAAGGTGGTGTGCACATGTGGGTGTTCTATCTTCCATCTTTACCTAGAAATTGGGAGATTTCCTTTTCACTCTTGATCTTCTTCTATTGTTTTAATTGTTAATCAATATTTGGTCACCGTTATTAATTATTGTGAATTGTGTTACTTTTCAAGTGAAGACAATCCAGTTGACTTTTTTTTTTTTTTTTAACTTCAGTGAAGATGAGGGAACAGCCTGTAAGAACTGTGAAATAATGATCAGACTTGACGTCTCCGGTGCTTCCCAAATGCAGACCTCAGCAGGAGCTGCGTGTATGTGCATGTGTATTGACTAAGGAAACAGCTGAGCCTACCTGGGATGATAATATACCCATAAATGATGACACCAGACCAGTAAAAAAACAATACACCCACAAGCAGGAAACCAAGTAGGTCAGAGTGAGTCACCAGCCATGGTGTGTAAAGTTTTTCTCATCGTTGTTACTTCAGCCCAGAGCAGAATCTTAGTCGGGTTCTCCAACAGTTGTCTCAAAACTTTTCGATTGCCCATCCTTTGAAGAAAAAATATTTTAACACACCCTCAAATATGTCAATTTATTTGCAAATGGCACATGTCATATCCCTATCGACATAGCATAATATATACAAGTAGAGATTCTTTAATTGAATGCAATGGAAAATAAAATGAGTTCTCATATTTTCCTTCACTATTCCAGAGACTCATTTTGCACTCCATGGAATTCTCCAGCAGGATAAGGCTCAGAACACCTTGGAAGCTTTTTCAAAAGACTCCTACTGAGACTCTACCTGGTCATCTGAATCAGAACTTCCCTGGGTGGGGTCCTAGCTGGGATATTTTGAAAAATTTCCCAGTTGATTCCCTTGAACACCTCTGATTAAGAAATCCAACTCAAAAAATTCAAGAAAATGTGCCCTTAAAAAACCGGAAATGGGAGCTGGGGTTATGACTCAGTGGTAGAGTGCTCACCTAGCATGCTTGAGGCACTGAGTTTGATCCTCAGCACCGCATAAATGTAAAATAAAGATATTGTGCCCACTTAAAAAACTAAAAAATAAATATTTAAAAACAAACAAACAAACAATCTGGAAATGGTAGGCAAATGGCTACTGAGTGCAAAGAGAAGGCAATTAACAATGTGAAATTTACAGTTCAATTAAATATCTGGATCATCATGTGCCTCAAACTCCCCAGCTCTATATTTTTCTTCCTCTATGTCCTCTCCCCTTACTTAAAATAGTGAGTCAATGCTATTTTTTTTTAAGTAATAGACATTCATTGTAGGAAACACATATAAGCAAAAAGAAGAAAATAAAAATTCATCTATAGCCAGGCACAGTGGCACATGCCTGTAATCCCAGTGGCTCAAGAGGCTGAGGATCACAGGTTCAAAGCCAGCCTCAGCAATTTAGCGAGGTTCTAAGCAACTTAGTGAGATTCTGTCTCTAAATTAAAAAAAAATATATAAAAAGAGCTAAGGATGTGACTCAGTAGTAAAGTGCCCCTATGTCCAATCCCTGGTACCAAAACAAACAAACTAATAAACCCACACATCTGTGGAATCCTACCATTCCAAAGTAACAATTAAAATTTTTATTCATAACCTTCCAAAAATCTACGCAAACATATACTTAAGAGGGGAAACCTATTGAAAATGCTGTTTTCATCCTAACTTTTCCCCCTCAGTCATTATATTCCTTTCCATGGTAATAAAGAATGAACCTCTGACAGAGCCTCGGAGCTGAGTAGCTGGTGATGTTAGAAGCCCCTTGAGTCTGGCCAACTGGCTGACCCTTCTCACTCACATCTCTTCCTTCTGATCTGGCCTCACTTCCTGGCTCACCCTCTGTTTACGCTCCGCAGGCTCTTTCCTTTTCACTTTTCCTTCACTCTCTATTCTCATAGTTCTCCACTAAAGCCACCAAGGCCTTCAGGACAAGGGTTAATATTTGACATAATTACACTTGCTGCCAACTTGACGAGGGGTGTGTAACAAGGGACCTGGGAGAGACGGCTGCACCCTCCTCTGCAGTGGGGATTTTCTGAGCGAGTCCAGACAAGGGCCCTCTGTTCTTGATGACTATCTGTTATTTTCACTTGGGAGCCCAAATTAAAGTTGCTTATTTGCCTTAGCAGCAAGGTGTGGCCAGAGGCAGCCCAGGGTACTCAGATTGTCAGTGAAGAGCCATTTCAGAGAAATTGCATTTCTGAAACTGAAACCAAGGCAGATAGAACTCCCTTCAGTTGACACAAGGTAAGGGCTGGGAAGGAGGTTGGCCTGAAAATCCAGAACAGACCAGGTGCTGCACTTCTGCCTGGATGGTAATCAGTTTCCCCACCGGTTTTATAAGACTGGTTGCAGAAAACCAGTTCCTCCTGCTGTAGGTAACAAGGATCTTCTGAAGGCTGGTTACCTCCCTCACCTGCAGACAAAGAACTTTCCATTTATTTTTATGAATCCACTGGTAGTGAAGAAAGCCCCTGAACTCCGAAGCTTCACTGGGATAGCACAAAAGGAAAAAAAAAAAAAGGCACTTTCCACCACACTAGAGCCAAATTGGGTTTTCCAGAGGCGGTGTGAAATTATTGGTTTCATTAAATGCAAATCATTACCCCTAAACCAACTATGTTCTTGGGAATGAAATTGTCATTGGCTTTATTGACTAGGAGAGGCTAATTAGCCAACTCTCTAAGGGCATTCTGCTATGGAAGGTTCTAGAAAATGAAAAAAAAAAAAAAACAGTGACTCATTCTCTGCGCTCATCCCCAACACCAAAATGCTTCCTGCACAGTGGTAGCTTATTTGTTATCAGTCGGAGTGGGGGTGTAGCACCTGGGTTGCATAGATGCTTGGGGGTGGGGGACAGAAATTAAGTGTTTCAACAGGGGTGTTAGTCACAGGGGGTGGGACCCTCTCTGTCAGCTCATAGAAGTGGGAGCCAGAGAAGCTGACGACAGCTGAAACAGGGGAACATCCCCTCACACAACCTCTGCTCTCTTTTCCCAGTAGCAACTACTTAAAAAGCAGCAGTTAGCCAGTTGTGGTGGCACACGTCTGTAATCCCAGTAATTCGGGAGGCTGAGACAGGAGGAGCACAAGTTCCAGGCCAGCCTCAGCAACATAGTGAGGCCTTAAGCAACTTGGTGAGACTCTGTTAAAAAAAAAAAAAAAAAATTGAAAGAGATGGGGATGTAGCTCAGTGGTAAAGTGTCCCTGGGTCAGATCTCCAGTAACAACAACAACAAAAAATATAGCACTTAGCACGTGGAGAATGTCAGAAAGGAGGTGAGAAATGGGGAAAATACATCTTGACATAAATATTTCTAGAAAGGATCTCTTCCACTCAATGAGGGAGTTGAAACTAAAAATATTTTTAAAAAATATTTTTTTAAAAATTTTTGTTTCAGCTAGAATGGAAAGTTCTTTCCTCCCTCCAGGGAAACTAATCTCTACTTGTAGTAGCACTGGAAGTGCCACCATTAGTGACTCATTCCTCCACATATATTGCAGGGGGACCTGGCATTTAAGAGGCCCATATCAAAAGGCAAATACTTAGGATGCTGGCCAAAGATTTTCACTGGCATCAGAATCCTTGAGATAACTTTCAAATATGGGCTCCTGGCACACACGCACAATACTCCATGCTCCCCTGCTACAACCACCACCTTCAAACAATAGGCAGGTTCTCCCGTTCCCTGGCTTCTGCCAGGACTTTGGTGTCATTAACTTTAGTTCCTGTTTTGCAGGTTAGAAAATGGTTTTCACTTGGATAATGATTTGACTACCACAGTCAGAAACAACCCTCTGTAGTTAAGGGGGAAAACCATGGAAAACTATAAATAGTTGCTTTTTTTTTTTTAATTCAATGTTTTCAAGGAAAGTCTATATTGGAGTCAACAATGTCATTTTTCCTACCCTGAATCCTGGGACCTCTTTTATATCCTGTCTCTCTTTTCTCTCTACTTTCTCTATTATTATATTCCCCTCTTCCTTCTCCCCTTCAAGAGGCAAACATAATGGGAATGCAATTTGTATTTGTATTGTATTTACTAAATTATGTTGCATTTTCTTTATATAACATAAGGTTAATAATTGACTTGAGTATGTGGTTATTTATGTGGGTTGGCCTTTTTTTTCCCTCTCTCTCAATGGGCTAGTGACTATCACAAGGAAAAATAGGTCCTTACTTCTATCTCATGACATTAAGAGTGTAGGAACCATGAACAATGGGTTAAAGAGGACATCAAGAAGGAGATTAAAAAATTCTTAGAGGTAAATGAGATCACAGACACAACATATCGAAACCTCTGGGACACTAGGAAAGCAGTACTGAGAGGAAAATGCATTGCATGGAGTTCCTTCCTTAAAAGAAGAAAAAGTCAACAAATAAATGACCTCACACTACATCTCAAAGCCCTAGAGAAAGAACAAATCAGCAGCAAAAGCAGTAGGAGGCGAGAAATAATTAAAATTAGACTGAAAGCAATGAAATTGAAACAAAAGAAACAATTGAAAAAATTGACAAAACAAAAAGTTGGTTCTTTGAGAAAATAAATAAAATTGACAGACCCATAGCCACACTATCGAAGGAAAGGAGAGAGAGAGAACTCAAATTACCAGCATACGTGATGAAAAAGGCAATATCACAACAGACACTACAGAAATACAGAGGATAATTAGAAATTATTTTGAAATCTTATACTCCAATAAAATAGAAGGCATCGACAAATTTCTTAAATCATATGGTTTGCCCAGGTTGAGGCAGGAAGATATACACAATTTAAACAGACCAATATCAAGTGAGGAAATAGAAGAAGCCATCAAAACTGGGCTGCGGATGTGGCTCAAGCGGTAATGCGCTCACCTGGCATGCGCGCAGCGCTGGGTTCGATCCTCAGCACCACATAAAAATAAAATAAATATTAAAAAATTTCTCTCTCTCTCTCCCCCGCCCTCTTTAAAAAAAAAAAAAAAAAAAAAAAAAGCTTACCAACCAAGAAAAGCCCAGGACCAGATGGATACACAACCGAGTTCTACAAGACCTTTAAAGAAGAACTAATACCAATACTCTTCAACTTATTTCAGGAAATAGAAAAAAGAGGGAACACTTCCAAACTCATTCTATGGGGTCTCTATCCCCCTGATCCCCAAACCAGGCAAAGTCACATCAAAAAAAGAGAACTTCAGACCAATATCTCTAATGAACATAGATGCAAAAATTCTCAATAAAATTCTGGCAAATGGAATACAAAAACATATCAAAAAGATTGTGCACCACAATCAAGTGTGATTTATCCCAGGATGCAAGGTTGGTTCAACATACGGAAATCAATAAATGTAATTCATCACATCAATAGACTTAAAGATAAGAATCATATGATCATCTCAAAAGATGCAGAAAAAGCATTTGACAAAATACAGCACCCCTTTATGTTCAAAACACACACAAAAAAAACTAGGGATAACAGGAACATAACTCAACATTGTAAAGGCTATCTATGCTAAGCCTCAGGCCAACATCATTCTAAATGGAGAAAAATTGAAGGCATTCCCTCTAAAAACTGGAACAAGACAGGGATGCCCTCTTTCACCACCTCTATTCAACATAGTGGCAAGAGCAATTAGACAGATGAAAGAAATCAAAGGAAAAGAAGAACTTAAATTAGCACTATTTGCTGACAATATAATTCTATACCTAGAAGACCCAAAAAACTCCACCAGAAAACTTCTAGAACTAGTAAATGAATTCAGCAAAGTAGCAGGATACAAAATCAGCACCCATCAACCAAAAGCATTTCTGTATATCAGTGACAAAGCTCTGAGAAGGAAATGAGGAAAACTACCCCATTCACAATAACTAAAAAAAAAAAAAAAAAAAAAAAAAAAAAAAAAAAAAACTTGGGAATCAACTTAATGAAAGAGGTGAAAGATCTATACAATGAAAACTATAGAACACTGTGGTGAGCCGTTTCTGTGTACTGTGGCCGCCATTACTAGATGGCGCTGATAAGCGCCGTGGCCTGTGATAAACAACTCCTTATTTTGGGAGAGTTGGCATGTAGCTGTAAAACACCCTATGAGAAAGATCCACGTGGCAGTTGTGCATTGGGGCTTTATCTGCTTTATTAAGGCTGGGGCACATAGCAGTAGTAGTAGTAGGAGGAGGAGTAGTAGGAGTAGTAGTAGTAGTCGTAGTAGGAGTAGTAGTAGTAGGAGTAGTAGTAGGAGTAGCAGTAGGAGTAGTAGTAGTAGAAAGAGAAACAAGCTAAAAGACATGTCTAAACAAAGGCCTGAATAAACTGCTGAAGGAAGAATCCTGTGTCGTGTTTCCTTTGCTGGCGAGGGGACGCGGCAGTACCCTAATGAGAGAAATCAAAGAAGACCTTAGAAGATGGAAAGATCTACCTTGATCTTGCATAGGCAGGATTAATATTATCAAAATGACCACACTACCAAAAGCACTATACAGTTTTAATGCAATTCCAATCAAAATCCCAATGGCATTCCTCATAGACATAGAAAAAGCAATCATGAAATTCATCTGGAAAAATAAGAGACTCAGAATAGTTAAAGCAATACTTAGCAGGAAGAGTGAAGCAGGTGGCATTACTATACCAGACCTTAAACTATACTACAGAGCAATAGTAACAAAAACAGCATGGTATTGGCACCAAAACAGACTGGTAGACCAATGGTACAGAATAGAGGACCTAGAGACTAACCCACAAAATTACAATTATCTTATAATAGACAAAGCTGCCAAAAACATGCACTGGAGAAAAAATAGCATCTTCAACAAATGGTGCTGGGAAAACTGGAAATCCATATGCAACAAAATGAAATTGAATCCCTATTTCTCACCATGCACAAAACTTAACTCAAAACAGATCAAGGACCTAGGAATTAAACCAGAGACTCTGCATCTAACAGAAGAAAAAGTAGGCCCTAATCTTAATTATGTGGGATTAGGCCCCAACTTCCTTAACAAGATTCCTATAGTGCAAGAATTAAAATCAGGAATCAATAAATGGGATGGAATCAAACTAAAAAGTTTCTTCTCAACAAAAGAAACAATCTGTGAGGTGAACAGAGAGCCCACATCCTGGGAGCAAATTTTTACCCCTCACACATAAGATAGAGCACTAATCTCTAGGGTATATAAAGAACTCAAAAACCTAAGCACTGAAAAAACAAATAACCCAATCAACAAATGGGCCAAGGACCTGAGCAGACACTTCTCAGAAGAGGATATACAATCAATTAACAAATATATGAAAAAATGCTCATCATCTCTAGTAATCAGAGAAATGCAAATCAAAACTACTCTAAGATATCATCTCACTCCAGTCAGAATGGCAGCTATTATGAAGACAACAATAAGTGTTGGAGAGGGTGTGGGGAAAAAGGCACACTCATACGCTGCTGGTGGGACTGCAAATTGGTGCAGCCAATATGGAAAGCAGTATGGAGATTCCTTAGAAATCTGGGAATTGGAACCACCATTTGACTCAGCTACCCCTCTCCTCGGACTCTACCCAAAACAGCATACTACAGGGACACAGTCACATCAATATTTATAGGCAGCACAATTCACAATAGCTAAACTGTGGAGCCAACCTAGATGCCCTTCAATGGATGAATGGATGAAAAAAAATGTGGTATATATACACAATGGAATATTACTCAGCAATAAAAGAGAATAAAATCGTGGCATATGCAAGTAAATGAACAGCGTTGGAGAAGATAATGCTAAGTGAAGTTAGCCAATCCCAAAAGAACAAATGCTGAATGTTTTCTCTGATATTAGGAGGCTGACTCATAGTGAGGTAGGGAGGGGGAGCATGGGAGGAATAGATGAATTCTAGATAGGGAAGAGGAGTGGGAAGGACGGGAAGGGCGAAAGGGATTAACAAGGATGGAGGAATGTGATGGACATCATTATCCAAAGTACATGTATGAAGATTCAAATTGGGTGTCAACATACTTTATATATAAACAGAGATATGAAAAATTGTGGTTTATACTTGTAATAAGAATTGTAATGCAAAAATAAAACACAAAAAACAAAGTACATGTATAAAGGCATGAATTGGCGTGAACATACTCTATATACAAAGATAGGAGAAATTGTACTCTATATGTGATATAAGAATTGTAATGCATTCCACTGTCATGTAAAAAGAAAAAAAAAGAGTGATGGAATAATTATTAGATACCCAGAGCCACAGGATCACCTAGAAAGCTCCAGAGGGCAGTAAAGAGTGAGTTGGGGGTTTGAAAAAACAAGACCAAGGACAAATTTTTTTTACCTCTCAGTTTGGCAAAAGAGTAACCTGAAAGGCATCCCCTCTCAGCCTGCCCTGGTCAACCACCTCCATGGGGAAGCAGGAGCTGAAGACCCCAGAGGTTGCTCTCTACCTGTGCCTTACCTAGGGTGTGTTTTCAAGGGGTGGTACGTGGAACCCAGGGTTGTTCTATCGAGTGGGGACTGTATGCAATGCACCTTTCCTGCCTGTTCGCCTCCTGTTCTCCATTGTAACACACAGAGGTGAAATCATATGAAATTAACACCAACGACCCCACGAAAGTTAAGAAGCCTCTGCAGGGTTGAGAGAGCAGAGTGTGGACAGAAGATGGGGGAAGCCCATTCTGGATTCTCCAGAAGTTTAGAAGTAGTTTGGAGAAGGAGGTTACTTCTATTTTCAAGCCTCAGCTGGCCGAGCCCTCCTCTCCCCTCCGTGGAGATTCTTGCTTAGGCCATCCCTTAGGCTACATGGCCTCCTAGCTCTGTGCTGCTGCCCAGAGCCCTATCCTATGAGAAGGTGTAGTGCAGAAGGAGCACATGGCCTGGACCCTCACCTCCCCAGAGCACCCAACGGCTGGTCTGCTGGTCCTAGACCACGTCTGGAGACCAGCATGTGACAGCCACAACCTCCGGCCACTGTGTCAGCTGTCTCTGCACTTCCTCTTTTTTTTTTTTTTTTCACTTTTTCTGCTAAAAATAATGACTTTCAAAGTTTCCACTATCTAGAGATTCTGTGACAAGATTAGAGGTAGTCAAAAGGAAATTCTCTACCCTCAAAAAAAAAAAATGAACAAAATGTCGTTTTATGAGTAGGAATTTTACTTCCTTGGGTATAGAATATTTCATAGAGCATCACGATGCTCATTTCTGTTTGGTGTAACTGTGGTTAATAGCAAAATTGAAGCTACCCAAGAAATAGATGAGGAACTTCGTGATAAAGGGAAGAACTAACCAAGCTGTTGAAAACAGAGGGTCAAAATAGAGATTAGTTCTCGATTTGAGAGTCTCTCTCTCTCTCTCTCTCTCTCTCTCTCTCTCTCTCTCTCTCTCTCTCTCTCTCTCCCTCCCTGCCTCTCTCTCGTGATACTGGCTGTCAAAACCAGGGCCTGCTAGCGTGCATAGGCCCTACCACCGAGCTACACCCCCACCCCTTCTCTCACATACATGACCTTTCTTCAATAAAAAGGACAACAGGAACAACAAATTGTGTAACCCATTTTCTCAACTTTCATAGGAACTTTTGTGTTTCCTGTCTCACCCTTGCCACATATAAAATTTAGTAAGAAGTTTAATCAGACGTAGACATCTTTTTAAACATGCAGCCATACGCTTTGCCTTCACTTCTCCAAACCAGGAAGAGTTCCTTTTTGTATAAATGGCAGGTATCAACTCTTGCAGCATTCTCTCCTAGAAGTGAATGCTTAAAGACAGACTTTTAACAGTAGAAGAAAAGATGAATATTATAATATATAATATTGAAGCAACCCCCCCAACCTAACAGATTAAAATAACAACAAGCATTGTTGTACTGTGGAAAAAAAACACATTGAAGAAACCATATAACCCCATAGGGAGAGTGGGAACATGACAAAACCCAGATGAAGCAACTTTAAGTATAAAAACAAAAATATTAGAGAAAAAAATAGGTTAAAATTTTTATGTCTTTTTTAAAGTTTGTTTAATTAGTTACATATGACAGTAGAATGCATTTCAAAACATTATACATAAATGGAGTGTAATTTCTCATTCTTCTGGTTGTTCGTGACATAGAATCACACCAGTCGTGTAGTCATATATGTCCTTAGGGTAATAACGTCTGATTCATTCTACTATCCTTCCTACCCCCATACTCCTCCCTTCCCTTCACTCCCCTCTACTTTATCCAAAGTACCTATATTCTTCCCTAACCCCGATCCCCCCCACACACACATTGTGAATTAGCATCTGCATATCAGAGAAAACATTTGGCCTTTGGGTTTGGGGGATTGGATTTTTTTTTTTTTTTTTTTTTTTTTTTTTGCTTAACATGATATTCTCCAGCTCTATCCATTTACCTGCAAATGTCATAATTTCATTCTTCATTAAGGCTGAATAATATTCCATTGTGTATATATACACATTTTCTTTATTCATTCATCTGTTAAAGGGCATCTAGGTTGGTTCCATAGTTAAGCTATTGTGAATTGAGCTTCTATAAACATTGATGTGGCTATGTCACTGTAGTATGCTCATTTTAAGTCCTTTGGGTATAGACTGAGGAGTGGGATAGCTGGGTGAAATGGTGGTTCCATTCTCAGTTTTCCAAGGATTCTCCATACTGCTTTCCATATTGGCTGTACTGTTTTGCAGTCCCACCAGCAATGTATAAGTGTACTGTTTTCTCCACATACTCACCATCATTTATTGTTGCTTGTATTCTTGATAATTACCATTCTGATTGGAGCGAGATGAAATCCTAGAGTAGTTTTGATTTGCATTTCTCTATTTGCTAGAAATGTTGAATATTTTTTCATATATTAGTTGATTGATTGTATTTCTTCTTCTGTGAAGTATTAAATTTTTTGATGGTTTTCAGAATAAGGAACATATTGAAGAAACCATATAATCCCATGGGGGAGAGTGAGGACATGACCTAAGTATAAATCCAAGAAGCCAGACAAGAAAACTTTGATAGTTTCAATTGTACATTTTTTAAAAATTGCATGGGAAAACCAACCAGATATAAAACCAAAAGACAAATGAAAAATGGGGGAGAAAGTGTTTATAACTCTTAGACCAAAGGGCAACTTCTTTCAGATAAAAAGAGCTCCTACAATGTAATAAAATAAAAATTTTTAAAAAGGGCCAAATACAGGGCTGTGGTTGTGGCTCAGTGGCGTAGTGCTTGCCTAGCATGTGTGAAGCACTGGGTTCAATTCTCAGCACCGTAAAATAAAATAAAATAAAATAAAACAAGTGTCCATTGACAACAACAGCAACAACAAAATAAATTAATAAAATATTTTCTAAAAAGGGCCAAATACTTAGGGGGGGAGGGGGGGATGAAAAAAGATATAAACTGTCACTTAGAAAGAAAATAGAAATGGCTCATGAACATATAAAAAAGATACTGATCCCACTCAAAAAGGCAAGGAAATTTAAATTACAATGATATATCATTTTTGTCTATTAGATGAGTAAGAACAAAAAGTTTGATAATGCACTTTTTGGGTCATGCTGAGAGAAAACAAGCCTCTTTCCCATTGCCAGTAAGCATATAAATGGGCATGATCTTGGCAGAAGGAAGTTTAGCAATGTCTTTTATCTTTTAAATGTGCATAACCTTGACCAACAGTTTTAGCTATAGGACTTTACCCTCCAGACATACCCACACATAAATGAAAGTATGGACAAAGGCATTCACCACAGCTCTGTTTATTGGCATGTGGATTACTACGCAGCTGTAAAAGAGAATAAGGAAGTTTTGTGTGTAATGATATGGAACAATCTTCAAGGTACTTGGTTACATGAAGAAAAGCAAAGTCACAGCAATATTTCCGTGTGTGTACATGTGTATGTATGTGCATGCGTGCACCTATGGGTTTGAAGATATTCTAAATATTTATTTACTTGTTTATTGTGTAACTTTCTGGAAGTAGGCAGAAAAACATTGTTTTTCTCTAGGAAAGAAAATTGGATGTTTGGGCAAAGAATTGGGGGGATTTTTTAGAATTGTATCTCTCTTTGTACTTTCTGCATTTTGAATCACATCCATGTATTACCTTCTCAAAAATAAAATAGGATATCATAATGAACAGTAAAGAGGCCATAACACATGAGCTTGTGTGGACTTTTAAAAGATTGAAAAGAATGGCAAATTTTGTGTTAATATGAATTTCACATCAATTTAACGATGACCACGAAAAGGATGTGCAGAATTCCAACGGGGAACTAAAGACCAAGACTGTCCAGCACACCTGTCATTCAGGGCATAGCACTACCACTGCTCTGCTGACGATAAAGGAGTAACAGCCAACCCCCTGCTCCCCCATTGTAAAAAGCACTGGTTTATATCATCTGTCAATTTCTGTGGTGTATATATTCCCACCGAACATGGAGTTGGGACAAGGTGCATGTAAATGGCTTTTGTGTGCTGGTACAACACAGCTGTAGCAAACCACTGGTATCTACCCAGTCACTGAAACCAGAACCCTAGGAAACATCTAGGATGGCTGGACCTTCTCCTCACTACCCATATCTTCTCAATAGCCATTCTGCTCACTCCCCTGTTGGGTAGAAGCCTCATTATTGGGGAACGGATCTTATTCCTAAGGGGAGGAATTAGTCTAACTCACTAAATGAGCTTCCACCCATCGGTGTGCAAAGATATTTATCCCTTGTGACAGCCAGGGATGGTGGGGCCATCTGAAGCCCCAGGAGGGCTGCTTTGAGCTCTTCCTGTTTGTACAAGCACTTTTATTTGTAAAAAGTAGAGGAGGTCCTGGCCTGAGGGAATCAAAGTCACCCACTCCTCTCACTGGGGACACCTCTCACTTGGTGTCCCTCGACACCAAGCCTGTTGGTGCATGCCATTCCCCAGTCAGAGCCATTGGCCCAAATAAGGACTAGCGACCCAATTTGGGCTAATGAGATGTGAAAAGAGGTTTGCTGGAGGCATCTGAAAATCTTCCCAGTCCCAGGGAGTGATGCCTACTCTCTTCCTTATGTGAGAGGTGAGGCCTGGAAACCGCGGCAGCCATCTTGTTAAGCAGCCTGAGCTCAAGGCCCTCAGAAGGAGCCAAAGCAGTCAGCCACTTTCTGGATTTCTTGTCCCAGAAGCCAACACCTTTCCTTATTGTTTAAGGCAGTTGGATTCGATTTTCTGTTTCTGAAGCAATGTGTTTTTAGCCCTCTCCTGTTGTTTGATATGTCAACATGGCCAGCCTTTAGTGCCCAGTTCTTTAAGCAAAGGCTAATCTAGGTGTGGCTGTGAAGATTAGGTGTGATTAACATCAGCTTCAAATGACTCCAGTCTGAAAGGACATTATTCTTGTTAATATGAATAGGCTCCATTCAATCAACCTAAGGGCCTAGAGAGCAGAACTGAAGTTTTCCTGAGAAAGAAGAAATTCCCCCTTTTAACTTGAGCTCTGGCTTGAGTTCCTAGCCCAAGAGACTTCAGATCTGCCTAGCCAGCCCCACAACTACCTAAGCCATCTCTTGTCTCTCTCTTTCCCTACCTGCCATGTATACGTAAATATCGGCTCTGTTTCTCTGGTAGAACCCTGACTGATAGACCACTGTTTTTCTTTCATAATATATTTATTTCAATTTAGAATCATATACTTTGCCTGTTTTTTATGTATTTGTCAATATTCCCATTAATTAGACTGTAGGCTTTATGCATATGTGTAATTCCTAAAGTAGAATTGCTGATCAAAAGTTATGAATATTTGGAAGATGAAAAATACCGCTAAATTACCATCTTCAGAGGCTGTACCAATTTATACTTTACTAGACTATGTCTTGTGTTCTTATGTTCTTAGCACATACCAAGTGTTCAATAAACATGAACAAATGGAATTCTAGGAGGAGGAACATAAATTACGGCATATGAAAGAATGTTAGACTAGGGAGTTCTTTGACTATATCGCTTTTTTTCCCCCCTCTCTGCAGATGGCTTCAGGATTCCGGGGAATGTACTCATTCAGCAGCAGGAGCAGCAGGCAGATCTCTGAGTTTGGGGTGTCAGACCTGAATTTGAACACAAGCTCTGAAAATATTAAGCTTTGTGACCTTGGGCAGATACCTTAGCCCTTATGACCCCCCAGTTTCCATGTCTTTTGAATGAAAGTGATGACCTTCCAGACTGGTGTGAAGGTCAGGAGATAAGTTTATGAGATTCATTGTGCAATTACAACATGGGGTTTATAACAAGATCTTTACCTCAAAGTCAGAAATAGGAAGCCATCCTCTAAGAGCCAGGCTGTCAATGAGAACATAAAGTCTGTGTGCAAAGATGTGAGGGGACCATGAAGTGACCAACAACAAGAACATCATCCAGGTAAAATACATAAAGGACAATATGACCACCAGCAGGGGACTGGACAGAGGTAAAGCCCAGAAAAGGTAATCAGAGACAAAGTGAGATTGTGCCTCTGAAGCTCAGTCCCGTCAGGTTCAATAATTCAGTAGTTTTAGGTCATTCCAATCACAAGAGCACACCAATCTGGCTATTTAAGCTTAATGCCATTCGGTTTTGAATCACATTTCTGGCCCTTTTTGTTCAGATTGCACACTGACCCAAACCTTTCTGATCATTTGGGTTCCTCTCTAGCCTGTCCACAGGGAGTCTTCTCCAGTCAGCCCACCAGGCCAGCCTGCTCTCCCTGCTCTCCCAAAACCAGCATCCCACTCAAACACCTGCATTCTCTTTTATTCTAGAGGTTAAGCAGGACCATTTGACCTAGACTCGGCAGGAAAAAGCGGTCACAGTTTTATCTAATCCACAGCTCTAATTAAGGGAAATAAAGAAAAATAGAACATGAGAATAAACTGTCAAATTTGAACTCACCTACATCCCTATGGGTAAGCACCCCATGAACCTTGCCTTCAGGGCTAAGCTGATCTCATACAACACTGTTAGGAAGATGGGGAAGCCACTTTCTGTGGTGTTTCTTTACTCACTTACATTCTGCTTGCTCCTAAAAGAACTTAGGTTAAGCAGGCATTAATGACCATCCCCCAACCAAAGTGGGAAAAGGAAGAGGTTTGTCTAGGATCACATTTTTAAAAATACTCATATAACTTTTATTACAGTATATTTTTATAATTCCATTTTATTTTAGTTAAATTAATGTAATTAGTTTATATTAATATAAACATACAGTATACTGTGTGTATTTTATAGGTTAAATTTTATCATAGGTCTGTATATACTATTCTGCAGTTTCAAGCACTCATTGGGGAATCTTGGAACCCCTGTAAATAAAAGGGATTATTGTAAAACAGTGATAGTTCATGCCAGAAACAAGTGGTAGCCTTAAACTCAAACCTCCTAGTTCCAACCTTCTTTAATTAATTAATTAATTAATTAATGCCTGCATTGCAAATATTCATAATAGTGGGATTCACTCTGCCATACTTGTACCTGCACATAATATGACTTGATCAATTTCATTCTCCAGTACCTTCTCTTAACTTTCCCTTCCCCCAGATCTGCTTGCTCTACCCTACTGATCTCCTTCAGGATCACATTTTATATATATAAATCTAGAGAACAAACCTTAGCTTTCTCAGTGCAAGTACAAAGTTCTTGTTAAAGAACATAACTGAAGATGAGAAAGGAAGGGCCTGTGTTTGATGCATAATACTGAGCCCGAAAGACTTGAGGATGGTCTTAGGACTGAAGTTCTATAGCCTATAATTTACTTTTTACTTTTGTACTTTCTTTATTTCAGTCTCTGGAGTTCTTTTAAAAAATTTGTGATGTATAGTGTGCCAAATTATGAAAGAAGAAGACTTTTGGTTGCAACGATAACAGAGTAGCTTATACTGAGCTGACACTCCTGCTGGAAACATCCCAAACAGGTGGTTAAAACACATCGTATAATCAGTTGAAGGCACTGGAAAGGGACGAATGCAGATGATGTCTGAGACAAAGCAGCCACATCCAAGTTAGCTTCATATTCACCCTGGCCCAATTCATAGGGCAGGAAATAGAGCAAGCAGCAGTTCCACTGAGCTGAAGAGACAGAGTGCTGTTCAAAGCTGCTAATGTGGCTAGGCTGTGGTGGTAAAATCCCAGAGAGAAGTACTGCAGAGAAGCAAACCCCAAACTCCCTCCTTGAGATGTTTGCCAACTTCTAAGCTGAGCAAGCACAGGCAGAGGCTGCAAGAAAAGGAAGAGAAGGCAGCATCTTGGGAGGCTGAAGAGCTGTGTAAAGGTTTTTTTGCAGCTCCTAGCTACTGAAGAGAGTGCTAGGAGGCCCACCCAGGTGGAATAGCAACACCCACACTTCTAGATGAGATCCCCCAAAGACTACAGCCTGGTAACAAAGGCAAAAATGAAACAGACTTAATTTAATAAAGCTTCAAACCTAGCTTAACAGGATTAAGGTGATCTACCTGCATTCTGTCTGCCTCCATTTTAGGAGAACATAAAATAATCCAGAGCCTCATAAAGTTCATAACCAATATGCTACAATAGGACAAAAAAAGGGAATAATAAAAAATAATTTAATCTTCCCTTCCCCCAAAAGGAAGATAAGTGAAATAAAAGGTAGAAATAGAAACAAATAAGAGAATAGATTTACACATAAATATTTTACTAGTTGCATTAAATGTTTTTCTTGTTTTTGTTGAGATGGGGTCTTGCTCTGTTGCCCAGGCTGGTTTCAAAGTCATGGGTCCAAGGGCTTTTCTTGCCTCAGCTGTCCAAGTAGCTGGACTTCAGACATATACACCATGCACAGCTTTAATTACATTAAGTGTTCATGGATTATCAATTAAAAGACTAAAATTTCTTTTGGATATAAAAGCAAACTCTATATGTTGTTTAGAGGAGATTCAACTTAAATATGAGGACACAAAGTCATCAAGAAAAAGAATGGAAAAAAATAAGCCACATAAAGCAAAAGAAAGTTAGTGTACTATATTAATAGCAGACAACATAGTCATTGAGGCAAGAAATATTTCTAGAGATAAAGAGGGAATCTCATAAGGATACAGGATCAATTAACAGTAAAATCAAACAATCTAAATTTGCATGCAACTAAAATCTTATAATATGTAAATAATTTGTAAAAAAAATAGCATAATTTGAATATATATTAGGCAAAGTGAACAAACTAGGAAATTTTGATAAGTCCCCAGTCATGATTGGAAATTTTAGCACTCTTTCAATATCTGAGGAACAAATGATAAATAATCAGTAAAGATGAAGAAGATTTGAACAAGGCAGTTGACCCAATTGAAATATATAGAATACTATACTCAACTGCAAAATATACATTGTTTTCAGTAGCACATGAACACTTGTCAAAATAGACCATATGCTAAGCCATAAAACAAGTCTCACAAATTTGAAATCATACAAAGAATGCTCTCTGGCTATAATGGAACCAAACTAGAGATGAATAAGAAAAAAGATAACCAGAAAACCCCCATCAAATGTTTGGAAATTGGGGGGCTGTGGCTGTGGCTCAGTGGTAGAGCACTTGCTTACCATGTATGAGGCACTGGGTTCAATCCTCAGCACCGAATATACATAAATAAATATAATAAAGATCTATCAATAACTAATAAAAATATTTTTTTAAATATTTTAAATATTTTGTTTGGAAATTGGGCTGGGGCTGTAGCTCAGTGGCAGAGCACTTGCCTAGCATGCGTGAGGCAATGGATTCAATCCTCAGCACCACATAAAAATAAAGAAATAAAATAAAGGTATTCTGTCCATCTACAACTACAAAAGAAAATTTTTTAAAAAAATTTGAAAATTAAGCAACATATTTTTTAATAGATTGTAGGGCTGAAAAAATTGCAGTGAAATCAGAAAAAAATTAAACTAAATAATAGTGAAAACATTAAAAACATCTAGATACAGGAGTGTTAATGGCCTACATGGTCTAAACTTCGATCTTAAGAAGCTAGCAAAAGAATAGCAAACTAAATCCAGAGGAATTAGAAGGAAAGCAATAATAAAGATAAGACATGTTTGAAATAGAAAGAAAATATGCAGTAAGAAAAGTCTACAGATTCTAAAAGAGACCTCAAATGTCTCCCTTTACTTCTTAATAAAGGTATGTTTTAATTTTTCCTTCTTAATCTATATACATTTTATTTCTTTGTCTTACACTACTGGCTATGACTTCTAGTACATTGTTGATTAGGAACAGCAAGAAAGGCTGTCCTTGCCTTTATTCTGATATTAGTGGGGAAGCATACAGATTCTCATCATTAATTATGATGCTATCTATGTTTTTTTGTAGATGTTCTTTATCAAGTTGAGAAAGTTCCTCTATGTTCCTAGTCTGCTGAGAGGTTTTATCATAATATGGGTGTTGCATTTTGTCAAATGATTTTTCTCTATCAATTGATATGATCACATAATTTTTCTTCTTTAGCCTGTGGATATGGTGCATTATATTGACTAATTCTCAAATGTTGAACCAGCCATGCATAATTGGAATAAATCTCACTTGTCATCAGTGTATACATTTTTATACATTGTTGAATTTGATTTGCTAATATTTTGAGAATTTTTGCATTTATGTTCATGAGAGATATTGGTTTGTAGTTTTTCTTTCTTGTAATACCTTTATCTGATTTTGGTCTTAAGGTAATACCAGTTTCATAGAACAAGTTAATAATTAAAGGTTTGTTTTTTAAAGTCTCCTGTGCCTTTGTTATACTAGTGGTTAGTCTTTGGATACCTAAAAGATCTTAATTAGAGGACCCAATTAAGGTAGGGCTAGAAGGAAGGGAGCAGAAAGTCAGTAAAAAGCCTGAAGCTAGAGATTAAAGACGGTAGCTATACCTGGGGGTGTAGCTCAGTGGTAGAACACTTGCCTAGTTTGTATGAGGCCCTGGTTTTAATTTCCAGCATGAAAAAAAAAAAAAAAAACCCTTCCCAAGAGTAGCTATAAGTGTTCCCTCCCTTACCAGGTGAAAAATCTAGTTGAAACGGTTATACATGCCCGTATGAATATTAAATTAATAATGAAAATATTATGGTAATTGGCCAAAAAATACCTTAGAGTCAGTAGATGATATAAAATTTCAGAAAAGGATGTCTGAAGTTTCTTTTGCTAAACTAAGTTCTCTCTTTTTATAAATCTTCTCCCACCTAGGTGGCCGAGGGTGGGGGCAATGAACCCTGCCACAATTACACTAAAAGAGGCAGCATTTTATGTTCAGAAAAACACTCTGAAGTTCCTAGGCACATTATTCTATCCAAGGTTGACAAAGCCTACCTTTGTAATATGTAGACAGAGACTGCTAATCAAGTTAATGGTGTAAACAAAATTGTGTTGGAGGTAGAAAGGGAGGAAGGAATGGTTTGGACTGACTTAAAAAGAACAAACACTTCAAGCCTGCTAACTGTTGTGGTAAAGCCTCATTAAGTTGGACTTCACCAATTTGGCATTTGTGCCAAAATTCAGGGCTAGTGCTGAGTTTTGCCTTTGTTAATTATCTTTCTTCCAGACCAAAGGATGTTTTAAAGTCTCCTCTGATTTCTCAAAACACCATTAAGTACCAATTAATGAGGTTTTTATAGGACATTCTCGTTTTATGATAGTTTATCATTAATTTAATAATAATTTTTCAGAAGAAAAAACGTTTTTTAACAGACAAGTTATTTTAAGAAACATTTTACTTTTAGAAAGTAAAGTGAAAAATGTTCATTTGGGGACTAAAGAAATTATATTAATTATATTGTTGACTACACTTGGCTGAGCTTCAGACCCTTATAATCCAAATGCTAGATGGACACATGTGCTTCTATTTCAACACCCTAAAATTAGATCCATCATCTCATCAATCCATTCACCCAAATCTGTTTCCATTTCTCTTTGTCAAAACTTCGTTCAAGGGGCTGAGGCTGTGGCTCAGCGGTAGGGCACTTGTCTGGAATGTGTGAGGCACTGGGTTCGATCCTCAGCACCACGTATAAATAGACAAATAAATAAATAAATAAATAAAGGTCCATTGACAACTAAAAGAATATTAAAAAAAAAAAAAAAAAACTTTGTTCAAGTCAGAAAGCTTGATTTCTTTCCTCTCAACCTCCATATCCAATCAATCATCAAATTCTGTCTGTTTCCCCTCCTAGATCTGTTTTGACCCCCTCCACTCCACAGCCCCACGACTGCCATTCTTGCTGCCTCCACCAGCCTCTCTCTCCTGTCAGATGGCAACAACCTCCTGCTATGATGTGAAGTCCCCTTCAAAACTCATGTGGAGGGCTGGGGTTGGGGCTCAGTGGTAGAGCGCTTGCCTAGCACCCGTGAGGCTCTAGGTTCAGTTCTCAGCACCACATAAAGAATATAAAAAGTATTGTGTCTATCTCCAACAAAAGAAATAAAAAATTAAAAAATAAATCATGTTGAAATTTAATCGCCCTTCTATTAGTATTAAGAGGTGGGCCTTTAAGAGGGGATCAGGCCATGAGCGCTCTGCCCTCGTGAATGGATTAATGCCATTATCTCAGGTACAAAGGGAGAGGGTTGCTATAATAGCAAGTTCAGCCCTCTCTGGCTTGTCTCTGGTACATGCTTTCTTGCCCTTCTGCCATGCACAGAGGAGCACAGAGGCCCCTTCCAGATATCAATGCTGTGCTCTTGCCCTTTGCAACCTTCAGAACTGTGAGAATAAATTTCTTTTCTTTATAAATAACCCAGGGGCAGGTATTCTGTCACAACAACACAAAATGGACCAAGACATCCCCCAACTAATCACTGCTGCTGAGCGCCCCTTTGTTGAACCTATGCACACACATTCTGCAGGCCTCAGCCAAAAGCCATTCCTCAGGGAGGCCTCCCCAGCCTCCAGATTAGAGGAGGTCCCTGCAATCTATGATCCCACAGCACAGGGTGGGATTTCCTAGCACATCATTAATCATTTGTTCAAACTCATCTTCTTCACTAGGGTGCAAACTATGTGTCTGCCTAATGCTAAATGCCTGGCATACAGTAAGTGCTGCTTAAAGTGCTAGTGAATACATTAAAGAATAAACGTCGTTAAAGAACAAACATTCACGTATATGCTGCAAAAGAGCCTACACTGCTGAGCTCACATTCCAAGTTCCCCTCTTTCTAGCAAGGTGACAAATGATATAGTTTCTTTGTATCTTTCTCAATTTCTCCCTAAGTGGGTCTGACAAAGCAATCTATGGCACAGGCTGTTGTGAAGTTGGAATGGATTCATGAATATAAAGCGATGGGGATTTTATCTGGCATACAATAAGCATTTGATAAATATGAATTAGTAGTATCGCATTTATCTGTCCTGAGAATCTTAAAAGGAATTATCGTCAGTAAGCTGAAGGGAACATACAGTAAGAGTCCCCAGATTTCTTTCTTTCTTGTTTTTTTTTTTTTTTTTTTTTTTTTTGTGGTGCTGGGGATTGAACCCAGGGCCTTGTGCATGTGAGGCAAGCACTCTACCATCTGAGCTATATCCACAGCCCCCCAGAATTTGAGTACAGGTAAGTTTAGGTAAAAGGTCACGGTCTTGAAATGAAACTACCAAAAGTTAACATCAAAAAGCATATATTCAGCCTTCAACTAAAGTCATCCTTCCTTCGGTGATGAATTAGATATAAGCTGCTGTCAATACAGCTTTGAAAACTATCCACAGGAATGAGGTAGTGAAATACATCTTCAGACCCAGACTCCAGGATTAAATGAGATAGTAGACATTCAGAGCACTTAGAACATCAGGAAGTATGATGCAAATGTGTGTGGTGTGGCTATTGTTATTCGTAGTAGAGTACTTCTGTTACCCAGTCAATGGTATCATAATCTGTCTGAAGCAATGCAATTGCTTGTGATCATACAGACATATTAGAAGGGCAGAGGAAGTGAAGAAGGGGGAAAGCAGAATTTGGTAATGTTTACCCAGCACAACCTGAAGAGGAATGGCTGTGGGAGGCCAGAGAGGGAAAATTCACAGATCATTTTTCTCCGAGACCTTACAAGTCCCTTGGTCCTAGTTGTTAGTATGCTGACACAGCGGTAAGCTTGGTATCAGTGGAAAGTGGTTCCTGCTCTCCTGTTGTACTCCAATGGGGAGAAAGACAAATAATCCTAAAAATAAAAGTTCCGTTGCATCTTGTGCTAAAGACTGTATTAGAATAGAGGAATAGGAAAAGCTTTTCTGACACTTTGAGGAGTGTCAATGAATAAAATCTTAGCAATTATTGGAAAAGAAACAGTTTTAAGATTTTTAACTCAATTCTTGGCAGGTTAGACCCTTGGTGAGGGGAAAGCTGTCAGACAGAAGGAGTAAAGAGCTTGGTATATTGGAGGATCTGAAAGGTCAATAAGATTGAAAGGAATCAAGGAGAACAGAAAGCTTGTGAAATGAGATTGAAGAAGTGGGCAGAGACTAGGTCACAAAGGCCCTTAGTAGCCACTTGGAAATAGTGTAGACTTACTTGGAGTGTAAAATATAAAGATAAGATTAGACATAATAATATTTGGGCTTTAAAAAAAAATCCTTTGAGGCTGGGCACGGTGGTGCATGCCTGTAATCTCAGCTGCTCAGAAGGCTGAGGCAGGAGGATGACAAGTTCAAAGCCAGCCTCAGCAACTTAGCGAGGCCCTATGCAACTTAGTGAGACCTGTCTCAAAAAAAAAATTAAATGGTCTGGGGATGTGGCTCAGTGGTTAAGCACTTCTGGGTTCATTCCTGGTTCCAGAAAAAAAGAAAAAAAAATTCTTGAAGCCAGGGATGTGGCTCAGTGGTAAAACATTTCCTAATATGCACAAGATCTTAGGTTTGATCTCCAGCAATGTTAAAAAAAAATGATTCTGGTTGCTGAGTAAAGAATGGATTGAAGGGGCATTAAAGTTAACATGGAAAGACAAGTTAGAATTTTGTGAGTCCAATCAAAGAATAATGGTAACTGGAACAAGAGTGGTAGCAGAAGACAAAAAAAGGGACAAATGTGTGGTATGTTTAAGAGAGAAGATAATAGAGCTTGGTTATTGATTAGCAAAGGAGCATTAAAGAGCAGTCTCAGAATTCTGACCTGAGCCATTTCTCGTTCTCTAAAATGATGTAGGAGAAATAGATCAGATATGACTCTGCAGGTGAGTGGGAAGATTATGGAGTAAGCAAGAGTTCAATTTGAATTGTTCTGTTTGAGAAGCATGTGAAACCTCCAAGAGAAAAGTGCATTTAGATAATATAGCAATGAAGCTTAGTGGAGAGGTCTGGGGTATCCCAAACATTTGGAGGTCACTGGTATCTGAAAAGCATTGTAAGCCCTTGGAATTCAAGACGTTACCTAGGGAGAGAATGTAGAAAAGAAGCAAGAGCCACCAGTCTCTTGTGAGTTATATTCTCATCAGTCAGATTCCTACAGCCTGTAACTCCAGATGGGTTTTGAAGATCAGGCTTTTCCACTGGAATGGCTTAACAACCATCACTTTATCCCTGGTGACTGCAGCAAGGAAGCTCACCAGAACAAGCAGCAGACCATCCCATGGGTGACAATTCTATTTTAAAACATAGCAGAGGGGGCTGGGCTTGTAGCTCAGTGGTAGAGTACTTGCCTAGCATGTGCAAGGCACTGGGTTTGATCCTCAGCTAAATAAAATAAAGGTATTGTCTCTACCTACAACCAAAAAATACTTCTAAACAACACAACCAAGATTCTTATTCCCTTGTACAGAGGAAAAAGCAAGAATATGAAAGTGTAAGTGATTTGATTAAAAGAACAGAATCAATGAATGATAAAACCAGAGACTAAATTCAGGTCCTATAATTGCATTTAAGAGCTCTTTTCACCAGGCACAGTGGCGCATACCTGTAATCCCAGTGGCTCGGGAGGCTGACGCAAGAGGCTGACGCAGGAGGATCAAGAGTTCAAAGCCAGCCTCAGCAAAAGCAAGGTGCTAAGCAACTCAGTGAGACCCTGTCTCTAAATAAAATACAAAACAGGGCTGGGGATGTGGCAAAGTGGTCGAGGGTCCCTGAGTTCAATCCCTGGTTCCTGCCCCACTCCAAAAAAAAAAAAAAAAGAGCTCTTTTCATTCATCAGGAATAGATCCATACAGTTATCACAAGCTTGTCAATTAAAAAAAAATTGTAGAAGTTTGTGACCCCAGTGGGAAGATCATGGAACAAAGAAAGCTCTTAGGCAAAATTTAGTTGTAAGTCTGTGGGAAGAAAAGATCATTGTGAACTCAGAATGCTAACAAAGTGTTCATGGGTATATGGACCGTGAAGGATAAGAAGAATCAGAGTAGGTGAAAGGAGAAGCGGGGGAGAATCTCAGATTTAATGATGTAATGAACCAAAATGCACGGCACATGAGGGACACAGTGAAGAGGCAGGCTGACTAGAAAAGAGCTTCATTTCACACAGCAGTTCTAAGAGGTTGGTAATGGCTCTGTGCAGGAGGATTAGCCGGACCTGTCAAGGGCAGGAGAAAAGGAAATAGAGGCACCACCATGCCTCTCCAGGACTAGGAGGTCTGGTGGGTGACTCAGGGGAACTAGAGTAAAGTCAGTGTGTCTATCTGAAAAGCCAAGCCAGAAACATGGAATTGAATTTAGTGGTCCACAAAGAGCCTTTAAAGATTATTGGAAAGGGAAGGAATATAATGCAATCTTCAGGAAAATTGATATGTTGTCAGGGTTGGTGCACTCCATCAGATGGAGCGTGGAAAGACTAGAATCCCACAGGAAAACTAGGGGCCCTTCGTGTAAGGTCAACCAGAGGCTTTTCAAATTTTCCTTGGCAGGGAACACTTTCTAAAAGAGAAATCCCAACAGTATAAAGTGGGAGGCAGGAGCAGAGGCACACCAATATTTTTTAGAATGTGTATTTGAGAGCTTTGAACGTACAACATGTACTTATAATATAGTACACCCAAACTAAAGGAGGCTGATAAAATGAACAAAAGTCTTAACTCTGGAGTAAAAGAAGATAGTCGCATCTAATATTGGTTTGAGCATCCAATTTATTCATGAATTTTATTTTGGTTTAAAATAGCAAGAAAAATCTGTATTTGCACAAATAATACTTGCCCAAGGCAATTTTTGTTTGTTTTGCAATTGCCTGGTACTCTTCCACTAAACTGATCCAGAAGGTAGTGTTGTAGGCATTTTTTTTTCTTAACAAAAACACAAATAGCAAGAAGTGCCAAAGAAAAAAAAATGTTTAAAACTTCATGGCCAAAGACAGTTTGGGATTATCATGATAAGCCATTATATAGGTCACTTGTTGCTGGGTGTGGTGGCACATACCTGTAATCATAGCAACTCTAGAGGCTGAGACAGGAGGATCAAGTTCCAGGCCAGCCTGGACAATTTAACAAGACCCTGTCTCAAAAGTTAAAACATAAAAAGGGCTAGGGATGTAGCTGAGTGGTAAAGCACCCTGGGGTTCAATCCCCAATACCAAAAAAAAAAAAAAAAAATTATATGCACACATACATACATACATACAGGTCATTTGTTACCATGTTCTCACTGTAGACCCAACGGTGTGCTAGCCTGAAAAATACTCTGGAATCTATCCAGATATTAAATCAAGGATTGTGGGCCTATGCAGTAGTAGTGGCTTCATTTGCACTTTAATGCGAACAGATGTGCGAAGTCTAGAAGTTAGAAAAGAGCAGTCTAAAGTTTCAACTCTCCCAATATCAGAGAAATTAGGTTTTGCATTTGTGTTTGAATCTGCTGGCACAGTGATTCTTCTTCTTCTTCTTCTTCTTCTTCTTCCTCTCCTTCTTCTTTCATTTATTTATTTTTAAATATTTTTAGTTGTAGATGGACACAACACCTTTATTTTATTTACTTATTGCTATGTGGTGCTGAGGATTGAACCCAGTGCCTCACATGTGCTAGGCAAGTGCTCTGCCACTGAGCCACAACCCCAAACCCTCTCCCTTCTTCTTTTAAACCTAGATTGACCCTTAAAAAAAAGTGATTTAGTGGTTGGGGTGCCAGGTATGAGATCTTTTTCCAGCTAAAAGAAGAGTCACCATCATTTATTTAGTGTTATGCTTTTGCATTAGCACAGTTCACTTACAAAGCAAGTGAGCAAATTCCATTCTGTGTAAGTATTGCATATTCCATACCTGATGGTTGAAAGAACTTTATATTTAACAGGGAATTTAAAAAATGCTAATAGTTCTCTTCAGATTAAAAAAAGGCTTCATGGATCATTTATATTCCAGAAATTTCAGGACTCTGAGAAACAAAAAGACTCTAAGATGTCAGTTAGTTTTAAACACAGGGTCTGTTTTTGATGTTATCAGAGGTTTGTTTTCTTATTTTTATGACTTGGGCAGGAAAAGAATCCTTAGGAGTAGAAAAAATAATTCATACATACTGGGATAGCAAATTAAATTCCATTTTTAAAGTTACAAAATGAAAACATGATTTTGTTTTAGTTTAAATTACTAATTTTGATATGCAAATGAAGAGTAATTCATTTTTCTTTGATTAATAATTAGTGGGTTCGTGTTAAAGAAACTAAACATAGAAATCAGTACCATTTATAAACTTGGATAATTAAATCTTCTTAAACATTTTAAACTGCATTTATAAATTTAATAGTCAATTTTTATTTTAACATTTCAAATGCCTGCAGAGCAAACTTATCACCTAATGAGCAAAACCTCTCCCAAGTTCTTAAATAACTCCTATAAATCTAACACATTAAACATACAATTATAGCAAATTAATCTTCTTAAACGTTCCAATTCCTCAGAAAAAAAAAAGAAGAACATTAATACCGAATGAAGCAGGGAAATTGGATAGAGAAGGTGGTATGACTGAGACCTGCTGACAAGAAGCCTTCAAACGTGCCATTAGAAACTGGTACTAAGAGTTCTGGAACCACTGTCCTCTGAAATCAGAACCGTGGAGCCCTTCAAGATACACAGGCCCCAACCCCACCCTGGGCCTATCTAATCTCATCTGCTGTGCGTATTTTGAAGAGGTTAACCTGATTCCTGCTGTTGCCCATTTCTCCCCAGGTCTTACACCCTCTGCCTATTGCAGGAATGCAGAGAAGAGCTAAGGGAGGTGAGGGAGAGGTAGAAGGGCTAAGGCAGCCAGGGCAAGATGGCGAGTGAGGAGGTCGGGAGCCGGGTCAGAACAAAGGACCCTGAGAGGGTCTTCTGATGAGGTCAACTTCTTGTCCATGAGCTTGATGAAATTGCTCCTGGACACAAGCGGGGGACCCAATCAGACAGACATTTCTGTACTCCTGCCCCTAAACAGGGATCCAATAGAAATACTAAAACAGATGCATGGACAGAGGGACCCATCAATATAGTGAGGAGCGTGTGGACAGGGGAGGAGATAAGGAAAGGAGGAAATTCCAGAAACCATAAAAAGAAGAGGCCCAAACTCCCCCATCGGATTCCCAGCTCTGGGACCCTTCTCCTCAGAGAAGTCTGCCACTTCTTGCTTGCTATCTCTGTGTCCTGTTCTTCAATTCTTTGCTGAACAGCAGCAAGGAACCCAGAACCCCTAGACAGTAACAGAGGGATGCAGATTTGCTAGCAATCATCTAGGGGAAATGGTCTCCCACAGAGCCAAGGTTTAGCAAGTAGTGCACCAAGAAGAGAGGTATTACAACAGAAATGACAGAAAACGGACGTGTGTCTAGCTATATGTCTAGAATAACATAACAAAGTCACAGAACTTACCTTAGGACACGTGAGAAGCCAAGGGCTTGGTTTTTTTTAAAATATTATTTTTTAGTTATCGGTGGACACAATATCTTTATTTAATTTTTATGTGGTGCTGAGGATCGAACCCCGTGCCTCACTCATGGTAGGCGAGCGCTCTACCTCTGAGTCACAACCCCAGCCACAAGGGCTAGGTCTTACCCACACACACACACACACACACACACACACACACACACACAGACAGAGAAATCCAACACTGAAAATATACTTTTGAACTCTGAAAGATGTGGTGAGGGTTTAAGTAAGACTATTTACAGGTTCATTTAGGGTTCTAGACTTATTTAAAAAGATGTCGCTGTCCTGAATAATACACACACATACACACACAAAAAATTATATATATATATATATATATATATATATATATATATATATATATATATATATAGCCAGTACTGAGTGAGGCCCAGTAGGAGTTGTGGGGGAAATTTGGACAATGTTCCTTTCCTCCGTACTGTAGTACTGTAGAATTTTGTCGAGGAGAGGAGACTCACCCACATACAACAACACAGAACCATATAAGACTGTGTGCCATCCATTGCAAGGCAGAGCGGTCCAGGTGAGGAGGAGACGGGAGAGGAGAGGTTCCTGGAGACGGTTGAAGAGATCAGATTGAGATTTACGGGATTTACAGAAATACAAAAGCCTCAGCTTGATCTCACACAATGGTTAGGACTTGGACCCCAACCCAGACACACAGGCCTCTCTGGACCCTGAAGAAAAGGCCCATTAGGGAAATACTAATGGTTTTGGTTTAGCTGACCACATTTTACATAAAAATATCAGAACACATGGTCTGACACATGGTCTAACAACAGGAAAGAGTGTTTTAATTGGGGCTGTCCCAAAAAATCTAGAACATATGGCTACTGTATTTACAGGCCAAGAAAACCCTAATTACAAGAGAGAGCCCAACTGACCAACCCTAGGTAGATAAGACACAGCCACTCCATCCCAGAAGCTGCTAAAACTGTTTCCCTGTAGTCATTAGAGTTTATATTCTTTGCGAATGTTTCTGTTAATATTTTCAAAGTAAAGGTCAGAGCCTGGACAAAGAAAGGCAAACAGGAGAAATTCTATTCCGATCTCTTACATTACATTTTTAATACTCTGTCACTTGCCTCAAATAATTCTTGTGCTAGGCAGTGGATAAATAATGAATTTGAAAATGTTTCTTCCACCTGGAGTAACAACATAAAATCCAATTTAAATTTTTTCCCCTTAAAAAAAAGAGAACATCTATACCTCGCAAATTTCCTGCGCTTGTTATCAGAATTCTCATTCATACTGAAAAATACATTTTCAAGTACCAAGATTGTTATATGTAATTTTTGCTCTTTCTTTCCTTGATGTCTCGCTGTTTTTTCATTAGTAGCTTGCTGTCTGAAGTAAAATACATGCCAGAAGTGTCCTTATCCAGTTTTGCAATTTAATAATCTTAGCAATTGTTGGAAACGAAACTGTTTTAGGGGCT
The DNA here is from genome assembly GCF_045843805.1 of Urocitellus parryii. NCBI lineage: Eukaryota > Metazoa > Chordata > Mammalia > Rodentia > Sciuridae > Urocitellus > Urocitellus parryii. The sequence continues at coordinate 39,268,234 of NC_135532.1, read as the reverse complement.
TAAACTCAAGTCTTGGCCAGTTAAATTTTTTTTTTTTTTTTAGTTGTTGGAAGACCTTTATTTTATTTATTTATACGTGGTGCTGAGAATCGAACCCAGTGCCTCACACATGCCAGGCAAGTGCACCAGCACTGAGCCCCAGCCCCAGCCCCAGCCCAGGTTAGACATCTTCCATTTCACCTTTCCACCCATCTCAGAGCACAGAGATCATTTGCCAACTCATTCTCAATATTATCAAGGAAGTGCACATTTTCACCTTTTATGGTTAGTGAATACATTAACCAAGATGATGTGGCAATCATCAGTGGTAGATAACAGCAAAGTCACACATTGTAGCAACTCTTTTTCTTTGCTTCTTGAACAGACTCTCAGATGCATTTTAATATATCTATGTGTTTCTGGTAAAAGCAAAAAGATACGTTTTTAATGAGATTTCTTGAACACCAGACTTGTCTTTCTTCCTTTTTTTTTTTTTTTTTTTAAATCTTCTATTATTGTTTGAGGCCTCAAAAAACCTGGATAACTTTATACAGACAGAGCTCAATTTTCATTAGTTACAGTTATGAAAAGTCAGGACACATTAACACACAACAATAGAAAGGGAATGTTTTACAACCAATAAATTTTTAAAAAAATTGTATTTAGCTTTAAAAGTATGGAAATTCTGGTACATGCTCTAACATGGATGAAGCTTGAAGACATGTGAGGTATAATAAGACAGAAGTAAAAGGACAAACACTGGATGAATTTACTAAAATGAAGTACATACATGTGACCAGTTATCCCACTCCATAGTATATACTCAAAAGATGTAAAGTCAGCATACTACAGTGATGCAATCATATCAATTCACAATAGTTAAGCTATGGAACCAATGTAAGTGCCCTTTAATAGATGAAGGAGTAAAAAAAAATGTGGTAGATATACATAATGGAATATTACTCAGCCATAAATAAGAATGACGTTATGATATTTGCTAGTAAATGGATGGAGCTGGAGACTATCATGCTAAGTGAAATAAGTCAATCCCAAAAAACCAAAGGTTGAATATTTTCTCTGATATGTGGAAGCTAACCCACAGTAAGAGGGTAGATGAGGGGAAGAATAGAAGTACAGTAGATTAGACAATGGAGAATGAAGGGAAGGGAAGAGGGATAGGAAAAGGAAAGACAGTGGGATGAATATTACATAACTTTCCTGTGTACACATGTTAATACACCACAGTGAAGCTCACCATCATGTACAACCACAAGAATGGGGTCCTAATTAAAATAAGATATATTCAATGCTTGTATATCAAAATAGATTGTGCTGTCATGTATAGCTAAAAAGAACCAATATTTTTTTAAAAAAATGAAGTATCCAGAGCAGTCAAATTCATCAAGACGTTAAATAGAATGGTAACTGCCAGGGGCTGGGGGAAGAAGGGACCGGGGAGTTCAACGGTAAAGTTTCAGTTTTGCAATACGAAAGGAGTTCTGGAAATAGTGGCAATGATTGCTTAACAATGGAACTGTACTTAATGCCTTGTATGAACTGTATCAAAATGGTTAAATGGGGGGCTAGGGTTGTCGCTCAGTGGTAGAGTGCTTGCCTAGCATGAGGCACTGGGTTCGATCCTCAGCACCACATAAAAATGAAATAAAGGTATTGTGTCCACCTACAACTAAAACATAATTTTTTTAAAAAAATGGTTAAATTGCAAGCTTTAGGTCATACACATTTTACAATAATTTTTAAAATAAAAAATGTAATTGTGAAAAAATATCTAGATATTGATATTGCTGATTATTTGCGTGAGTAAAAACTCTGTCCCTATCCTATAAACAGTCTCTGGAGAACTGCATACTCAATAAATGGTGTGTCAGTCATTTTCCTGGTCTCTGTGCATAAATAAATATTAATACATTTTAATATCCTTTTAAAAATCCAACTATAGCTAAATTTCTAAGGTGTTTACTATATACTGTGTAGTGGTCTAAATATTAAAATTCTTACAACATCCCTGCAAGATTTTTTGGGGGGAGCGGTTACTGGGATTGAACTCAGGGGCGCACTAGACCACTGAGCTACATCCCCAGCCCTATTTTGTATTTTTTTAGAGACGGGGTCTCACTGAGTTGCTTAGCGCCTGGCTTTTTTCTGGGGCAGGCTTTGAACTTGCGATCTTCCTGCCTCTGGGATTACACCGGAGCCACTGGGATTACAGGTGTGTGCATCACTGCGCCCTACTATTCCTGTGAGTTTTTACATATGATGTAACTAGTCTCAGAAAGGTAATTTGCCCTCTGTCACCGGCCAAAAGTGGTGAAGCTGGGGTAAAAATCATGAATTCTGACTCCAGTGCCCACAAATTACAGCATTTTTCTAAAACTAGGTTTTTAGAAAACAAAGGAGAGTAGGACAAGTATTACTATCCTCATGGGCAAATCTTTCATTTCCTCCATAAACATTTATTAAGCACTTACTGTGCTCTGCGCAATGGGCCAAGAACTAGAGATTAATGAGACTAATAGGATATAGTTTAACAATCCAAAAAAAAAGAGGGAAATAAGTGAAAGATACATGACAAGGTGCAGTAAAGAAGCCTGTGGGTGCCTTAACCAGGAAAGGCTCAGTTCTACCTCGAGTAGGTCACTTTGCCTATTTTCTCCCTTTTGTATACTCTGGGAAACATTCTTTAATTTCACACGGATTGGGTCGAAGGAAAAAGTAAAACAAGCATCAGAAGATACTTGAGGATCCAAGATAAACGAGGATAGAAAAGTCTAGACAGTCTGTGTTAACATAAGGAGACCAGCTAGAAAAGCTAGAGGAGAGTAATTGGGGGTGGGGGTAATAAAAAGACCAATGTAAGCAATATTCAGTATATATCTAAAATAGTAGGGTCATCTACAAAAGAATTCAGGGACGTGTACTTTATTGTCAAGGAGGCTATAATCTGAGTGCCAAATGGTATATAAATAAAGCAGCACACTTTCCAGGCAATAACTCACAAGGGCAAACGAGCATAACGTAGAAGATAAGTAAGCATTAAACAGGGGCAAGATCCCAGAGGGTTGGGTTCCATTTTTTAATAAAGGAGGTGTCATGCTGGGGAAGAGAGACAAGGACATTGCCAGCAGAGAAGAGCAACCACATGGCTATCCTGATGGAATCAACTGAGTCCTATGAACCTACTAAAGAGCCTTCAGAGGGAGCAGGTGGTGGCAGAGACTGTGCTATAGGGACGAGTCACAGACGACTTGGAGGAATCCAGGGGAATAAGAAGTACTTCTAGGTTAGTGGAAGAACACCAAAAATATCCTTCCAAAGTTGCACGAATTTTAATTTTGCTAGCCGTAGAAAAGAGGACCGCTCCAATTGTGTGGATGGAATAAGCTGGAGGCTGAACTTCAAATAGATAAGAGGTCAAGTGTGTCCTTTATTAAAATGTCACCCGCAGAAGAGCTCCAAGTTGTCATAGAGAACACACTGTTGACTCTGAACTAGACCTTGGGTAACTGACTAGAGTTAAGCCTGGAGGCAGCATGGGAAAAGGGCAAGAAGGCCAGAGCCCATCAAAGACAGGAAGTCAGGCACTGCAAGATCTAATAATAGCAGCTCTCAAATATTGCACACATCACGATGCAGCAGGAGCTACTGCAAGAGCTCTCTGAGGATTCACTCATTCCATCTTTGCAGTCCTCCTGGAAGGGGGAAGTGCTAGAGCTGCCTCCACCTCTCTACCTTTCCACTGCTGCTCAAGTGATTATGCAAAATCCGGTCCCTTCTTGACCTGGAGGGGCAACGAATTGTATGCATGCATGCAATATAACAAACATTTTCCAATTGTGATTCATGCAGCCTCCAGAATCTGCTTTATTTTTAACAAATTTATTTGTAGACAGCCACATGCCATGAAGGATTTGAGAACAAATGAGAATGAGAGGTTTATAGGAAGCAGATCGTGAATTTAGTTAGAATCTATACGGTATCAAAAAAAAAAAGTATTCTTCTGAATTTTGAATATGATTGAAAACGAGTCACAGAGAAGTTATTAGCCTGGGCAGAATTTATTCATTCCCCAGACCTCTGTTTGTTTACAGCTCTAGGGACTTAGAATCAGCCAAAACCTTCTTGGGAATCATGACATACTCATCTGGGAACTCAGCAGGTATCAATTCACACCACAATCTGTTCTCTGAGAGATAATGAATGACTTTGTAATATCAGCCATCAAAGAATAAATATTCATTCTCCGACACTGAAGAGAAAACAAATTTTAAATGTCAGTTGCATTTCATCAAAACTAGATGAAAATGTGTTTCACTCCTGTTAATCTGTGAAATAAAGAAGCTACAAAATGTACAAACACACTGAGGAAAACTGAAATCATCAAGTATCGAAATCCAGTCAACACAACACTGTTTTCTAAAAGTTGACACTGTTTTCTAGAAGTTAAGTGCTGAGAGTGCAAGAATAATGTTTGGTCTTAGCTTTTCAAGCCCTTCTTCCTGATGTGATGATCATGCTAGATGTTATGGGCCGAGCTGTGTCACCCTCAAAATTCACAACTTGAAGTCCAAACCCCCAGTACCTTAGAATGTGACTGTATTTGGAGATAATACCTACAGAAGTAATTAAGTTAAAATGAGGTCATTAGCGTGGACCCTCTCCAACAAGACTGGTATCACCAAAAAGCAGAAATATGGATACAGACACACACAGAGGGAAGATGATATAAAGAAAAAGAGAGAAGACCACCATCTGCAAGCCAGGGAGAGAGACTCTGGAGAAACCAATGTTAACACCTTGATCTTGGACTTTTAGCCTTCAGAATTGTGAGAAAATTCATTTCTATTGCTTTAAGCCGCCTAAGTGTGTGGTACTTCATTATGGCAGCCTTAGAAAACTAATATGCTGTAGCTCTCACTGGGATGCAAGATTGTGAGGGCCAGCGTGAGTCTGAGGTCTGGGTGTCTGCTTTGCCCTTGATTTCCAGAACATATGGTGCAGCCTGGTATACAGCAGACTCTCAGGAAATACTGTTGAGTGAATAGCTGACTGTAGCTAGACGTTGTGGCCCATTTTACCAGAGTAAGGGAATTTAACCATTACCAAAAGTGATCAAAGAGAACTTTCTTCCCTTACCAAAGAATAACTTTCAATTCATCTATTGTGGAAAAAATGGACAGCTGTATACAGGAGGGGGGAATCACTAAAATCCTGTCACTTGGGGATAACTACTTTAAATTGTGATGTTTTCTAGTCTTTTTCTATATACACACAGTAGAAATAGTATTAAACCACTTATTATTACATAGCATTTTCCCCCACATCATTAAAAATTCCTCATAAACTTTTTAAATGACTATAAAAATTACACTGTCATATATATCTTTCATTGAAATCCTCATAGCTAGACATCTGTATTTCTAGCCTTTGCTATCATAATCAGCACTGTAATGAACATGTTTACGTGAGAAAGCTTTCGTTCACTTTTCTAAACTCTTTAAAGAATGGCATCCTGACACTTAAATATCAATTCAAAAGGTATGGCCATTGTCAAGTCTTTCGATGGACACCCTTCTATTGCTTTTTGAAAAAATTAAATCAATTTATATTCTACAAGTAATCCATAAAATTTCCCTCTACACTTTTACCCTTTTACGTACAAACCTTGTTAATTATATGAGACAAAGTGGGGTCTCAGTATCATTTTAATTCGCACCCTTTAAATATTATTGAGATTTCCATTCCCCCCTCCCCTGCATTAGCCATTCCTACTTTTGCCTGTTGAACTGCCTGTGTGTGCCTTTCCATAGGGGCTTCTCAGAACACTTTTGATGAAGTACTTTTTTTCTAGCTAGGCCTCTACTGCAATATTTCCTGTCCTTCAACAAAAGCCTCTACTCTCAAGTTAATGAGACTGCACATTCTAGAGCCATCCCAGAATCTTATCATGGGTTGATACGATGTAATGAAATATTCAGTGTTCTGAATAGACAAGGAATCATGTTCCAATTATTCTCCTCCTACTAACAAAATTCTGATACATCAAGTGCATATAAATGTATTTAATTTAGCTATCTAAGTATGAAATCAATATTCTCTGTGGAATGAAAAGAAAGTTTCCACTTAAAAAAAAAACAGAACTTTTGTGGGGAAAGCAGATAGCTCTCTCTATTTTCAACATAATTTTGGCATAAGATACCTATTTCCCAGCTGCATTTATTAAATTCAGGACACAGAGGAAATTAAAAATACGTACATCTTCCAACTGATTTTTTCTAAAATTCACATCCATAGTAAAGCAAAATGTTGCATCTTGAACAGAGGTCTTCTAATCAAATACCTATATGTTCAGATGGGGAGAAGTTCAGCAGACATGCTTTTGAAAAACAGTAGTTGGTGGCAGAGGCTGCTTTTGAAAGAGAAATCAATGACAGGGGCTAGAGTTTTCAGATATCCGTGATATTGAACGGGTGCAGGGAAGGCAGGTGCCTATGGTGAAGAAAGACCATGCAACTCGGAATTTTTTGGCATGATTCCCTTTCACTTCCTGGCTTTGTCAGCCCTCACACGTCCTTGCTCCCTCTTTTCATGGTCACAGTGCAAGAGGTGTCCCTGTACCTTCTGAGGATGACCCCACTGCTGCCTGCTCCATCCTCTCCCCTCACACCTCCGGATGTCATCTGTCCCTTCCCTCTCTTGCACTGTCGTCCTTCCCTCTCCATCTGTTCCTCAAACTAAAAATACATTTGATTTTCCCCTTCCTAAAAAAAAAAAAAAAAGCTTCACTCCAGGTTTTCTAAGTTAATAGCCCCCAATTTGTCCCCTTTTCAGACTCCTTGAAATGTACACTTTGTGTTTTACTTTCCTCTGATTTCCTGCCCCCCCCCCCACACACACACACGATCCTTTCCTTACCCACCAAGGTGACCGCTGTTGCAGCCCTACCCCCACCTCCAATTAGGTTTGCCTGTCCTTGACCTTCTTATACACGAGAGTACTGTATTGTGACTGGCTTCTTTATGCATTTATCTTTTTATCGTGATAAAATATACATAGCCTAAAAGATACCATGTTAGCCATTTTAAGTTTGAAGTTCAGAGGCATTAAGTATCACAATGACAAGAAACTGGATAACATTCCATTGTATAAATGTGTCACAATTCATTTATCCACTCACCCACTCAATTGCTTCCAAGTTTTGGGCAATTATGAACTGTCATAAACACCCCTGGGCAGGTTTTTGTGTATACACAAGTTTGCTGAGTCGAATGTAAGAGTATTTTTCATTTTGTAAAAAAGCTGCCCAACTGTGTTCCAAAGTAGTTGTACCATTTCACATTCCATTAGGACTGAATGAGGTTTCTCACTACTCCATGTCCTTCTGTGTTGTTAGTGAAAGAATTGATAAGCTGGATTAAAACCTTTTGCTCTGCAAAAGACACTGTTAAGAGAATGAGAAGACAAGCCAAAGACTTCGAGAAAATATTTGGGAGTGACGTATCTGTTAAAGGACTCAGATCCAAAATATACAAACAACCCTTCACACTCAGCAATAAGAACATGAACAACCCAAATTTTAAAAAACTGGACAAAAGATCTGAATGAACATCTCACCAAAGAAGACATACAGTGGCAAATAAGCACAAGAAAAAATGCTCCACATTCAAATGTCATCAGGGACATGTAAATTAAAACAAGATGCCTCTAAACAATGATTAGAATGGCCAGAATCTGTTGTAGCTATTTTTAAATGTTCAGTTCAGTAGTGTTAAGTGCATTCGCATTGTCATTTGTACAAGAGTCCTAGGTCTCTAGAACTTTTTCATCTTGCAAAATTGAAATTCTCTACCATTCCAACAACTCTCCATTTCCTTCTCCTCTCCATGGCAACCACCACTCTACTCTGTGTCTATGAATTGGCAATTTTGGTTACCTTAAATAAGTGGAATTATACACTATTTACTTTTTAATGACTGGCTTATTTTACTAAACATGATATCCTCAAGGTTCATTCTCTTGAAATCTGTCAAAGGGTTTCCCATATTTAAAAAAAATTTTTTATATTACAAGTGAGTTTATTTCTTACTTGTGATGCTTTGTTTATTTCAAATTTTCTGTGGTTAACTAATATGATTTTTAAAATTTTAATTTGTTATATATGACAGCAGAATGCATTACAATTCATATTACACATACAGAGCACAAAGTTTCATGTCTCTGGTAAAACACAATGTAGAGTCACACCATTCGTGTCTTCATACATGTACTTAAGGTAATGCTGTCCATCTCAGTCTTTCCTACCCCTATTCCCTGCTCCTTTCCCCTGCCTCCCCTTTGCCCTATCTAGAGTTCATCTAATCCTCCCATGCCCTCCCAACCACATTATGAATCGGCATCCTTAAATAAGAGAAAATATTCGGCATTTGGTTTTGGGGGACTGGCTAACTTCACTTAGCATTATATTCTCCAGCTCCATCCATTTACCTGCATGTGCCATGATTTTATTCTCTTTTAATGCTGAGTAATATTCTGTTGTGTGTATATACCACATTTTCTTTATCCATTCATCTACTGAAGGGAATCTAGGTTGGTTCCACAATTTAGCTACTGTGAATTGAGTGCTATAAACATTGATGTGGCTATGTCCCTGTAGTGTGCTGTTTTTAAGTCCTTTGTGTATATCTCGAGGAGAGGGATAGCTGGGTGAAATGGTGGTTCCATTCCCAGTTTTCCAAGGATTCTCCATACTGCTTTCCATATTGTCTGTACCAGTTTGCAGCTCCACCAGCAGTGTATAAGTGTGCCTTTTCCCCCCACATCCTCACCAACACTTATTGTTGTTTGTATTCTTAATAGCTGACATTCTGACTCAAGATGAACTCTTAGAGTGGTTTTGATTTGCATTTCTCTAATTGCTAAAGATGTTGAACATATTTTCATATATTTATTGATTGATTATATATCTTCTGCTGAGAAGTGTCTGTTCAGATTCTTGGCCCATTTATTGATTAGGTTATTTGTTTTTTTGGTATTAAGATTTTTGAGTTCTTTATATATCCTGAAGATTAGTGCTCTATCTGACATGCTTGTGGTAAAAATTTGTTCTTAAATTGTAGGCTCTCTATTCATCTCACTGATTGTTTTTTTTTTTTTTTCCTGAGAAGAAGCTTTTTAGTTTGAATCTATCCCACTTATTGATTCTTGATTTTAATTCTTGCACTATGAGAATCTCATTAAGGAATTCAGGGCCTAATCCAACATGATGGAGATTTGGGCCTACTTTTTCTTCTTAATAGACACAGTGTCTCTGATTTAATTCCTTTAAAAAGGCATTGCTATAGTTTGGATTAGTGTACCCCAAAGTCTCATGTGTTAAAGACTTGATGTCTACCCCATGGCACTGTTAGATTGTAGTGGAACCTTTAAGAGGTGTGGCCTAGTGGGAAGGGTTTAGGTCCCTGGGGCTATGCCCTTGAAGGTAATATTGGGATCCCTTCCCTTTCCTCTCTCCCTTTTGCTTTCTGGTCATGAAGTGAGGGTTTCCTCTATCATGCATTTCTGGCCATGTTGTGCTGCCTTATTGCAGCCTCCAAAGCAACAAGCCAACTAACCATGAATTGGAAACTTCAAAACTGTGAGCAAACATAAACCTTTTCTCTTTATTTATTGTCTCAGTTTATTATCTCAGGTATTTTGTTACAGTAATGGAAAACTAACCATCACATGTATTAATGTTTGATAGTCCCATCTGTGTACCCCTGCCCCCATAGGATCTCTTCTCCATCACTCTCCCTCTGCTATGAATCCCAGGAAGCTGACCTCTATAGATTACCTCATCTTATGGATTGTGCTTGGGTTTCTGGTTGGGTTTGGCTAATGGGAAACATCAACAAGAGACTGGAGTATAAGGATTATTTAATTATTTCTCCACACTAGCATTGCCTTCCTGTCTCATTATTGTTCAGGTGGAAGCTGCTCTTCAGTCTTTCCTTAGCCACAACTCATCCTAGGCTCCCTTATCACCATTTTGCCTTCCCCTTCCTACCCCTCCCCACTTTGCACCTAGGCATAGGACAACTTCTAGCTGCTGCTAGTTCCTGCATACTTCCCTACTCCCCCTTTTTTTGTTGTTGTTGTTCTTTGAAACTTGCCCACACCTTGATAAGCAGTCTCTTCACTAAAGTCTCTTTATTAAACCTTTTTGAGTACACCATCTGTTCCTATAATTCCTGCTAAAATGCTGAATCAGACACATGCAACTATATAAAAAAAGTGATGGTGTAGAAGAAGAAATGAAAATTAAAAGTCTGTGTCTACCCCTACAGCCCTTGATCCATTCCATTCTATGTATAGTTGCCATGTCATTTGGTGAGCCCCAATTCTTAGATGAACACAATCATGTTCAGTTTTTCTTCCTCGCCAGTAACCATTTCTCCAGGGCTAAGAGACTAGTATAGATGTTTGCCTGTCTTGGAACTGGGTTGAGAATGGGCACATGAGTCACTACCATGACCCAGTTCAGAGCAATAAGAGGCAAAGGGAAATCTGCTGGGGGTTTCCCCTCAAACAAACCAAGCTTGGAGGTGATCTCTATTACAGGAACCAGTTGGAGGAGTTGGCAGAGGAGGCTGAGCCAGGAGAATCATAGAAACCAAACTGGGCCACTGGACTAAGCCACTAACACCAACCCCAAACCCAGACAACCAATTACAGAATCTGATATATTCCATGCTTTCTTGTTTACTTGTAACAAGGCATCTTAATCAATACATGCCAATACTGTAATATACACATACCCACATGGATCACACCATATATATTGTACTGCAAATGGCTTTTTCCACTAAATAATATGTTCTGACCATCTTTCCAAGTAAGCACTTTTTTCCCCACTTGAAACAGGGTTTCACTGTGTTCTCAGGCTGAACTTAAACTCATAGATCTCAACAGGATCTGGGACCATCAGCACAGGCCATTGTGCCCAACTAAGTAAGCAAGTTTACTGTTGTATTATTATTTAAATACTGGGCAGTATTTTGTGGAAGGGAAACATCAAGTTTACTTATCCCTTCCCTTGCTGAAGAATATTAGTTGTTTGCAATTTTTCCCTATTAAAACCAGTGGCACAAGGGCATACATTATATGGTTTGTCTTTATTAATATACACACAAAATGAATTCTGAGTGGAATTACTTGATCCAAAAGTCTGAGAATTTAAAATGTTCATAAATACTACAGTGATGGCTTCTAAAAGGTTATATCAGGTCACATTTTCACATCCTTGTCAACACTGAGTTTAAGTCTTTGGTATCAAATAAAGATTACATTTCATTAGTATATTAATATGTTTACTTATGAGTGAAGTCAAAGAATTTTATGTGCTCTTTCGTAAACTATTTACAACATTTGCAAAATTTCTGTTTAGTTATAATTTTAGTTATATTTATAGATATAATTTTCTTATTAATTTGAAGTAGCTCTTTGTATAGAATTTAAAAGAGCTATTTATCATAGGTTTTATAATTTTTGTTCTGATTTTGCTAATCCTCTTAGTTTTTATGGTATATTATTATGAGAAGATTTTGTGCAATTTAATGTATTGATTTTTTTTCTTTATTATTATAGATGTTGTTTTATTCTCAGAGTCCTGAACTTAAATCAAAATTATTACTTAAATTCACCAACGTTTTAGATGGGCCTGGTGTAATCCCAGTTACTCAGGAGGCCAAGTCAGGAGGCAAATTTGAGGCCAGTCCTAGCAAATTTGTGAGATCCTGTCACAAAATGGGGGATGTACCTCAGTGGTAAAGCACCCCGAATTTAATCCCCAGTACTGAAAAGAGAAAAAATTGCCAATGTTTTCTTCCAGCAATTTTGTAGATTTGTATTTGCCTTTAAATTTGTGATCCAAGTGAAACGTTTTTGATCTATACAAATCTGTTACAGTGAGCATGTATTACTAATTACCAATATTTTAGTTACTAATTATTTAGCATATATTTTTATTACCAATTATTAAAAATTTAAAATATGGTCACTAGCTAGTACAGATAAGTCTTTCTATGAAAATCTTGACAAAAGCAAAACCAATAACAGATGTGATTTGAAAAAAACATCAATATGGTAAAAGAATGAAAGGAGGCTTCCCATATTTGAAATTTGAAAGTTCACCATATGTGTGCCTCCCTCTGGTGTCTCTAAGCTCTGACTCCATGTGTACATACTGTTCAGCACAAGAGGCCTGTTGGCTTGGTATCAGTGGCCACTCCTCCTTAGCTGTCAATCCACAGAAGAAGAGGAAGAAACAAAGTTAACCAGAAAGAGGGTATAAATGAACTGTTAGAAGTAGCATCAGCATTTACCTCGAGGCAGTGACAACTGTTTTTGAAACTCCTGGATGCCCAATAAAATGATTCATTTCACAGTTTCCACCCCATGAAAACTTGAAATCCCCTAGCACCTCCACTCCACAGCACCCACGTGTCTCTACTGCACACAAAGTTCACTGCCTGCTTCCTACTTGACTTCAGTACTTAGCTGCAGGACCTTGTTACATGGCTTGAGTATCTCTGGACCTATTTTTTCTTACCTTTAGAATTGGAGATAATAATACTTACCTTTTGTGGATGTCCTGTGGATGGATTACGTGAGTTAATACATATAAAGCTCTTTGCACAGTTCTTGGATATAACAGTGTTCAATCAGTGTTACCTATTATCTTTACTTGAAACTAGTTAAGTCTATCCAAACCAAAACTCCATTACAGAAGTCCAAAGGAATATGAGAAGCTGGAAATTACAAAATATTCCAATTTTGCTGTTGTATGACATCTTTGGAAAAAAATCATACAACTTTTGCCTTTCTTCTTGCCTGAACTATGATACAAGGATAATTAGTTTCTCATTACAATTAACTACTAATCGTAAATATGCAGTTTGAAAGCTATTATTATTAATGTGATTCTTATTCACCTGACTTAAGATGTGCTGTTTTTCTCCAACTGACTCAGTGCTATGGTGCAACAGTAAGAGAAAGTTGTTGGATCATTTCAAACCTGTTTATTGATGCTAAGATCCCACTGTGCAATAGAAAAAAAAATCTTAGTCACACAGTAAGGCAATGGTTGAGAGGAAAGTAGAGTATCTTACTTCATAAAGTGCAGCTGAGGTGTATTTTGTGGTAATTATTTTCACAATGATTCTATGAAGAACTTCACCAACTTGTACTTTGAAGTTCTCCTGAACGTAAGCAAACTAAAGCTTTACAATATTACATTTCTAACATAGATAATTGGGGACCATTTTAGAGGTTTACCTATCACATTTACCTGTAGGTATAAGTTTTTTTTCAAAAATTACATTCATGTGATTAAAATGCATTAATTTATCATTTTATTTATTTTTTGCAGTGCCTTCTGTTTCTGTCTAGTATACTCTATTATAATTTAATTCCTGTGCTCATTTCTCACAGTTCACTGTTTTATTCTTTGGTGTAATTGTTATTTGGTTTGTCTAGTAGGCCTATTATTTCAATGATCATTTTTAATTTTTATCAATAACAATTTTTTAAAAGCTGCCTGTCCAGACACAGTGGCACATGCCTATAATCTCAGCAACTTGGGAGGCTAAGGCCAGAGGATTGAAAGTTCAAGATCAGGCTCAGCAACTTAGGGAGACCCTATAGCAAAATGAGAAATAAAGAGGGCTAAGGATGTGGCTCAGTGCTACGACACCCTGGGTTCAATACCTAGTACTAAAAATAATATAAAAATTGTGAGCAATTATGATTGCAGTATACTTTTTTTGGGTGGGGGTACCAGGGATTGAACCCAAAGGTGTTGTAGCAATGAGCCACATCTCCAGCCCTATTTTGTATTTTATTTAGAGACAGGGTCTCACTGAGTTGCTTAGTGCCTCGCTTTTGCTGAAGCTGGCTTTGAGCTTGTGATCCTCCTGTCTCAGCCTTCTGAGATGCTGGGATTACAGGTGTGTGCCACCATACCCGGCTCTAAGGTTTTCAATTATAGTTCGTTTTAAATCTTATTTGTTCTAATAACTATTTCCTTTAGCATTCATGCTTATGTTTATTGAATTTACTGCTTGTCTTTCAGTTTGGTTTTCCTTAAAACTCTGGTGGTTCACAATATAAAATGTTTTGTTATTTATGACTATTGGAACTTGTGATATATTTGATTTATATAATGTGTTAAAATTATTTGTTAGTACTAATTTTATTTGTTTATTTATTGGTACCAGGAATTGAACCCAGGAGTGCTTAACCACTGAGCCACATCTCCAATGCTTTTTTGTATCTTATTTTGAGACAGGATCTCAAGTGGCTCAGGGTCTCACTGAGTTGCTGAGGCTGGCTTTTAACTTGGTAACCTCCTGCCAGTACTATTCATCTAAGCAAGTTTATAGAAAAAAACACAAAGTCCACTAAACTCAAGTTCTATTGTTCCATACATACTTCTAATCTATCAATACAGATGTATACATATAGCATAGTTCTAATATTTCATGCATACTGTTTTTGTAATGTTTTGTTAATATGTGTGTATTCACTTTTATCTACAAATTTATACAGTTGACATTTTTAATATCCACATACTTATTAAACCATAAAATCATCATGTTTACTAACATCTTGTTAGTATTTGGATACTTATATATTTTTATATTGTGTCAGAATATCAACACTGTTAAACATTTTTCCAAAAAACTTTAATCAATTTATAATGCACCATTAGCCAAGCCAAATATGATACTCAAATATATTTATTCTTTTGGAAGTTTCTAAATTAGATTTTTGTTTTTTTTTTTAGTACTGGGAATTGAACCCAGGGCTTGAGACATCCTAAAGCATGCAAGGTATCACTGACCTACACCCCATCCCTAACTTTTTTTTTTTTTCCACATTACGACTCTTTCTCTCATTTCATATCTAACATCCTATCTGTGTTCTTTCATGTATGAAAATATTTGTGGCAGAGTATACTTTCCCAATCTGTCTGCAACAACCAAAGTCACACATTCTTCCTTGACACTTGTCTCATTGAGGGGTGACAGCTATGTTCTTTTCCTTGAATCTGGCTGGCTTGTGACTTCAGAAGAAGTGAAACTGTGTGACCTCAGGTGAGATTACAAAAGGTAATACAGTTTCTTCTTGGGTTCTTTCAATATTCTTGCTCTTGGAACTGAGCCACCATGCTGTGGGGAAGCTCAAGGAATCTATGCAGAGGCCCAGCCCACAGCCCTGGCTGAGCTCGGTAGACAGCCAGCACCAATGTGCGAGTCACCTGAGTGAGTCATCTTGAAAGCACACATTTCAGTGCCCAAACTAGCCACACCACCGCAGTGATAGGAAGCGGGGGAGGCAGTGGGGGTGGGTAGAGGTAAGGCATCCCAGCTGAGCCATGCCCAAATTAAAGATGTATGAGTAAAATTAATAATTGTTATAAACCATAAAATTTAGGGTTGGTTTGTTATCTAGCAATAGATAACTAACACAGCATGCATATCTCTTTTAACAACATAGAGGAAATGTCTTAAGTAACTCAATAGAAAGTCTGAATAGAGTAAGATGTGAAGTTTCTCAATATATCATTTAATAATGCCATCAAAGACCCAGGCTCTATCCTTCTCTTTGATTTGCAAATATTGATAAATAATCACAAGCATCATATCCAGATATGTCAAAGTCTAGATGAAGAAGAGAGGCCATCTACTCTTTTAATTCTTTGATAGAAAAAAAGGTATTGCTTCACATTTAGGCTCCATGGAAAAAAATTGAATATATGCCCAGTTCAGAGCCAAACCCTATTAATATGATTTGGAATGGAACAGGTGTTAGAACATCAACCCCTGAACATTTTCAAGCATGTGCAATTTATCTCTAGCAATATTACCCATTTTAGCAATAGTTCTGATTTCTTCTCTGATCTTCATATGATTTAAGAGCATGTGAAGGAGCAGAGAAAAATTGGAAGGTGCAGGCCTTGAAAACTAGAGTGATGAAGTCCCCCAAAAAAGCATCCACAGAAACTGAAACCAGGAATGAACCGGTTCTCCCCTAGAATCTCTGGAGAGAGCACAACCCTGCTAATATCTTGATTTCAGCCTGGTGACACAGCTTTAGGACTTTTAGCCTCTAGACCTGTGAAATTACATATATCTCATAAAGTTTGTGATAATTTGTTAGAGCAATTACATTAAAATTTTATTAAAAACCAATACAAGGCTGATCAGTACATTGTTTTGGGAGTTATATAAGACCATATACCTGGGATCTCCTGGAATCCTTTTTGTCTTCCAATTCTGCAGTAAAGGCACCCTTCCAGGTCAATCACTTGTAGACTGTGTCAAGGAAGCCACTTTGCAACACCTTTCAGTGATTGTTATCAGCAGATTGAGTCCTTTCTCAAGATCTATCTAGAACAGCAGGCATTTCCACCCACTGTCCCAACCATTCCCACATAGGTTCATCTCCACCTCTCCAATTATCTGATCTACCAGGAAATGATAGCTTAGCTTTTAGTAGTGTCCTGTGTGATGACAGCAGAGTCCTGGATAAAATAAGGGCCACTTTTGGTATCTGTGAAATCTAAGTACAGAAGTTAACCTGGTGGTAAAGTGGGATTGCCTTTAAGCCCACAAGAAAACTCTACTGGCTTCCTGTTACCGTTGAATGAGTTCCTCAAAAGTCCATGTGTTGGGGCTGGGGATGTGGCTCAAGCGGTAGCGAGCTCACCTGGCATGCATGCAGCCCGGGCTCGATCCTCAGCACCACATACAAACAGAGATGTTGTGTCCGCCAAAAACTAAAAAAGTAAATATTAAAATTCTCTCTTTCTCTCTCTCTCTCTCTCTCTCTCTCTCTCTCTCTCTCTCTCTCTCTCCCCTCTCTCACACTCTCTTTAAAAAAAAAAAAGTCCATGTGTTGAAAACCTAGTGCCTAAATATATATATATTGGTGGTATTTGGAAGTGGGCTGTTTGGAGGTCATGAGGATGGGGCCCCTGTGATGGGATTAGTGGAATTATAAGAAGAGAAAGAGCTAAGCTTGCCCACACCTGCTTTCTCACCATGCAATGCCCTTCACCATGGCATGATGGACACAAAGCCCTCACCAGATGTGGCCCCTTGATTTCAGACTTCCCAGTCTCCAGAACTGGAAGCCAATATACTTCTTTTCTTTATAAATAATCTGTTCTCCCATCTTCTCTTACAACTGCATGAAACAGACTAAAATACTTTCTAAATAAAATTTGTTTTCATTTTCTAACTAAAAATAATATGAAACAGTCTAGTTTCCATAAAATAGATGAACACAACTTCTTGCCTGCAAAATACCAATTGAATGAAACCTAAAAGTGGACTGCAGCTATACAGCAAGGTGGGCCATCTCTTTGCTCAGAGCTTCCCAGCAGACAGAGTGTCTTTTGTTTAAGTCATTCTAGAACCAGTAGGCCTAATGGATTCAAGAGCCTCATTGTTCTTAAAACCATATTTTTAAAAATGTTTCTTTCTTTGTTTTAATTTTGTTTTTGAAATCAGGAAAAGAGCCTGCATTTCCAAGGTCATTAACTGCATCTCAGGTCTCTTCTTTTCATGACCATATTGTTTTCTTTAACCTGGAAACAAACAAACAAACAAACAAACTTAACCACAAATGTAATGTTTATCTTTTAAAATAGCAGCAGGAAAAAAAAAAGCACAGGATGTGTGAGGCTAAAAACACTCTTTGGCTTCCTCTCTCTCTCTCTCTCTCTCTCTCTTTTTTTTTTTTTTTTTTTTTTTTTTTTTTTTTGGTGACTTTCCTAAGGTTCCTCGCAAAGGGAGCCTGTTAAAAGCAGCCTTCTTCAGTTTGGCTTAGAGATGAAAGCTCCCCAAATGACTGCTGCATCATTTAAGAACCCAATCTTGTTTATTCTGACCAAGTTGGCACAGGGTTGACTGCAGTTTGGCAATGATTCTTCACTATCTTGTTTTATTCATTATGTCATGACTTCAAGTCTTGTCTTCCTTCCTCAGTTCTTTTAAAATACTGTTTGATCATGGATATCAGAGCTTCTGAAATATTGGCATTCTTGGGAACTCTGTAAGAAAATTTCTTAGAAAACGATCTGCAACCAACTGAGCTGCTTATTTTCTTTTGGGAGTACATTCCATTAGACAACAGGATTTATTAATTCAAATGTCTGCCTGATAGAACCACTTGTTCTTAATGACATCAGTCCTTTCTTCCACATCTCATACCCCATGCCCTCTCTGCCCAATTTTCTCTTTCTTTATTGTTATCTTTGCACAGTCTTCTGCAACCACTCACCTACTTACCATTAACGACGGACCTTTCTCATCTCCATTATGACTCTGTAAAAGTAATAGGTAATATTGCAAAAGTCTTTTAAAACATTGAATCGAATTGCTTTAATTAAATGCTGTTAAGACTCTGTCTACAGTTTACATATTTGTTTCATTTATATGCACTCCAATTCTTCATAAAACTAACTTTGGTGTTTTAGAATGATGGCCATGCTATTTTTTTTTGTAATGACTATAATTCATAACATTTTATCATGCCTCCAAAGCATCATCTTTCTCTCTGAAAAATGTAATTAATTCACTCTTAGAAAGACATATGTATCAAAGTTTAAAAATTGACCAAACCAAGAAAAGTAAAAACTAGTTTAGGCATATTTGGTGTAGCATGATCCATCTGTAGTTTGACCCAGGCAAGGGCACTAAAAGAGTCAAGTAGAACAAAGGCCCTCTTCCTGATATCAATGCTGTCACTTTGGAGTATTGCCCCTCCCACACCCCAATTAGTAACTTCTGCAGTTTTAACTGATTAGACTCCTTGGGGGAAATTCTCTTAAGTGAATTCTCTTGAACCACTAGTAATTTTTTAAAAAATTTTCTGTTAAGTAGAGGTTTGCGGGCTGGGGATGTGGCTCAAGCGGTAGCGCGCTTGCCTGGCATGCGTGCGGCCCGGGTTCGATCCTCAGCACCACATACCAACAAAGATGTTGTGTCCGCCGAGAACTAAATAAAATAAATATTAAAAATTCTCTCTCTCTCTCTCTCTCTCTCTCACTCTCTCTTTAAAAAAAAAAAAAGTAGAGGTTTGCTTGCGGTTCTATGTAATTTTATTTGGGGATGTGTGTGATGGGGGTATCTTATTGTGTTCATTCCTTTAATAATTTTCTGTCTTGAACTCAGAACTTAGAAAAGGGAAGGAGGTGCTGACTGTTTTTCATTCCTTTGCCGTTTTCATTGGTAAAACCAAAGGCAGACCACTTCTTTCACATATCTTTTAGCATCTGATCAGATTTTCTTTTATTTTTTTTTCTCTTCCGTGTGGTCTCTTAAATCAAGTGGCAGTTAAACATACGGTATCTAGTTTAGATTGTGCACCTTCTTTAAGATGGAATTTATAGGGCTTTTATGCAGTGTGATCGACCAAACCCAAGATTATCCTAAGGAGAAATTTTTGTGTTTAATATATTTAACAGGGCTGGGGATGTGGCTCAAGCGGTAGCGCGCCCGTCTAGCATGCGTGCGGCCCGGGTTCGATCCTCAGCACCACATACCAACAAAGATGTTGTGTCCGCCGAGAACTAGAAAATAAATATTAAAAAATTCTCTCTCTCTCTCTCTCTCTCTCTCTCTCTCTCTCTCTCTCTCTCTCTCTCTCTCTCCTCTCTCACTCTCTCTTTAAAAAAAAAAAAATATATTTAACACACATGAATCTCCCTTGGCCTTCAAAAGGTATATCCTGACTCTGCTCTTATTTTATCTGTCCAAAACATCCATTAAGGGAAATTTATTTTAAAAAATTTTAAAGGGGTTTTTACATTTGTATTTTACACAACACATTTGAATCTTGGTTCTCTTGAATTTTAACGAATCAAACCTTTCTCCTTTTCTTAAAACAAGTCAGAGGAAAACTAGATGAAAGATCAGACACAACCAGTTTCTTTAGATATGTTCTGACTCAGAATACAAACAAGCTTCTCTTGGGTACAAGTCCTCACTATTATGCAAAGACTCAAAGTACAAGGAAGTTGATCACATCAGATTCAATGTAAAAATCTAAGTATATGCCTCCTGCTTTGGTGGACCTGTTTGTACTTCCCATATTCTTTAGCCAGTTGATTAGCACAGGACCCAGGCAGATTGGGGAAGGAGATACTCTCCTCTGTATCTGAGGACATTGTAGGAATCAGTCTGTACAGGGAGACTCTGAAACGTGCTTCTTTACAGCCTGGCATGGGTCACACAGCACAGTTCATTTCTTATAATTTTATCCCACCTAGAGCTCCTTTGGTTATAAATTCCCAGTTTGCTTTATAGCTATCACTTTATTAAAAGGATAATAAATATTTTTAAGTTTCCTCTTCAGCATTAAAGCAAATGCTTAAAAAATTTTAAACTGAAAGTATTAGGGCAAAACCTAGGAAAATAAAAACCAGTTATTTTCACCAGTCCAAAGATCTTGAAGTGTTCCCCAAGTTTAAGAAACAGGGCTTTCAAGTCCACGCTTCACCTCCACTCACCCTAGAAAGCAAGAGAAGGAATTTGGTCTGGACAACACAGGTTGACTGTGCCAGTTGCTTCTAAGGGTTTTCTTCTAAGTAACTCATGGGGAGGTCTTTCCCAGCTCTATGTGTCATCTAGGGACTGGGAAAATATGGACAGTTTAACTAGGCAGAAACATCATGCTGATCTAGGAAATGATTCCTGAGAAGGAAACTGACTTCTTCTCAGCACTGTGAGTAGCTGAGTTGTTCCACCACCCAGAAGTTATATAGACTAAGTGTGCAATAAAGCCCTACTGTTTTCATCACATTAATTACACTGCTTTATGAATCTCTTCCTTGCTTAATAACTATTGCCAGATGCAATGTGTCTTGAAGTTTGAGGCTGAAAAGATTACTTTAGTACCTGCCCACAAATAGCTGCCATTGATCTCATTTCTGCAAGAAACAAAAATAGTTCAACTATGTCTTTGATTTTTGAAGTTTTTTTAAATGATCATAAGAAAAGTAATTTTGTTGTGTTTTTTTTTAAAAAATAAAGTCTGTCTAAATAAGCATGACCTTCCCATTACATTGGACTATAATCTGTTCTTAGACTAGGCAGAAAAAGAACTACCAGAGACTTCTTAAAGTTGTTTTCCAGTACTTTCATTCTATTAGCTAGAACACTGTTTGAACAAAAGGCAAAGTCCTCTGGTTATTAAGTATAAGAACATGAGACTTCAAATTTATGGGTTTTAGACATTTCAAATTTGTTTTATTTCTTTTGAAACTCTTGCCCAGTACGTCCCCCCACCCCCATTTTGATTTAGATTTAAATAGCACTTATGTCTTAGATGTAGTTAATAAATACATAGAAAATATAAGATACAAAATATTTAGAGATGTGATTTATAAAACCATGGTTAAATTATGTAAGTCATTTTCATACAAGTTCTAGATAAGTAAATTTTAAGGAATAGAGCAGTTAAAGTTACGAAAATATTTCTAGGAAATAGTGTATATTGTTATATGCTGCACTTTTAGAAAAGCATCTATACTTTAAACAACATTTTAAGTATTCCCGGCTCTGTTCCCCCTCCCTCCCTCTCTCCTTCCCTCCCTTTCTCTTTCTCTCATTTAAATGTGTCAGAATGTTAATAGTATCAGACATAGAGTTACCACTGCTTTTATCCCAGCTGTGGGAAAGGTTAAAAAAACAAGGAAGGAGCTGGGCACAATGAGTTTGTATTCCCACTAATTTGGGAAGATAAGGCAGTAGGATCACAAGTTCAAGGCCAACCTCAGCAACTTAGTAAGTCTCTAAGCAACTTAATGAGACTCTGTCTTAAATAAATAAATAACTAAATAAATGGCTGGGGATGTGGCTCTATGGTTAAGCATCTCTGGTTTCAATCCCCAGTATCTACATAAATAAATAAAACAAGGAAGGAAAAAAATATACATATAGGGATCACATGATGATTTGAATTAATTCCTAGGGTGATTAATGCATTTTTAAAATTGGGGTTAAATGGAGTCTGCCTTCAGGTATCTGTTTCTTACTATAGATGTGCCAGATCTCTTTCAGTTTATAAAAGTGCAGGAGGAAATAAAGAAGATGGTACTAACTTTCTCTGCACTTCAGTCAAGCATCTAAGAAACTCACTGAAATTAATTTCTTAGCACTAACTTCATGTTCTGCTTTCATTAGAAATAACTTTACTACATGCTTTATCTTAATTGAGTAATGATTTTGATGAAGATATAAACAGGGCAAATTCAGTGTCTTCAGACCGAACAGAACAGAATAGAGAGAGTATATGGAAGATGAGAAGAGGACTTGGAGGGATGCTACCAGGTTATGGAGGGCCTTGAAAAGCACATAGAGGAATTTAAATTATAGACACACAAGCACACACAAGTTTCATGTGAGGATATGTGTATGTAGTCACAATAGAGAAATATTAGTATTGCCTTCTGTGACCCGTATTACCAAAGCAATGACTAGGACAATACAACAACTTCATGCCATTAGAAGTCCAGAGCCTTCCAGGATGAAGCCCAGTGTAATGTTTAGGAAGGCTCAAGTGGAGCACGATTGATTTTTTTTATGATATCAGCTTCAGTGCATAGGTCTTTTACCTCTTTTCACTTATAACCACTTCTATTAGACATAGTATTATTTTTATTGATATAAATAAAAAGAGCTTTAAGAAATTTATCTTCTTTATCCATATTTTCAAAAAGAGGAGGAAGGAAACTGGTTTGAACTTCTCTTTCTGCCTCTGGTGTTTCCTTCCTTCTTACTCACCCACAGTGCCAGATTAATCCTTATAGAGTCATTTTATTTTAAACTCAGATTTGGAGAAATTTACAGCAGTTTCCTTGAAGACAAAATCCATAGTACATTCTAACATGATGCTGTGGTTTGGATCATAAGTCCTCCAAAGACTCAGGTGTGAAAAGCTTGGTCTCCAGAATGACACTATTAGAAGGTGGATAATTTTTAAGAGATAAGTCCTAATGGAAGGTTTTAGGTCATTGGGGGTGCACCTTCAAAGGGATTATGGGACCCAGTCTCCTTCTCTTCCTCTTTCGGCTGCCATGAGGTGAGCAGTTCTCTCTTCTATGTGCTCCCACAACGATGTGCTGGGAGCAACAGGCCCCAAACCACTCATGAACTTTTAAGCCTCCCAAACTATGAGCAAAAATAATCCTTTCCTCTTTATAAGCTGATTATATCAGATATTTGTTCCAGTAACAGAAAGCTGGCCAGCACACCCAACATGCAAACATGGAATGCCAGTTCCCTTCCAGCTGCATTTCCCACAATTACTCAGCAGATGGATTCCAATTGCCAGAGCTTCTCTCCCCTGGCTCAGTCTTCTCTCCCTCTTCTTAGGCTCTTTTTATTCTTTCTCTTCTATCTTCTGAAACCTTTTATTCCTCCAACCAAAATTCTTCTTCACGAAACCTTACAAGGCTATTGCAGCTCATTCTAGACTCTGATATCTTACTACAAACAGTTGGTTTGTTTGCAGGGTATAGCTGCAGGTTCCAAATCCATGGAATCAATGGTAGAATGAAAATATTCAAGAAAAAAAATTGCATCTGTCTGATCACATACAGTCTTTTTCTTCTTGTCATTATTCCCTAAGAAATGCTACTTATATAGCATTTACATTATAGTAGGTGTTGTAAGCAATCTAGGAACATTTCCATAAGCTAGATGCAAACACTATGCCAGTTTTATATATGAAACTTAAGCATCCAAGAATTTTAGTATTCACAAAGGTCTTGAAACCAAACCTCCATGCAAACAAAGGTAACTGTATTGCCAATGAAAATACAATATATGATAAATTGTAAGCAAGATACTCAGAAGAATCTGGGTTCAGTGGGTTCCGTACTTTGGTCCACCTAACTTTGTGCCTTTTCTTTCTCTCTCTTTTTAATAAACTTTTTTTTTTTTTGAGCAATTTTAGGTTCACAGAAAAATTGAGCAAGAAAGCAGAGAGTTTCCATAAATTCTTGTCTCCACACACATACAACTTCCCCCACTATCAACATTCCATCCCAGACTGGTATACTTGTTGGAATCAATGAGCCTACACATTATTATCACCCCAACTCTATAGTTTATATTAGGGTTCATTCTTAGTGTTGTGCATCAGATGGATTTTGACAAATGTACAATATATAGTATGTATAACAGTGTAGTATCATACAAAACAGTTTCACTGCCCTAAAAATCCTTCATGTACCACCTATTCATCCTTCCCAATTCCCAACCTTTGATCTTTTTACTGTCACCATAGTTTTGCCTTTTCCAGAATGTTATACAGCTATCATACAGTATACAGATTTTCAGATTGCCTTCTTTCACTTAGAGATATGAACTGAAGTTTCTATGTCTTCACATAGCCTGATGGGTCATTCCTTTTTAGTGATGAATAATTGTCCATCATCGGTATGTACCACTGTGTATGGGTCCATTCATTTCCTGAGGGATATTTGATATCCCTTGCTTCCAAGTTTTGGCAACTATAAACAAAACAGGTAGAAAAATACAAGTTATTTTTTTGATAGACATAAAAACAATTGTTGTTGTTCCACTTAGTTATACATGACAGTAGAATGTATTTTGACTGTGAACATAAGTTTTTAATTCCTTGGGGTAAACATCAAGGATCATGATTGCTAGATTGTATGGCAGAATATGTTTAGTTTTACAAGAAACTGTCAAACTGTCTTCCAATTGACTGAACCACTTTTCATTCCCACTAGCAATGAATTCGAGTTCCTATTGCTCCACATTCTCACCAGCATTTGGTATTGTTGATGAATAGGACTTTGGCCATTCAAATAGGTATATAGGGGTAGCTCGAGGCTGTTTTAATTGTAATTCCCTAATGACATATGATGTGAAACATCTTTTCATATGCTTATTTCCATTTGAACTGAATATCTTCTTTGGTGGTATCTATTGAGATTGCCTGGTTTTTAATGGGGTCATTGCTTTCCTATTGTTCAGTTTTAAGAGTTCTTGGTGTATTTTGGATACAAGTCCTTTATTCAATATATCTTTGGCAAATATTTTCTCCTAGTGTTTGGCTCATCCTCTCATTCTTTTGATTTCACTCTTTTCTTTTGGTTTGTTTGTTTCTCACCATTTCCCTTTTCTTCTCTCCTTTTTAGTGTGAAGGAACATATTCTAAATAGGGATGCTCTTAGAAAAACCCTGCTCTGGAGGAGGGAAACCAAGAGAAGACAACTAGAAGACTGAATCACCCACAGATCCAGTTTTTTCACAATCAAACAAAACATCAAGAGATCTGCCATCATTGTTAGGAAAATTCTCAACAGCCTTAAATATTGTAGCCCAAGATTCTAAGAAAAAAACTCATCTAGCCCATCCATTAAGGAAAATAATGACAACTTATTATCATTATTTTAAAATTGAATTTAAATAACTGATATGATAAAGTAATTGAAAAGCATAATGCTATTGAGGTAGAAGGTGGATGATAGATATAAAATTGGGAGGTAAGAAGTTTAGAAGCAATAAAGGATGCCCAAAGTTATAAAGAACAGAAAAATAGTGCTAAAGTGTGAAGAGGCAAGTGGAAGCCTTCCCCTCTCCCCTAGAAGGAACACTTCCCTTATGAAAATTGAGACAAAGCCACAAGATGCCTAGCTAAAACCACACACTGGGTTATAGGGGAGGTGCCAAGAGCACATTTCAAAGGGCATATTCAGTCATGTTGTTTCACCAAAGACCCTATATTTGCAAAAAAAAAAAAAAAAATGTTTTCCATTCATTCTGCTAAACCTCAAGAAATTTCTCTGAAGAAGGAATTGCTTCCTTGAGAAAGAACAGAGGAAACAGAAATGTAAAGAACATAAAAATAACAATAATAACCCATGTCCAGTCATAGCACACAAATCTAAATGAACTATGATTCTAGAATTTAGTTCCCCAATTCCATTTTGTCTTCTTTCTCAGTTAAGTAGAAAAACAAGCTCAGATCCTAGTGAAATCTAAAGCTAGTTTCACTTGAAAAACAGATTTTTTTTTCTGGCTCTCTCAAAATCAACATGAAAAAGGAAAACAAAGTTTTTCTAAGACTTCCTTTATATTTGATAGTTAATGGTAACTTATGACTATGTTTTTAACTTTTTTGTTGAGTCACCAAGTTTCCTCCTCCCCAACTCCTTGGTTTCCAGGGTCAACGGGCAACCTTTTATAAATCACGAGACTGGATTTGCTATGTTTGGTCTTGATCCAGCTTCTTTATTATCCTGGCTGTTGTGCACCACACAGCTCTGTAGACACACCAGATAAAACAGAGAAACAAAACCAGGAGATTATTCCAGACTGTTTGCCAACTGATTTTAAACTGTTGCTCACTAATAGTACACAACATAATGAAAGGTCTCCCATTCAGGCGTCTGATCCTGGGATCACGGAGGATTTCTGGTTCTGTCCACCTCATTTGTTCTTCCTTTGCCTCAGTTTCCTCATCTGTTTAATAGTGTTGTTCAGGAAGAATTTTTTCCCCTCTAATTCTCTCTACTATAAGATGCCTTGGGTACTTTTCTACCATTTCATTCTAACATAGACCTAGAAGTGTTAAATAAGAATTACAGTATGCCTTTGTTTTAGACTAAGCTCCTGCAGTAGACCCCAGCAGACCAGGCTAAAAGTCAAAACGGTGTCTCTCATGCTTAAAAGCTTCATGTCAGCAAGCTGAAACTAAGGTATTTATTTGTTCTTAAGAGAAGTCAGGATTAGAGAGGTAACAGTCAAGCTTCCTAATAGGCATGATAGTAAAGTTCCCTTTGCCTTAATCTTTACACACAAAGAAGGTAAGCTGAAGTAAACTGATGTTAACCAGTTATTTTTCTATTGTTCTGTCTCTTTGTCCCTGTGACTTTGAAATGACCCATTTCTTCTTCTCCTCCTCCTTCTTCTTCTTTTTTTTTTTTTTTGTCATACTGGGGATGGAACCCAGGGCCTCTTGCATGACAGGCAAGTACTGTACCACAGAACTGTATTCCCAATCCCCTGCTTTTTTTTTTTTTTTTCCATCTGTAAACTAACCTCCTCTGTGGTCCTCATTGGAACTTATTCTATTTTATGGAATGAAATGTTGCTCAATTTTAGAATTGAAAGTAAAGCCAATTAAGATCCTTAAACTAACTTGTAATGGTGTCTTCTGACAGATTGATATATGTATAATTATAATCCTTCAGATCTTGCTTCCAGAATTCCTTGGTCTTCAGTTGGCATGTCTCAGGAAATCTGCAAAACTAGGGAGCTGGTAGCAGTACTTAACTTTGATGAATTAGATTCCACTTTTACTACCAAAAGCCAGTTCACAAAGTGAACACCAGAGTTGACATCTGGCCAAGTGAGAACAACCCAGGGAGTTTAAATAAGTTGCTGCAACTCAATGGCTAGCTTATGTTAAATCTCATTACAACTGGAACCCAACTCCTACTCTCATTGAACACTTAATTCTTTCAGAATACCCAAGATGGCTCCAAGCCTGGCCTGGGTTTCTTTCTCAGTCCAAGATGTTTCTGAAATTTGTAACCTTGGGCTGTTTCTTGGGGATTTTGTGATCTGACTTTCTATGAAGATCTAAGATACCTAAGTCTCTCATTCAGCAGTCAAATCCTCAAAGACCTCAGACTCAACCTACTTTTCTCAGGGTTGACCCAGGCCAGAGTTGACACAGCTGGAATCTTGCAGAGCACAGCCACAAGTCTGGGGTGAACCAGGAGAGTGGACTGGGAGAAGGATACAGAATCAACCATTGTCCAAAGGGCCATCTGTGACACAGTCATAAACCCACAAATAGTACAGGCCAGTATCCTCCCTCTCTACAGAGGTTTCAGCTGTAAGTGAAACTTCTTCAAAATATGAGAATTTTGCTTTAGCCTTAAATGAGTAGTTTTCACTTTGCAGAAAAGGACCTTGCTTTGAATCACAAATCAGTCCAGTGTTCACATGGGCTTGTTCCAAGCCTGCACAAGAGAGGAACATTTTGTTTTACCAGGATGAGATGTTCAAAATACAAATCTGCTAAGAGGATTCATCCGAACTGATCTGGGACTAGGCAGGGCAGGCAATGACCTCCCCAGGGAGGGGAGAAGCAAGTCAGTCAGGCAACGCCCTTGGGTGAGGTCTGTGGAAGATAAAATCAGATCACAAATACAGAGCTTTGAACATTTCTGTGCTGTAGTGAATCGGTTCGCTAATAAATTGCAAAAATGGAGATCTTTCTAACACAAGAAGTCGTTGGCCCTTAAGTTCGCGGTGGGGGCAGCAGGCAAGGAAGAGGCGGCCTTAGTGCTGCCAGAGGTTAACCCATTGTGTGCGGCGAACCACAAAAGTTCACCCGATTTTGCCACCAACCTGCCAACACTGGGCCTGGAGGTAAACCGGTTGAAAGTGAAATCAGAACCGGAAAATCCAGGCGACCCAGAGAGGCCACCTGCCCTCTCCTAGAACACCGTTCCAGCGCGACTGGTAGGGTTCTGCGCGCGGTTTGGGGGCTTGGGCAGGGTCTGGCGCAGCGCTCGGCCCCGCCCCTGCCTTCAGGCTCCGCCCCTCCACCCGCCAGCTCCGCCCCTCCCGACCTCAGGCCCCGCCCGCCCCCGCGCCGGAGCTGGGAGGCTGCGAGAGCGGAGCTAGTCGCCGCCTCAGCCGCTGCAAAGCCACCGGAGCTTCAACAGCCGCCGCTGAGTCGCGCTCGGAGCCCGGCCGAGGAGGCTGCAGCTGCAGCCGGGATCCCGAAGCCCGCGCCTCCAGCCCATCGCCGCCCGCCTAGGGCGCTCCAGGCCGCACCATGGTGAAGGTGACGTTCAACTCGGCTCTGGCCCAGAAGGAGGCCAAGAAGGACGATCCCAAGAGCGGCGAGGAGGCGCTCATCATTCCCCCCGACGCCGTCGCGGTGGACTGCAAGGTCCGAGCCCGGGAAGGTCGGGGAGCGGGGGCTGGGCCCGGCGGGGCAGCTGCGCAGGGTGGGGGACCCCGGGAGAGCCCGCGCTCCCCCTTCTTTGTACCGAGGTGCGTGTGCAGCGAGCGGCGCCCCCCGCGGGGTCGCGGAGCTGCGCGCGTTCCCCGTCCTCGAGCGGTCCCGGGATGTGCACGGGGCCCGGAGCTGGCTGGTTCCACCTGGGACCGGCTGCGACCGGCAAAACAAGCTCCGCCGAGTTTGGCACTTCCCCTTCCCAGTATAAATAATGAGCCTAAAATGGCTGACATCATTCCAAGCTTAAACCTCTGTTGTTTCCTACTTTCGTTTCCAGGCTGAACAGCACTAAGTCCAGCAACTGCAAGCGTCTTAATTTTTTAAAAAAGCGTTTTCTTCTTTACCTTCCTTTTCCACAGCTCTTCGGTGTTGGCAGGTGAACTTCACCGTGGGGTCTGGAGCAGGGGGTGAGGCGATAGTCGGCTAGGAGTAGGTTCTGGCTGTTGGTTTGATAATTAAAACTATATTCCAGGTAAAGGTCAGTAATGACTATGTGGATGTAAGTGTAAAACCAGCAGTTGACATTTCAATATTTTATCAGTGTCTTTGTGGGCGCCTCTTGTGCAAAGTGAAACCAAAAAAATTTGTCTCCAGCTCCTTAAAATTTTCCTTCGTTTTATAAAGTCCCCCTTCAGCCCTAAGTAAAAATCACAAGTGGAGCCGTTATTAACTTTTAGTGGTTTAAATATGAATATGATTTTCTCAGAAGTTTTGCCTCTTCCTACTAGATCTTTCTTTTAGGTTGCAAAATTCAGTACGGTTGAAATTAATTGTAGAAGTTATGTTGCTTAGTTTATTCCTCAGCGCTCTTCAAGACTTAGCAGGGTAATTTTAGTTTTGACTTAAATCATTTGTGTGCCAATTATGAGTAATAAGAATTTTTATATGGTCTAATGAAAATTACTACTGAAAAATGGGCCACTAATATACTATAAATTTTTTGAGAATATAATGATAATCTGAATGTGCCTGTACTTATTTTCTGGCAATGTTGTAGTTAGAAATAACTGGGGTTGGTTTTTAAATGACTTGCCTTGCCTTGAAATAGGACAGTGAACTGATTCCCTAAAAGGATTAAAGGTTTTGGTTTTGGTATTAGTATTGTTTTCCTGAATCCATTGCAAACAGTCTTGGTCTTAAAAGAAAATGTTTGGAATGCACAGAGAAAAATTGCAGTAGCAAATTATCTTAGCTCTTTATTAATCTAACATACCTGGTACCTGAAATAGATTAATATTCAAGTACCCAGTCAGAACAACCTCAAATATATATTTGTAATGCTGTTACATATGTATGTAATTTTTAAATCCTATAAACAAATATAACTCCTCCCATTTAAAAAAAAAGAGGAGGAGAAAGCATTGGATGATGTCATTTCATATAGCTTTTCTCTGTTCCACTGTAGTGAAGAAGATTTGAAACTCTGGACAAACATCAGAATTAAATTTGCTGAGTAGCTTTAAGTCCGACTTCTGACAGTTTTTGTTCTTTGTGAATTAGTGGCCCTATTTTCAGTTCTTAGACTTTCTCACAAATTCATCCTAATTTAAATTTTGTGGTTATTGCAGCTATTAAAAGTAACCATTTACAACTCTGTACTTTGTTTTTCATTTCTTATTTTCTCAGATCCCTATATTCAAAGAAAAATACTGGAACTAGTAGAGACTTTTCCTTTATAACCAACATGTTAGTCACAGATTCATTGGTAGATAGAAAAACAATGAATTCTTTTCCCACCTATAAGCTGAAAGACTTTTTTCTTCACTGGGTAACAAAATATTTCTCTACATTAAAAATAGGATTCTTATAATCAGTCACTTAATAGATTAAGGGAGACCTTACTTAATGACAGACGATTGAGAAAGAACTTCTGATCTCTTCATCTTAAAGCTGGGACAGTGATTACATAATGTTCTCTTGCTCCTTGCTGGTGACTGTGTGGCAACCACCTTGTCTGACTGCCTGGACTGGGAACGGAATTAGCCGGAATGTGTTTTGCCTGGGGCATTTCCTTTGCCTGGTTGGTTGAGAGGATCTAGTGAGGCTAGTTAACACTAGTACACCCGAGTAAGAATTTTTAATACCTTTTACCAGAGTAAGAATTTTTAAGACCTTTTAACCCTCCTAGACCACAGTGTCTATTTACCAGTGTTTTTCAAAACGTGCTCTTGAGGACCAGTTGCCCTGGTATCATCTGGAGTTCTGGTTTTAAACTGCAGATTCTACTACCTTATGCCACAAGAATTCTAATCACTCTAGTCAGCTGTCTTATATAACATGCATTCCAATACTTTTACACTGCTCCTGTCTTTTGCTGTTTTCCTTTCTACAGGGGGAGAACTACCCTCCAGAAGCAGTTCCATTGCTCTATTATGGTTTCAGCCTTGTCTTTTCAGTAGCTGTTAATCCCAGCAGCTATTTCTATTGATTATCTCAATCAAGTAGCTTGCGTTTTTTTTTTTTTTCTCTTCCCCTAAATTTTCCTGATAATTGTTTTCACCTTCCTATACCTGGCTTGGTGGTCACAAAGCTCTTGGAGGAATGGAAACACCAAAGAATCTATAGAATTCGTTTTGAGTGACAAAAAATGATTTTGAAATGATAAACACATTTTATGTTGTAGGTAACAGCCCATTTATTTTATGTCTGTAGCTTTGAACCTTGGAGAATCGTTTGTATATGGTATATCAAAGAAAATACTGAATGTACTAAAGCAGAAGTCCCAGTTTTGTCATTATATAACTGCTTGATCTTGGGCTTAAATTTTAGTTTTCCTGTCTGTGAGATAGGGTAGGACCAGATGGTCTGTAAGGATTCTTCCAGTTTTGAAAATTCTATGGAGATGTTAGGATTGCATAATTTTATTTTGGCAAGAATTAAATTGTTTTAATTGTGAAAAATAACAACTACTGCCTCACTCTAACTAGACTGTTCCCTTTCTTCCTTTCCTTGTTTAACATGTTACATTTCTCCCTCATCTGAAGTAGCAGTGGCTGAAGAAAAAGGAGATGAATAAAGGAATTATGTAATAAAGCAAATTTTCATTTTTGGTTACCTCACTGTAGAACAGACAAGTTGTCAACAACTCTTTTGTTGCGATGCCTGCTTATGAAACCTCTTTCCCAATATCAGATCCTGAAAAAGCCTACGTTTGCTTCATTAGTTATCCCCACAAGCAGTTTTGCTGATGCAGAGTGTTGCCTGCTAAGTCCGTAGATGTCTTTAAAAGAAAGAGAAATAAAGTGCTTGTATAGGAGAGAAAATGGGGCAGGAAGGGAGCATGAGAGAAAGTGAAAGACAACTAAGCTCTGAGTTACCCATCACAAAATGGCTGTGTGGATCCTAGTTGTTTATACTTTTTGCACAATTGTTTATACCTATTTGCACAATTAGGACTGAAGGATTTCCTAATACAGCCTATTGTTTATGGTAGTGATTTCTGTTTCTTATGGGTTTTGTGGGGTTGAGGGAGGATCATAAAATGCATAATAGGACTGAAATATATTAAGAGAAGGAATTGGAAACTTAATTCTCTTTAACCAAATACATATCATTACCTAGTTATATAATTTTGTGTTTGCAAACATTGGCCAGTGAAACTTTTATAGTCATTACATTTTGGTCTCCATGGATGGTGTCGATATCTGAAGTGAGGATTTAGTGCTGAGAGATAAATGAATTGCCTCTGTGTGTCCCAAGTGCCTTGGCAAAACCTCCTGTGTTTGCATTCCTGGTACTCATCCCCAGCTGGACACTGCTGCTGTTGAGTGTGGGTGAGATTGCATATCATGCCATTGGAGGGCAAGATACCTGCCAGAAGGTCTCCCAGGATTGTAGTCTTCCCAGATAGACAAGCTAGTGTACTATCCTGGGCATAATCAGCCAGTAAGACTTCACGGAATTCAATTCTGTTGTATAAGAGGTTTATGTGAATAGAAGTTGTTTTTTGTTTTGTGTTGTGTGTGTGTGTGTATGTGGTGTTTTTTTTTTTTTTTTAAACCAGAAATGATGAACACATTTCTGGCACAGGCTTATTTAGAATTTAATTTAGGAAGTGCTTATTATGCATTGCTAAGGCTTGACTTTTGTCCATAGGAAAAAAATATATATACACCAATCTAATTGTGGGACATTTTCTTTATCACAGATAACTGAGTGTCTCTTCAAAAGCCACATTTTTTTTTTCCCCCCCCGGAAAGGAAATTCTGAGTTCCTGTTTTAACTGAAGCTTTGTGAGCTGTTTTGTATAACATCATGTAAATGGAGATCCAGGAAAAAAAAATTCATCTTTTCAATTAGGACAAATGAATTCACTCTCTTAAACTTTTTTGGCAAATGTGCTATTTTTATTGAACTTAAGGACTTTCACACCAAAGGACTTCAGGCCATAACTACTGTCTATTAAAGGATTTAACTATTCTGAATGTGAACTGAGATGGTTTTTGTGTAAATGATCTAGAAAATAAACAATGAAACTGTACTTAAAGCTTGTGTAATGTATAAATAGTTATTGCCAGCCCCTCTTTGCAGAAAGTTAACAATGAAAGTCTTACCAAATAGACAACTGAAAATTACTTTACAGATATTATTCTGAGGACATCCATCATTTTTTAAAATCTCCATTTAATTGTGATTATCCCCTTTAATCAGTAGTTGAGGTATATTTTTAGCAGCTTTAAGGAAATTAATATAATCTCATTCAACAATTGAATGAACAAGATTAAGTAGTTACCGATTTTTAAATCTCTATGATTGATTGGTTATGCAGTATTTCTATAATTGTACATTCTGGGAACATGGACTCTTTATCCTAAACAGAAAAATTTGAATCTTGAGTTATAGAAATGAGAAAATTACCCTTTCTTTCTATGATAGACATTCTGATTTTTTTTTACTTAATGCTTTTATCTTTTAATCCTGATAAGTTTTCAGCAGTAATTTTGTGACTTAGAGCTAATATAAATATGACAAGAGAAATTAACATTGAAATAAAATTTGCAGTTTATAAATACCACTTAAAAGTAACATATCTGGAAGTTTATTTGGAAAATTGACTCTAAGCGTTGTGTTAGATACTTAATCCTTCCAAAATTTCAAATATTTACACAAACCTTTTGGGCAAAGTTGAATTCCATACTTTAAGGAACAAGGAGTTTGGGTGGGTTTTTACACATTTAAATATTTAACCTTTAATGCCAAAATTATACATCCAGGTTTTTTTCAGAATAAGTTTTAAAATTAAGCTTAAATCTAAATTTTTCTCAACTTACCTATAATTAAAATGTTATATTACTGTTTAAAATTAATATAAAAACCAAAACTAGGCTATGCATGGTGGCACATGCTTGTAATCCCAGGGGCTCAGGAGGCTGAGGCAGGAGGACTGTAAGACCAAAGACAGCTTCATTGAATTAGTAAGACCCTCAGTAATTTAGCAAGACCCTGTTTCAAAATAAAAAATAAAAAGAAGGGCTGGGGATGTGGTTCAGTGATTTAAGCACCCAGGGCTCAATTCCCAGTCTAAAAAAAAAAACCCAAATGGTAAAAAATGGTAAATTTTGTTGTTAATTAAACCTCTTGAATCATTGCAACATATAAAAGAAGACCACATCTTTATGCTGGGAAAAACAATTTTGAGAGACAGTCTGTTTAGGCCTGCATTATTATTTTTAGTCTTTCATCTCACATTTTATAGCTTTTTCCTTCAATTCATCTTTTCATTGCTATTATTTTACTACTAGGACATAAAATTTCCCAAGCTTAAGTTTTGACTAGGGCATTGCTAAGCATGTTAAGCAGAGATGGTACACTCAGTGCTCCTAAGCCCAAATAGGTGAATTAACAAAATGATTTTTTGCATATAAACAATTAGAATTTTCTTGGTTTTCTTTTTTATACTCAGTCTTCCAGTTTTTATGGTGCTGAGGATTAAACCCAGGGCTTCCCACACACTAAGACTGCATTCTGTCCCTGAAGTCCACCCTTAACCCGATATTCCTCCAGCTTTTTCTTTCATTTGTTTTTCAATCCTCCAGTTTGTTTGCAGTACTGAAGTAGAATTTAGGTACTCCTCAGCCCTTTTTATTTTTTATGTTGGGCTGGGGCTGAATAGCTTAGTGATAGAGTGCTTGTCTAGCATGTGCAAGGGTCTGTGTACAATTCCCAGTGCTACCAATAATAATAATAATAATTTTTTTTTAAAGGAGAGGGGAGGGGAATGTGGAGAGACAGGATCCAGCTAACTAGCCCATACTGGCCTTGAATTTGTAGTCTGTCTGCCTCAGCCTCCTGAGTTGCTGGGATTATAGTTATGTGCTTCTGTGCCCAGTCTAATCCTCCAGTTTATAAAAGTGAGCTAGAAATCAGGAATTTTACTTGAATTCGTGCCGTAAGTTAGCCAGAAACACTGGGCCATTATTTTACAGTCTCCTTTTAAAGTAAAAAGCAGGCTGGAAAGTTATGACCCATGTGTTCAAATGTGGTATAATGCTTGTTTTCCCATAGCCTGTGAAGTAGGAATGATTTGTACATTTTTAAATAGTTGATGGGGAAAATCAAATGAATGATATTTCTCCCTTTTGTTCAGTGCCCTCACTGAATGAGGTGTGCTGTTGAGGAAGCAGTACTGTCAAGGATTCATTCCTGCAACATAAAAACTCTTAGGATTTAAAACTGTTTTTCTTC
Organism: Urocitellus parryii; assembly: GCF_045843805.1. Lineage (NCBI taxonomy): Eukaryota > Metazoa > Chordata > Mammalia > Rodentia > Sciuridae > Urocitellus > Urocitellus parryii. The sequence goes on along the minus strand of NC_135532.1, from coordinate 39,232,489 downwards.
CCTACATAATAGATGTTTATATAATTTTTAAAATTCAATTTTGGATTTTACCCAAGTTAATACTTAGTTTTAAAATGCAAATAGTCCCGTCCTATCTCAAAGGAACATACTTTTAAAAAATCATATGCACAGATCTTGAGTGTCCAGCTAGATAATTTTAAATTACACCTGAACTAAACAAAGATAAAACACTGTTGTCAACTCAGCTGTATCTGATACTCTTATTAGAGTTTGTTATCCTCTCTCCTTAGAAACAATCACTGTTCTAATTTCTAAGCCCTTAAGTTAATTAGAGGAATCATGTTTACTCCTTAGCTTCTTCTTGTATTCTGCTTCCAGGGTGGCCACTGATATTCTGCTTTTGAGAAAATTAGAAAAAAGTATCCTCTCTGGGGTTTGGGTGAATACAGTTGGGTGGATTTGACAAGCCCCACTGATCCCCTTAGCTAGCATCTGTGTGCAAGAAACAACCTGCCCAGACCATACATGGTGATCTGAGCTATGTATTTCTCTAAATCAGGGTTCTCAAAACTTTTTGGTCTCAGAACTCCTTATATTAAAAATTGTTCAGAATCCCAAAGAGCTTTTGCTTTATGCAGATTATATATCTTGATATTTTCTGTATTACAACTTAACATATTTAAAATAATAATAAACCTTAGTATGTTAACATATAACATTTTTTGATTTTTTTTTTTAGTTGCAGATGGACACAATACCTTTATTTTGTTTATTTTTATGTGGTGCTAAGGATTGAACCCAGTGTCTCACACATGCAAGGCAAGCACTCTCCTGCTGAGCCACAACCCCAGCCTCCATAAATAACATTTTTTTGAATAATAAAATTTTCTAAGCAACCAAAATGATTTAAAGACTAAGCATTGTTTTACATTTTTAGAGTGTTCTTTAATGAATAGCTCAATAGCAGTCTATTGTGATATCACATGTTTAGCTTCTGGAAAGCGCTGCACACCAGTAAGAATGAAAGTGAAGCAGTGTCAGTGTTTTATTATGGAAATAGTTTGACCTTATGGACACCTCCACCCTCACCCCAAAGGTCCTTGACCATAGTTGAATAGCTACTTTAAATACTGGCTTATACTGCTCTTTCATAGTTTTTGTTTTGTTTTGTGGTTTTAGATATTACCCATAGATATATCTAAATGGAAGGTGACTAGTTAGCCCTTTCTTTGTATTTACATACTACACATGTAACCAATTTTTCTGGGTATGGTTATAGCAATTTCTGGTTAATTATATCTGGTTGGGTGTATGTTGTCCAAATGGGACATTGTTTTACTTTATTTATTGCCCAAGTTAATTTGTCTAAGCTATCTAGTCAGATGCTGACCTAATAGCTCCATGTTTTCCATAGGTCGCCTGTGGAGGCAGATGTTGACCTTATTAGCTCCAGATATTTGTAATGTTACACAAATCATTTCTCTTAACTCCCCTGAGCTATGTTAGGTTTTTCTGTAAAAAATGATGTATTGGGATAACTGACTTTTCATGGTCCTTCATAGGAGATTTTTTTCTTTCTTTCTGATAACTGTATTGATCACATATTCAGGAGCAACTACTCCATGGTCAGACAGCATATGAAGAATTTAAAAATTCCTAAGCATCCCAGCCTTCCAGAAGCACATGGTGTAGCTAGGAAAGACCTACCAGTTATGTAAGCAGTATGTACCAAATTAATCACAACCTACTTAAATGTCTATGTCTGCTTTCACAAGAAAATCATGTCCCCTAGTCCAAGAGTCTGAAAAATAAAAGCAAGCAAATAATTTCACTGAGTATTTACAGTCCACACATTTGAGTGCCAGGCATTAGAGCCCGAGGGTCAAAGCATTTCTCACCAGCTCCCTATAGAGAAACAGTTATCTATGATATCAAGAACTATAGTTTTTTTTCCCTAGTTAGTTATTTTGTGTAACTTTCAAAATTTCAAACTTGGGTGAAAGATAATCTATAACTGTCCAAATTTAAATTATTTTATATAGGCTCAGGGTATAGTTCAGTGGTAGAGCTCATGAGGCCCTGGATTCAATTTCCAATATTATAATAAGTAAACACTCCTCCCTATCCCCTCTCTTTCTTGGCAAGCATTCTGTTCTGCATTTCAAATGGAATTACACATATTTGAATATGAACGAGTAATATTTATCTTGGTGAATGACATTAAAGTCCAACATACAAAAAATGAGTCCAAAACAGTTTTGCTTTCCTTTTACAATCCTGAGAATTTTATAATGAATTATACAGGAGTAGAGCATTCCTATCATGCTTATCATTATCATTCACGGTAAAGAACATTTGCCTATAATACCGCTGTGTACAAACATCTGATTGTGCTAGTCTAGGCTTTCTTTTTCCTATTCTATTACCTTTTAACTCCCAAATATGAATTTGAAAGTCTGCTAAAATTTCACTACATAAACTACTCTTGCTAGTACAATTCTATCCATAGATTGAATAAATACCACATAGAAGTGATGGTCATCTTTTCAACTATAGAAAAAAGCATAGATTTTAAGGTATTCATATAGTAGTGTTTTACTTTGTACCACATACTCTGCTGGTCACTAATGGTACACATGTGATTAAATTATGATCCAGCCCTAAATGCTTTTATAGTCTGCCTGATTTTTTTTTTTTTAAGTTCTGACCTATTTTTCTTTACCTAGGCCTGTGCTAATTTTCTCTGGTGCTGATAATTTGATTCAGATTCCATAGATTTCTCACAAGAGTTAGACTGTTATGCAATAGCTTTTTGGTTTTATTTTCTTCCTCTATTGCTGCTATACTTTGTAGGATTTGTTAATAAAAAAAATATGTTAGTAAAATACTTGTAGACATTCTAATTGGAGAGTGTTCTCTCCCCTTTATTTAAACTTCCCTCATTCCAAATGCAGAATAAGGGAATAATATTATTGATCCTAACATGTTGGTGTAATTACCAACTTTGACTCAATACTAATTAACTTGGCTGAACAAAAGCCAGTACTGAAAAGGTCAGAGACCTTTGTGAAATATTAAGCCAGCTTTCTGTTTCTAACCATATAATGCCAATCACTTGGAAAACTGCTTCCTGTTTATGTGTCAAACATAATATTTTCCATATGGACTTCATAATGCCAGTTAAGACAATAGCAGTCCTATTTGAGAAGGCAAATTAGGAAGCAAAATTCAGATACTGATTTAAGTGGATAAGAATACAGTACAAAGACATATTTGGTATCTATAGATTGTTAACATCTCAGCTAGAGAGTTTATTTTACATATAGCAGATATATTTGGCAATTAAGGCTATTAATAATGGACAGATCACTAGATCATGTCTTTTTGATATTTCTGTATTAAAGAAAGTAATCTAAGTAGAAGTTAGGTCAGTAGAACATCTACCAGCCTCTAAAACCTAGAATGCAAAATCTTTTATATGGAAAAGTAGTTTAAATTGTTTTATTATATAATAAGTTTCCAGGAGGAGCCTTATTTAGTCATAGCTGAAAATGAAGATCAGGGTACAAAATCAAGCAACACTGTAGAAAAGAGCATTGTATTGTATGTTTGATCTTCAAGCAGCAAGAAAAATGTTGAGAGGAGTTGAGAACACCAGAACGTTTTTTAAAAAATGTGAATAAGCAAATTTTAAAAATATTGGCAGCTGATTTTGTTTGGGGAAACATGTGGTCCAAACAACACATCATGGGTAGATGACCTATGTATACCTGAATTTACATGCATTACATGTCTTACATGTTTTGAAATGTATTGTGTTTCTTAGCAGAAAAAAAATTACTTCTGAAGATTTAATAGCCCATGATATTCTGAGTAAATTATGTCGGTACTTTTCCATGTTTCTGTTTTATTTTTATAGTTAAAGTGTTTCTGTGCCATTGTGTATGTGTTTCTGTCTCTTAATTTTAAACCTAAGATATATTTTCCTCTTTTGTGTAGCATTGCTGTTTTAATAATAGAGGATAGTACATCTGAGCTTTGAAAAAGTCTCTTACAAGCTTCATTTATCATATTAAAAAGGAGCCAGTAGAAGTGCCTGAGGATGTGAAGTGATTTGTTAGTTTGAGAACAGAATAAAAAATTATTGGAAAAAAACATTTTATAAATTTATAACTCAAGCACATTTACTGAAGCCTCTTAGAGAACTGATTGAGATGACCTGATTCTTAACTAATAGAAGTAACAGAACATAATTTATGTCTTTCATTTTACAATATAGTGGCTAAGTAATTCTACTTTATCATCCAGTAAGATTTATTTGAGCCAGAAATTAGTATGGTGCTACAGTGAAATACTTTGAAAGCCGTGACTTTGTATATCTGCCATTTCTGTATCTGCTATTGTTTGTAGGCCAGCATGTACTTCAGTGTCTTCATTTATAAACTGGGCTAAAATCTTGAGGTTTCAGGGAGATTAATGAGATGATAATTGTACAGCACCTGTGGGAGTTCCGTTACCTTGTAAACACAATTTAAGGTGTGCCAGTTTTATTACAGTACAGGGGGAGGAAATGCCTGGGTGACTTCTATTAAATGAGGCCAGGTAAAGTTATGTACTCCAGTGAAGAAGTTCCTGCTGCTTAGTGATTTTTTTTCATTGTCCTTAATTATGAAATATTCCAAGTATATGAAAATATAGAGAATATATAGAGAACCTATAGTATATTTTATTTTTAAGGTCTTAAATATCATACTTAGTATTCTTAAATATATACTTACATATTGTACAACTTGCCTTTTTTTAAGTCCATTATTATGTTTAATTAAGTCAACAGGGCTACTTGATTCTTTTTAACAATATTATATAAGTCTGTAACACTTTATTCTCTTTTTAGTTGTTTTTTAGTTGTAGTTGGACACAATACCTTTATTTTATTTTTATGTGGTGCTGAGGATCAAACCAGGTGCCCTGCACGTGCTAGGGAAGCGCTCTACTGCTGAGCCACAACCCCAGCCCCAACACTTTATTCTCTTGATGGACACCTTCCCTTTGTTCAATTCCTTCCCCAGCACTTGGTATTGTTAGACTTTCTTTATTTCCTGAACTCAGTTGATGTCTTCCCCACCTTCCATGTTGAAATTAATTGTCAAGCAGTACAACTTACCCATTTTATTTGTACACTTTGAGTTTATGGTAGCAATGTAAAGTCATGAGTCCACTGTAAAATTCAAGATAGGACATGTTTCCATCACCCTAAAATGATTCTCATGCTTCTGTATAGTCAGTTTTTCCAGCCTCTCACTATGACAACCACTAAGCTGAATTTTGTCACCATGGTTTTGTCTTTTCTAGAATTTCATAATGAAATCAAATGAAACTCTTTTATGTAGGACTTCTTTTACTTAGCATGTTTTTGAGATTCAGCCATGCTGGGGTGTGTTATTTTTATTCCTTTTTATTGCTCTATTTCATACTGTGAATATATCACTATTTATTCATTTACCATTGACAGATATTTTTTTTTGTTTGAGGCTATTTTTAATATACCATTATGAATATTCACATAGACATCTTTAAGTGGATTTTGGATATTTGATTTTTAGCAATCTTGCTGATTTGTAATTAGTTTTGAATAATCTGACTTTCTCAGATATTATACAAAGATTATTTACAAATAATGACAATTTTTTTTTCTCTTTCTAATCCTATACCTATTCTTGTTCCTGTTCCTTGTTTACTGACTAGGACCTCTGGTAAAATGTTGAAAGGAAACAATTTTAATGGGAATTTCTCTACTCCTTACTTGAAAAGGCATTATATAAATCTGAAGTTTTACCAGTAATTATGAGATTTGCAGAAGGATAGTCATGGAGCTTTTCTTCAAGTAAAGCTTACTCTTTTAAATGTTAAAATCTAATCACTTAAGAATACTTTAAATCAAAACTTAATCTTGAATGTATTTTAATCCGTTTTTCATGACTCACATTATGAGACATTTGTCTGTCATACATAGAGTTAATTCTTGACCATGAATTGCTCATGGTATGAGCCATGTCTTAATCACATTTGAATTTGCCACAAGATCTAGTGCTGTGTTGCACACAATAGGCCTTTAATAAATGTTGAACTGGGTTAAGTAAGGCTACCGTTTTGCTAAATTGTCAGTTTATTGTTGCATCGTGAATTATGATTCCCTCCTGCATTATCTTGTAAGTTGCTGATGTAACTTTTGCAAATCATAAAAAATTTAGTAGCCAAAACTTTTTTTTCTGTATCTAAGTTTTGTTTATGCATCAAATATTTTCATGCCTACTAAGTGTCATGGTTAGTTTTGAGTTACGAGTAATAGAAAATGACTGTGAATGGATATCCCTAAGAACCTTATAGTGCATCACGAAGAGAGAAGATCTGTATGTGAACTTTTTAAACATAAGATAGGAAGTGATTACTAGGAATGTAGAGAAGGAAAAAGAAATTAGACTTTGAACCCTTGGTAGCTCTTATGAAGCTTCTGACTATGATGCATGGACTTTGGGTTCATAATTTGATTATTCAAAGACTGTGTATTTTCTCATTCTTAAGCCATAAATTTCACATTTTTGAGGTACTTAATAAATGACCTGTGAATAATTGAAGTATTTTGTAAATATAATTTTTCAAGAAATTGCTATTTTTTTCTTTTATTGTAATAATTCTGAAAAGTGATTTTTTTAATAACATGAGAATTCAGGTTCATACCGTGGCCTGTAATGGTCCTTTGTAATCTTCCCCAGTTCCTTCTAATTGTCATGTCTTGACCCTTCCCTATCATATTGGGTACTCCAGCTAAAAATAGCACATAGTCCTTGGAAATGTGCATTCTTGCTCCATGATTTTATTCATCCTTTTGTCTTACATATAATTTCTTTTAACTCAATCTTCTGCTTTGGTAATGAATATATTTATCCTTTAACATTCCACTCAAGTTATTTTCTCCCCAAGAAATCTTCTTTCCAAACTCATCCCTTATGTGCCCGTATCATATTTACATTCTTTACAATTGTAAATGTATCTGTTTTTCAGACTGATCCAATTGGTCTTTTCCTTGGCAGAGGCTATCTTCCCAGTGCCTACCACAGCTCTTGGCACTTGGTAGATATTTACAGTTTTTTTCTGAAAATTGTTGTTTGCTGAACACTTAAAATGATATATCAAAAAGCTTGAAAACTTGACTGTTAAGGCTGCATATTCTTTTATAGGTATCTGCCTGGGGTCTTTGTCTATTTATGTGCTATTAAAAGAGAAAGCCTGCTAGATAGGGTGGGTGTGTTCATACATTTGACTGTCTCAGCAGCTGACACCAAATGTTGGAAATGACTTATTTCCATCTGTCATGCCCATCCCCCACCCTGCCTCTGCCCTGAAATTGTTAGGAACAATTTCTTATCTCCCTAGATATTTGTATCAGACTAGGGCTCAAGCAAAACAGACTTTATCGTTCAAGAGTCATAATACCTAGTAACTCCCCCGTATTCTTTTAACTTTATTTTCATGTATGTCTTCCAGGCTTATCTGCAAGTATACTGCTTCCCAGTGGTGTACTCAGTGCCTTAAGTGTGCACACTTGGCATATGAACAAGTATCACAGCAAAATGTAATACTCATAGTGCTTGATCTATCTGATTCTTAGATTAAATAGTATTTGTTAAGTGTTAAAGTCTATCTTTAAAAATAGAACCTCAATCAATCTAGGAGCATACTGTTATATTGCTCTTGGTTGCTGTAACATTTGGGATTGAATTTTTCCCAATAAAATCAAGATAAAATTCCTTATCTTGGAATTGAAAACATAACCTTACTCTCTTTCTTAAAGGATTGCTTCAACCACATATATTTTCTTGGTCTGATAAATCTCACAATATTTTTGTTCATCATTAATACAGTTTTTCTGTCTAAATTTATACATACTATTCTATGGCTTAGGTTAAGTCCACTTTCTCCCTTAACATACTCCATATTAGGTTTTAATTTTTAATTATTGAATAAGTTTTTTTAATTAATAACTGGTCTTTTTCTTTTCTGCTGCTTTGATTTTGAATAAAATGAGGAACTTTAGCAAACTGTTATTTAATTTAGAACAATGGAATTATAGGGTTATTTCTGAGTAACTTTGTGCTCTTTGAGATTCTAATTGTTTAAAGAATTTTAGCATCGTATTGTCTGTTCTGTCCTTTCTTATTTTCCTGTTACTTGTTCTTATGGATGAATCAGGAATGGTTTTATGCCTGGCATGAACTACTTATAGCAGGGTAACACATAATTTTGAGACTGATCTGATAAGTTTCCCTAGATCAGTGTAATACATGAAGCTTGGTATCATAATACTGCAAGACAAAGTTGTAACCTTTTGTGAATTTTTAGATGTTAGATAATAGCATCAAAAATGCATGGAAAATAGAAATTATAGAGTATATCATTGCTTTAGACATGATTAGCAGATATGGTATTGAAAATTAGAATCAGTTTAATTCTCCTTAGGGACCAGTGTCCTCCAGATGAGCAGGCATTGAGGTTATTATTACTACCAGTTATTATTCCTGGGTTGATTTTGATCAGGGTCTCAACTCTTTTGGTCTTTATGTCTTCATTTATTAAAACAATAATCCTTAAGGTTTTTCTAGTTCTGAGCCTTTTGTGATTCTGCTCAGAGATATTAACTGTCCATTTTATATCTTAGGATCCAGATGATGTGGTACCAGTTGGCCAGAGAAGAGCCTGGTGTTGGTGCATGTGCTTTGGACTAGCATTTATGCTAGCAGGTGTCATTCTTGGAGGAGCTTATCTGTACAAATATTTTGCACTTCAAGTAAGTGGAAAAAAAAAATTTTTTTTTTTTTTTTTTGGCCTTCCCATCATGTGTATCAGAAAGATTTCCTAACTAGTCCTAAGCTTCTACTTTCAGTCTGTGGCTTTTAGCCAGAATGGTGGTCCTGTTTTTAAGCTGTATTTAAAAAAAAAAAAAATCTTCTAATCATATGTTTGCCAAAAGGCAGAATAGCAGTATTTTGAGATGTCGCTGACTAAAGGGTTTAGACTGTTGGGTAATTTTTCAAAATCGACTTGACTTCATTTTCCTACTATAATTAGCGGCTGAAAGGTATAGTATCATGAATTGCTATTTGAATAAATACATTAGCCACAAATACTGTCTGTTGATAGACAGTATTTGTGGCTAATGGGTAAACCAATTTGATTTACCCCTACAATAGCCATTTGCTCTTGAGCCCGGACGAAAGTCATTGATTTCTTTAAGAGTAGGATAACTGCAGCAGTGATAATATAGTAACCTAGGGTAAAATTTGCTTATAAATTAGAATTTTTAATAGTAATCCCAGTGAATTGAGACATAGGTTTTTTTCTTTCAATTAATTATGACTTCTTTTGTGTATATTCCTCTAGGCAATCATGCAGTAGGGCTTTTTCTCCCCTTTAGGAATTTTGCTGTAGGAAATTAAGTTTTTAATGACTATTTCAAATATTTCAATGTTTCAGAATTTTAAGAAACAGTTGAAAACTAATTCACTTTAAAAATTGAAGTAACTAATTTAGAAATATAGAATGAATAAATCTTATGCTTTTTTCTGTATTATTCAAGATGACAGCATGTTGATGGACATTACTGAAATACCAGTCATTATTTTTAATGTCTTTTTAGTTGATGGGCCGGCATTTATTTATTTATTTATTTATTTATATGCAGTGTTAAGAATTGAACTCAGTGCCTCACACATGCTAGACAGGCACTCTACCACTGAGCTACAAACCCAGCCCACTAGTCATTTTTAAAAATATAATTTTTTATAAAAATACATGTGATACAGACAAAAATCATTTGGCATTTCTACTGTTCAGAGATAACATTTGGCGCCAAAACATTTTGTTAATAGGCCTCCTATTTATGTATACTGTAAACAACCCCCCACATGTACACACACATGAAGTCTATATTTTGGTTTATTTATCATCAAAATGTAAAAGAGTTTGCAAGAAAAAGGCAATTTAGATAGAGGTTGGAACTTGGCTTTGTAGCATTTTCAGAAATGCTTACATTTAAATATAATACAATTACAAAGATTTACTCTGTTTTTCACTTAATTATGATATAAAGGAAAAATCAGATTTACGTGTACTTATGTGTAAAATTCAAAAAATTATCAGTATTGGCTAATAAAGGAAAAATCATGTAATAAGTAAACTACATCAAAAGCAAGTTCTTTCAGACAAAAACATGACTTGTTTCTTCATATATTCTTTTGTGAAAATCAGTGCCTGCAGGTAGAAGTAGGCCTGTGTGTTTCTTCACACTTACTTGTCACTAGATGAATAATTTCTCCTACACTCTGTTTTTATCTACCACAAAAAGTAAAGGGAAAAATCAGCTGCTTTTCTCCTTCTGAAGCCATTTTTTTTTAATATTACTTCAGAACCTGATCTTAAAGAATGTGTTAACTCTGTAATTAAACTGTCTGACCTGTCATCTAAAAGTAAGAGTTTGCAAGCAAAATGCTATTTAGATAGAGGTGGCAGCTTAAGTAATGCTTACATTTAAAAACCTGTCTCACCCTGAATTGCTGAAATGAGTGTTTAAACTCTCTATAGCCAGATGACGTGTACTACTGTGGAATAAAGTACATCAAAGATGATGTCATCTTAAATGAGCCTTCTGCAGATGCCCCAGCTGCTCGCTACCAGACAATTGAAGAAAATATTAAAATCTTTGAAGAAGAAGCGGTTGAATTCATCAGCGTGCCTGTCCCAGATTTTGCAGATAGTGATCCTGCTAACATTGTTCATGACTTTAACAAGGTGAGCCAAGTGTCCAAAATTTTAAGAATGTAGGTTTTTCGTTTGTGCTTTTTGTAGTTTAATTTCAGTGTTTGTTAAATTTTCTATTTAATTTTTACTTTTAAAAATGGAATTGGATTTCTTTGCTTTCTCTCAAGCAGACCCCTAGGGACCTGGTCTTCTCACATCTTACATCCATTCTTCCCTTGCCTTACCTACTGTGAAAGCCCACTTCATGGCTCTTCTTCCTTTGCTGGCAAATTATTTTTATTTTTTTTCTTACTCCCATATTTTCTTAGAAGGATGTAATTTGTGTTCCCACTTCTTTATAGAATTTTTCAGAAATTAATTATTTATTGATCTTTGTCTAAGTTCTCATTCTGCATTTCCCCCCTACTTTTCAACATTTTTATGCAATGGAAAAGAGTTGATGTGATACCCAAATCTTCCAATCCGGCTCCGACATTTTGCCATATTTACTTCATCTTTATTTTCCTACCATTTGACTATTTACCCCTGAATACTTAATCTGTTATCTCTTAAGAAAAGGGATATTCTTCTACACAACTACAATGTCATTATCATGTCTAAGAAAATTAACATATTATTTAGTTATATTAGTTTATATTTCAATTTCCCCAGTACTTTCATCCTAGGAACTTGCTTCCTCAAACCAGGATTCAGAGATTCAGACCTTCATTGATTGCCTGTGGTTTTGCCATTTTGAACATTGACATGTATCCCTGCAGTTAATTTTGCAGACATTTCATATAAACCATTTTGAGAAATTACTTCAAGTTAAAAAACTTAGCCAAAGCAAACAGTAAATAATAGTAGCTAACACCGAGTTCTTAGAAATCTCAGTGTTGTAGGGTTCACTTTAACTCTGTCCTCAAAGCTATATTGTGAACTGGGCTTTCTCATCTGAACCACAGAAGACAAAATCATTTTAAGAGGTCGTTTTCCCAGTGCTCTAAGGATGGTGCTAGTATTTCACATACATAAGAGGGGAAGGGGTATTTGGGCTTATAAATGAAGGGCACCAAATCTCCCAATCCAATGATAGGTATTTGTAATTAATTTTAATAGGTACTATTATTACTTATTATAGAAACAAGCCCCTGGAAGAATTTTATTTACTAGCAATAATTTTTTCTCCCCCATTCCTATTTTCCTATCTCGCCAAATTCTTAATTTATTGAAATACAGATGATTGATACATTCTAAAGTCAACCCATTTTATTGGTACCAATTAATCTCAAAAATCTAGTTGCTGCCTGTCTTACAGATATTCATCTAACTAAAATGCATCTTTTTCTTCCCAGAAACTCACTGCGTATTTAGATCTTCACCTGGATAAATGCTATGTGATCCCTCTGAACACTTCCATTGTTATGCCGCCCAGAAACCTGTTGGAGTTACTTATTAACATCAAGGTATAAAAATGTTTAGTATTTTCATTAATAATATTGTCACAGTGTCTTAGAATTCTCTGTTGAGAAATTAGCACTATAGGAACCCATCTTACCAAAATATAACCAAGAGTTTTACAAAGAACTACTCAGACTCATAGCTTTTTGTCTTCTTTAGTTTTTGAAAGTTTTATATTTTGAAATTAAAATACAATTAAAGGACTAGAGAGTAAGTATTAGCCAACTATTTAATTTTGATGCCATAGACAATATGTAAGCAACTAGGCATGACTGTATTCCAACAAAACTCTTTGTTTATAGCTGGGCATAGTGGCCTGCACCTATCGTCCCAGCTATTTCGGAGGGTGAGGCAGGAGGATCACTTGAGCTCAAGATTTTGAGGCTAGCCTGGGCAACATAGCAGGCCCTATCTCAAAAAACGAAAATCCATAAGAATATATATATATAATGTATATGGTAGATGGTTAGTAGTTTGTCAATTCTTGTATAATACTAAAATCTCTAAGAATTGTGTCCTTTTTTTCCTAGTTTGTTCAATGTACATTTTGAGGTTTTCTTATGTTATTTTCTAAATGTAGGCTGGAACCTATCTGCCACAGTCATACCTGATTCATGAGCACATGGTTATTACTGATCGCATTGAAAACATCGATCGCTTGGGTTTCTTTATTTATCGACTGTGTCATGACAAGGAAACTTACAAACTGCAACGCAGAGAAACTATTAAAGGTAATACTTTTTAACTTTAAAAGTATTGGCAGAAAATTCCATTATGCCACTTCATTGTGTTAAAATATTTAGATGAAGCTTGATCATCGTTTTCAGTATGCTTGCGGTGAGAAAATAAAATGATATTGTGTCACTATGTAATACTTCCAGATTTATACAATCGTCTTAATTCTAAATATACCCTTTGCAGATAGAGAAAACAAGTCAGTTTGAAATGGCATTGTCTTGAAAAAAACAGGTGTCTCGCTTTCCATATAGCTGCCTAGTCTGACTTTCTATCCCCACCATGTCTCATCCATTCTGTTATCCAGAAGGTCTCTTCAGACCAGATCTTCACTTGTATTTTCAGTGATTTGGATCATAAGCAAGCTGTTTGTCTTTTAGATCACATTGAGGATAATCATAGTTTAGTTAGAAAAGAATTAGGGTGAGGAATTAAGAGCTTTGATCCAACTAATGTCACTTTGCCAAATCACTTAACCTTTGTTTTCTCACCTGAAAAATAAGGATAACAGTATGTTCCTATTTTCTATTGTAAAAATAATACAAGAGTACCTGTGACAGAACTATAGAAATCAAGAAGTGCCATTCAGATGCACTGTGGTATGACTTCTTTGTGTCACCCAGCTTTCCTGGCTTTTATTAACAATAATAATACTGTTCTCTTCACCTGGGGCTGATGAGTCATCTGAAAACTACCACTTGATTTCTTAACATTTAAAAATTATCTTGGTTCATAATTTTTTAAATTTGTTCTTTGTAGATAGGTTCATAATTTTTTTAAAGTCAAAACAGATTCATACAAATGGATACATACAAAATACATACCGAAATTTTTCCTTTTTATTGTATATTTCTCAGTTTCCACAAATGTACACGTGGTCATGCAAATACTACCACAGTCAAGATGTAAAACATTTCCAAAACCTTCAGGTTAAAAAATTTGCAAACAATCTGGAAGTCTTATTATTGTTGCTATGATCTGTGAAGATGCTTAATTCAGAAAAGGGAGAGAAATTATCTATAATGTAAGCAAAGCTATAGAAGTTTATGGAATATAATGAAATGTTTTCATGCATCTCAAACATTATCTGAAGATTAATGTATTTTTTATTAAAGAACAAAAAATTTAAAAAACTTTTTTCTCCCAAACAGGTATTCAGAAACGTGAAGCCAGTAATTGTGTCACAATTCGGCATTTTGAAAACAAATTTGCCGTGGAAACTTTAATTTGTTCTTGAACAGTTAAGAAAAACATGAAGAAAAATTTAATACCACAGCATAACCCCATCCTTTGTATTTTGTGCAGTGATTATTTTTTAAATCTACTTTCATGTAAGTAGCAAACAGGGCTTCACTATCTTTTCATCTCATTAATTCAATTAAAACCATTACCTTTAAAAACATCTTTTCTTCTTTCTAAGTGTGGTGTCTTTTATATTCGAATTAGTAATTGTATGAAGTCATGGATAATACTGCACTTCACCACCAATCTTAGTGTTAGGATGAATTAAAATTTTTAATCATTTATCTGGATTTTTATGTTTTAATTATGCATTTTCAAGAGGAGGGGTTATCTAAAGAATAATCATATATGTGCATACATTAAAATGGACCACAGTGACTTATTTGTAGTTGTTAGTTCCCTGCTGCCTAGTTTGTTAGAGCATTTGAGCACACATTTTAATTTTCTTTTAATTAAAATGTACAGTATTTTCAGTGTTGCATTCAACTATTTAGAGTATGATTTCCACCTTGATGTTTTAATATCTTAGGCATATGCTGTAATAATATTTTAGAAAATGTTTGGAGTTTAAGAAATAACTTGTGTTACTAATTTGTATAACCCATATCTGTGCAATGGAATATAAATATCACAAAGTTGTTTGACTAGACTGCGTGTTGTTTTTCCCGTGTAATAAAACCAAAGAATAATTTGGTTCTTCATATCTCAAGATAATCCACATAAAGATAGAAACTCTTTTTTAAAAATTCAGTTCTCTATATACAGTGAGTAAAATACTAGAGTTTTTAAAAATAAAAATAAGTCATTAATAACTAAACCAGATTCTTTTTGGATACTATTAAAGTAACATTTAAGACTCAACTTTTGAATGAAGCTGTTCAAAATAAAATACCTTTTATGTTTAATTGCAGGACTAGTAGTAAAGTCTAAAGTTTCCAAGAAGCATAAAATGCTGTACTCTTTTGAGTATATCCTCTTCACCAATGGTGCGTTTTGGGATGGGGGGGTGGGATAGTAGGGATTGAACTCAGGGGCACTTGGCCACTGAGCCACATCCCCAGCCCTTCTTATACTTTATTTAGAGACAGAGTCTCACTGAGTTGCTTAGTGCCTCGCTTTTTCTAAGGCTGTCTTTGAACTTGTGATCCTGCTACAGCCTCCCAAGCCGCTAGGATTATAGATGTATGCCACTGCGCCCAGCAAAAGTGGTGCATTTTGAGTTAAAGTAGTGATATTCATTTGGTGTTAATAAGAGGTCTTGCTGTGTTTCTCAGGCTGTCTCAAGTGAACCTCTACCTCATCCTCCCAAGTAACTGGGAGGACAGATGTGCATCAAGGAGTCCAGCAAGCTATTATAGTGAATTTATTTGTCAAAGTTTGCTTCCTGTCTGAAATAATTCAGAATCTACTACCATTTAAAATACCTGAGAGTGCCAGGTGCAGTGGCACATGCCTGTAATCCCAGCGGCTTGGGAGGCTAAAGCAGGAGGATCACAAGTTCAAAGCCAGACTCAGCAATTTAGTAAGGCCCTAAGCAAGTCAGTAAGACCCTGTCCCTAAATAAAATACAAAAAAGGGGTTGGGAAAGTGTCTCAGTGATTGAGTTCCCCTAGATTCAATCCCCAGTACCAAAAAAAAAAAAACCAACCAACCAGAGAGTGATTTAATTGCAAATTACTAAGATAAAAAATTTCAAAAATTTTAAAGCTTTAAAAAACCTGTAAAGGATTTGATGTAGAAACTGATTCTAATTCAGAAAGATTATATTCAACTCCTGGTTCTTGGTTTGATTTCAGTAACATTGTTAAAGTGCTAGGCCAGCTAGGTGGATATCTAGGGATTGAGAATTCATTTTAAAAGAGTTATGTTCATTTTTTTAAAATTGGTGCCTTAAATTATACATAATGATCGCATTCTGATAAAAGGAGAACTACTAAAATTTTATGACTTCATGATAAAAATGTAGGAGCATATTATTCATTCATCAAATACTTGCTGAGCATCCTAAATATACCCAACACTGTATGTTAAAAGATACACCTTTGTGGAGGCTTACAATATACTAAAAGGGACTTATGTATAACCAGCCAATTATAATGTTACCGCTGTTCATCGGCTTGGTGACGAGTTCTTGCTTACCGGAATGCTGAAGTATAACATCAGAGAAACACACCAAGGCAAGTTTAGAGTGGAAAGTAGAAGCTTTATTAAAGAACGGCAGAAAGGACTTCTCCCCAGGGGAAGAAGGGGACCCAAAAGGCAGAATCCGGAATCCGTGGAAGGGGCAGGTCTTCCCTTTTTTATAGCTAAAGTCTTCTTTCAGCTTTCCCACACTCATGTATTTTGTTTCCCTTTATCTTTCAGTGATAGAATGCAGATGGGAAGGCCCAAAAGGTGGGAGATAGGGGCGCTGAAGGTGTAACCTGGGCAGGAAGGGCCTGGGGCAGCTTTGTTCAGCATTTCCCTGTTTGCTGAGAGCTGTTTCATTAACAGTTCCTTAGAATGGGTCCCAAGCCTTGGGGACATTAACCAAGTGCTGCTCTGCTTTCCTGGACTCCATTCTCTATAATGGCCTCCATTTTAGTTCTCTTACTCGATATTAGACCCAATTTACCTAACTACACTAACTACCTATCTGTAAATCTGGCTTCAATAATGCACAATGATCAGTGCTGTAAGGGAAAAGCAGACCCAGGAGGGTTAGTGAGAACTTTAGAATGCAAAGTGCATGGGACTGAGTTATGGAGGACCTTCTCTATTTTATTATTTATTTATTTTTCCTTTTTTTAAAATGTGATGCTAGAGATTGAACCCAAGGCCTCACACATGCTGCACCACTGAGCTACCCCCCCCCACAGTTCCTTTATATGCCATCTTGAGGACTTTATTCAGTAGTCTATGGACCATTAAAGGTTTGTATTTTGGAAGAAAATGTTCTGTTTTCCCATTGATCATAATGAGGTATTAGGGTAGCAAAATGTGGTAACCACCCCAACTTCTCACTGCCTTCAAGTGTTTGCCTTTTTCATCAAAGTCCAGTGTGACAGGCAGACTCTAACCTCCCAGAGACCCATAATTGTACTTAACTATAACACAATTGTTTCATTAGAATTTTTAAAGATTTTTGTATAATTGTCTTAGTAAAACACAGGATACTTCATAACATTTATAATTGATTTGGCCAGATTGATCTACCACGGTGCTCATAACGACTTTACTTCCATTACTAGTAATTTCCCTAACTTAGAGTCAGTTGAATAGAGAGTGCACCTCTCACCCAAGCTTGGTCATTCTGATGTCTTCTAGGAGTTTTGGTGCTCCAGCTGAGTTGCTAGGCTGTTCCCTTGGAAATTGTGTTCCTGGTGTAGTTTGGAAAAACCAAAGTGCAATGGAAATTAAAAGATGACAAAGAAAATCAAGACATACAGAGGGGACTGTCCAGTTACCTAGTGGGTTCCAAACAGATTCAACTATCCTTCCTTATCCTTGAATTCTTACTACATTTGGGCTGCTGTAACAAAATATAGACCTGCATGGCTTATAAACAGTAGAAATTTGTTTCCCATAGTTCTGTCGACTGGAAAGTCCAAGGTCAAGCTGCCTGCAATTCCTTATCTGGTAAGGGCTTGCTTCCTCATGTGATCTCACATGGCCGGTCACTATGGGGCCTCTTGTAGAAGAGTACTAATCCCACGTGTGAAGGCTTCATCCTTATTACCTCTCTGAGGCCCATCTCCTAATTACCGTGATTGCCTTGGGGGTTAGAATTTTCCACCTAAATTTGGACACAAACATTTGAATCATAAAGTGCCCTGTGTGTGTGTGTCTATGTGAGTGACTTTACCTGAGACCACTAGTCCTGCTCCTGTGCAGCACATTTTATAAGTACTAGCTGAATAAAGAGCACAGAAATCAGAAAATAAGATAATATAAATCTTGGCAAGTTTTTAGGACTTTGATGATGATCAATTATCTGACACAGGAATGAGAATCTCTGATCCAGAATTGGCAAATAAATAATGAGTGTGAAAGTGTACACATGATATAGCTCAGTACTTTGTAGGTGTTAATGCTTTTTGTGACCCTTATCACCACTGTTAGCAAGTAAACACTGATCTTATTTTTTTAATGCATAATTTTTCTTTGCTTTTTCTTGAATCCTTTTTAGATATTTTCTACACTCATATTCATAAGTGGGATGCAAAAAAAAAGTACACAGTGTTCTAAATAGTGTTTATCTCAAATATCAGAAGTAGGAGTACAGAGATTAAAGAAATTCAAAGGCAGTTTAATAATGCAAATGAAAATCAAGTAGATTGTTGAAATGAAAAAATCCAAATTCCACATTTGAATGTGGTTCTGAGTTAATGCTGAATAAATCTGTAAGATTTACCTAACAAAGAGATTGTTGCCCAGAATTATATAGATCCTATTCTATGTTAGACACCAATCCTTTCTTGTTTAACTTTTGAGACTGTTTCCATGATAAGGACTTCTCATGTCTCTATTTAGAAAAAGCACAACCCTTCATGTCCACAGACCTCAGTCATCTCTAGCTTTCTACTCCGTAGGTCTTTGTGGTTCATGGTTTTGAGGAAAAAACATAGTTCAGTCTCAGCTCTCTGACAGTTGATCACTTTAGGCTTTTGTCTTACTAAAAAAAAAAAAAAAAAAAAAATTAAAAGCAATATAAGATAATTTGAAATATTAACTGAATTTTGAAACTATAAGTTAAAATATTTCCAAATACCATTTGTAAATTATAGTTTCTACACTTTTTAATTCTTCTAGTTTTCTATTGTAGTTCAATCCTGTGAAGCCAAAGGGGTGGGTGTGAGTTCTTCAGAGCTCAAAATCCAGTCCTAAGATGACATGAAACAAGATGATCCTTAGCTCTCTCCACTTATTTATAAATAATTTATATATAAATTATGCAATTCATATATTCATTTTTTAAACATTTGTATTTACATTTTCACTATTTAAAAAATATAGGGGCTGGGGTTGTAGCTCAGTGGTAGAGCACTTACCTAGCATATGTGAGGCCCTGAGTTCAATTCCCAGCACCACATAAAACTAAATAAACAAAATAAAGGTATTGTGTTCATCTACAACTAAAAATATTTTTTAATTAGATATAGAAGTGTTAAAAGTAAAAAATGACTGTCTTCCTCTTTCTACCATCCTCACTCCAGTCTCATTCCCCAAGAGAATCTGTTGTCAACAGTTTTGGATAACCTGGTTCTTGTATTAGTGACTAAGATAAAAACTACTTCCTCTGGTCATAAGATGTGGTCTTTCCATCAAACAAACTTGGAATATTTTTTTAAGAAGGCAACCAGAAACCCACACACTGGACAGTCACCAGTCTTCCCAACAATTTCTGGGTTTTCCATAGTCATGGGTAACCCGTCACCACACCCACCCTGTATTTATCTATGATCCTTTCTTCATACAGCAGTCACACTGATCTTTGCAAAGCACAAATTTGATATTTTTATTATCACACCTCCTGCTGGAAACATTGTCATGACTTCTGGTTTTTAAGACCGAAATACTTAACTGCTGTGCAGCCTAATCCCAATTCACTCTCAACCACATCTTGATCTAACAGGATGTTCTTGGCATCTGTCACACTGGCTCTTGGTGGCTTTTTGCTGAATGCTATTCTCACACCTGTGAAATTATTCCCATCTATTTCCTGTTAAGCCCTTTAGTTAGCTTCTATTCAGTCTTCAGAATTTAGTTTATGTGTTCCTCCCTAAGTGGCAACCAACTTTTCCTGAACTGATCAGAAAGTTTCTCTTGTTCTCAGAAAATCTCATAGTATCCTGTATTTCTCTCTTTTTCTTTTTTTTACTTTTTTGGTGTTACTGGAAATCAAACCCAGGGCCTCATGATAGGCATGTACTCTGCCACTGAGCTGTATCTCTAGTGCCTAGACTGGTATTTTAATAGGGTGTCTGGCTCATAGTTGGAGCTCTTTATTACTTATTGAATGAAGTATTCCTTTCTGTACTACCCTAGTCTTTTCCATTGTAACCTTTGTTTTCAATAATATATCATTTCCCAAAAAGTTCTCTTTTTTTGTCCTTTGGAACTGGGATTGAACCCAGAGGCTCTTTTCTACTGAGCTACATCCCCAGCCATTTTTATGTTTTTTTACTTTGATACAGGGTCTCACTCAGCAAGATCCAGTCTCAAAAAAAAAAGTGTGGGGGAGGTGCTGGGGATGTGGCTCAGTGGTTAATCACCCCTGAGTTCAATTCCTAGTACAAAAACAAACAACAAAACTAAACTAAATTTTCTCTGGGGACATATTAAGATTTTTACATGACAGGAGTAGATGTGAATATTTCAAACCAAGATCCATCCTCTATAGGGACTGGTATTTGGGGCCAGCTGCTCTTCCAGACCCAGTGTTATCAAAAGGCATCTGTACTAAAGGATTTTTTTTTCTTTTTTTTTTTTTTTTAACACAGGACTGGAGGATACCCTTATATTTAGTAGATGGAGCCAAATGTTAATGTAGGGAGTTCTTCACAACAAATTATTGATTTCAATTATGCCCCTACATAAGTGTGAAAGGGGACTCAGAAGAGCTTTCAGAATGGAGTTTTCAGAATGCCAGAGGTAAAGGTAAACATTAAGCCTTCAAGTAAATAGAGGTTTTCCATTTGAGTATGAACATGGCAAGTTCTTAGAGCATTTTCTTAACACCTCATCATTAGCCAAGTATTGGTTTAGTAGCTAAACTGACATACTTAGATTTAATCAACTCTAGAGAACATTATACTTTATCCCTACTTATTTGATATCCAAATTCCATCACAAACCCTGCTGAAAAGAAAAAAATTAAAGATAAAATAAGCAAACCTTACTGAGGTGTCCAGAAAGGTAACAACCTGTGAAATCTGAGGATTCTTTTCTTCTCCCTGCAGCTAACTGGTATTCTGGAAGACAACTCTGCATTGATACCTTCCTTTAACTCCCCATAGAAAGTCCTTTATACAGAGTCATGACTTAATATTCTCCTTTTTTGAGGATTGGTAGAAAAAACGAGTCAATAACATTCCTTTAACGTTTTAATGTCTCATGTTCCTTGTCTAGATGTTCTAAAATTTAGTGTTAGGAAATTTTTTTCTCTTTTGATACTTTTGATTATGTAGTAGATCTAGATAATTCATTTTCTTCCCTTTGATTGCTGAGAAACTCAAAGCTGAAACTTCTGCTTAATTAGAATTAATTAATTTTAAACTAGGTTTTCTAGTATGTAACCTTTTCAGTAGGACTTGAAGTAATTCTTCATTTTGTTGTATATTTTACATATAATTTACATGCAAAACAATGACCACAGATTAGTTGCCTGTTCTTGAATTTTATTTGAATGGAATCATATAGTATGTAATCCGTATGTACATAATCTTTTTTTTTGTCCTAATTCATAGCCACAGAGAATAAAATTGTGCATACTTGAAACAAAGCATGTTCCATGGTAGCATACATAGCTGATATGCTTGGGATTTTTTAAAATTTTGATTTATATTTGTTTTTGTACCTAATTCATACAATTTTGTTTCCATAGCTCTTCTTTGGTGTATTTAGACATTCCTTTTCTATCCTCTCAACCAAAGACATTTATAAAGCACAAATCTAGTGACATCCAGAGAAAGTTCACACAGAGCTATTTTTATTTTATTGATTTTATTTTGCAAACTCATTTATCTCCATTCTACTTCCAGAGAATAATCAAAACCCAATAATATATATATATTATCTTTTTGCCTGGCTTTTTTCCACTTTTATATTTTGGGCCTTCATCCATGCTGATGAATTAGAAGTTGTTTCTTTTCAGTTGCTAAATAATATTTCATATTTTGTATATAACATAATTTATCCTTTCTCCTATGTATGAGTATTTTGGTTGTTTATAGTTTATGGCTGGTATGAATAAAGTAGCTGTGAACATTCATGCAACTAGTCTTTGTGGACAGCTCTTTTTCTTTTTTCCTTTTTTTAATGATTTCAGTGTGAAACCGTCATTAATGTAACCTCATATCTTTTTGGAGGGGAGAGGTAAAACATAAGTAATAAATATATGAAAATATAGGATTTAAAGTATTACTAGATATATAGTCGTAAACATTAAGAACAACTTAAGACATTTCAGCTTCCCATTATCTTAAACTTGAAGGCCTAACCAAATATATATAATGGATTCCTTCAAGTAAATTTATGAAATTTGGACACCTACTCATTTGAATCCCCCCTAAGGTATAGGTTGCTGTCTTTTTAGTTGAATAGAGTACACACCTACCTCATCATTACACCATGGAATCTACACAAGTTCCTGTCTTTAAATCTCCATTTTCCTTGTCCATTAGGCATTATCAGACTTAACACAGTCAAAGCCAAACTGGATTTTCCTCCCCACACCTAGCTTTCTCATGGTTTCCTCGTCTCAGTACCTTTTTCCCATTGCATAGACTAAAAATGTGGAGTCATCCTTGATTTCTGTCTTTCATAAACCTCACATGTCATGTATCAGCAAATTTGTACACTCTACCTTCAAAGTATAGATTATCCAGAATTGGAATGTCTTGCTTCCATTCTAGCTCCTAGAGCCTAGGCTAAACTGAATAACTGGAGTGATCTTTTCTAGATCTAAACCACATTATATGTCACTCCTTTTATCAAATCCCAATCTTTTCACATAGAATAAAAGCCAAAATTCTTACAATGATTGACATGACCATATTAAGATGTCCTCCCAGAACCTGTCCTTGAATCATTTCCTACCACTCTCCCAACTTTCTCATATCTGCAGGCATGACTGCCTCATTTTCCATCCTGCCTCAGAGCTCTTGCACTTGCTGCTCACCCCCACATACATCCCAAGATCTCTGCTCACGTTATTTCGTTAGATAGGTCTTACCTGATCACCTTTTTACAAAGCGAGTCCCACTTCTACCCTCAGGACTGGCATTTCCTACTTGTATTATATTCTTCTTTTGCCCCTCTAGGGAAAACCATGAAGAATACTTCAAGTTTGAGAATGGGCAAAATGGCTGGGACTTGGCTCAAAGTTTCTTAAAACAGTGCTGGGTATGTAGCTCAGTGGAAGAGCAGATGCTAACATGTGCAAGATCCTGGATTCAATCCTCAATTTAAAAAAAAATCTAAAACAACTGATAAGAAAATGCAAAGAATGAATAAGCTAAGAGTAATTGGGGACAATCTTTCCTTCAGCATCCGCTGTTTTCTCATGGAGGTTCCTATAGTCTGGTGGTCCTCACAGCCCATATGGAAGGAGATGTCCACCAGGGCAGAGCAACATGGAACTATGGGCCCTGCCTCCTCTCTTGTCCTCATACACAGCCATTCAACAACCCGAAACAATCTGTATGCTACCTTATCCTGCTGCACAATGAGCTGAATGAGGTTCATGCCTGATTTCCTTGCAGCTGTGACTATGCAATGTAACTACAAGACTTCTGCATTCTACTCCCTTATATGTAAGGGCCTCATGGCCATGACCTACCACACTTCCTTGTTTTTCACCACCAGAAATTATATACACCTATTTTTGTATTTGTTTATTATCTTCCTTCCCAAGTAAAATGAAAATTCCCTAAGAATAGAGATTTTATTCTTTTTGTTTGTGCTGTGTCTCTACCTCCAAGAATAGCACCTGGCACATATTAAATAATATATACTCACCGAATTTTGTCCAGTGACCTTAACTTGGTTCTATATAGTCTCTTCTCCAAAACCTGCTTTTATTGTGTAGTATTCAGTGGTGGCTAATATCAAACAAAACCAAACCTTCCTTTTTCCTTTCTTTTCTTTCCTTTTAGCATTAGAGTTTTATTTGGGGGTTGGAATGGCCACAGGAGTTACATACACTTCAGACTTTGAATTTCTTATGCTGCATGTTAAGAAAGTGAGTTGGACATTTCTCTCTTCAGTAAACGCCATGTAAAAACTCCATTACCTTATTTTAATGTCTAAATTTCAAATTATTTCTAATATAGGATTCCTTAAGTGTGATTGTGCTGAATCACTTGGAGAAAAACAAAGGCAGAGTGTATTGAAATTCAGACTGATTAGCAAGTAAAAGTCCTCTTGGAGACAACATTCTGAGAAAGGTTCTGCTTATTTAACATCTACACATGATATGGCTTGGATGGGTTTGAATAGTGGATAGACTGGCTTGATAGAAATTGAGAGCTTCTTATTGATTCATTCCAAAAAAATAATTTTATTAAGTATCTAATATATTAGACACTGACTTCAAATGCATAATCCTAATTTTATTTATTTATTATTTTTAAATTTTATTTATTTACTTGTTAGCAAACTATTGTTTGTTTGTTTGTTTGTTTTTTACAGTTCTAAAGACTGAACCCAAGGGTGCTCTACCACTGTACTGCATTCCTAGCCCTTTTTTATTTTTTATTTTGAAACAGGGTCTCAAAGGCTTGCCTTAAACTTGTGATCTTCCTGTCTCAGCCTCCTGAGTCGCTAGAATTACGGGTGTGCACCACCAGGCTCAGACCCTAATTCTAGTTTTTTAAAGTCAACATTGTCACTATAGTGAAATATTTTCTACTAGGTGACTCAGAAAATCCAGTTTTCTGGTGGTCAATAAGTAACCTGTTGTGATCAATTAGTTGTAAACACCACTGCACTCCGACCAGCCAACAAGTAACCTGTAGCAAGTAACCATGTGTGCAAATTATAGCACTAAGCTTTGCCCTAAAGGAGTGTACAAGTTGTATCTGTCTAGGGTTATTGGTTGAAAGGAGAATAATATGCTTGACAATCTTTCTCTAAGTGTGTTGCTTTCAGTGAAAGAAGAGATGTTTACTAATAAAACTTTTAGAGATCATCTCTTTTTGTAACATGGAAACAATTATCATTTTATGTCACTATTTAGTAGGATATTTAATATTGACCAATTGACATAATATCACACTTGATATTATATCTAATCATTTTGGAATCAGGCATGGAGCTTAAGCATGGGATGGTTGGGAACCCTGTATATTTGGATCTTTCTCCTCTAACACTTAAAAGCGTGCTTAGAAAAATGGTTATTAGGGCTCTTGCAAGCGTAGGGGCATCCCACCCACCTAACTAAATTCTGGTAAACAGAAAACAGTAATCAGCTTTTTAAGTAGCCAAGTATACATAAAGACCAAGTCCACAAAGACAAAATTTAATAAGTCTGGTATGGATCGACTCTAGGCACCAGAATTTGGCCAAGGTCGTGGGGAGGCCAGCTCTGGTTGATCACAAAATCATATATACGGGGCACTGCAAACAAGGAAAATTGAAATCAGAATGGGAAAGTCACTGAGTTCAGTCCTATGATGACGACAACGACAAAAACAAAAACAAACCAGACACAAGGTTAAGAGGCAGAAACTTCTTTATCAGTACAGTTCACTTAAAATGAGGAATTTAAATTGTGATCTGCTGATTGTTTATCTCTCAAAGAATCAATCCTTTAGGCAGAAAATAGAAGGTCCTTTCTCCTGTGAGTCATTTGTTACCCAGTAGCCTCAAGCTTCCTGGAATGACTTAAAAATTCCAAAACCCTAGGCAATGACATTGAAACACAACGTTCAATATTATTGACCCGCTCAGCCATTTCTAGACATACAGATAATGTGGTCACAGGGTATATCATCACAAGAGAGGAGGACAAGAGCACAATGGGGAGACCAGAAACTGAAGAGGCACTTTTCCTATTGAGCCCTTCCTTAATGTTTTTCAAGGATCAGATACATTTTTTTTTTTTTACTTTTAGTGGGAAAATTTCAAATGTAGACACAAAAGTAGAAACAATAGTTTAATAAATTCTTATGAACTCATCATTCAACTTTGCTATTCACAATATTTTGTCTTTCTCATTATTCTATGCCTCTTTGTTTTTATTTCTGCTAGAATATTTTAAAGCAAAAGCCAAACATTCATAACATTTCACCCATAAATACAGTAATATATATCTCTTTTTTTAAAAAAATCACAACACTATTATTCTCATTCTCAACAAAATTAACAATAATTCTTATTGTCTAATTCATACCTAAATCGCCATTCAGATTTCCTTGGTTGGCTAAAAAATGACTTTTTATACTTGTTTTGTTCAATTGGGATCTAAGCAAGGTTTTTACTTTGCATTTGGTTGTTGTGTTACATCCCTTAAGTCTGTGTTAATCTGTTTCTCTCCCCTTCTCCATCTTCCAGCCGTACGTGTATACACACACACACACACACAGTGCACATACACTTATGAGTGTGTAAATCACACTCAGCTATATCCTCAGCCACTTGCTGATGGAAAAATAGGGTCACATTCCTGTAGAATTTTCTACATTCTGGATTTTTCTGATTGAATCTTTATGTCATTTTGAATGTCCTCATATCCTCTATGTTTTTAGAAAACATAGAACTGGAGGAGGGATTCAATTTGAGTTATTTATGTATTTATTCATTGGCAAGAATATTTCACTGGCTGCAATCTTCCTATTGCATCAAATTAATAAGAAGTGATTTTAAACTTAATTAATGGGTTCACTTAGGCCTTAATAATTTTATTTAACATACTTAATTATGAATGTAATATATTCATCGTAGAAAAATTAGAAAACATGGATAGTGCTAAAGATGAGAATAAAAAGCAAATATATTCCTACAATCCAAAGATGACCACTGTTTCATATTTGGTGTATGCTTTTCCAGTTGTTGTTGTTTTTCCCAATCAATTTTGAAATTTTCGCCTTTCTCAGCCCTTTTATATATCATCCAATAAGCCCTTTAGTTAACAAATATTTTGGGATGCCTATTGTTTTTGTGGTTCTGGAAATAAGAAGTGAGGGAGAAAATATAGTTTAAGTACCTGCTATGTAGTAGGTACATGTAGCAGGTACATGTTTTTATATTATTTTTCACTTATCTTCACAGTGACCTTGTCAGAGAAGTATTATATTCTCATTTTATTTAAAAAAGGAGATTGAGATTCAGACCTTTTGGAGTCTTACATGCTGAGTCCAAAGAATCTTAGAGTCTTCTAAGTCCAAAGGCCTAACATTCATTTCCTTCCCAAATGTTCTAGTCATTTAAGAACATATGTAGGATCATGAAAAGACTTAGTTGCTTAAAATGCTTGAGAGATTTTATTTGCTATTTAGCCAGGCCATTTCATTTAGGCATGTGAAAACAAAGTACAGGGAGTTCTCCATTTTCATAGATTGAAAACAAAAGTTTTTCCTGTTTTCCATATTCTGTTTCTTACTGTTGATCTTTTCTTGTGGTACTGGCTGTTATTTTTTAACTTAAAGTAAGTAAAGAAATAGAAACATGGGCAAAAATCTTTGATGGAGGACATTGAGTTTGGGATTGTCTATAAATCTTACACCAACTCTTAATCATATAACTTTGTTCAAAGGAGCTCAGAATATTGGAATTGGAAAATATCTCTGATTACCTCCTGGAACATTCTCCATACAAATGCAGAGTCCAAAGATCCAGTGGATTCAGTTCTTTTTCAGCAGGCCACCCACCTGTTCTTATATCAAGGCATGACTTGAACATTATCCTTCAGGTAACAACCTGTGACCATGGTGTGACCTTAACCTGTTCTGAGCATTTTTCTCTCAATCAACGAAAGGAAATGTTTAAATATTCTTTATTATTACCTTTAGGGTGGGCACTGGAATTACTGGATTCAGAAGCACTTCCTACTCTTGTAAAACACGTGCCAAGAATGGTTTCCTACTATTGTGAAAGCTGAGGGCCAGGATACGAAAAGGGATGACAAACAGGGAGAGAAAATACATTTTAAATAAGCCGATGGTTATATTTTTTCTTGAGTTCTTTATTTTAACATAATTGTCTACATGGATAAATTTAAATTAGTGTGCCTTCTAAGAATCATTCAGCTGGGTGTGGTGGACACTCCTGTAATCCCAGTGACTCAGAAGGCTAAGGCAAAAGAATCCCAAGTTTGAGGCCCGCTGGGCAATTTAGTGAGACCCTGCCTCACAATAACAATAGAAAAGGGCTAGGTAAATAGTGGTAAAGCACCCCTTGGACCAATCACCAATGTTGCGCGAACACACACACACACACACACACACACACACACACAGACAGGCTTTTTGAAAGAGAAAGAACCAATCAACCTTTAGTTCTAAAAGAAAGGTAGAAACAGAATAAACTTGTTTGTAATGCTACTAATTATACTTTTTTTTTAAACAGATATACTTAACTATAGAAAAGTACAAATGTGTAAAACTCATTAGGAAAAATTAGAAATCTTTCATCATGCTATACTTTAAAATGCAACCATGAAGTTTAGAAATAAATGGCAGGAAACAGCTAATTGTTCATTCAGCAACAAGCTCTTGGGACAATGGCTTAATGCAGCTAGATGTTGTGGTTTGTATCCAGTTTCCTACCATTTCATATAAACATTGCCTCTCTGTTTCCTTCATGGATAAATTTAACCTGAAAATCAGTCTCAGTGTCTCCAGTGCTGTCCTGTTTGTAGGGCAATAATCAGTGCACAGGTTTTTGACACTCTGTGGCTACAGGATATCTTTCAGCAGCCATGTGCATTAGTTGCCCGTTTTCTAATGTTATTTCTGGACTGTGTACAGGGACTGATGGTACCATGTGGTTCATAGCTATTTATTCTGGCTTCCGGGCAATTGAAATGCAGGGAACTATTTGGCTTCACGGCATTTGACAGAAGGGAACAGATTTACTAGACAAGGTTGAAAACAAGCATGTCATTGTGGACTGAGAATAAATAGACATAAATATAGTATCTTTTTTCTATGCATTTCCAATAGTAAAGAATAATATCAGATACCATTCATATTTAAGTGAAAAGTTATTTGATACATACCAAGTTAGATGCATCCATCCACCAACTTCAACAATTATTAGCTTCTAGCCAGTCTGATTTCAACTATGTCCCCACCCGCTCCCCCCAGCCTATGTTAAAGAAATCACAGACAAGTTATTTTACCTATAAATATTTTAGTATTCATCTCTAAAGGAGAGGGACTTTAAAATTCAACAATACCACACCAAATTGAAAAAATAGAAAACAATAATTTAATGTCATTAAATATACCGCTACTATTAAAACTTCCTGAACAGTCTCACAAGTACTTTGTTTTCTTTTTGAAGTATGTATATTTGAATCTGTTTCTAAATAAAATCCATACATTGTAGTTGACTGATAATGTGATTTAAATTTAAAGTTTCTAATTGTAATCAATTAAACAAAACTTAAAATTGATCATTTTAAGCATTTTAAACTATACAGTTCAGTAGTGTTCAGTACATTTGCTTGTGACATACCAGTCATCTCCAGAATTCTTCTCATCTTGCAAAAATGAAACTCCATATCCATTAAGAAACAACTCTCCATTCCTGTAGCCCCTGGAAACCACCATTCTACTCCCTGTCTGTATGAATTTGACTATTCCAAGTACCTCATATAATAAGTGTGACCATATACTATTTGTCTTGTGACTGGCTTATTGCACTTAGCATAATGTTTTCAAGGTTTATCCATGTGTAGCCTATGTCAAGATTTCTTCCCTCTTTAAGGCTGAATAATATTCCATTGTATGTGTATACCACATTTTGCTGATTCATCTATCTGTCAACAGACATTTGGAGAATTAACCTGTTTATGACATTGGGTTCTAATTACTGTATGGTTTATAGTTCATTTAGGCCAGTGAATCCGAATTACCTGGAAGGTTTGTTAAAACACAGACTACTCCCAAAGTTTCTGATTCAGCAGGTTTTTTGATGGGGCCCAATAATTTGCATTTCTAACAGTGCCCAGGTGCTGCTGCTGGTAGTGGTTCAGGCCTGTGCCTTAAGAACCATTGCCATATAGCTTTGAAAATTTAGAAAATGTTGGTTAGGTTTCCTCAAAAACAAATAGAAGAGGATGTAGTTCAGTGGTAGAGTGCTTGCCTAGCATGCATGAGGTCCTGGGTTCCATTCCTATCACATCAAATCAAACAAACAAAACAAAGCTATAGAACATATGACATTATTTCCATCCTATTAAGATTTATTTCGAATAGCATATGTAAACAAAAAAGCAAACAGAAATATAAAACTGACAGGTTTTTTTTTTTTAACTAGAGTAGATATAATTGTTTATATCCTTTGTCCCACAATCTTTGAAATCAGGAGGCAGGATTCGGCAAATCCATTTATGATATTTGAGGAAGAAAAACATTTAAAGGTCCTTTATCTCCCTCTAGCCTCTAATTCAAATTTTGCAAGCTGGACACTTGCCCAAAAGAGTAATTAAAGAGAGTCTTAAAATTTAACATTGACTTACTGAGTAGAAAGCTGAATGAAGGGCCATTTAAAAAATACATAAATATAGTGACTCAAATGTACATTTGGAGGATAATAAAGAACCCTGATGAAAAGTAAGGGGGAAAGATTGGAAAGAAGGCTTCTTTGTTTCATCTGTGCCATCTTAGTTTAAATCCAATTGCATATCCACCCTGACAGTATTAGGTACCCCTTCTTCTATTTAAATGTAGACTACAGGGTGAATCCTAAACCGTGGGGTTGGATGAGGAATGTGTAGAGACAGGAGATGTCACAGCATTTTTCCTTTCCAAGGGGGTAAAGCTTTGTTACTGCTTTTTCATAGGGGCATGACAAGAAATGGCAACCAAGAAAGTGACTCATTCCTACCTTGATTTCCAGTTTATATTGAGGAGAATGTGGGAGACCGGACCACCTCTCTTGACCCTTATGCTGTCTGACTTGGCAGCACTTCAAATGCTAGTCAATACCCATGTCCCCCAAACCTATCAACAACTGGATGAAGGTCATCTGTTCTCCATCATTTCTACTGTAAATCTAGGATGGTGGTTCTCAAAGTGTGAACTGAAGGTTCCTGAGATTACCTGAGATCCTCAAAGGAGTCCTTGAGGACTATTTCTTGATCATGCTAAGACATTTCCCCTATTCACTCTTATTCTGTCAAGAATACAGTGGAATTTTCCAGAGACTGTGACAGGTGTTATTGCAACTTGCTGAATACAGAAGCAGATATAAGAATCCAGTTCTCTTATACTGAGAGATTTCCTAAAATATAATGCCACACTCCTCATTAAGTTTTCTTGCTTTAGAAAGTAATCATAAAATCATGTTATTTCTGTTAACACGTTAATGACCTTATTGTTATTTCAAGTAAATTAACAAAGTATATTTTTAAATTTCCTTAAGTTTTCATTTCTAAAATAGTAAATATTAGTACATATAACCTATATTAAGCAAAAAGCCTCAATAAAATTTATGAATATAAAAGGATTCTGAAACCAAAATGTTTGAGAACTGCCACCTTAGGATTGTTTAAACCTCTCTGGGGCACATGCAATTTGCCTCGAAGTTATCCAGTCATCATCCAATGTCACAACAAGGTCCTATACTCAATTTCCATTGTCAGTCAATCCTCACTATTAGGAAGCAGTAGTGTCAGGATGGTTAAGAACTATGCACAAAGAGTACAGGCTCAAATTTCTTCTTGGCCAATTATTGGGTTTGACCAATTTACTTTGCCCCTCAAATGTCTCAGATTTCTCATCTATTAAAGGGGTGCATGGAAGTCAGTTTGTAAGAACTGAATGAGAAACCACATATTATATGTTATCTGAAATGGATGGACTTTTTAAAAGTTCTAGGTGATGACCTCATTATAATGATTAAAAAGAAAAAGTAATGTGAATCTCAGCTTGTTTAATATCCTTGAAAAAGAGAAATAAGAGACATCCTACAGGTCAGTGAATGTTTGGTTGAAAAAGTACAGTGGATGAGAGAGAATGGGCTACTGGTCAGTTCAATCTTGCCAGAAAAGGGTTTTGATTCCTCATAGTTTATTGTCAAACCTTGTTTCCCTAAGTCTGAGGAACCTCCACTTTTGTCGTAGTGACCTTGGGCTAGAAGAACCAAAATAAGTTGACTTTGAGGTGATGGACACACCTGGACAGAGCCTTGTAAGAGTGGGTGCTGGCAGATGATTGGCTCACAGCGGCCCCAGCAACATCTAGCTGGTTGGCTCCTCTGCGGTGATGTTCATTGGGCTGTTTCCCTGCCCTTCAGACTGCCAGCTGATGATTGGCTCACAGCGGCCCCAGCAACATCTAGCTGATTGGCTCCTCTGTGGTGATGCTCATTGGGCTGTTTCCCTGCCCTTTCAGACCACAGAGCTGCTCATTGAGGGACTTCTTTGGCTCCACCCACGCGACCCAGCCAATCGGCCTCAAGAGCAGGAGGATTGTGGGAGGTGGAGAGGCTGGTGTTGGGGTGAGAGGCT
The DNA here is from genome assembly GCF_045843805.1 of Urocitellus parryii. Lineage (NCBI taxonomy): Eukaryota > Metazoa > Chordata > Mammalia > Rodentia > Sciuridae > Urocitellus > Urocitellus parryii. The sequence goes on along the minus strand of NC_135532.1, from coordinate 39,199,917 downwards.
TGTGGGAAGCCAGTGGTGGCAGTTGGGCTCTGAGGGTTTTTTCCTGAGGAGCTGTTTTGTTTGGCGTGTGTAGTTCTAAAAATAAAGTTAGTTTCTTTTGACAAGTGGCTCCTGAATTGTGCCCAGCCAGACTGCGGCAAGTGGGCTTGCTGTGTGTCATATCTTGTTTGTACACATGATGCTTTGAAACCCACTCTGACCCCTTCTAACTCTGGCCTAATAACAGGCCAAGCAAACAAAAATGGGGCCCAGTGCCTCAACCGGCCACCACAGCCATCCTAAGGGGGGACATCCATGGATGTACACCTGCCACCTGAAGTGGGATATTAAAAAGAAGTTGGTTTCTTTTCTCAGCTTTGGGTTGTATCCAAATACCCACTTGCTAGATTTCTTTTATTTTCAAAATGTCTATAATGTTTATGTGCTTACTTTGATAGAACCTAGTGAGTGGAATATGGAGAACTGGAATCCTTTTATGTCAATTCCTATCTTGGTTCTGAAGCATTCTGTAGTATTTGTTTCTTCTTGGACAACAAACTGAACTTGCCACTTGCTTCTATCTATGTCTGTCTTTTGTGTTACCAGCCCTGCTTCTTCTAAGGACTTATGTTATTTTCCAATTTCTAGGAAATTGGAGGAATGTTAATAAAAGGTGGGGAATCTTACATACCCTACATGCAGAAAAAGTTCTATGTTAGCATTAAAAAAAAAAAAAGACTTGTTCTTAGATCTATTGTTCTAATACAGGTTTAGTTCCCAAACTGCCAACAGCCAAGCCCTGTGTTTTGCTCTAAGTAGTTTGACAATACCATATTCTAATTTTAACTATGGCCAAAGTCTTACATAGAATCAATCCTCTGTTGGACTGGGAGGAAAATCATTAGCTTCCTATGAACATAAGCACATCTCCTGAGGGAGTCCTATACATACCTTTAGGTAGGCTTTTGTAGGAGTCTGGTGATTTCATTCACCGGCATTCTATAACCTTAATCTCCTGGACCCATACAGAAGTTGACACAAACTTTACTGTGTGACTAAGCTCAAAAGTCATTCACTCAACCCTCTCCCAGGAGTGGCAGCAAGCCCCCAACTTAATCAGGCAATAAAATCAACTGGAGTGGAAGTCTGACATCAATTCCAGTTTCCTTTATCCAGGGGCCTCAAGTACTCAAGCCTGACATCCCTACCCCTCCACCTCCGCGAATTCTGACCCCATCCTTGAGTCAGTGCAGCCCAGCACCATTGCCCAGAGAAGGCCCAGCTCTGTGTCTATTGAATGGTCTTGGTCCTACCTGATGAGGTCCCTATCTCTGATTTCGCCCTTTGTTCTTAGACATTGTTTCTGTGTATAGATTCATATGTAGAACCTTTGTATCCTACACAGGCTGTCAAAGATTTGAGTGCACAGAAGGACTTCATTAACCAAAATGTGTCCTGCAAGACTGGCAACCAATCAGCCCAAGGATTGACCTGGTGTCACAAAGATTTTGTGAAGGGCTCCTCCTCCTGGTGAGACTTGTCATGCAGAAGACACTGGGCTTGGAGGTCCAGACAGGAGACTACAAAGGTGTAATCACATCAGACAGTGATGCAAATGACCAATAACTGGTCCCCTCCTGTCCATTCCTTCCCTCGTCTCAATTTTCTACACAGCAGTCAGGAAATCTGATGCCGGCTTCCTTGGTTTAAAGCCCTTTCCTGTGTCCCACACCGTGGCCTGCATGACCTTGCCAGACACTCCAGTCTCATCTCAGGTAGCCTTCTTCCTTGCTGTACTTCTGCCCCCCAAGCAGGAACCCCAAGGCCTTTCCACAGCCAGTTCCTTCCTTTGACACTTCAGCTGATTAATTCCCATATTTGCTTGAGTTCAACTCCAATTACTTCCTCAAGGAGTTACCCTTGAGTTTCCAGAGCAAAACACTCTGCCATGTCACCTTTTCTAGCTTTACATCCATTCCTTCCCAGTTCATAGTGACGACTTTGAGTAATTTTCATGTCTGCCTCCCCTGTCAGCTTGCATGCTTCAAGAAGGCGGGATCTATGGTTATATATAGGTTCCCCCTGGAAGGACTGGGATGTACCACAGTGGTAGAATGTCAGCATGCATGAGTCCCTGGGTTCCATCCCTGGTACCACATTAAAAAGGAAAAACAATGAGCTGGGATTGTGGCTCAATGGTAGAGCGCCTGACTGGCACGTGTGAGGCACTGGTTTCGATCCTCAGCACCACGTAAAAGTAAATAAATAAAATTAAGGTATTGTGTTCATGTATAACTAAAAGTATATGTATTAAAAAATAAAAAGGAAAAGGAAAACCAAACTCTCTGGGTCCTGAGTATTCACATGTAGAGGTTTGATAAATATTTATTAGATGGATAAAGCAACAAAACTAAATCTGGGAAAGTTACTATTGTAGGCTGTACCAGCTGGTGGCTACAGATGTAGTTCTATAACTTCATGCACTTTCAGCAGCTCTGTCACATTTGTGACAGCTAGACATTTCTTTTTCCTTTTATGTGACATGCAGATATTAGACAGCTACAGAAGTGGGTGGCTGACTTCTCCAGTTCCTTCACCTCAGTTTCTGTCTCCTTCCCTCTGATCCACCCCAAGTAAGACACACATTCAAGTACACACACACACACACACACACACACACACACACACACAGAACTTGTATACAACCTAACCTCACAATGACAGGTTTGGTACTCTGGCTTCTTAAATTTCACACACACACACAAATTTTTCTGTATTTATTTAGAAAGAGCTGTTGATTGTCCTCATTCTGTTTTTAAAAAACAATTACAGGCGTGCTGGCGCATGCCTGTAATCCCAGCGGCTCGGGAGGCTGAGGCAGGAAGATCAGGGGTTCAAAGCCAGCCTCAGCAACTTAGCAAGGACATAAGCAACTTAGTAAGAGCCTGTCTCTAAATAAAATATAAAAAGGGCTGAGGATGTGGCTCATAGGTTAAGCACCCCTGGGTTCGGCTGCCAGTATCTACATAAATAAATAAAAATAGAAAACAATATCAATCAGAAAAAAAAACTTTTTAAAAGATTTAGACATTTCCTGAAAGTCTGTCTTCCTAGAAATCTTAATGGAAACTTCACATTGAGCTTTACCTAGCATGTTCGAGGCCCTAGGTTCAATTTCCAGAACTGCAAAACAAAACTCAAGCTTTCACATCCCTCGGAATAATTTTCCAACAGCATGCATGTTTTTCACCCACACTTCAATCTTCTTGAACTTCACATAATGTCTAGCGTTTTTTTTTCCCCCTAAAAAGATCCTAAGCTGCTTGAGGAGAGGGTATGAATCTTTGGCTTTCTGTTCCCCAAACACCTGTGCACAAAAAGGGCCTATCAAAATTTTCCTGATTGTTTTCAGAAAGAGAAAATCATTTGAAAAGGAAAAGAAAATGAGCTAGCACTTAGAAGAAGTTGTTCCACAAATTGTGCATTCTATAATTGCATATCTTATGGCAAATAAAAATGATGACTATAAACAAGAAGATATCCTGTCCTCTACCCCCTTGAAATAAAAGCCATGTTAACTATGAAAAGTTATCTTTCATACCAGAAAGTTGTTAGATTTGGAAATTATCTTTTTTTTAATATTTACTTTTTTATTTTTAGGTGTCACAATATCTTTATTTTACATTTATGTGGTACAGAGGATCAAACCCAGTGCCCCATGCATGCTAGGTGAGCACTCTACCACTGAGCCACAACCCCAGCGCCCGGAAATTATCTTTTTAATGGAAAATTCTTTCCACAAACTGCTCTAGATTAAATAGTCCTTATGGTGTTAAAATTCTATGATGGCCAACTTTGGCTCATATGCAAGCAATACCTTTTCTCTTATCTCATTAGTTCCCATAAACCCCATAAGGAGGACTCAGAGCACAAACAATCATGTAGAAGTCATTGTAATATGAATCAGTGAAAAGTTTTTTGATTTCAGACTAAAAATTCTCTGAGCTGAGGGGAAAGAAAAATCCAAATGGCAAAGAGATTGAGAACTTACCCTGATGAGTCACTGAGAGAAGCACTGAGCTTGCCCTGTCGGGAAGAAGAACATGACACACACAACTACTTGTTTGTGGAACTGAGAGGAGAGGCTATCTAGAATTTTCTCAGGTTGAGACCCAAAGAGATTCCAGATCTCACAGGAGAAGGGCTGTGTGGTAGATAGGATAGTGGAACAGCATCCAGAGTCCCATGTATCAAAGTGTGACCTGGAAGCACATGGATGATTCTGTGGCCTGAAATTGCCACATGGGATCTTAGGTAGCACCTCAGTTTCTCTGATTCAGCAGAATAGTGTAATGAATTCTTGTGCACTTCTGCCCCACCCTGGGCAGTATGGAAGTTAAAGAATACTTGTCAAACTGCAGGGGACTCTAATGGGATCATGGGGACCATGCAGCAATCACCTGCATGTCAGTAAACAAGGACTAAATGGATGATAGATGGCCTAAATGACAGCTGGACTGGTAACAGATCCTTGAGGACCAGGTGCCCCATCTTCCAATGCTTTGAAACTCCACAATTCAGATCTATCCCTCTGGTATGTGTTGACTAAATGTAAGTTATTACCACGTTGAGGTTAAAGACTTGAAATCGTTTTTTAAAATCAAGGAAAAATAAAATTACTGTTCCTTACATAGCTGAGTTTGTGGGGTGAAATTTGGAACCATTACACAAACCTCTTTTAGAACACTAATGTCAATGTCCCATATTTATATATGTGAAGCATATTTTGTGGACAAAGTACTCCTTTTATCAACACATACCCTAATTGTTGAAAAACAAAGCTGAGTGGGTCATGGGTACCGAGTGACCTAGCAGGAGAATAGTGGATATTTCAGGGGAAAGAAGAGGGGTGTTTGAAAAAAGTCCTCTTTCTAACTTAAAGAGAAAAGACAGTTAAGAGAAAAAAATTAAGGAAAAGAGCCAAATGAATGTCCAGTGTTGCTTTCGTTTTCATTATGATTCTTATACAGAATTCATGGGATTTCCTGTGAAATTTTCTAGCACATTCTTTAAGCCACTGGAATTGTTTTGTATTTATTATTTTATTGGATGTTAGAAATAAAAATAAACTGTAAGAAGCTGAAAAGGCATGTAACTTCATGAATATTAAGAAGCAATGGAGGCACCCATTCTAAGTTAAAATTGGCTTGCCTTATACGGGTTGCAAAGACAACACACACAAAGATCACCAATGGTGGTGAGATTATTGATGGCATCTCTCATCTCTTATTTATGTGTACCAATGAGTTGTTTAAAAATAAATTTAAAGGAACATTGACTAGTGTTGACCTCTTAGCCAGGGAGGACAGGTGCGAAGCCATAGGTGCCAAAAATTTCTACACACAGGTTTACAAAAAAACAAGCCTAAAACCAAGACTCTTCAGCAAAGTTGAAATTTGCTCTTGGGAGGAGATCCCCATTTTGTGACGTTGGGACACACGCCTTCTCCTGCTGGATAATTTCCTTTAAGGGAAGAGTATTTTTTCTTCAGTATTACTTTTCTTCAGTTTTGACTTGTTAAACTTCTGCACTTTGGACAAAGCTGGTTCATCATTCATCTTGACTGAAAGAAAGACTGAAGGCTTGAGTCTAGCGTATGGCCATCTATTCACTGCTGTCCTATTCACTCTGGATCAGGCCTGAAGCTGGAATTTTATCTGAGGTGTGGAAAAGACAGCACTATGTTTAAAATCAGGTTAAATTTCTGGCTATGTCGGTTAATAGATGTGTGACCTTGAGAAATCTCTTAACTTCTTTGAATCTCAATTTCTTCAATTATAAAAGGGATCTATCTATATACACATCCCATTGAATTCTTGATAGAATTGAACTGTATCCTGAAAGAGCTTTGTAAGTGGTAAAAAATTTAAAAATTAAGCAAACAAACAGAAAAACCCTGCACCATGTAGTGGAGGAGACAATGCAATAAGAGATCATTTAAATGTACAGGACATCTGGGGTTGTAAAAACTGACTGCTCAATACAAGGACTTTAGACATGATGAGGAAAAGTGCCTTAAAAATGTGCCTCTTCTGGAAATGTCTTTCAGAAAACAGGAAGGGCCGGGAAGGAATTATCTGGACATGGGAGGAAAACCCAGATAACTTGGGTTGAAGTCTAGTACCTACAACACTGAACTCTGCACCACCTATTTTTTGCTCCCTTGCCTTGGAGATCTACTTAGAATTAGTACAGGTTACATTGTCCTGCACTTATAGCTTCAGAATAGGACAGTCAGCAAATGCCTTCAATATAAGAAATTAACACTAATTGGGCTTTAGAAATAATATTCTTTCAACTTCTAGAAATCCTTCTTAGATATAACCCTTACTGTGAAAAGCCTCTGCTATTGGTTCAACTAGCATTTCTTGCTTTGTAACATCTCTGGAAGTTCGAAATTCCTGTGAGAAAAATCTTTTGTCACTATCCTTTGAAAACCGAGAATTAGGAAGCAAGCTTCACCTCAGGTGAAGCTTCAGGTGACATGCACTAAGGTTAGAAACAACAGCAGTCTTCTAAATTTAGTACGGTGTCTTCTAGTTGTTAAGCGACATGAAGAGAATTCCCTCCCTCGGAGTTCTTGTGAAGTAGTGTTTGGTAGGAACATTTTGCTATGTTACTGGGGGTAGGGATGGTATCTCAAAATCGCATGATCATGGTGCACATGATGGCCACTAAACTGTCTTCTCAGGAGGGTAGTACACCTTATTAACTAGAGCATTTGAAGTTTCATGGAAATTTTGATTGGTTTAGAATTGTGGGTTTGGGAGTCAATGCCAAGCAGAGGTCAACATTTTGTGCAATAGAGAGGAAATATATTTGAATGGGGAAAAAAAAAACATCTTATGAAGGACTCTAGTGTCATCAAAACTGGGGCATTATTGGGGAAAGAATATTAAAAAGAGACTCTTGGGAGTGGGGAAACAAGTGTGGATTTGGATTTGGTTTGGGAGCTTATTGTTTTCTCTCTTTCTTTTTTGTGGTACTTGGGATTGAACCTGAAATGCTTGACCATGACACCTTTTAAAATTTGAGACATGGTCTCACTAAGTTATTGAGGCTGGCCTTGAACTTGTGATCCTTTTGCCTCAGCCTCCTGAGTATCGAGGATTATAAGCATGTACCACTGCACGTAGCTCCCAAGTGTAGATTTTGAAGAATAGATATATTAAGGGGGATTCTCACAAATATTTTATTTTGAGAAATTTCAAACCTTTGGAAAAATTGCAAGTATAGTATCATAAATACTCATATGTCCTTATACGTGTATATACATATATAATGAGAGTATACACCTGTACAAATATGTACATATATTCATTTTCTGTATGGCTAGATAGAAAGATCAATAGCTATAGGGAGAAATGTGCACAGGTATATAGTTTTTGAATCATCTTTATAGACATCATGACACAACACTACTAAATACTTCAGCATGTATTTCCTAAGAGCAAGGCCATTCTCCTATGACTACAATATAGTTATTCCACTGAGGAACTTAAATTTGATACAACACAATATCTAATGCATATCCAGATTTTCCTATTGCCCCAGTAATACTCTTATACATCTCCACCTTAAAAGAGATTAAAACATAGTTTCCTCATTCAACATAAACAGCATTTCCATTTTTTTCTACAAATTAATCAAAACCAACTACATTTCCCATTAATACTTTTATGCTGGTAATTTATTTGGGGGAACTTACACATGTTGCACATCCGGATTAGTAGAGGGTAAAATAGAAAAAACAGAATTTAGCAGCAGGGAACCTGAGTGACATTGATTACATTTGAAACAATGAACTTATTCTGTTCCCTGGGATGCTGATCTTTTTCTCTAATATCATATTTTAATCCTGCCCTCTCTCAGTCTTCTCAGTATGTGATAAGTTTCTTATGGTGCTTGTCTCCCAGATATTACTATTAAATAATATAAACAACTTGCTCTCAGTGGTCTTTTTTTTTTAAGTACTTTAGTTTTAGAGCAGTTTTAAATTCGCAGAAAAGTTGAGAAAAAAGTACAGTTCCATGTATCTTCCCACCTCCTGCTTCATATACTTTCCCTTGTTATTAACATCTTATGTTAGCATGGTAATGAACCAATACTGATTCATTATTATTACCTTTAAAAGTCCATACTGTATTCAGATTTCCTTAGTTTTACCTAATGTCCTTTTTCTGTTCAAAGATCCCATCTAGGATATCAAATTACATTTAATTATTCTTTCTCCTTAGACTCTTTAAGCTGTGATAGTTTCTCAGACTTGGTTTTTGTGCCCTTTATAGTTTGAAGCTCAGAGGTCATTGATAATTCAATTTGTTCACATTGTTTAGCAGAGCACCCCAACAAATATTATTTTGATATAAGTAATACTTCTATGAAAACCAACCCTGTTTTTCTAAGTAATATGGTGGTAAGGTTGATAAAGGCATCTTTGAAACTTCTTTGAACAGATTTGGTTGTGTTTAGGTCACACTGTGTTTATTTATTCATTATAGATGGGATAGGAAGTCATAGCATTTATTGGTGGGATGATTTTCTTTGGGTGGATTGAATCAAGGCAAAAAGACTGAGAGGGTGGAACCAGTCAGAATGTGCTTTTTCCTTTGGAACCTGATGCTCTTACAGATCTCACATGACAGCAGGAGTCTACATTTTTCTCTTTATCTTTGGATTAAGATAAAGCATCTTGGGGTAATTTGGTTCATGATAGACTACTATCCTTTTACAAACAGATAGTTCTTTGTACTTCATTTTTTTCTTTCTTTTTAAAATTGAGATGCAATTTACCTATAGTGATAAAGATACCTTTTGAGTGTATAGATACAACGTTTTGACAAATGGATATACCTCTATGACCAACACCCTAAGACACAGAATATGTCAATAATTGTAGAAAGTGATCTCATACCCTTTCCAAATCAATGCCTGCCATAATCTCTGGAGCATCCATTGGTCCAATTTCTTTCACCACAGATTAGGTTTGCCTATCCTAAAATTTCATATAAATGGATTCGTACTGTTAATACTTCTTTGTGTCTGGTTTTCTTAACATGTTTTTGATATCCATTCACGTTTTGCGAGTATCAAAAGTTCATCTCACATTACTGCTGAGCAGCATTCTTTGTACTGTAATAATACACCACAATTTTTCATGAATTCTTGTATTGATGGAATTAGTTTTTGTCTGATTTTTAGTTATTATAAAATTGTTGTGAATGTTTTTGTATGGGTCTTTTTGGGAGACCTGCTTTCCATTTCTCTTGGGTATGGAATTGCTGAGTCATATGGTCGGTGTAAGTTTAATGTTATAAGAAAATGTCAAACCATTTTCAGGGTGATTGTGCCATTTTATTAGGTATCTCTTGTTGCATAAAAAAACTTGCCACAAACTTGATAGCTTAAGCAACACACATTATCTTAGGTTTTATAGGGCTGGGCACAGCTTTGTGGATATTTGTAAGGCTGCAATCAAAGTGTTGGTCAATACCGAGTTCTCAAATTGCATCTCAGTTGATAAAGGATCCATTTCCAAACTTGTGTGGTTGTTGACAGAATTTGCAATTTGCAACCAGAAGCTTTCTAAGTCATCTGATAAATGGGTTGGAGTTGCATTGCCAAAAACAGTAAATATTGCCCTTAGAACCCAAAGAGGCCCATAATGATAAGTTTTTTTCTTAGTGGCATTATGTGACAGGTGCAATTGTCCTTTATGTCAAAGATGGTGTTCCCAGAATATGCAGTGCTGAATCCTAAAAGTTTCATCAATGTCCTTAATTACCTCCAATGGTATCTCCCATTTTGTGGTATGTGTGTGTTTTGCTAGGCCATTTAGACCATGCTGCTCAATGCATACTCTACAAACAGATGTCTACACTGTCTACAAGGGGTCTACAGCCCACGGACAGTGAACACTTGTTTGTTCACATGGCAAGGTAAATTCAGAAACTGAAAATTTTGTGTTTAGAAATTTTTAGTAGTTTGATACTGCTGTGTTTTCTAAGCATTTTATCAGAAGACTCAGTGAGAAGGATATAAGTCATTTTGTTGGTTGTCAAACTTGGGGTGATTTGCATGTGCAGTAGGGTATATGCTAGTCAAGTTCAGTAATTTCCATAATATTGTTCTATGACAGATGAGAAAGAAAGAGAGTGTGGGGTGGGGAAGGCAAAGTGTGGTATGGTGGGAGGGAGAGAGTAAGGAAAAAAAAACAAAGGAGAAAAAGAAAGAACAGATCTGTCACCACAAGTGTTTGAGAAGCATTGATCTTGAGAACTTGCCCCTTTGTGCTCACTAGAACATAGGGCAGAAGAATTAAAATAGCCCTGGGGCTACATAGTGACCATGTGCTCCTACCCTTCATGCATATAAATCCTTCCTAATGATGGTAATGAGGAAAACCACTTATATCCAATCAATAACTACCTACAAAATGCCAAAGTCTATGTTAGTCTGCTCCAAGATGATACTACATGCTGCAGGGCATATAACTACATGCTGCATATCTATAGGGAGTTATTACATGCTGCATGGCAGCTTCTGTTGGAACTACCATTGAGTTAAGTATATAGCTGTACACTGCCATCTGCCATGTCTCATTTTTGCAGGTGATAGACAGGAGAATCAAATGGGAATGTAATGAAAACTATAACCCACACAATCCTTTAAGTCTTTGATGGTCTTTGCAATTCTTCTAAGATGCTATCTTGCTTCTGATTTCCTATCCTCGATGGAGATGATAGTGGTGGTTTCAGAGACCTCTACCTGGCCCTCTTACATAATGGCTATTACTCCACAGATCAGGGAACCACTGTGACAGTTTTGTCAGCAAAGATTATCTATTCTAATTATATATCCAGTAACTTAACTATAGAACACATTCATGAACCCATTGGATTCATTGTGTTAGAGTGAAGCAAAAACTCCATTGGTCCCCATTCTAACTGGAGAATCATAATGGTAACAGTGTCTGCTCAGACCCTGAGTCTAACCATTCTCATTTTCCAGTGCTTGATTAACTTGGCAAATGGCCACAAATGCTTTTTAGGAACCACCTGCCAAAAGCTGTCATTGTGTGATTTGCAGGCAATAGAAAACTTGTAACAAGCTGGAGGTATACCTTCTGTCAGCCAGAGGGTTCAGGTCACCAGTGGATTGGAGCTTCTCGTAGCTTATGGGAGCCAATTGTGTAGATCTCTTCTGAACTCTCTGTTTAGTGACATTGTGTTGGTAGCTTGAAATTGACCAAAGTAGGAATGTTACATCATAGAAACTGGTCAGTACTAAAATGTCCTTTCCCACACGATTTCCCCCTGAAACTGGTTATTTTTTTCCCCCAGTAAATTACAAGGGGAGATTGGGGGATTCCCTATTCTAAATCTTGTCCATCCAAAGTCTTAGAGTAATACTCATTTCCTCTCCAGGACAAGATGTGGACCAAAGTGACCCTTCAAATCTATGCCTTTAAAACTCGTTTTCTCTTAAAATCAGACCCTAGGCCTGCTTTAGTATAGCTTGCTTTAGATTATGGGAAATCACAGTCTTATTAAAAATTGCCAGGAGAGATAATCTGGCTATCATGGTATGCCTTAGAGTGACAGGTGACTGTCCTGAGACATCAGGATCTTTTGTAAGGTATACAATTCCATCAACAGAATCCAGCCCACCCCACAATTCTTATAATCATTGTTCCCATACTGTTCAAACATCATAGTCACCACCTATCCCACTCTCTACTTCTACTGCATCCCAAGTAGCCATATGTGGGAAGCCTTACCAACTATGATACTGCTGTGTGGCCCTGATTACTAACTACTTACCGTATCCTGGATTTTTATTGCCATAAGATCAGTAAGTAACCCCACCCCAGTTTTCCAACCTGATGTCTGTAGAATACTCCTGGTGCCAAGTCTCTTACCTTGGGTCTTTAATATTACCACTTATTCTAGAAAATACAGCTTGAGTGCAGTTTGGGAGAAACAGGATGAAGATAAAGTGGATAGGCAGGGAGGAGGAGAAACTAATGCAATCATGCACCATATAATTATGTTCTGGTCAATGATGAAGTGCATATGCAATGGAGGTTATATAAATTATATTACCTAGTGACTTTAAAGCTGTCTTAGTTTGTCTAGGTACACTGCATGATGTTTATACAACGACAAAATTGCCTAATGTTACATTTTCAGAACTGTGTCCCTGTTGTTAAGCAATACATCACTATATAATACTATATTAATAACCTAGCTAATGCTTGATGTCAAGCCCAACTGACTGCTCAGTACCATGGAGTATATTTTGAGAGATCATTTGAACTACTGTTTCAGAATATTCTGTCTTGGTGGAGGGAGGCACAGGAATTTATCTGCTGCAATCATCTCTGTTGATTAAGGGTTTATCCCGTGGGCATTAACACCTCTGCATTTCCAGGCTGCTCATCACTCAGGCCCAAGGATTAGGCATTGTCTCATTCCTGCTGGGCCAGAAGGTGAGCTGTGCTTGGCTAGGAAATGAGGGTGGGGAACCATCTAGATGCTTTCCTGTCAAGTCTCTTGCTGTACTGGGGCTGGGCAGAGCACATGCAGAGTTGATTGCTGTGGAGGCAGCTGGGTAAAGCAAATGTTCAGTGGGCCTGGATTCAGGGGAAGGAGTTGGGTTTAAAGGTGACTTACACATTGCTTGGGTCTGACACACTACCTTTTCTGATCTTAATTTTCAGCATTTCGTTTCATTCCGTGTACATTCTTCCAATGAATTCTCCTTTTTTGCTAAGGTTAGCAGTAACCTATCTCTTTTTCATGAGTCTAATGAATTTTAGGCAATACAGTACACCCTCCTTAATGTTCTAAACACTACTGTGTACATGTTCGATACTCAGTAAATGCTTGACAAACTGAAGAACTTTTTTGGGGGACTGTGCCACTTATTTATTGTTGTATAATAGCCCATCTCATAAATTAATGAGTAAAAGCAATAGTGATTAATTGGCTAAGTGGTTCTTCTGCTGACCTCACTTGATGGATGGGGGGAGTCTGAACTCAGCTGGGATGCTAGATCTTTCTCCATGTAGTCTGTCATGCTCATAGGGACTCACTGATGCTTCCCACATGGTTTGGATCCAGAACACCACAAGCTCTTATGGAGGTACTATATACTTTAAGCTTGCTGAGATCCTATTGGCCAATAAGTCACAAGGCCAAGCCCAGCATCAATGTGGAAAGAGACTATATACAGGCATGCATATCGATCGACGTGATTCACCGGAGGCCATCAGTGTATCAGTCAACTGTGGGGAATGTCTTTGTCAAAGTGTCCAATTGATGGGTGTTTATATTACTACTTATAGCAGAGACTTCTGGTTGCCCCCTACTAGGTCTCGCTTGTATCCACATTAATAGAATTCCTGATTTTTAGCCACACACATGGCCTCTCAATATTTTATTTACTTGTATCCTCACAACTGGATGTGGCTTTGCATCCAAGTTTTGATCAATGGGCTATAAGTGAAAATGTATTGTGGCAGTTTCCAGGAACTCCTCTTCAATGAAAAATGACATGTGCTCTGGCTTTTTCTTCACCTTTTCCCTCATCCTGCTGTCTAGAAAGTGCATGTGACTTTTGACTGCAATCTTGAACCTTAAGCACTGCCCAGGGATGGTGGAGTTGTGAGTTGTAGATGTCTGTGTCCTGAGGACTTCGTTGAGCAATACCTTTACTCAGCTCTGGAATTCCCATCTCTAAACTTTCACCTGGGATAAAAATAACCTTCTGTTTTGTTTAGTCTGTTGTTATTTTGGGTTCTGCTATTGATAGCTAACCTTTCTAGTTAACTGGCCCAATTATTAAAATATAGTCTCTGTATTCATTAGACATATACTGTGCTTGGAGTATGTGATTCCCTACCTTTTACTCACCTTACCCAAAACAGATCAGAGCAGCAAGCTGCTAGATTATTACAACTCAAGCCAATGAATTACAGACACTGCACCAGAAGAAACCCTTCTATTTCCAGGTGCATGGTTTTCTCCCCAAGAGGAGAAACCTGCTGCTCTAGTTTGAATGTGTCCCCCCAATTTTTTTTTGGAAACTTAATCCCAAATGCAATAGTGTTGAGTGTGGGACTTTGAAGAGGTGATTTGATTTTCATACCTCTTATTCATCAGGAAAGAAGGGCAATGTATCAGGTAGAAATTGTACAGATTTAAATCATCGAATTAAGAGAAACCTGTATAGATCATCAAGTCATTAAGAAAACAAGATAAAAGGGAGGAAACTATAAAATGTTTGTATTCCTGTAAACCAAAAGAGACAAATTCAAAACATTGGTGCTATCTGGCAAAGTGGGAAAATCTCTTAATAAGACCCAGCTGCAACTCCTACTTTTTGTTTCTTTGGTTAGGGGACACCTCATGTTAACAATACTATTGAGGAAAACCACATGAAAATGAAATTATTAGGTTATCTCCCATTCATTGTGGAGATAGGGGGCAGTGGGGAGAATGAGGGAAGGCTTTCGCATTAGATGATGGTTGGGATTTGAAGGGTTGTAAATAACAGGAGGTACCTCAGTCACAGCAAGTTCTTAGGTGATGCCTATCTGTGTAACTCCTGATGGCTTGCTTATAGAAAATGTCAACACTATGTTAGCTGCTGTCTTTTGTCTGTTTTATGTTGCTATGATAGAACTATAAACCACATAGTGTATAAAGAACAGAGATTTATTTGAGTTCTGGAGGGCAGGAAGTCCAATTTTGAGGAGTCCATACTTGACAAAGGCTTTCTTGCTGTCATAATATGGCAGAGGGCAATGCATGGTGACAGAGAGCAAGAGGTGGCCAAATTAGCTTTTATAACAAACCCACTCCTATGATAACAATATTAATACATTCATGAGGGCAGAGACTATGACTTCACCACCTCATCAAGGTCTTACCTCTCAAAATGGTTGCTTTGGGGATTAAGCTTCCAACAAATGAACTTTGGGGGACACATTCAAACCAGATCAGCTGTTTTTCCTCACTGGGAGAAACCCATGCACTTGAAAATGGAAGAGTTGCTATTACTCGGTTCATTGGTTTGAGTTGTAATTATCTATCAGCTCGCTGCTTTGGGTACCTGGTTCTTGCCATTGCCAGGGAGAGTTAAACCTGCAGTGAGGGCATAGGATTATGACAGCAATACAAACACTAGAAGAAATGCTTTCATTCTTTTCTTTCTTCAAAATCCTGCCTGTCATCTTAAATCTTTGTTCCTGAGATATGACCTAGAGTTTATGTGATAACTAGACTTGTTTAAATACTTAATTTTTCTCTCCTTTTTGAGCAGAACCTAACCTCTTTATCAGAGAGCTCAGAATACTGCCAATATTCTTTGTGTTCCCCCCAAATTCATAATGTTGAAGTGCTAACTCCCAGTACCTTAGAATGTGACTATATTTGGAGACAAGATATTTACAGAGGTAAGTTAAAATGAGGTTGTTAGGGTCATTCACCTAACTGGTATTTGTTAAGTGTCCATTACATGGCAGAGACAGGTTAGGCATGGGTACATACTAGTTAGCTAACACAGACCTTCCCTTATCAACTGGCTGGCTTTGTGGACATTACGAGCTAAGAAGTAGCAAAGTGTCCCATATTAGAAGGACCTTGGTGTTTATTTAATACTCTCATGTTACCATCTTTAAATTCTTAGTTTTGAACCAGGGGCACTGTATTTTCATTTTGTTCTGGGTCCTACATATTATGTAACTGGTCCTGCTACTGGAAATTGCAATTTAGAAGGACAGTCAACTACAGTCTCTCTACTGAGGAGTGTGAATTGGTATGGAGAGAAGGTCGGTGTAGTAGGAGAAGTAGCATAAGAGATTAAGAATAACATTGACAAGCAGAGGAAGGAGAGCTGCCTGCTGATTGGGGATGACAAGATACATTTTTTTCTCCCTTTTTTTCCTGTAATATTATCATTAACCCTGAGTAATTCAGATTAACTGAGCATGTTTCTGTTTTTTTGAAACCTGAAAGAATTCAAGAAGAACACATATGGGAAGTGATTTAAATCATGGGATCGAAATTGAGCAAGAAGAGAACTGAAGACCTTCAAAGGTCAGTTGTTTCCAACATTATCTGTGAAGGGACTTTTCATTCTTTAAAATTTCCTATTTGTCATGAAGTGATACTTTTGGAAAATAAAACAAAAACAAAGTGCTAGAAGAATAAAATGAAAACAAACAATAAGGGCAAACCAAATACAAGCTCACATTTTCACATTAAATAGAAAAATTACATTTCAATAAATATAACAAGACAAATACATGGTATGAAAGAAAAGAATTACAAAAACGCAATTGCTCATTGAAAGTGTCTCTAAAAGTAATTAATATGGAGAACTGCTATTATACTCTTAATTTTTGGCATTTCACAGTCATAATAATTAATATAAAGTTGTGGAATTAAGTAGAAATTCCTCATACTAAACAGTACACAGTATCAATTTTTAAAACTTTGATGTGATAAGTGAGTATGTTCCTTCCTTGTGAAATTTCCTAATGTAGGTTGATTGGATTGATGATACACTACTTGAAGGAGATAATGCATAGCCAAACTATTTTTGTGTTTTATTTTAATAACATGAATACTAGAGAAACCAGTCTCTCAAAGGAATGGAGAGAATGGAAGAAAGCAATTTTAGTAAGCTCAGGATATTTGCTTTAAACTTTTATCCATGATGAAGGAAACAAAGCTTTATTTTCTAAATTCTTCAGTAGCTAGTTTCAAAAATTGTCATATACTTGGTGAGGATGTGGGGGGAAAAGGTACACTCATATACTGCTGTTGAGACTGCAAATTGGTGCAACCACTCTGGAAAGCAGTATGTAGATTCCTTAGAAAACTTGGATTGAAACCACCATTTGACCCAGCTATCCCACTCCCAAAGGATTTAAAATCAGCATACTACAGTGATGCAGCCACATCAATGTTTATAGCAGCTTAATTCACAACAGCCAAACTATAGAACCAACCTAGATGCCCCTTAACAGATGAATGGATAAAGAAAATGTGGTACATATACACAATGGAATATTACTCAGCCTTCAAAAATGAATGAAATTGATCAAATTATACTGTTTTATTGTTTTTTTAATTTAATATCAAATTTTAATAGTCATTCATAATTTTCTTTTTTTTATTGGTTGTTCAAAACATTACAAAGCTCTTGACATATCATGTTTCATACATTAGATTCTGGTTATGAACTCCCATTTTTACCCCAAATACAGATTGCAGAATCACATCTGTTACACATCCACATTTTTACATAATGCCCTATTAGTAACTGTTGTATTCTGCTACCTTTCCATACTGTTTTATTGTGTGCATGTATGAATATATTATAACAAATCCCATATATATAATGTGCTTATAAAAAGGGAAAATTTGACCTATAAAATTATAGTTATAATTAAATAATCTTTCAATAGAAGAAATGGATTTTGGATTCATGATTTTTTGGGTATGTGTTTGAGTGAACTTATTTTGGTGGAGAATAAATATTCAAAATAGTTTATCAAATTCATAATTACCTTTATTTTTGTACACATATAACTGTCATTTAAGTTTGATGGCTTTATTACTTTATTAGTATATGATTTTAGAACTTTGCTATGAGTTATGGCTATGAACTCAATAAGTGAGAGATTATGTTTCTAAGTAAAACTAGTAAAAACCCTTAGTTCTTTAATTCTTTAGAATCATTTATATGATCACTTAGTTTACTATAACTGTTACTAAAACATTAAAGATGTTTATTTTATTTATTTCATCTCTTACAATATAGGACTTAAAATAAATGACACAAATTTTACTCCCTTAATGTGACTGAGTCGCCAAAAAAGACTCAAGTAAATCCAGGCATCAAGTAAAATTAAAATTACTGTAAAATAATAAAAAAACAAATATTTACATTTTCAGAGATTTTTACTTAGTTTTGAGTTGCAGGGAAAAAAATAACCTTAAAATATGGTCATACGAGCATGACAAAGACACAGGCATGCCCCCTGCAACTCACCACACAAGTTGGAGAAGAGTTCCATATTCTGTTCAATGAGAAGTGTCCAATGATCATGTTCTTAGATACTACTGACATGTCAAACTGCTATGAATGCTAAACATTTTTAATTTCAGTATTTAACTCCTTGTGACTAAACACAAGCAGTTTTGCAGACTCATACTGGTGTAAGGATCACTCTTTGCAAAGCATTGTTCAAAGGAACACCTACATTGAAGAGACAGGCAGAAAAAGAATTAGTGAGGGAGTTTGCAAAGTAAAAGAAGGGAGGGAGAGACCATGGATTTGTGGAAGACTAGGAAATTTTTGAGAAAGGGGAATCAGTTAACTGTGTTAATTGCAAGAAAGGTCAAGGAGGTAAAGGACCAAAAATAAGTCATTAAATTGACAATCAGGACGTTGGTGACCTTTGGAAGAATGATTTCAACGGAGTGCTGGTGATGGTAGTGGAAGAAATCCAGGCACTAATAAGCTGAGGAATTGGGGAAGTAGTGTGAATCAATGGAAACCATACTCTTAATAAGCAAGATGGTAAAAAAAAAAAAAAAAAAAGAAAAAAAGAAAATAGTGTGGAAGCTTGGTGGCGCAAGCACATGGAGGGAAGACTTATTACATACTGGAAACATATGTATACATATATAGTGAAGATATATATCTCATATAGATATATATGTCTAATATCACTGCAGGGGTCTCCAGCTGAAGAGAATTCCTTTTCAGATACACAGAAAGTCCTAAGAAAGGTTGCTTTTTTCCTCCTCTCCTTACAGTAATCTTCTTAAAATTATTACACAGGTAGGGGGACATGTGGTGCAACTTTAAGAATCTGCAGAATTTCTGAATACTTCTCTGGTAGTACCACAGAACACTGTGGTAGAGAATGGAAGGACTTTGACTCAGTTGCTCCTGAGTTGTGTGGAAGGAAAATATATTTAATTTAATTAATTTATTTAAATGTCTTGAGTTGCTGATGGACCTTTATTTTATTCATTTATATGTGGTGCTGACAATTGAACCCAGTGCCTCACATATGCTAGGCAAGTGCTCTACCACTGAGCCACAGCCCCAGTCCTGGAAAATAGATTTTAAATGCATTATGGAACATTGTTGAATTAAGCCATGGTAAATATACATATATTTTTGTAAATTGAGAAATCTTGTCTTTGATTTATCATAATTGTGGTAAATCTGATATTGATAAAATAGGTTTAAATAAAGCCAGTCATATCTACATTTGAAGAGAGCTTACTTTGGTTCCCAGAACTTTCCTTAGCTCTTCTGCTCTCCCTACTGTTAGCAAGCAAGCATTTACTGTGTGTCCAATACTGTGCTAGGTACTAGGCCACAATGACACCTATGATTTAGTCTTTATCCTAAAGGGGCTCACAGGAGAAATATCAGTCATGTTTTCTGGTACAGACAGCTGAAAACTTTAGCTCAGTTAAGGTTGGCTCTAGGGTTGGCCAAATCAGAAACTCTGTTATTTGCTGAGGACCCAGTTCTTTTTATACTCGTCCTGCACCAATCTTAGCATTTCTGCCTTCTCCCTAGTTTGGCCTACTTCAGGTTACAACAGTTGCAGCAACTGGTAAGTCATATTCTGAAGATTACAGTTAAGGGGTAGAATTGTGTTATTCATGTATCCCATTTTATTGGGCCACCAGAAGATTATGCTCCATCTTCCAAAGATCAAATCTGCATCTGGAGCTCTTGCCTAAATCTGGAGCAAGGTGGATGGAACTACCACTTTAATCACATTTATTCTCCGTGGCAGGACCTAGACCTGGCTCCCAATTCCTGGAAAATATCTGGACCCCAAATAGAGGGTTTCTGAAGTTAGAAAGGACTGCAGGACTGGCCAGTACCTGCCAAACCTTTACACATCCTGGCATATGTCAGCATATGGAGAAAAAGATTGTCTATTGTACAACTTGCTGGCATAAACGTATTTGAAGTTTCCTGCTGCCTCTGTCCTTGCTCATTTAGTTTTTAAAAATTAGTATTGTAAAAACAGGATAAGGAAATTTACATCAGAACACAACTGTGTTTGACTCACAGCATCTGAGTAAAACACCAATGGTATTTGCACACACATGGCAGAGTGCCAAAGAGAAAATCATGTACTCAAATGAGACGTCTATTAATATGAATACCAAGTGACAGAACAAACAGCTTCAAAGTCAATGTTTGATGGTGGTAGTTCCAGTAAGCTCTTTTCTGATGTCTTTGTGCTTTTGCAATATAATGTAATGGATACATGGAATCAAATATACTTGGGTTCAAGCAAGTCCTCCGCCTTCATTTGCTATTTGATTTGGGCAAGTTCATTAACTCCTTTGAGCCTGTTTTCCAATGGAATGCTGATGTTATGTTTTTGTTTTTGTTTTAGCTGTAGATGGACTCAATACCTTTGTTTAGTTTTTAAAAATTTATTTATTCTAGTTTGTTATGCATGACAGCAGAATGCGTTATTTAGTTTTTTTTTTTAATGTGGTGTTGGGCATCGAACCCAGTGCCTCAGACGTGTTAGGTAAGCACTCTACCACTATGCCCCAACCCCAGCCCATGATATTATGCTTTTGATGGGCTATTTCTGAGGATTAAATAAGAATTAAATGAGGCGGCCAGTATGGTGCCTGGTACATATTAAATTCACCATAGACAATAGGTCAGTCTTGCAAATTTGTATTTAATTGTCACTGCTCCTTTGAAGATCTCCCTTAGACGTCTCGATGGTGGCTCCTGTTTTTACAATACTAATATCGTTTATTACACTACAATCTGTACATTCCCCACCCCCCCGCTCCTCTTTTCTTAACCCGGGATCTCCAAAACGCTAGTGTCAGCTCTCCACTTTCTAACTCCCAGAAATAGGCAAAGTTCAGCTCCGACTCCGAGTTCCAACGTTTGTGTTTGTTTTTGTTTTGGCTTCTGTGCTCAACGGATTGGGCGGGAGAAGCCGGGTGGAGAGGGAGGGGGCTGCCCGCGAAAGGAGAGGGGCGTGCCCGCCCAGGGTGCGCTCGCCAGAGATCCCCTGCCGGGCCGCTGGTCAGCCCCGAGCAGCCCCACATAGAAAGAGGGGTGCCCACTGTCACCCACCAGATTCTCTGTAAAGCCGCGGTGCAGGTACGCCGCCCCCGAGCGGCGCGTTTCGGGTGGAAACAAGTCCAGGCAGCGATGCCGGCTTCCGGGGAGGCCGGGCCTTCCCGCCCAGGCCGTGCGCCCTCGCGCCACGGCCCGCGCACCGCGGGCGCCCCGGTTCCCCCCAGACGCCGGCGAGCCCGGGAGCCTCGCGGACGTGACGCCGCGGGCGGAAGTGACGTTTTCCCGCGGTTGGACGCGGCGCTCGGTTGCCGGGCGGGGGAGGGCGCGTCCGGTTTTTCTCAGGGGACGTTCAAATTATTTTTGTAACGGGAGTCGAGAGAGGACGGGGCGTGCCCCGACGTGCGCGCGCGCCGCCTTCTCCGCGCTCCTCCATAGCTCCCTGGCGCCTGCCCTGGGAGCGCGTCATGCCGCCCAAAACCCCCCGAAGAGCGGCGGCTGCCGCGGCGGCGGCTGTGGAACCCCCGGCGCCGCCGCCGCCGCCTCCTCCTGAGGAGGACCCGGAGCAGGACAGTGGCCCAGAGGACCTGCCTCTGGCCAGGTGAGCGAGCGGAGCCGCCGCCGCCGCCGCGGCCGCCGGCGGGAAGGGCACCCGCAGAGTGCCGGCGGGTGGGCGCCGCGGCCGCTAGAGCCGGGCGCATCTTCTCCGGGGCCGGTCCCGGCGGGAGGACATCCCTCTCATCTCCCGCCCCGGCGGAGCGTCGGCTCGGCGGTGACAGGGTTCTGCGCTCGCGAGCGAGGAGAGGGCATCCCGGAGGGGTCTCGGCTCCAGCTTGACAGGTGTCGGGCGGGTGGGGCTCGGGTTCCTGAGCGAAGTGACAGGTGCAGTCTTTCCGCCGGCGAGGCGGAGGCTCCAAGGCGGCGGGTCATTGCGCGCCCCTCACACGCAAAAGAGTAATAATAATTTTTTTTTAAAAACGACCTGTCTGTTAGAGAGTTTTTCTCTCATCGAGATACGGATTGCTCCGGGGGTCGTTTGACTTTTTGTTTTGATCTTCTGCGATGCAAAAGTTGGAAGTCTTTTCCTCTGGGCGTGCACTGCATCTACAGCCCGGTCCCGGAGAGGCCAAAAAACGTCTTGGACTTGAAGAGCAGGGTCGTGGGTGTCAGTTGCCCACGGGATCCTGGACCGAAAGGTTTTGTGGGGTTTCCTTAGAACAATGCTCTGTGCCGTGGGGATTTAAAACCATCTGCGGTGACTGGCAGAGCGTAACACTTTTTAGAGGAACTGATATAGGGGCAAAAGTTTCGGGAGAGTAAGCGCTGGAAAGTTGCTTAACTTTTTCTCTTTCTTATTGAAGAGGGCTCCTCTTGCTTGTTAGTCGGCCTCAGCGTGCCTCGTTCTTTCTTCCATTTTTGCCTTTTGACTTTGAATCAGAAAGAATCCTTGTGTCCCTCTTTTTGGTTTTGTTTGGGTACAAAATGAGAGGTGTTCTTGTGCTCACAAGGAACTTTCGCAACCACCTTTTACTAAATGAAATCTAAATTTAAGCAAGTTCATGTGGATGCAGTAAAACATGACAGGGAGCTATTTATTGCGTTTCAACATTATTTTTCTCCCGGGTGTTACTTTATGATTAAGTAGCAAAAAATTTAAATAGTATATGATCATTATTTTTGTCAGCATTGGGTTTACTTTGAGACTGCAGATCCATTGCAGGGGGATAGATCTTGTTTTTGACCCTTCCACTCCCTCTCCCATTCTAGTCCGTCATCAAGCTTAATTTTATCCTCAGTCTGAATAGCACCTTTCTTTCCACTCCCCAGATTGTAACAGAATTCAGGTTGAACTGTAAAAGATTGAAATAGAATTTTGTAAATGGACTGTTCATGCCTATTTAAAATTCATCTATTTAAATGAACTGTCGTATAGGTCAATTAAAATCATACTCACTGGTAAGAACAAAATATTACAAACAAAAAAGGTCTGGGGAATGTTCCAAGAGAAAAATATTGCTTCAGTTTCTGATTAAACTCTGATGAGTCCAATACTTGAAAGTTTCCCTTTGAAAAAAACAGTAATGTCTATAGAATTCCATGTCATCCACACAGCTTTGTAAGTAATTTTGATTATTGTGGAGTAAGCAGAAATATTGAAATCTACCCATCACCTTGGAAAAGAACTTTCTTTCTCTTTCCCTCATCACATTATTTTATATACCTTTAAATGATGTAATTATAAAAAATTCTAAGTTAAAACCATACAAGATGCAGTCTACTTTTGCATACCCATGAAAACCCACAATGGTTTTCATTAGCACAGTTGATCTCTATGGATAAACTAGTCGTGTGTTTAGTGACAGGGATATGTTCTGAGAATTGCATCATTAGGTAAATCTTGTATGAACATTGTAGAACGCACTTACACACCTAAATAGTATAGGTCAATCACTTGATCTGGCTTGATGCAGTCAAGAAGTAAACATGAGATGTATGAGGGTGCTGCTGGCATAACACAGAATGCTGTTTAACAAAACTTTTTTTTTAAAATTTAGTAGAAGGAGTAAACTAATGATAAAAATATAGTAAATATATATATATATAATATAGTAAATATATAAACCAGTAATATAATTGTTTAAATATTATAGTCTGTACATAATTGCATGTTTTATAACAAGTGGCAGCACAGTAGGTTACTTATGCTAGCACCACCCAAAACACAGGAGTAAAGTGTTGTGCAGTGGCATTATAATGACCACAATGTCACTAGGTGATATGAATTTTTCAGTTCCATTATAATCTTATTGTACTATTGTTAATATACTCAGTTTGTTGTTGACTAAAATGTTGTTTTGTATCAAATCCTTGTCTTTACAAGAGTAGAACTATCATCTGACAATCTGAAGTTCAGGAACTTGTTTTAGGGATGGATTCAGGACCCAGTCTGACTATATTTCCATTGACAAGTCCATTTTTACTTTGAGAGTTGAGATGTTATTTCTGTTGCATTATTGTTGTCTAAGTGATGTAGTTGCGAGAAAAACTGACTAAGAACAGCTTGCCAACTTTGTTACTGAAATAATCAAAAGTTCGTTATGCTTTCAAGAAGGAGATGGCAGTTTAGAATAGTGGTCAAGGACCTGGACTATGGAGTTAGATTTGGGATCATAATGTGGTTATTTCTTAATTTCTGTGATCTCAGGTGAGTGCTTTAATTTCTCTCATTTGGTAGACATCTGTGAAACAAAAATAATGGAAGTACTTAATGTGGGGATTCAGTGAAACCACCATCATCTAAAGTATTTTGTATAGGATCATAATGAATACTCAAAAATTAAGTTATTCCTCACACTGTTGCTATTATTATTAGATGTTAAATAGATATCAAATTAAAGAAAAGAAGTTAGTGAATAAGAATTTATTGAATGCTTAACCTTAGTTAAAAAAGGTCAAGGAGTAAGAGCTGAAATAAGTGCTGTAATAATTAATATTATGTGAAACATTGGTAAGTGTAGACTACAATTTAGCAAACTCACTGTCTTTGAATGAACTGTTTAATATTATCGGTAGACTTTTCTTTCTGTTGTTATTATCCTGTTTCCCAAACAGCATTAACTATTGTACTTAATTTCTTTCACAAAGCTGTTTTGCTGCACTCGAGTATATTTGATTAACCATGTCAGCAAATATTCTTCACTGTGTAGCTTCTTTATTTTGGAAAGACTATGAAAAAGATAAACATGTTTAAATTCTAAGTGTAATAATTTTTGAAGATAAAATAAGATATTAAAGTACTTATGTGATGTTCTCTTTCAGAATAGTGCTATTATGTGCAAACTGTTGAAACAAATGTTTATAAGTATGTGCCTGTTATATGATTATTTTCATTTTTTAGGCTTGAGTTTGAAGAAACCGAAGAACCTGATTTCACTGCCTTATGTCAGAAATTAAAGATACCAGATCATGTCAGAGAAAGAGCTTGGTTAACTTGGGAGAAAGTTTCATCTGTGGATGGAGTATTGGTAAGAATTTTCTTAAAGCTCTTTGAAAAAAAAATGTTCTCATTTAAAAAATAATTTCAAATCATTGTAGAATATTTGGAAAATAGAAAAAAAGGAAATAAAAATTAGTAATAATTCCATTACCCAGAGGTTACCTACTTCTGATAACATGAAAGTGTTTGGAAAAAATCTCCACAAATAAACCTCCTAGTGAAGTCTTTTAAAGCAAATCTTAGGTATTGGATTTTATTTGTAAATACCTCACTATGATGTACAGACTTTAAAAAATATCTTCTAATATGCAATCAGTGCTTAGAATCAGTCTTAGAATTAGTTTTGTTAGAATTCAGGATCTTTGATAATATCTTGATACATTTCTTCCAATTTTTCTTTGTGTGTGTGTGTGTGTGTGTATAAATATATAACAGCAGAAAATAATTGCTGTTGTTTTTATATGTACCAGGATAACATTCCAAGAACTTTGCAAATAAGTCATTTAACATTTCACTGAGATATGAAATATAAGATCTTTATATTTTATATTTAAATGTGCAATCTTCATTTTATGGATGAAGACACTGTACAGAGAGGTTAAGTAACTAGGCCAAAGTCCCTAGAAAATAAGATCTCAAAATACAAATTTAGAATCATATATATAGTTATATGTAGTTATCCATGATTTTTTATCTTGCTTTTTTGCATTTCAAGTATCATGAACATTTTTTTTGTTTTGTTATTGACTTTTTTTAGTAATATAGTTTCTAATGGTAGTATAATATTTTATCTAATAGATATATTTTAGTTTGGTTCTTAGTGGTATTGGACATTTAGTTTTTTTCCCCCCAACTTTTGGTATACAGGCACAAAATAATTTGAGAAATAATTTTGAAATTATTTTTAAATTTGTGAAATAAATTAATTTATGGATATCTGGCATTTTTTCTTACAAGTTGGATTACTGAGTCAAAAGCTATGCATATTTTTGTGACTTGACAATTATTGCTAAATTACACTCCAGACTGACACTTTGAATTTACTTTATCATCATCATAGTATAAAAGCACATGTCTGTCTGTTTTTACTAATCAGATCAGCACAGCAAAATATGTTAATATCCCATCTTTAAAAATCCTATTAAACATTCTCTCAAAACTGGATATAGTGGTTCATGCCTGTGATCCAGCAACTTGGGAGGCTGAGGCAGGAGGATCACAAGTTTGAGGCTAGCCTGGACAACATAGCACAATCCTGTTTCAAAATAAAATATAAAAAGAGCTGGGAGTATAGCTCCATGCTGGGTTCCATCCCTAGAGCTTAAAAACAAAACAAAACAAAATGAAGCTCTGCCAGTAAAAAAGAATAAGTTTCATAGTTTTAAAGATCTGAACATAATCTCAAACTCCTTATTTATTTATTTTAAAATATTTTATTTTTTAGTTGGACACATACCTTTATTTTATTTATTTATTTATTTTATGTGGTGCTGAGGATTGAACCCAGGGTCTCTGACATGCTAGGCGAGCACTCTACTGCTGAGCCACAAGCCCAGCCCCTCAAACTCCTTATTTAAAAGAAGAATACTAAAGTGTTTTGGATATATGACTTGGGTATTATCACTCCAGAGTATCTAGTACATATTGCCACTGACTTGGGTACTTTGTGTATAAAGATGTTTTTGTGTATATGCAGCTAAAGGGAGTCATAGCTCTGTCACCATTTCCTCTTTCTAAAATATTTTAATTTTCAGAGAATTTGGAAGGACTAGCTACTTAATAGAAAATATTAGTGAATACAGCTCATTTCCAATTTATAAGTGTATTGTGTTCCAAATCTGTTTGCAAGTTGTTTCCATCCTAGTTTGTACAGCTTTTTTTGTTGTTGTTGTTTTAATACTGAACTGTAACAGAAATAGTTTTAATAGCAGAGGCCCTTTTGTGCTTCAAACTTGAATACATATACAAATAAATGGGACTTTCTTACCCTACCCTTTTCTCTTCCTGGATTTGTCCCTTCCTTCCCTGAGAATTGGCATCTTTATTATTTCCTGATGATACTCATGATGGGGAATGGGACATATCAAATCATTCCTGGTTGTGTCCTGAAAGCAACAAAGCAATTTCATATTACTTCTGGGATTTGGGATATATTTTTACAGATTGTAACAGAAGATGATGTTCTTTTGTCTTATTATAATTCAACAGAACCTTTGGTTGAAGTATTATTTTGAATGATAGTGAAGTTTTCGAGGATTGGCCTGAGAATTAAACCTCTCTTTATACAATAATTTCCAAGGGAGAATTTTTTCTGAGAAGCAAATGTTAGGACACATTATGATACAAATTTTATGACACTTTTCTTTTCTTTTTTTTGGAGGGTGGTATTAAGCATTGAACCTAGGAATGCTTAGCCACTGAGCCATATCCCCAGCCTTTTCATTTCTTATTTTGAGACAGGGTCTTGCTACATTGCTTAGGTCCTTGCTAAATTGCTGAGGCTGGCTTTGAATTTGTAATCCTCCTGCCTCAGCTTCCGGAGCCACTGGGATTACAGGCACGAGCCACTGGGATTATACACGTGTGTCACCGTGCCCAGCCAGTTGTCCATTTTCTTTGAAGCAAGAAGAGGAATGTAATAACTTGAGGGACTTTTAGCATTTCAAAGTGGATGATGCTTATTGGAATATAGGATGTGGAGTCAAACTGAACTGTTTCAGGTCTCAGATATATCATTTATTATCTCTATAATCTTGAACAAGTTACTACAAATCTCTTAAGATTTTTTTTTAATCAGTGAAAGAAGCTAATAATAATTTCTGAATTTTGGAATCTTATACAGATTAAATAAAATTAATGCATATTAAACACTTATTAGTGTCCGTGAGTGAATATATTAGGTCATGCAAGCAGAATATTTCACTTAAGAATTAATTACCCTGGAAAATTTTGTTACTAGTATAATTTTTAGGAGAACTTAAGAATCAGTTAAAATAGTTGATTTTTTTTTTTTTTCGCAATGTTAGGGATTGAACCCAGATCTTTGCACTCGTGAGGCAAGCACCCTACCACTGTTACATCCCATCCCCTAAATGGTTGAATTTTTAAATGCATGTTTAGTGATTTTAATGT
The DNA here is from genome assembly GCF_045843805.1 of Urocitellus parryii. Lineage (NCBI taxonomy): Eukaryota > Metazoa > Chordata > Mammalia > Rodentia > Sciuridae > Urocitellus > Urocitellus parryii. Next base: position 39,171,641 of record NC_135532.1, on the reverse strand, counting down.
GGTACTTTTATTTAAATTCTTATTTTTAAGTTCTTTTTAAAAATATTTTTTTAGTTGTAGTTGGACACAATGCCTTTATTTTATTTATTTTTATGTGGTGCTGAGGATCGAACCCAGTGCGTTGCAATGCTAGACAAACGCTCTACCACTGAGCCACAACCCCAGCCCCTTAAGTTCTTTAGAGTGAGAAAAATTGTTTATGCATACATGAAAGCATATATTAAAGGGATATAGTGATCCTTTTAATAAAAATTTTATGATACTTTGTCTAAAAGACTTTTTAAACAACATTTTAATATGGTATATGATTACTGTCATAAAGTTTCAATTTTCATTAATAAATCAACTAGGAGTGCTGTTTATATTGTGACTTACAGTGAATCAGTTGTTAGAATTTTGGTTTTCTTTCTGCATCTTGAATGCCATTATGGTAAAATGGAAAAGATGTTGGACTTCAAGGCAGAAAACTTTAGTTGTACATTAATTCTCCCTTGTCTGAGGTTCTGCTTTGCACTACAGTGTCAGTTACCTGTGGTCAACTGGGATCTGAAAATATTAGATGGAAAATTCCAGAAATAAACAATTCCCAGTTTCAAGTTTCATGCTGTTCTGAGTAGAATGGTGAAACCTCTCACCGCCTCATTTCATCCTCTGGAGATGTGAATCATTCCTTTGTCTAGTATATCTATGCTATATCTGCTGCTTGTTGATCAGTCACTTAGTATCCTTCTTGGTTATCAGATTGACTATCATGGTATCATGGTGCTTATGTTCAGGTTACTCTTATTTTACTTAATAATAGCCCCAAAGTGTAAGAGTAGCTATGCTGGCAATTTGGACTTGATAGGGAGAGGCCATGAAGTGTTTCCTTTAAATGAAAAGTTAAAAGTTTGTTATAGATTGTATATGTATAGCGTTACCTCTGAGATCCTGTAAGTTTGGTTCCAGGTCACTGAAATATTTATTTTATGACATCTAGAATTGAGAATCCTTTCCAGAAAGTTTTCAGTTTCTTTGCTTAGATCCATCAGAGGGATTTATGGTAACTATAGCCTTACAAAATAATGTCTGTCTTAAATAATAAGACTTGGAAGTCAAATTAGTCTGTGATCTGTGGGCTGCTAAATGGATTTTGTTTTAGCAGGCATGAAAAAAAATTAATCTTGTTGTACATCTCCGTCAGAGCTCTTGAGTGGAACTCTTGTTGTCAGTCAGCAATAATATTTTGAAAGGAATCTTTTTGTTTTTGTTTTTGTTTTTTTTTTTGAGCAGTAGTTCTCAACAGTGGGCTTCAAATACTTAGTAAGACCTGTTTTAAACAGATGTGGTGTCATATGAACTTTTTTATTTTTGTTCAGGTAGAGTATATTTTGAGAATAATTCTTAAGGTTCTAAGATTTTCAGAATGGTAAATCAACATTGGCTTCAACTTAAAAGTCACCAAATGTATTAGCCCCTAACAAGAGAGTTACTCTGTCCTTAGAAGCTTTGAAGCTATGCATTGTCTTTTCCTCTCTAGCTATGAAAGCCCTAGATGGTATTTTCTTCTAATATAAGGCTGTGTTAGCTTTTTTTCACTTGACCAAAATGCCTGACAAGAATAATTTAAAGAAGGGAAGATTTATTTTGGCTCATGTCTTGAGAGGATTAAAAAAAGTCCATGGTTGGCCAGCTCTATTGGTCTTGGCTTGAGGTGAAGCAGAGCATCGTGGCAGAAGGGTATGGTGGAGGAAAACTCAGCTCAAGTCAGTAGGGAGGCTGTGAGACCAGGAGAGAGGAAGGCGCTGGGGAGAAGATAAACCCTTCTAGGACCCACCTCCAGTGATCTATTTCAACCAACTAGGTCCTACCCTTGAAACCTTTCTGCACAGAGGATCATGCTTTCAAACATATGAGCTTTTGATGGCTTTCCACATCCAAATCATAACAAGGGCTGTTTTGTCTTTATTGAGAATCTGGTATTTAATGTAGTCAACCTCATCAGTTATCTTAGCTAGATCTTATGGATAACCTGCTGGAGCTCCTACATCAGCCCTTGCTGTTTTATCTTGCACTTTTAAGTTACAGAGATGGCTTCTTTTCTTCATGACCCAAACTCTTCTATCTTCAGACTTCTCTTTTGCAGCTTCCTTACCTCTCTCAGATTTCATATAATTAAAAGAGTTAGGACTTTGTTCTGATCATATTTAGCTGGGTTGATATTCTATCAGTTCTACCAAAACTGTCTCCATATCAGCAATGGGGCTGCTCCACTTTCTTATTATTTGTGTTTTCACTGGATTAGCACTTTTAATTTCCATCAGAAACTTTTTCTCTACATTAGCAGCTTGGTTGACTGTTTAATACAAGATGCTTAACTTTCAGTTTACTTAGGCTTTTGATGTGCCTTCCTAACTAAACTTGTTCATTTCTAGCTTTGAGTTTAAAGTGAGGGATGCACAACTCTTTCCTTTCATTTGAACACTTAGAGGCCATTGTAGTTTTATTAATTGGCATAATTTCAATATTGTTGTGTCTTAGGGAAGAGGGAAAGATTGAACAGTCAGTGGAACAGTGAGAGCACATGTTTATCATTAAGTTATCTTATATGGGTGTAGTTCATGGTTCCCCCAAACATTTATAATACTAATATCAAAGAGTACTGGATACAATCACCATAATAGGCAAAATAATAATTAAAAAGTTTGAAATATTGTGAGAATTATCAAAATATGACAAAAGAGACATGAAGTAAGCACATGCCCTTGGAAAAATGGAACCAGTAGACTTGCTTTAATGCAGGCTTCTCACAAGCCTTCAATTTATAAAATTCTCAATATCTGTGAAGTGCAGTAAAACAAAACACAATAAAATGAGGTATGCCTGTAGAGGCTTAATTTCATCTCATGATTCTGGAGACTGAAAACCCAAGATCCACATCTGGTGATGATCTCATGTTGTGCTTTTTAACCTGGTGAAAAAGCAGAAGGGCAAGTGGGAACGTGCAGAAGAAAAAATTACGAGAATGGTTTCCCTTTACAGCAACCTGTTCTTGTGGTAACTAATCTAGTCCCATAAGAGGAAAAGCCGACTCCCTTGAGAATTAATCCAGTCCCAAGAATGACAATAATCCCTCTGTAAACCCTAATTTCCTCTTAGAGGCCCCACCTTCCAACATTGCCCATAATGGCAATAAAATTTCAACAAGAGTTTTAGAGGGGACAAACCAAATTCAAAACACAGCAACTTCCCTGGACTCCCAATTCTTTCTAGGCAATTCAGAAATCATTGTTTTTTCCCTTGGTTTCTTCTTCCTTGCACTGCTGCCTAGAATCTTTTTCTCTTAAACTGTAGTGTTTGTGGGACTCACATCTTATGATTCCTGTCTTTTAGGGATCACTGTTATTTATTGCCTAATGTCTAGTTTCTTATTTCATTTATTTCCTGGATTTTTAGTTTTTTTCAAGCCAAACAATAAATATATTCCATGTTACTCTATTATAACTCGTAGCAGAAATCCTCAGTTATATATTTTTTTATGATTTTTTGTGCCTTCCCTTGGTCAAGTTCTTCACCAGAGAGGTACATTTGTTCAGTTAATGAACATACATTAACATATCCTTATCACTCCTGCATCCATAGTTTGCATCATGGTCTACTCTTGGTAATATACATTCTATGGATTTTGACAAATACATAATCATATGTATCTGCCATTGTAGTATCATTCAGAATAGTTTCACTGCTCTAAAAATCCTCTGTGCTTTGCCTATTCATTTTGTCCTTGCTCTAATACCTACCTTTGTACTATCTCCATAGTTTTGCCTTTTCAAGAATGTAATACAGTAACCAAATAGTATATGGTCTTTTCAAATTGACTTCTTTCACTTAGTAATATGTATTTAAGTTTCTTCAATGACTTCTCATGCCTTGGTGGCTCATTTTCTTTCTGAATAATATTGTATTGCTTGTGTATGCCAGTTTACTAATTCATTCTATTGAAGAGTGTTTTGTCTTCTTCCATGTTTTAGCAGGTATGAATAAAGCATTAAAAACATAATATGTGCAGTGTGTGTGTGTGTGTGTGTGTGTGTGTGTGTGTGTGTATGTGTGTATGATTGTAAGTTTTCAGCTCCTTGGAGTAAATGCCAAGGAGCATAATTGCTGGATCATGGTAAGAGTATGTTTAGCTTTATAAGAAAATGCCAAACTGACTTTCACAGTGGGCTGCACCATCTTGCATTCCCAATATTATGAATGAATTGCCGTACATTCTTGTCAGCATTTGATGTTGTCAGTGTTTTGGATTTTTTCCATGCTAACAGATATGGTATGGTATCTCATTTGAATTTGCAATTTTCTCATGGCATATGATGTTGAGCATCGTTTTCATGTCTTACTTGCCATTCACATAACTTCTTTGCAATGTATGTGTTTAGATCTTTTTTTAAAAATTTTTAATCATCTTGTTATCTTATTGCTGACTTTTTTTTTTCTTGGCAGTGCTGGGGATTGAACTCATGACCTCATGCACGCTAAGCGACTGCTGTACCCCCAGTTCTGTTTAGGTGTACCCACATTTCTGTAGTTGAATTTTAAGAGTTCTTTGCGTATTTTAGGTAATATAGTCTTTTACTAGATATGTCTTTTGCCACTATTTTCTCTCAGTCTGTGGCTTATTTTCTTTTTCTGTTGACGATGTATTTTTCAGAGCCAAAGTTTTTACTTTTAATGCAGTAGAACATGTCAGCTTTTTCTTTTATGAAATGCCTTGGTTTTATATCTAAAATGCCATCCCTAAGGGCAACTAGATTTTCTGCTGTTTTATTTTCTAGGAGTTTTATATTTTTACATTTTACCAATGTAAAATTTTACCAGATGCCAATCTCTGATTCATTTTAATTTTTGTGAAGAGTATAAGGAAGTCTGTGTGTGTGTGTGTGTGTGTGTGTGTGTGTGTGTTTTGTACAAGGGTTTCCAGGTGTTCCAGTACTGTTTGTTGAAAAGACATCTTTTATTCATTGTATTGCTATTGCTCCTTCACCAAAGATTAGTTGACTATATTTCTGGGCCCTATTTTCTTTTCTGTTGGTTTAAGTTTTCACCAGTGTTTCACCATCTTTACTATTATAGCTTTATAATAAGTCTGGAATTTGAATGCTGACCATCCACCAACTTTGACCATCTCCTTCAATATTGTGTTGGCTCTTCTGTGTCTTGTATCTCTCTTTGTAAATCTTTAACATCAGTTTGTTGATACACGCAAAATAACCTGTTGTGGTTTTGTTTGGGATGAGATTGAATCCACAGATCAAACTGAGGTAAGTGACATCTTGACAATATTATCTTTGTATCCATGAACATCTATATTCTATATCTCTCCATTTATTTATATTTTATTTCTTTCATTAGGATTTTGTAATTTTCTCATATAGATCTATACATTTTGTTAGATTTATGATTAAATACTTCATTTATGATGCTAATGTACATAGTATTGTGATTTTTATTTCAGAGTCCACTTCTTTGTTGCTGGTGTATAGGAAAGCAACTGACTTTTTTATACTAACCCCATCTCCAGCAACCCTGTTATAATTGCTTATTATAATTGTTATTAGTTCTAGTAGTTTCTTTGTTGATTTTTTAAAATTTTTTTACATAAATAATCATTATCTGAAAACAAAGACAATTTTATTTTTTTTAAATAAAATTTTAAAAATGCCTTTTATTTTCATCTTTTGTTTTATTGCATTATCCAGGACTTGTGGTATGATATTGAAAAGATTAATTAAAAATTACCTTCTTCCTAATTATAGAGGAAAAGCTTTTAATCTCTTATCAATAAGTATGATGTTAGTTGATGTTAGTTATAGGTTTTCTATAGATGTTCTTTATCAAGTTTAAGAACATTTCCTCAGTTTAAAGTTTGCTAAATGTTTTTTAAAATTTTATTTTAATTAGTTATATATGATAGTAGAATACATTTATGCAGCTTGATATAATATTCATATATGGAGTATAATTTTTCATTTTTCTCGTTGTACATGTTGTAGAATCGCACTGGTAATGCAGTCATATGTGTATTTAGGATAATAATGTCTGTTTCATTCTACTATCTTTCCTACCCCCATACCCCTTTCCCTTCCTTCACTCCCCTGTACTAAGGTCACTCCTCTGTACTTATCTAAGGTCACTCTATTCTTCCTTAGCTCCCGACCTCCTTATTATGAATTAGCTTCTGCATATCAGAGAAAACATTAGGCCTTTGGTGTTTTGGAATTGGCTTATTTTGCTTTTGCTAAGCATTTTTTTCTAATTATTATTTTAGTTATCAATGGATCTTTATTTTATTTTATTTTTGGTGCTGAGAATCTAACTCTGTGCCTCACACATGCTAGGCAAGTGCTCTACCACTGAGCCATGACCCTAGCCCTTTGCTAAGCATTTTTATCATGAATGGATATTGGGATTTTTGTCAAACACCATTTCTGCATCTATTGATAGAATCATGTAATTTTCTTTTTTATTTTTTTATGGCTTACATTAATTATTTGAATGCTAAGCCAGCCTTGCAAAGCCCCACCTAGTTGAGGGTTTTAATACATTGTTTGCTTTACTAAAATTTAGGATTTTTGCATCTATTTTCATGGTGACATTGGTCTGTAAGTTTTTGTTTGTTTTTCCCTATAATATCTTTGTCTGGTTTTGACATTAGGGTAATGCTGTCCTCAGCAATCATACAGTGAATTAGGAAATATTTCCTCTGCTTCTGTCTTCTGGAAGAGATTGAGGAATGTTGGTATAATTTCTTTAAGTGTTTAGTAAAATTTATCAGTGAGCCCATCTGGGCCTGGAGCATTCTATTTTAGAAAATAATAGGGCTGGGGATGTGGCTCAGCGGTAGCACGCTCGCCTGGCATGCGTGCGGCCCGGGTTCGATCCTCAGCACCACATACCAACAAAGATGTTGTGTTCGCCGAGAACTAAGAAATAAATATTAAAAAAAAAAAAAAGAAAATAATAATTGATACTGTTGATTTTGGGTCTATAAATATGAGCTTATTGTATGGTGTATTTTTTGTGTTAGTTTTGTCAGATTATATATTTAAATAAAGTAGTCATTCCATTTAAGTTATCAAATATATGGGGATAGAGTTGTTTATATATTTCTTTATTATCCCTTTAAAGCTAAAAGTTTCTGTAATGACTTCCCCTCTTTTCTAATATTAATATTTTGTGCCTTTATTTTCTTAGTCTGCCTAGAGGTTTATTGATTTTATTGACTTTTTATGAAGAACTAGCTTTTGGTGTCATTGATTTTTCTCACATTGCTGTTTTCAGCTTTACTCATTTCTATCCTATATTTTATTACTTCTCTTCTTCTACTTACTTTGAGTTCAATTTATTTTGACTCCCTAAGGGAGAAGTTAGATTGTTGATTATAGATCTTCTGCTTTCTTAAATATATGAGTTCATGTATAAATTTCCCTCTTGACACTGTTTTCACTGCATTTGACAAGTAGACAAATTGTATTTACATTCAATTTAGAGCAATAAGCAGTTTTTGTAATTTTTAGAAGTATTTTGGGATTTTCCATGTATCTTTTAATTGTTGAGTGCTAGTTTAATTCCATTATGGCCTCAGAGCATTCACTGTATGATTTCTATACTTTTGAATTTGTTAAGGTTTATTTTATGGCCCCAGATATGGTGTGTCTCAGCGAGTGTTCCATGTAAGCTTCAGAAGAATTTGTACTCCAATATTGTTTGATGAAGAAGTTTATAGATGCCAATATAATCCAGTTAACTGATGGTATATAAGAGTTTTTCATATTTTTTCTCTAATTATCTTTTCAATGTCTACAGGATATGTAGCCACATTCCTGCTAACATTGGTAATTTGTGCCTTCTCTTTTTTCTTGGATTATCTGGCTAGAGGTTTGTTCATTTTTTAAAAATATTTATTTATATATTTTTTAGTTGTAGGTGGACACAATACCTTTATTTTATTAATTTTTATGTGGTGCTGAGGATCAAACCCAGGGCCTCACACATGCTATGTGAATGCTCTACCCCTGAGCCACAAACCCAGCCTTAGAGGTTTATTGATTTTAATATATTTTTTTCAAAACCTAGATTTTGTTTTTCTGTTTTCAATTTTATTGAATTTTGCTATTATATTTATATATTTTTATTATTTGATTTTTTTGGTGGCGGGGGGGACCAAGGATTGAACTCAGGGGCACTCAGTTACTGAGCCACATCCCCAGCCCTATTTTGTATTTTATTTAGAGACAGGGTCACCATTGCTGAGGCTGGCTTTGAACTCAAGATCCGCTTGCCCTTGGACTGGGGTTGTGGCTCAGTGGTAGAATGTGTGCCTAGCAGATGTGAGGCCCTGGGTTCCATCTTCAGAACCACATAAAAATAAATAAAATAAAGGTATTGTGTCCAACTACAACTAGAAAATAAATGTTATAAAAAAAATTTAAAAAAGATCCTCCCGCCCCAACCTCCCGAGTCACTGGGATATAGGTGTGCACCACTGCGCCTGGCTTGATTTGGTTTTAATTTTTTCTTTCTTTTTTTTGGTGGTACTAGATATTGAACCAGGGACACTTTACCACTGAGCTACTTCACTAGTCCTTTTTAAAATTTTTTGAGACGGGGTCTTAATAAGTTGCCAAGGCTGGCTTTGATGAAATCCTCCAGCTTTAGTCTCCTAAGTAAATAGGATTATAGGTGTGCGCCACCGTGTCCAGCTAGTCTTAATGTATTTATTTATTTTCTGTAATTTCTAAAGGTAGAAGATATGTCTTTGATTTGCGCATTTTATTTATAAACATATATATATATATATACATACATATATATAATCCTTTAATGTAATAAGATTTATGTACTATAAGCTGTTAATGTTATAAAACTTCCTCTAAGTACTACTTTAGCCACATTCCACATATTTTGGTATGTTGTGTTTCTGTTTTCATTCAGTTAAAAATATTTTCTAATTTCCTTGTGACCTTTTGATGGGTTATTTAGAAATACATTGTTTAATTCCCAAGTATTTTTCTATTTTTCTGGGTATATTTCCATTGTTGACTTATTATTTAATTCTGTGCTTTTTAATTTCTTTATAACTCTTTAAAATTTGTTGCGGTTCATTTTATATTGCAGAAAATGGCTTATTTTAGTGAATGATCTATAGATATTTGGAAATATATATTCTGTTATTATCATATAGAGTGTTCTGAAAGCGTTAATTAAATTGGGTGATCATGTTTCTTAGATCCCTTAGGTGTTTTATTGATTATTGAGGGATCATGTGATATTGTACATTAACAGTATGAAGGACAAAAATCATCTGATCATCTTAGCAGATGTTGAAAAAGCATATCCTTTCATAGTAAGAACTCTCAACAAAGGTATATCAGGAATATATCTCATCACAATACAGGCCACATATGATAAGGCCACCATCAACAGCATACTCAAAATACTCTGGTGAAAAGGTAAAAGCTTTTTCAGTAGTATCAGGAAGAAGATGAGAATGCTGCCTTTTTGCAGGGGAAGAGGGTCCTGGGAATTAAACCCAGGGGCATTTCAACACTGAGCTACACCCCAAGTCCTTTTTATTTTGAATCAGGGTCTCACTGAGTTGCTGAGGGTCTCACTGAATTGCTGAGGCTTGCATAGAACTTTTGATTTTCTTGCTTTAGCCTCTAGGGTCTCTGTGACTACAGGTGTGCACCACCATTCCCAGAAAGATGCCGAGTCTTGCCACTTCTGTTGAATATGGTGCTTGAAGTCTTAGAGCAATTAGGCAAGAAAAAGAACTAAAAGTCATCCACATAGAAAAGGAGGAAATAAAATTGTTTCTTTTTGCAAATGACATGAAAAAAAAATATATATATATATATATTTTCACATACACACACACACACTAAAAACTCCAATAAAAACCTGTTAGAGTAAATAAATTCAATAAAACTGTAGGATACAGAATCAATATACAGAAATCAGTTGTGTTTCTACACAACTAACAATGACCTATCCAAAAAACAAATTAAGAATACAATCCCATTTACCATAGAAGCAAACAGAATAAAATACTTAGGAATAAATTTAATCAGGGTGGTAAAAGATTTGTATGCTGAGAACTATAAAACATTGATGAAAGAAGTTGAAGAAGACAAATAAATAAAAAGATATCCTGTATTCATGGATCAGAAGAATTAATATTGTTAAAATGTTTATACTACCAAAAGCAACATACAAATTCAGTATAATCCCTATCAAAATTCCAATAGCATTTTTCAAGGAAATAGGAAAAAAAACACCTTAAAATTCCTATGGAACCACAAAGACTCCAGTAAAAAAGCCATATTTTTTCTTTTTCTAAGCATTAGTTTTAATTGTAATTATTAGCACATATTAATTATACAAAATAGTTGTGAAATTTTCATGATGCATATAACTCACTTTGATTGTATTCACCCTCTTTTAAAATTTTTAAAAATATTTTTAGTTGTTGATAGACCTGTATTTTATTTATTTATTTATTTATATATTGGTGCTGAGAATCAAACCCAATGCCTCACACATGCTAGGCAAGTGCTCTACCGCTGAGCTACAACTCCAGCCCTAATTTTTTTAAAGTTTTTTTTAAATATATTTTTTAGTTGTCAATGGACCTTTATTTTGCTTATTTATATGTGGTGCTGAGAATTGAACCCAGTGCCTCACACATGCTAGGAAAGAGCTCTGCCGTTGAGCTACAACCCCAGCCCAGTAGAATGTATTTTGACTTTTTATATATACATGGAATATAATCTCCCATTCCTGTGCTTGTACATGATATGGAGTTACACTGGTTGTGTATTCATATATGAAATAGGAAAGTTATGTCTGATTCATTCTACTATCTTTCCTATTCCTATCCCTCACCTTCCCTTATTCCCCTTTGTCTAATCCAATGAACTTCTCTTTCCCCTCCCCTACCCCTTATTGTGTGTTAGCATCCGAATGGCAGAGAGAACATTTGGCCTTTGTTTTTTGTGATTGGCTTATTTCACTTAGCATGATAGTGTCCAATTCCACCCATTTACTGGAAAATGCCATAATTTCATTCTTCTTTATGACTGAATAATATTCCATTGTGTATATATACCACATTTCCTTTATCTATTCATCTGTTGGAGGGCATCTAGGTTGGTTCCATAGCTTAGCTATTGTAAATTGAGCTGCTGTTAAGTATTGATGTGGCTGCATCACTGTATTATGCTGAGTGGGATAGCTGAGTCAAAAGGTGGTTCCAGTTCCATTCTAAGTTTTCTGAGGAATATGCATACTGTTTTTTGTTTACCCTCTTTACTCTCTGTTGCCATCCAGTCCCCTTCTCCTTTCCTAATAGTCCCCATTCTACTTTGTTGTCATTACTTTTTTTTGATTCCTCACATGAGAGAAAACGTGTGATACTTGTCTTTCTCAGTTTGACTTATTTCACTTAACATAATTATCTCCACTTCCATCCATTTTCCTAAGAATGAATGATTTTGTTTTTACTGACTAATATTTCATTGTGTATATATACCATATTTTCTTCATCCATTCTTTATCCATTCAGCATTTGGGTGATTCTGTAACTTGGCTATTGTAAATAGCACTGTGATAAATATAGGTAACTAGGCATCTCTATTGTATGCTGATTTTTATTCCTTTGGGTATATATCCAAGAGTGGTAGCTGGATCATATGGTAGTTCTATTTTTATTCCCACAGTGACTATACCAGTTTACAGTTCCACAGCCTAAGGATTCTTTTTTCTCATATTCTTGCCTGAATTTGTTAATTTTTCTTTTCTTGACAATGGCCATTCTAACTGCAGTGAGCTAGAATTTCAGTGTAATTGATTTGCATTTCCTTGATGACTATAAAGATGTTGAGCATTTTTTTTCATATAATTTTTGGCCATTTATACTTTTTCATTTGAGAAGTGTCTGCTCAGCTCATATGCCCATTTATTGATTGGATTACTTGTTTTTTTTGGTGTTAAATTTTTTGAGTTTTTCAAATACTCTGGATATTATTCCTCTCTCAGATGAACAGCTGACAAAGATTTCTTCCCATTTAGTAGGCTGTCCTTTCATTCTGTTGATTGTTTCCTTTGCTGTACAGAAACTGCAAAAGCAAGATTGAGTCAGAAATACAAGGTTGGAGGCATCATACTTCCTGATTTAAAATCAGTTAACAAGTTATGGTAATCAAGAGAGTATAGTACAGTTTTTTTTTTTCCTCCCAAGTAATAGTGGGAGCAACTTTTTTGAGGGTTCTGTTCACCTCCCAATGGACCCATTGCAAAAATTTAACCCAACCTCGACCCAGGAGTCTTTTCCGATGTCTGAAAATGAAGAAAATTCAATGGACTCTCATCTGGTCAGTTCAGAAATGCTAGTAAGCAACTTCATGACGTAACTCTGAATCCTTGTGCTAAATGCCCTTGCCCTCTGCCAGAAGGTCCACCCCAACTTCAGGACAGAAGTGAGAGGATCTTATGGGAGGTCAGGAGTGGCTTTCCCAACAGGCGGCGGTGAGGAGTCTAGACATTGTTATTGGCACGGAAAGAACAGGTGGAAAAATGAAGATATCTCTTAAGTCTTGAAAGAGAACAACGAAGAGACAACAGTCTTAAGGGAGTTCAGAGTGAATCACTAACTGTACCATTCAAATGTACCTGCAGTTTTTGTGTATATCATGGATGGGATCCTTCTGAGAATGCTAGAATAGGATATGATTATGACACAGAGTCAGTATAGGTGTAAATTGTACTTGTTCTTCATGATGGTAATTTTAGGCACACTATGCTTAGACTGCATACTAATGATTTTGAATAGCTTATGTATGAGTTCTGTAATATCTTTATTCTTTTGTGTCCATTTATTTATTTGTTTGTTTATTTATTTATTTATTTTGGTGTTGGGGATCTCTTCATGCTTTAAGCCATCTCTTTTTTTTTTCCATTTTTTTTTTTATTGGTTGTTCAAAACCTTACACGGTTAAGCCATCTCTTAATGCCAGTAATTTATAAGGAATCTGAGCAGTTAAAATGTACATAAATGACTTCAATATACTTAAGTTTTTTTTTTGTTTTGTTTGACTCAAAGAAGTACCAATAGGTCTCAAATCTTCCCTTAGATTTTAAAAGCCTGAAATCTGTGAAATAAAACTCAGGAACTGGAAGAGATGTTAAGAGAATATTGGATAGTTTGACTAGAGTGTAATAATTAGAGTAGATAATTCAATTTTCTGGTTTTCAAAAAATTGAGTTGCCATAAAAGGAAATTTTGATGTGCTGTTTTAATTTTCGGTAGGAAATAAATGTGCACATAGAAGGGAAAAAAAGAGTATAGTACTAGCATGAAAACAGACACATAGACCAATATTATAGAACATAAATATATGCCCAGAAATAGACCCAAACATACATGGTCAACTAATTTTTGACAGAGGCACAAGAATACACAACAGAGTGGTGGTAGTGGGCGGGGGAGGATAGTATTTTCAATAATGGTGCTAGGAAAACTGGATATTCACATGGAAAGAAGTGAAATTGGATTCTTATCTGACCCCACACAAAAATCAAAATGTATTAAAGACTTAAACGTATTACCTGAAATGGTAAAATCCCTAATTTCCAAGTCAGTTACATATCATCTGTATAGAAAATGAGGTCTGTGATATTATTTCTTTGTGTGAGTTACCCTTGCTGATACTACTAGTTTGTTATCAGTTTGTGAATGGGATCTTAAGAAATTAGTAGAACCAAAATCTTATTTTACACTTTGTGGTTTCAATTACTGCTAGTTTCTCTGTCCATACTTAAAAAAAAAAAAAGAAAGAAAATAAAAAAGAAAAAGAGAAAAAGTCAAAAGTCAAAAGCCATTCTATCCTACATCAGAATATGGTCATTTGCCAAAACTTAAAAAAAAAAAGTCGTTTATCACAAGTTGGTGGTACTAGGCTCTTAGAGTACAATAGTAAATTAAATATAATTTTCTGCCTTCAAAATGTTTGTAGACTAATTGAGTAGGAACAAATGAACAAGCAAGTGACTGCCAGTTCAGTTATGCTTAGGCAGTCCTGTGCATCTACTTTTGTAGGTGTTCTCAAAGGAAAGAGTCTTAGGTGCTCATCTTTTGGGCAGATGTCCAAGTAAATCTGAACTTGCCAGGTATATTTTTTATGGGAGTATAATCACTCTCTCCACAAAGTTATTATATAACTGTATGGTTGATTCAGCTGTTGTTTACCCAAGCATGTCTTGTTAAAAATGTAATTGAGTTCAGACAAGAGTTAGTTTATGTATTCCTTTTCATGTGCTACTTCTGCATTTTGCTTCTGTGACCAAAATTAGAATGTTGTCAGATGATGCTACACAAGCATGGGGAGATTTTCTGGCATATTAACATGTTATTCCTAATGTTCATACATCAAACCTAGGTGAGAAGGAAATCTAGGCATAGAGGATATAGGCAGTTCCTTTTCCTATTTTGTTGTACTACCATTCTGTGATACATTGAACCATATTGCTAGTCATTCATTAGTCTCATGAATTATGTGTAAAGATGTGTCCTTTTGATCCTGACATGGAGAATATATTTCTAGTGGCTTATCTTCTTCTTTTATTTCAAAAATATAGACTGGAGAAAATATTATTTTAACTTGTTGATTCAATTCAGTTCATGTTATGATAGTTTAAGTAGTATGTAGTATGTTTACATGATAATTATGTCACCACTTGGTGGAGCTATTTTACAAGTAAGTGTGTTACAAAACAAGAATATATAAATTGTCACTAATTAGGGGTTATCATTAGGGTGGTTCAAATGAAGGTAAACTCTTCAAAGGTTGATTGTAGTTCTTTATTTAAATTTTAATGCATATAAATTTGATGTTTTAAAGATTTTGAGGAAGCACGTTCTTCATTTTTCTTTCCTGCTTTAAATAAATTTAGCATTTTTTTTTTTTTAGTGACTTCACTTTTCTCCTGTTTACAATTGTAGGCAATTTAGAAAATATATCTAGGATTAATGAAGAAAATGAAAACCATAGATTATTTTACCAACTCTAGAGCTAAACATTAACATTTCAATATGTATTTTTTTTTTGCATTTCCTTTCTTACCTTTTTCCCCCCACAAAATTGGAATAAATATATACAAATAATTTTGTATTCTGTTTCCTTTTTTTCCTTAACATTTTATCTTGGATATTTTTCTGTGTCCTTCTAATTTTCTTTGAAAATTAGGACTCCTAAAACAGGACATGTTTTAGGAGTCTTAAGTTATTCTATGACATGGCTACAACATTTATTTCATTATTGTATTTTAAGATATTTAAGAATCTCCCACTATTTTTACTATTTAAATGATTCTTTGAATGTGTTACATTAAATCCCGACTCTTTAATTATTTTAAGTCAATAAGTTCTTTGATATAAAACCGAAATTTTTAAGGATTTTGATACATATTAACAAAACATCCTTTAGTTGATACTATTCTGAGTTTTGGCATTTTAAAATACAAACAAAATATAATACAATATAATAATACAAGCATACAAAAGTATGTTTGTTGAAAAGTACTATTTTTTATTGCAAAATGCATGTTCTTTGTCCATATTTCTCCCAAGTTTTACTGTCTTTTGGTGATTGTTTTGGCTGAATAAAAATTGCTTTTTTTTTTAAAGAAATTTTACACTAATATTCTGAGCTGCCTTTCATATAAATTTTCAAGAAAAACATCAGTTACGGATTTTAGGTTGTAAATTGGAAAATAAGGCCTGGAACTTAAAAGAATAATCAGTTGGTGAAGCAGAATGAGACATATGAACCGCCTGTAATGGGGATAATAGAGATGCTAGGGGAGTGGATAAGATTCTTGAGAAAAAGAGAATGGTGAAAAACAGCCCTTGAAGTTAAGAAGCACTGAAAATGTTGTGAAATACAATTGGCGATAAGGATATTAGAACTAAGGAAAGAAGTTTTACGGGGACTGAAGGAGAAAAATTGTTAATGGTGTTAAATATTGCATTGAGAACTTTGAAGACCTAGAGAAGAACTCTGGTAAAATAGTATTGTGAGAGAGGTGTGTGTGAGGAGATTCAGTGTGTGTGCCCTATGAGAATGTATACGGTTTGTATATGAATAGTAAGAGGTGGGTGTGTTTAGTGAGGGGGAGTTTGTATATGCAGTAAGGACAGTGGCTAAATACTGTCCAGAAGTAGAAAGATGCTATGTTTGTTTTACCCTTTCTTTGGTGGTACTGGGGATTGAACCCAGGGCCTCATGCATGCTAGGCAAATGCTCTACCACTGAGCTACATCCTGGTTTTTTAATTTTGTTTGTTTTTTTTAAAGGGTGATGTAAGTTTATTTGAAAGCAGAGAAAGAAACCGAGAGAACTATTAGAGAAATTTCAAAAGACAGGAGGAATTAGTAAAATCGAGGGGGATGCTGACAATGTGATCTAAAGTGGAAGGAATTCAGAGTTTTGAGAATGGAGAAAAATGTCCATTTGTCAAAATCAGAAAAGAAGAAATTTATAGGTGAATTTTCAGAGATAAAATGCATAGTCATTTTGGGGAAAACTAGAAGGTAAATGGAATTAAAAATAACTTGATGTGGAAAAGAATTAAAAATAACTTGAGGCTTTAAGTAGTGACTCTTCAACCTTTTCAATCAAATAGAAATAAAAACCAAAGTTAAGAACATAGACCTCTTGGTGAAGGTGATGAGATTAAAGATTTCAATAATGAAAATGTTAAGAATTATAATAAGGAAAATACTTAAAGAAATGGGATAATGTTAAATTGAGTGTTAGGAAATTTGGTTTTTAGGTGTGTGACCTTGCATGTCTATCTTGAGCCAGTGTTAACTCTAGTCTTTAGTCTTTGAATTCATACAAGAAGAATAAAAGTTGAGATTGCCTTTCAGATAGAAAAATCTTGAATTAACTCAATTAAAAATGGACAAAAAATACAAAGCTACAGTAATCAAGATATCGGTGGTTACTGGTGAAAAGGAAGATGGGTAGATCAATGGAACAGAACAGAAAATCCAGAAAGAGGGTACAGAAGGTGGCACACTTTTGTAAATCCGGTGAGTAGGGAGATTGAGACAGGAGGATTTTGAGTTCAAGGCCAGCCTTGGCAACATAGCAAGACCTGGAAACCAATATCCCTAATGAACATAAATGCAAAATCCTTAAGAAAATATCACAGCTTTGTGCATTATAGCCAGTGAGGTTTTTTCCGAGGTACAACTTTTGCTAATTAAAAACTTAAGAAAATATCACACCACATTCAAAAACACATCAAGGAGATAATATGCCATGATTGAGTGGTTTTTATCCCAGGAATGCAAGATTGGGTCAACATACACAAATCAGTAAATAGAATTCACATAAATAGAATTAAGGAAAAGCATCATATGATCATCTCAATAGACGCAGAAAAGGCCTTTGGTAAAATACAGCACACATTCATGTTAAAAATACTGGAGAAACTAGGGATAGAAGAAATTACTTCAATATTATAAAGGCTATGTATGAAAAACCCAAAGCCAACATCATTGAATGGAAAAAAACTAAAAGCATTTTCTCTAAACTCAGGAATAAGACAATGATGTTCTCACCACTTCTATTTATTTAATATAGTTCTTGAAACTCTAGCCAGAGCAATCAGCAAGAGAAGGAAGGTAAAAGGATACAAATAGGAAAAGGAGAAACCGAACTATTTCTGCTGATGACATGATCCTATATGTATAAGACTCAAAAATTCTACCAGAAGACTTCTAGAACTGATGAGTGAATTCAGCAAAATATCAGGATACAAGATCACACTCATGAATTGATAGCTTTCCCATACTCCAATAGTTATTCAGCTGAGAAAGAAATCAGGAAAACCATCCCTTTCACAATAGCCCCTAATACAAAAACAAAAACAACAGAAACCTGGAAATTAATCTAATCAAGGAAGTGAAAAATCTCTACAATGAAAATTATAAGACACTGAAGAAAGAAATTGAAGAAGACCTTAGAAGATGGAAAGACCTCCCATGTTCTTGGATAGACAGGATTAATATTGTTAAAATGTCCATACTATCAAAAGCAATATACAGATTCAATGCAATTCTCATCAATATCCAATGATATTCTTCACAGAACTAGAAAAACCAGTACTTAAATTCATTTGGAAGAATAAAAGACTTGCAATAGCCAAAGCAATCCTCAGCAAGAAGAATGAGGCAGGGGTCATTCACAATACCTGATCTCTCATTTTTTTTATAGAGTTGTAGTAACAAAACCAGCATGGTATTGGCATCAAAATAGACATGAAAATCAACAGAATAGAATGTAAAATAGAGACAAACCCACATACTTACAGTGATCTGATACTTGACAAAGATGCCAAGAATATATGTTGGTAATGGGAAAACTGGTTAGCCGTATGTAGAAGAACGAAACAAGAGTCTTCTTTCAGAGAAGACAAATTAAAGTAGATCAGAGGTTTATGAATTAGACCAGAAATCGTGCAACTACTAGAAGAAAACATAGGGTCAATACTGCATCATATTTTTGTGGGCACTGACTTCCTTAACATGACCCCTAAAGCTCAAGAAATAAAACCAAGAATCGATAAGTGGAATGTCATTAAATTAAAAAGCTTCTGCACAGTAATGGAAATGATTAAGAGTGTGAAGAGAGAATGGGAGACACAGAATGGGAGAAAATCTTTGCCAGTTACCCCGCTTGGGATTAGTATACATAATATATAAAGAACTCAGAAAGCTTAACATAAAAAACTCCAAATAACCCAATCAGTAAATGGGCAAAAGAACTAAATATCCATTTCTTAAAAGAAGAAATGCAAATGGCTCCATATATATGAAAAATGTTCAACACCTCTAGCTGTTAGGGAAATGCAAGTCAAAACTAAGATTTCATTTCACTCCAGTCAGGATGGCAGTTATCAAGAACACAAATAATAATGAATGCTGATGAGGATGTGGAGCAAAAGTTATACTGTTGTGGGACTGTAAATTGGTATAACCACTCTAAAAGCAATATGGTGATTCCTCAGAAAACAAAAACGGAACTACCATTTGACCCTGCTATCCCATTTCTTCGTATTTATGCAAAAGAACTAAAATCAGCATACTATAGTGTTACTGCTACGTTAGTGTTTATAGCAGCACCATTCACCATAGCCAAATTATGGAACTAGCCCAGATATGTGTCAATAGATGAATGGATTAAAAAAATCTTGTGTATATATACAATGGAGTTTTACTGAGCCATAAAGAAGATTAAGTTACAGCATTTGCCATAAAAGGATGGAAATGGGTAACATCATGCTAAGTGAAATAATGCGTACTCAGAAAACCAAGGGTCAAATAGTTTGAGAGAAATGTGGAAGCTAGAGCAAAATAAGGGGAAAAATGAGGGTGGGATCAGATACGATAAAGATAGGGATGATCATTTGAGTGAAGGAAGATCTGCAAAGTAGGGGAAAAAGGGAAGAGAAAGGTAGGGGGAATGGAGACTAAAATGGAATAAATCAAATTCTATACATATATGACTTTGTCAAAATGTATCAGAAAACTAAGTATGACTATAATACCTTAAACAACAAACACACATGCACAAGGGAGAATCCAGAAAGAGACCCACATGTGTACAATCAATTGATTTCCTACAGAGGTAAAAAGGTAATTCAACAGAGAAAGGATATTTTGCAACAAACAAACAGGAACAGATATCTATATGTAAAAAGTTTATTTCCTGTGTTGCACCATTTTTAAAAATTAACTCAAAATGAATCAGACCCCTAGATCTAGGAGGTAACAGACTGTGTTACACAAAGATTTCCTAGATACTACATTGAAAAAAGCATGATCCATGGAAGAAAAAAATTAATGAGGTTAATCAAGATTAAAGCTTCTGCTCTTTGAAACATGTTATTTAAGAAAATTAAAAGATAAACCATATCTGAAATAAAGATCACAAATTCCTCTTAGGAAAATTCCTCAAGTCCTAAAAAATCTGATAGAACATGTCATTTAGGCATTTTACATATCAAATTATGTATTGGATTTTGTGGACTGTGTCCTAATAAAATTTGATGTTTTGAAAAAAGTGAATGTTAACAATATACTAAATTTTAGCAGCTGTAGTTACTTCATTTCCTAAAGATTATGACAAAGAAAAAAGACTGGAATTGCAACAGACACATTGAAAGCAGTTAAGTTCACCTAATGGTACCTGAGGGAGAAGCAGCAAACCAAAAACATGGTAAGAAATAGGCATAAAAATTCAAAAAGCATGTACATGGGGAGTTTCTATCATAGAGACAATTTTTCACATTTAGTAGTTCCAGAGAAATTGACTATACTAATATAAACATACACATAAATTGATGTTCATTTATTTTATTAAAATAGATATTTAACAGTTGTCAAAAAATGAAGCAGTGCTCTTTTTGTGTTCAGTTTCAGAAAGAGTTTGTAACATATTTCCAGAATAAAATAAAATCCAGATAATTTGCACACATTAAAATAATTTTAAAAAGAACTCTTATTTTCTAGTATGGGGGATTGAACCCAGGGTGCTCTGCTACTGAGCTATGTCCTGAGCCCTTTTTAAAAAATATAATTAAAAAAAATTTTTTGAGATAGACTGGCTAAGTTGCAGGGCTTGAACTTACTATCCTCCTGCCTAAGCCTCCCAAGTAGCTGGGATTACAGTCATGTACCATGACACTTAACTAAAATATATCAATTCTAAGAATACCATTCAATAAATTTTGACAAATATATTTATCCATGTACTCACCACATGAAGGTATGGAAGTTTCTGATCAAACAGAAAGTTATCTTGTTCTTTTTTTCAGTCATTCCCTCATACCTCTGCACTGATCTACTTTCTGACCTTAAAGATTAGTTTTGCCTTTTCTAGAATTTCATATGAAAGGAATTATACAATATATCCTTTTGTATCTTGCTTTTTCTCAGCATAATAATACTGAGGCTTATCTGTGTTGTTAAATTTATTAGGACTTCTCCAATTGTCCAGTAACACTATTGTATGGATATATTACAATTTGTTTATTTATTTACTTTTTAAAATTTGGGTTGTTTCCAGTTTGGGGCTATTATGAATGAAGCTGCTATGAATTGGAAGTTTCTATCATAGAGACCAACAATTCATATTCTGATCTTTCTTATAAGTTTTTTGCTTTATAATCTAAAATTTGAATGTTTTATTAAGTAAAATGAACTATTTTCATTATATGCCATTATAAGGATTTTAAAATACATTTATTTTGTTAGCTGAATAAGAAGAAATCCACATATAATACCTTTTGATAGAGCATCTAATATGTGAATGAGTTAATGAAATATTTGAACTTTTTTTGTTGTTCCTAGGAAGGTTATATTCAAAAGAAAAAAGAACTGTGGGGAATCTGTATCTTTATTGCAGCAGTTGACCTAGATGAGATGCCATTCACTTTCACTGAGCTGCAGAAAAACATAGAAACAAGGTAAAATTTCTTACATAAATTTAGGCCTCTGCTTTTAAAGAAAACTACTTTTGGATTCTTAATAGACTTAGGAAATTAAAAAGAAATGCTAAAATTAAGTAAAACATAAAGGAATAGGTCAAATAGTAAATTGTCATTCTCTCAAGGATCCTTTAATGAAGCTTATTCATGCTGCATCTCTTTTTTTTTAAAGAGAGAGAGAATTTTTAAATATTGATTTATTGGCAGACACAACATTTTTGTTTGTATGTGGTGCTGAGGATCGAACCCGGGCCGCACTCATGCCAGGCGAGCACGCTACCGCTTGAGCCACGTCCCCAGCCCATGCTGCATCTCTTAAAAATTTTGTAGTTTGTGTCCTGGCAAAATTTTTGTCTCTCATTGTTCATCTATAGACTTAATTATAGTTGTTGATAAATTGGACAAAAAAAGAAAAGATGTATAAAATAGGTTTATTATATATTAAAACCTTTATAAAAGTGATATCTTTTAAAGGAATTTAGAGAAGATTTATTAAGATTTTAATATAGTGGTTATTATAATTACATACATTTTTCAGTCTACTATGTATTTAGACTACTGTATGTACAGTAGTACTTGACTTGGTAATTACTTAATAAATATTTTGTTGAGTTTATAAGATTTAGAAAAGTGTATTAATTTGTTTGCAGTGATTCACAAACTTTGTGTTGAGAAATCTTCCAGGACTCTGAGTCATTCATTTGCAACATATTTACAGAATACAATAGTAAATAATTTGAACAGTTGGATGGCTGTATGTTTCTTCTTGAATTAAACATAATTGGTGTATTATTTAAATGAGTTAGATTAAATTGTTATATATTATGACACTTTTTTACTATCTTTAAATAAAATGTGGAAACAAAGGCATTGTGAATTCATAAATATGCAAAATAATAGAAATAACATAAATAGTTCATAGAGTTAAATCCAGAACTACAGGCATTAACACTCTGTTCTCTCCCTTTCTTCCTTCCTTTTCTCCTTCTCTTAAGTTACCCTAGAAAAAGAAGACTTTGTTACAACAACTCAGTTTTTGTGGTACTCCATGGACAGATAGCTGTTATACTTCATAAAAGCAGAAACTGAGTGTGGTTCTTTAATAAATTCTATTCTGGGGCCACGCATGATGGCACACGCCTGTAATCCCAACAACTCAGGATGGTGAGGCAGGAGGATTATAAATTTGAGGCCAGCCTGGGCAGAGACCATCTCAAAATAAATACTATTCTAAAGCTGATTTTTTTCCCCTCTGGACACTGCATATTTACTCCATTCTCTTTTATCTTCTAATCAACATCCTGATATTCTCTTTTTTCTATCATTTCTACTCCATCTTTATTTGCTTTTCCATAAAACTTGTGTGGCTGCCCACATCCCTTATATAGGATGGGAACTTTTAATAACTTTTTTGGGGATTCTGTGCCACCTGCTGATTAACTGAAGCTTTTTTATTTCCCCCTCTTTTAAAAAAATGAAGTCACACTGTTTTGCCCTGATTTATCTCAACCTCCTGGACTCAAATAGTCCTCCCACCTCAGTCTCCACAAAGTGCTGGGACTAAAGGTGCGCACCATTGCACCTGGTTTAGTTGAAGCTTTCTTTGGTTGCTGGGCAGCCTGTAATTGGATCCAGTGAAAATTCTTTGGTTCATTTAGCTGCTTTGGCCTAATTATTTATGCAAAATTAGTTAGAAATTAGTGTATGAGATGCAGTTGATAATTGCTATCTTGAATGCCCTATTAAAAATGTATTTACTGATGTTTCAAAGATTAATTTTTATAGAAAACAATGATTGACCTAAAGTCATTATTTAATCAAATTAAAATTTTCATCAGCTTTACTTTTCCCTTCTCCAATAATTCAGTCCTAAAACCATTGGTAGGGCAAAGAATGTGTCAGTGTGCATCTGTGTCAGGGGAATATTGAGGGGCCTGGAGAAGATATCAGAGCCAAAAAGGGACCTAGAGAAGATGTCAGAGCCAAAGAAGGGATCCACATGGGGAGGGGTGTCCACATGGATATGTGAGGGGCAACCTAATGTGAGCTGTTTGGTATGTAATGTCAGATACCAAGCAGAATAGATGGGCAGCCAGTCTAAGAATTAAATACAAGGGAGGGCAACCTAGTGTGGGGAGTCAGAGTACCAGGCTGAAGTAGATGTCCACTTGAAGGGATGGGCCATCCAGAAAATGGAGTCAGTCTGAGAGTGTCCACATGGGGGAGTAGGTGACTTTAGAGATGGATGGTGGTTACTTATGGGTAGAATAAACACTAAATACTTGGAATGTCTTTACTTCTTGTGTTTTAATTGTAATATGATTTTGTGTTGAAATCAGATAAATTGAAGTGAATCTAAGGCCTTGTGCATTCTAGAAACTCATGATGTTTAAATTGTACAAATATAGGGTGACTATAGGTAGTGATTACATATGTACAGTATATCTCACAAAGCTAGAAGAAAGAATTTTGAATGTTTTCACCATACAGAAGTGATAAATGTTTGAGGCAATAGATATATTTAACCTCATTATACAATGTGTATATGTATTGAAACATCACATGGTACACATTAATATGTATAATTTTTGTGTTTTTAATTGAAAAGACAACTTCAATTTTAAAAATCCATACAGATAGATTTACAAATAAATATAAATGCATGTGTCCCTTCATAATCACCCCCCTTTTTTTTTCTCAACCCTAAGTTGATTTAAATATAGGTAGGTAGATGTTAGGACATGGGTTGAAGGCTAATTTTTTCCTCCTTAAATTCTAGTAAAATGCAAAAAATAATTCTTTCTAAAGTATATGATAATAATTTGGAATAGAGCTAATAATCCTTTGCATTGGTATGTATCTTCTTTGAAAATGAAATAAAACAAACTTTGACAGATTGATTTTTTTCTTCTTTGCTTTGTAGTGTCTATAAATTCTTTGACTTACTAAAAGAAATTGATACCAGTACGAAAGTTGATAATGCTGTGTCAAGACTGTTGAAGAAGTATGATGTATTGTGTGCGCTCTACAGTAAGTTAGAAAGGTAATAAAGAATTTTATTAGGGTTATTGTACCCTGATTTTTTATGTCTTTGTTCATAATTACATTCTATCTGATAACGATAATATATTTAGTAAAGTTATTAATTATTACCCCTTAGACATGTCCCTTTTGCTCTTAATTTCTTATTCTTAGCTATCTTCTTTATCTAGTCATATGTATATTCTGAATGTTTCTTCCAAATTGTTTCATTATCCCTTTGTGTCTCATTTATTTTCTCAAGCTTTAAGCTTAGTTCCTATTTTAGCTTTATCTGCGAGGAGACCTAGTTCTGAATAGTGACCAAAATTTTAATGTCTTTCCAAGATATTCATTTAGAAAGGGGGGAAAATGGCCATGGAAGGTATATGTGACCTGTATGACCAAGTTATGATTTGTGCTCATGTTGGTGATCTAGAAGAGATTTCATCATTACTGTTCAACTTGGAGAATAAGAAATAAGCTTGAATTAAGTTTTGATAGTCTTTTAATCCAAACTGTAGTCTTCTAATCCAAGCACTGTAGCCCTTAATATGGCATATATCTGTTCCTTTGCTTGTATGAGAGCTCATTGAATTTGAGTGCCTGTAAAAATTAATGTTTTAGCTAAATAAGCAATTATATAATAGAATAGTTAGGGAGAAGGGAAGAAAGGAAAAGAGCTGTGTGTCCTTAAATATTCTGGGAGAATGAGTATGGAGACAAGGCTGGAAAGAAACGTCTTCTCAAAAGCATGCACCTTTTTTCCCCCTTTTTTCTTAATTTGTATGTCACTAAAACTTCAGAAATGAGATAAGGATGAGAAAAGTAGAGAGAAACTACAAATACAGAACAACTACAAAATGGTCTGGGTCTTGAGGGAATGTCTTTACTTCTTCTTGTGTTTTAATTGTAATATAATAGCAATTGACCATATCCCCCACCTTCTTGAAGTAGAAGCTTTCTGCTTAGGGAACTTTTTATTATTAAAGAAATGACTTAAGTAATTACGTAAGAAATGTGGATTGATTATAGAATACTTAGCACAGAAAAGTATTAGTAAAAAAATACTAATCAACTAAAATTTTAGTGTTAATAGATAATCACTTTTTATGCTTCTTAGGATATCATTTTATGTTATATTGATCATATTGATTTGTATATAGTTCCTTTATCATTTAATAGTGATTTATAATTTTCTTTCTGTCCTTTAAATTTTTTTATAACCACTTAGTTCATATCTGGGAGCTTATCATAAGAATATGATCCCAAATGTAAAAAGAAGCTGTAGAGATTTTTGTTACAATATTTTTTAGAATAATGAAAAAAATAGAAACAGTGTGTTTATTTACAACTGAAGTTAAACAAAAAACATTATAAGTATAATCTAGACATAAAACAGTACAATTAAGGATTGGGGATATAGCTCAGTAGTAGAGTGCTTGCCTAGTATGCATGAAGTTATAGATTCATTCCCCAGCATTATAAAAAGGAAAAAAAAGTATAATTATAAAATGAATTTTGATGAGGACCAACATGCTTCTAATGTTAATTAAATAAAGGAGAACATACTATGATTATGTATAAGGAAGTCAATGCATATGAAGTCATAGTCATGTTCTGTAACTGTGTATAAGGAAGAAACCCAGATCACTAATGCACAGAATGAGATGATTGGAAAGACGTTGACCAGAATTTTAATTGATGTTTTCCCTGGTAAGGAGGATGTATTACCTCTATAATGAAAAAGGAGGCAAGAACTTCTTGAAGCTAGTTGTTAAAAAAAAAATCTGTTCTATACAGATTAGTATTTTAAAAATCTATAATCATCAGTTTATTTCTAGACAGACAATTTTGGGGCTAGGGCTGGTTTAGGGCACAGTCCTTATTTTTTTTCCCAGCCATAATAATTAAAAAAAATTTAGTTGTAGATGGAAACAATACCTTTGTTTTATTTATTTATTTTTATGTGGTACTGAAGACTGAACCCAGTGCCTCACTTGTGCCAGGCAAAGCGCACTGCTACTGAGCTACAATTCCAGTGCTAGCCATAATAATTTTAATTGGCTACTTCTAGATTGTTTTACTTTGTTGTCTGAGATTAGGAATCTTCTTTGATGTTAGTTTCTGTTTTACTTTTTTTCAACCCCTTCTGCTGATAAATTTGTATTTGATTCTCCTGGAGACTTAGGGAGAGTTAAAATGGAATAACCTAATAGATATTGCACACTTTACAGTTTACTTTGTTTAGGGGTTTGACATCTTTTCTATAAATGGGAAGCAATGATCAATAAGTAAATCAAGTAAGCTGGCATTTTTCTTCTTATATTCAGATTTATATTAAGATTCTATTAAAAATATATATTTATTTCATGTCTATATTTTGAGGGGTTTAAGTAGTTAGTATGAAAGGATGGGGATATGATGTCCTCCCCAAAAAGGGAAACTGTAGTTGGGCTTTTTGGAGAAGAGAATGGACTCTTTTGAGTCAGTCAGATTTGAATTCCAATTTAGGCTCCAACTTGTCATGTATGATCTTGGATCCAAGTTTAGTCTTTAGTTTTCTAATTATATATTAAGCTGATGATAGTGATTATCTGTTCTAATACATATAGTGAGATAATGCATAGACCTGGGTTTGATCCTCAGCACCACAAATAAATAAATAAATAAACAAACAAACAAATAAATAAATAAAGGTATTGTGTCCAACTGCAACTAAAAAATAAATATTTTTTAAAAAATTTTATGCCCATTAAAGAAACACTGCATATTCTATCCCTTCCTTATACAGTTACAATGTACATCAACCACCCGAGATAAAGTTACTGAATTCATCATTTCCTGAACTTACAGGCTACTTGTATGTATTTATGGTACTAGAAATGGGAACTTTTGACCCACCAACAGTAGAAAGAAAATTAGGCAGAGAGTGCAAATATACAAGCAAGACTGTTTGGGGAGTTTTATCTAAGGACAGGGGGAGACTGTATTGAAGGGACAGAAAAATCAAAAGAAGAAAAGGCCAGCTTTTTATCAAGTAGCTGAGATGGGAAAGATCCTTGGAGGTTTCTAGGTGCCATCCTACATTTGGTCTCTGATTTATTATTAAGAATAGGAGAGAAAGAAAAGTCAAATTCCATACATTATAAGAGTTGAAGAGTAGGAAAAGACTTCTAATAAAAGGTTTTTACCCTCAGATCTTATCTGTTTTTTTGTCCCTATAATGGTCCCTGTCTGTCTCATTCTCCCCTGATAGATTTTATTCTTCTTCCTAAGGGGAAAAGGACAAAATCTTCTCAGTCTTCTTATAGCTACTTTAGACCTATACATGGGTGTTGATCCTATATATCCCTGGAGATTATAAAATCTCTCCCTGCCTGAACAAAAGGGGACAAATTGGAGGTGCAAACTTAGTCTGGGATGAGTTGAAAACTAAGAGGAAATGTCAGCGTAACTTGGAAACAAGTAAAGCCTGGAAGACACAAATTTTATAAGCATATTAAAAAGACAAGGCCCTAAAATCAGAAATAGGGTAATGGGGACTAATGGTCCTAAAAATGGTAGAAGCTAAATAAGATTAGGAAGTATTTGTTATTTGTCTTCCATAATCCTTTCTTATAAGGATTTCCTTTTATATATAAGGAAATCAGATTTCCTTTTATATCTCCCTAATGTTAAGCTCTGCTTGTCCTGAAATGTTATCCGAATCCAACAGGTAGAGTTTAAGAATGCACAAATCCTTTCCCCTTCTGCCAATAAGAAATCTAATGCTCTTCTATTTTTTTTTATTTTTTATTTTTTTTTTTTAGAGAGAGAGAGAGAGAGAGAGAATTTTTGATATTTATTTTTTAGTTCTCGGCGGACACAACATCTTTGTTGGTATGTGGTGCTGAGGATCGAACCCGGGCCGCACGCATGCCAGGCGAGCGCGCTACCAATTGAGCCACATCCCCAGCCCTAATGCTCTTCTATTTTTGATCAAAGTAACGGCCAAGGAATTTAGTAAGAACTGTAGGCCATTGAGTGTATCTGCCCTATCTTTTTAAATTTTTTTCCCCATCTCTGTCTTTATTTTAAAGACAGAGTTTAGCATTAGTTAAGCTTTTAGTGTTACTTTATGGTAAATAAGCTGTCTCAGGGAGCAAGCAATGTCACTACCTCTATAACCCCTGCAAGAATCTAGGTGTATAGCATGCTTAAATGGGTGTACTGGAGTCCTGGGTTTGTTTTAGCTTGTTATTTGTGTAGATATTCCCAAATCAGTTTAGAGGACTCATTAACTATGCTGCTATTGTTCTCAAGCCATTGACCATTTTTGGGTCATAGCATGTGACTATTTGTAGAAATATGCTACTGGTCTTGGGATGGGTCCCAACTTTGGGGTTAAGATCCCTGAAGTCAAATCTAGGCTTTTTCGTTTGACTTTTATCCCTGTAATAACACACTTGCTTTTTATTATACTTGCACTACTGGGTATTCAAGACAAAATAGCCCTTACATTTGCCCCAAATCAGCCTTTTTTCCTTCTTACTGTTAAGGTCAATTGAAGCTCCTCAGGGATTATTTTAGGGTTTCTTGACTCCTTTTGTTTTTTCCTCTACCAGTTGTACCATCTGCCTGAATGGGTGAGGGTCTTACTGGCCATGTGGCTTCTCTTGGAAATATTAGGAACATTTCTCTCTCTAATTACCCTCCTCTTTACAGACTGTACATTGGTTGGCTCCTGGTCTCCAAGGTTTTTGAGATCACCCTGAGAGGGAGTTTGGGTGATTCACCAGTGTTCCAGGGACATTTAGAGGAATTTTGTTGTCCCGTGGGTCCTGGCTGACCTTGGAGGGCCAAAATATTGACTGCCCTCTTAGTCTTGTTATTCTCTTGATTTTCACTTCAAAGTCTCAGTTTGTTGAATACCCAAAAGGCCAGTTACTTTTATCCCATTACAAAATATTAAATGATATAAATAAATCCCCATCCAAATTTGTCTTTTAGAATAAGTGAAATGTTTAAAAAATGAAGTAGAATATACTTGTTCACAGATGTACTGCCTGAGTGAACAGTGTCCAATCTCATAATTATCAGAGTGATGCTGCTTGGAGTGCACAGTGTTTGGGCACATTTAATTATCTTTGTTTAAAGATGATAGTTATAATACAGTTAGGAGCATACAAACATAATCTTGAAGAATGCTATCTCTAAACATTTTAGTTTGGAGGACACCAGCTTGGTAAAGTACTCTCCTAAACTTTGCATTTTAGAAGGCTTGTATACTTGAGAAAGTACTTTTAACATACAAAGTAGACAGTAATAAGTATCTCAGCTATACTGAAGTCCTTTTATTTATATTAATTTAGCTTTTACTTTTGAAGTGAAATTTAGAATTCATAGCTCAGTAGGGATAGCTATAATTATAAGGCTTTGCCTTTAGCAGATCTACATAGGTTAAGAACATTGACAAAGATTGAATAGCTTTATACTTCTTATAAGTTTAGGAAACAGTACTTAATAACCACAAATAGACTTATTACCTGATGTGACTGCTCGTGTATACTATAACAAAACACTTTTTCAATCAGAGCATACAGATGCAGAAATATCAAAAGTTTCATTGGCCATTTTATAGGTTGAAGGCCCAGATACTCTGCATATTGTATAAAAAAGAGCACTGATCAGTTACCTTGCATATATTAAACCTTTACAGCTTTAACTGTATAAACTTTACATAACATTTAGACTAAGCTCAAATACACGACATATTTAGCCCTCAGTTTTATACATATCTCTAGACACACAGGGTGTCAAATATATTCTAATAATTGCTCATTTAACCAGAGCTATAAAGTGATTATCTAAAAGATTTTAAAGCAGATACTTAAATAAGCCTTAATTCTCTCAAGACTTAGTTTCCTTAAGTAATTAAAACCTAAAGTCAGCAGAAAACACATGAGATTATCTTGATAAAGTACAAAAATCTCTGCTCTTTAAGCCAGCTATCTGAAAATAATACCCAAAGCAGATCAATACCTCAAGAAAACCCTGTTGCTTCTAATGTACAGAAATAGACTCTGACCTCACATCAGTGCACCAAATTCTGATCCTAGAAAATCCTTTGAATAACTATCAAGTTATAGTCAATTCAATCGCATATAAGCCTCCCTCCATAACACCTGCCATTTCAGAAACTCTCTGTAATCTACCTAGACCCTGTACAACTTGTTTGCAACTTTAGTTTCTGTCCTATCTTTTTCCTATCTTGGAACTATCTAGTCATTTGATTTTAGGACAAAATTTTCGCTTTAGCATACAAAATCCTTTTTCATCTGAAAGCATTCCCTTTTCCTTTTAACCTTCCTTACCAAAATACATCTTCATACCTATAACTTTCTTATATTTCTTTTTATTCACTGGTTTCCTTCTGCCTTACATTTTAAAGTTTATATTTTAAAGCAATTTTATGAAACTTCTGAATTTAGACAAATTGCTCCTTAATATGACAACATGCTTTATGCTTTCTGTAGTTTTAAAATCAAAACACAACTTAAAAGCTTTGCATATAGAATTACCTATGTTAATTAGAATTTTAACTCTTAGTAATCTTATGTTTTAATGCATCAGGCCCAAGAAGAAAGCAATTTTGAACTGTTTCCTATATCAACTGTTTATGGAAACACGTTTAATAATCCCAAATATAATCCTATTGGCTTTGCAGCTCTCAAGCTAGGCAAAAGTGTATGTTAGCAATTTCAAAGACATTTTTACTTTTATCTTGCCAACAAATTATATAGTGGGCAAAGTATTAAATTGTCATCGAGAAGGTTAACTGTAGGGCTGATTTTGGTAGGGGGTAAAAAACATTAAAGAAGACATTGTTAAATTGTTTAAACGATAAATAGAAATTTGCCAAGCAAAATGGGATTGGGGAATGGTACTGAGTCTTGCTAGGCAGAGTTAGCAGGTGCACAAAGCCCAAGTAGAAGCAGGAGGTACTTTGATATTGCTAAAGGCTGAAAGTTAGGAAGGGATCACGACATTGGTAGTGAGTTTGGACTTTGCCCTGAAGGCAATGGAAAATCATTTAGTGATTTAAAACTGGAGAGTGGGTAGTCATATTTGGTCTTAAAAGACCATTCAGGCCTTTGTAGAAGGGATTTAGAATTTTTAAAAAATATCTTTATTTTATTTTTATGAGGTGTTGAGGATCAAACCCAGTGCCTTGCGCATGCCAGGCAGGCACGCTACCATTTGAGCCACATCCCCAGCCTGGGATTTAGAATTTTT
The DNA here is from genome assembly GCF_045843805.1 of Urocitellus parryii. Classification (NCBI taxonomy): domain Eukaryota; kingdom Metazoa; phylum Chordata; class Mammalia; order Rodentia; family Sciuridae; genus Urocitellus; species Urocitellus parryii. The sequence continues at coordinate 39,139,748 of NC_135532.1, read as the reverse complement.
GTTGTATTTTCATATGAGATAATTTAGCCTTAACTTTACTGGCCTTGGTTCAGCAGGGACTTTTTTTTTCTGTCTTATTAGTACCTTTTTCTGAAGAGTTATTGGGGAGATTAACTATAATACCAAAGCCTGTTTATTACAAGGTAGACTGTATGACTATATGTGACTATTAGCTAAATAGTCATTAGTTATGACCTGATCTGGATTCTAAGCAGATCATCAATTATAAAATATATTTTGAGTTAAAAAGAGCATTTGGATCCAGTCCTTTTCTAATTAGATATTACAGTGATATGATATGTCACAAATTGGGAAAACCTACTTAGTTTCATTATGCTATATGTGTTTTTGTTTTCAAAATGTGTATTTCTTAAAGTAAGATGAATAAAGTATGATAACATTGCTATGATTTCTATATTATGAAAATATTTTTAAAATAACTTTTAAAAAAACACCACAATGTTAATAAAATTATTTCTTCCTTTTAGGACATGTGAACGTATCTATTTGACACAACCCAGCAGTTCGTAAGTAGTTTAGAGCATATTACATTTTGTCTTTTTTAAAAAAGGGTTTTCTGGAATAGTCGCAGACATTGATAACATTAAGGTTAGTTTGGTTGATGATAGTTTCATCAGGGAAGAGATGTCTCTGAAAAAGGTCCAAGGAGTTTCCAGAGAGAAGGGGGATCTTGACTCAGGACCAGTGGGGTTTGTAGAATACATGAATGAAGACAATGTCAGCTTGTGTCAGTCAAAGGCACACACAGAGGTTTATTTAGGAAAATGTTCAGAGGTTTATTTAGGTATATATTCAAGGGAGAATGAGGGCAATCTCAAGAGAGATGCCTTTGGTTTAAGGAGTATGCATTCAAGGTAGAATTCAGGCTATCTGTAGAGGGAGAGATACCAATCCCTTGGGATAGACATTGATATTTATAGAGGGGTAGACATTAATATTTATAGAGGAATGGTTGCTGGGGGATGGACTAGATGTAGAACTAGGGTGGAGTTACATAGTTTCAGGCCAGTTTTCTCTGTACTTGGGCATTGCTCTCATGTTACAAGGGCATGGGTCAGGGGCATCTAGCCAAGAGTGTGTTGCTCAGGAATTGTAGTTGTCATGTCAGTGGTTTATGGGCACTTCCTCTGAGACTCAGAATCTCTTCCTTTATCCCCAAAGGCTACTTTATAAGTTAAGGTCATAAAGTCCTATATAGGTGATTTATCCTGTAAATAAATACATGCCTCATGCTACAAAGGAGAACTAATAATGTGGAAATTGATTTAGTGCAACATTCGCTAACTCTGAGGAAAAAATTCATTTCTTAGTTAAAATCCTTATTGATGGTCTCTCACAGATACTTTATTGACAAGACAGCATAATTTTGTGTATGAATAAATTTAAAGATTTATCTTAAAATTTCCAAATTATTTTTTAAAATTGTATAATGCATTCTCTAACAGTATACCCATGTAGAGCTCCAGAGATTTTCTTTGGAAGCAGAATGAGTAGGATAGGAGATATTCTGCTCCACTGAAGTTCAGTATTGAAGATGACTGATATAAAGGGAAATTGTATAGATAGGTTGCTGAAGAATGAATCCAGTGCCTCACACATGCCAGGCAAGCCCGCTACCACTGAGCCACAACCCCAGCCATCCTTTATATATTTTTAAATAACAATTCAGATATTCAGTATTTCCTTTACAAAGTGTATGCTGTTCTATGGGCTAAATATAATATCTTGGTAGAAACACCAATTGAATTGAGATAGAGTCCGGTATCAATTGAGCATTAAAAATAGACTATGCACTTAACTCAGTCCTGTAATTTAAAGCAAAACAAAACAGATCACTCCAAAGCCATAGTTGAAAACCTTTGTCAGTATTAATTTTTTTTTCTTCTTTCTATTTATTTACTAGGGTATCTACTGAAGTAAGTTCTGTGTTGGTGCTGAAAGTTTCTTGGATCACATTTTTACTAGCTAAAGGTAAATTCACTATGTTTATTATATGCTGATGTTTTAAATGCAGTAATGAAATTGGTGTTCTTTTGGATTAAGTGCAAAAATCTACTTCCTACTCTATTTTTTGAGTATTATGGATTATTAACTGCTACAACTTCTTAGTAATAATAATAACAGAAACAACTTTGGACTTTTTTTTGACCTACCTTTCTTCCTTCCTTCCTTCCTTTTTTTTTTTTTTCCTCCTGTGCCAGGGATTGAACCTAGAACTCTGATGCATGGTAGACAAGCACTCTTTGATTTTCTAGGGTAAAGGCTTACTATCTTATAAAAATGATATTTGCTTATGATAAATAAGTTAAGCAGTACAGTAAGGTGCAAAGAAAAATTATGCAAAGTATACTCAAGAATAACCATCATTAAAATTGTGTAATTATTATTTCAGGTATATCTTTGTATATGATTTTGTTTAAAAAATGAGTAGGTGAGTGCATCCATAAACATAGTTTTTTAAAATGGGATTATACTATAGTGTAATCTTTAAAATATAAAATCTAATTTTACTCAAATTATACAGAAGAAAAGATGTTGCTTAAATTAACCAAACTGTTTTGTCACTTTAAGTAGATTGTTTCTTAAAATATTTCTCTGAAGATTATGAAAAAGAGTTATAAAAAAATTGGAATTTTTATTGGAATTTTTATTTTCTTTACCTTCATATTTTGGTTTGAAGCAATATAAATGCACTTTGAAGAACAAAGTCCTGTCACCTTCCATCTCCCCACTTCAAGATTAGTTAATTTTATTATTATTTCATCATCAAAGATTATAACATTTGTATTCTATCTGTAATTATAATTGTTACACTTGGTTTGTCTTAGTTCTGTATCCTAAGTTTACCATAATTTCTTTATTACAGCTTTTTCATTTCTGTTCTTTATTCTGATTCATTTCTTAGCTGGTTAGATTTTACCATAGAGGATTTTTTTTTTTCAGTAGGCCTTTTGGTTTTGTTTCTTTCCAGTCCTGTTTTTTGGCATTAAACATTGTTGTTAAATATGAGATTAGCTTAATTTCCCCTCTTCATTAGTTCCTGAATACTTGAAGAATTCTGTTTTTTTTTTTTCTTTTTTACTCTCTCTCTTTTTTAAACTGAAGGGTTAGTAGTTTTTACCAGGATGTCTCTTGATTTTTTTTTTTTAAGAGAGAGTGAGACAGGAGAGAGAGAGAGAGAGAGAATTTTTAATATTTATTTTTTAGTTCTCGGCGGACACAACATCTTTGTTGGTATGTGGTGCTGAGGATCGAACCCGGGCCGCACGCATGCCAGACGAGCGCGCTACCGCTGAGCCACTTCTCCAGCCCGTCTCTTGATTTTTATTATTCTACCTTAATTTTTCTCAGAACACGATGTTTCTTTTTAAATTGGAGGGTCTGCTCTCTTCAGAGAAATCTTACTAACCTGTCTTTTAAAATATTATTCTATTCAATTAAGTTATTCTCTTTTGTTTCAGATACATTAACTGTCTTACATTGGATTGTTTTTGTCTTCCTTTTTTACTATCTTCTCCTATTTTATTCTGATCTTTTGTCTTTTTCTTGTGTGTTGACTGTTTTTATCTCAAGTCCTTCTGTTTTCATCTAAACTGTTTCTTAACTGTCCAGTCCCTTATTTTTATAATATGAATTCATTAAGTTCTTAGTGCAAGAACTCATATAGGTCATTTTCCTCTTTTAGATTCTCTTCCACATTGGATTCTCTGATTTTTTTTCTCTTCTTATGTTATGATTCTATTTTTTTCTTTTCTAGAATATGTTTGTATAATGTCTGTGTTTTTCTTCCTTATCTTGCTGGGCCTTTATGTGGCTAACTCTGACTTCTTATTTTCTCTGATGCAGTATGAGTGAATTTCCCTTCAGTCACCTTGCATTTTATCTGTGATGTGTTTGTATTCCTCAGAGAATTATAGTATGTCAGCAGGTATTTTTATTATACCAAGCTTTATTCAGAAGGTAAGGGAGAAAGTAGAGATGTTTTTTGTTTGTTTGTTTTGTGGTTTTTTTTTTTGAGTTTTTGTTAGAATGTCTATAATTCCTTCTTCTAAAACAGGATTGTGTTGGGATTCAGATTGTTCCCAATTGAGTGCAGTATATAAGAATCTTTATCAACTGATTATAGTTGTTTCTTCCATTTACCATTCTTTTAACAATATTTAGTACTTTCAAGTCAGAAGGAGAAAAAGATGAGGATTCCCTCTTAGTTACCTTCAGATTTTATGTTGCTACTTGCATTTAACCAGTACATTTTTTACCTTTTCATTTTTATTAGATTTTTGAGAAGAGAGATTCTTTCATCTGACATTCTACTATTTTTACCTAGAAGTGCTTGATATCATTCTTCACCTCTGTGGTATTTCTAAATAATGTCTTAGTATATTATGAACCTTTTCCGCCATACCTATGGATCTAAAAAACTTACTTGATTCAGCATTACCAATTTTCTCACATATTTTCTGTTCCATCAGTATTTGTTGGGATTACTCCTAGTTTAGCAGATACCCAGAAGAAAAGTTTTAAAATATTAGAACCATAGGCAAGAAGGCAATATTGTATTTAGCCACACTGTTTTTCTCAGGCATCTATTACATGTAGTTATTTCCTCATATACTTCTACTGTATATGTAGTATATGAAATTTTAGGATTTTGTGCTGGATAATTACTTATAGATGACCTTACAATTATATATTAATTTTGTTATTTCATAATAGCTTTGGTAATATTTTGGAAAGTGTTAGAATTGAAAATGTATGAGGTTTGATAAATCATTAGATTAAAAGTTAGCATATACCATACTTCAAAATTATTTTCAGAAGTAATAAATTCCATAGCTTGTAATAATAAGTTTTAGAAAAGCAAAATGCAAAATGATTTTAAACATAAGAAATTAATTTTAGTAATAATACTTAAGTGTAAAATTCTCAGGGTAGATAATACTAATTCATAATTTCATAATTATATATATTTGTCTATTAGACTTGACTGATTTTTAAAAAAAATTTTTTTAGTTATACATGGACACACAATATCTTTATTTCGTTTATTTATTTTATGTGAGACTGAGGATTGAATCCAGTGCCTCATGTGTGAGGCAAGCACTCTGCCACTGAGCCACAACCCCAGCCCTTGATGATTTTTTTTTTTGAAAATAAGAAAGGAAAAAGGTTTTGATCATGAATCTAGTGATTATAGAATGAATAAATATATGAATATACCCATACCCACAATTTCTCTGGCTTAGGCTTATAAAATGAATAAATATGTGAATATACCCATATCAATCTCTAACATTTCTTAAAAATGTGAATTTTTTTTTATTTTCAGGAGAAGTATTACAAATGGAAGATGATCTGGTGATCTCATTTCAGTTAATGTTATGTGTGCTTGACTATTTTATCAAACTCTCACCTCCTGCACTGCTCAAAGAACCATATAGTAAGTATCTTTAAGTAATTTAAGCTCCTCCTTTGTCTTTAGCAGTTGTTTATTGGATGTCTGGTAGCTCTAGTATGGTTCTAAATTGAGAGGGTGATAAAAAATAAATCAGAAATAGGCTCTGTTCTTGTGTTAGTCACCTTTCTATTACTGTAACAAATATCCAAGATAATCAACTTAAGAGCAAAGAAAGGTTTATTTTAGCTCACAGTTTTGGAAGTTCTAGTCCATGAACAACTGGCCCTGTTGCTTTGGGCTTGTGGAGAGGTTGCACATCATGGCAGAAACTCATGATGGAGCAAAATTGTTCACTTTATGATGAGAGAGTGAAAGAGAGTTAAGGGGCTGGGAGTCTACTTTTCTCTTCAAAAGTGTGCCCCATACCTCTGACTATTCTCTACCTATTGAGTCCTGTTGAGTTTTCCACAGTCTAGTTTTTGCTGATCATTAAGTTAACAAAATTTTTATCATCTCCCAATAGCACCAAGCTGGTGCCAGGTCTTTGACAACCTGGGTCTTTGGAGGACATTCCATATCCAAACTATAAGCAGCCCTCAGGTAGCATAAATTATAAGAGGAAAGGTAAGAGATGTTAAGCACCCAATCAGAGAATCTGGTAGAAATAATCTGAGTAAAAATAAAGGAAATGCTATGTTGGTTCAGGAGATAATAAAAGTTTTCTTCTGAAAAGCCCCAAAAATAAAGAAGAGGTGATATTTGAAATGAGTGTTGAAGAATAAGTAGTTAAGATTAGGTTGAAGAAGTTAGAGAAGGGTATTCTCAGTAAAGAAGAGAAGAGGCTCTTACCTGTAGGATTTCAGAATCTTTTATTATACTATAGAAAAATGTAAACTTAACAAGGTGTGGTCTGAGTCCTTGCTCCTGAAATGATGAAAGTGTTAATCCTAAAAGTAATAGATGACAGATCAAAACGTTGAAGTCTCAAAGTGGCTGAAAGACTGAGCTGTAATTAATCTTTGTGAACAATAACTTCATGGAAAAATGAAGTGTGAAGTAGAATTTTCAATGTTTTGAACATGATTTGGCAGAGAAGACAGGAAACTTCACTTAGCAGAATTGAAATGCAAATCAAAAGGAGAAAAGCTCAAAAATTATATATAGAAAAAAATAAATATGCTTCAAATTTCCCCCAACTTTTTAAACTTTCCATTAGCTGCCTTCACTTATTTTTCAATGTTATAACTTTAAAGTTGATGTCATGTGTTACTTTAGGTTTACATCTTTGTTTTTTGGGATAATTCAAAACTACATTTAATTCTTTTAAGTGCTGTGTTAAATAGAATCAAGGATAAGTTATTGAATTGACTGAGTATGGTAAAATTTTAATTTGCTTTGTTATGGAGAATTTCAAATGAATACAAAAGTAGACAGTAGTTTAAGTCTTCATATACTTTTCACTTAATAGCTTCAACAGTTGCTGTGACCAATCTATTGTCTCTTCCCCTGCCTAGTTCCCCCAGCTTTGTTTTGAAGCATATCTTTGAATACCTTATTATTTCAGTGTGAATCTTTTAAAAGGTAAGTGGTTTTTAAAATGCATAATGACAGTACTATTATCACATCTAATAATGATTTTTTTTAATATCACCAAGTATCTGGTAAATATACCTTTTTTATCTCATAACTGTAATTTAAACTTTTTTAACTTTTTTTTTTTTAGTTGTAGATTGACATAATACCTTTATTTTATTTGTTTATTTTTATGTGGTGCTGGGGATCGAACTCAGTGCCTCATGCATGCTAGGCAAGCGTCTGCCCACTGAGCCACAACTCCAGCCCCTAGTATAAACTTTTTTGTAGGTTGACTGAATCAGAGTTTAAATAAGATCTACACTTTGTGATCAGTTGATACTCTTTTCAGAATTTCTTCTTCCAGGCTTTTTTAGTGGTAGAGAACATGAAGGACTGATTTCAGTCCACTGCAACAAAAGAAAAACAAATGAAAAGAAATAAAGTTGTTCCTCCTCTATGTTTCTCTTCTTATTTTTTCCTCATAATTTATTTATTCAACCAGAGTGATAGAATGTGTGCTTAGCAGTCACAAAGCCTTGCATTGAGTCCCCAGAACTGACATAAATAAACAAATAAGCAAATAAATAATCAATCAATCATGCTGGAATCTTGCTGAGTTTCCCAGTTGAGTTTTAGTCTAGTTTTTGCTGATAATATCCTATGGTATATGTTCTTCTGTCTTCTCAGTTTCTTGTAAGTTGATGTCTAGAAGCAATAAGTACTTTTTATACTTAATCTTCTAAAATCTTTTTAGAAGCTGAACCTATATTCGTTTTGAATCAGTAGTATGCAAAATAATCTGGGGAGTTTTTTTTAAAAAATCACAGTTTATTATCAGGAAATTATATTTATAAAATCTGTTTTTAAAAGATCATAATTTACTAAAGCTTTTAAATTTTTTTTTGTATTAGAAATTGAATCTGTAAATATTTGCTCATTATTTTTAGGGCTCTAAGATAGAAAACATTTTTTCCTTTTGCATACTGGGTAGGATACACTTAGAATTAGTTTAGAAATTGGTTGTTTCTCTGGTCTTCTCTGTTTATGGGACCACAGATGTTTTCTAGTTCTTTTTGTGCTATTCGGGGCAAAAACTCCTGTCAGTATTATAACTTGAAATAGGTATCTAATAAATAAGATGAAATTGTTATTCTTAGGGCTGGGATTGTGGCTCAGCGGTAGAACGCTCGCTTAGCACGGGCAGGACCTGGATTCGATTATCAGCATCACATAAAAATATAAAAGGCATTGTGTTGTGTCAATCTACAAAAAAAAAAAAAAAAAAGATTTTCTCTTTCTCTCTCTCTTTCCTTTCAAAAAAAAAAAGAAATTGTTATTCTTATAATGAAGGCTAATAAGTAAAAATAGAATGTTAACAAGATTATTTCTGACTTTCCTAGTTATAATTAGAATACTTCATAATTTTATTCAATGGAATGTGTAATTGTTCTTATCTAATTTATCATTTTTACAGAAACAGCTATAATACCCATTAATGGTTCACCTCGAACACCTAGACGAGGTCAGAACAGGAGTGCACGGATAGCAAAACAACTAGAAAACGATACAAGAATTATTGAAGTTCTCTGTAAAGAACATGAATGTAATATAGATGAGGTAATTTCACTATATGCTTTCTTTGAACAGTTAAAGTAGATTTAGATAAAGTTCTTTCTAATAGCATATACTTCTTTTGTGGTGAGTATGCTTCTTTTGACTAGTGTCAACTCTTTTCCAGTAGCAACATATTTCAGAAAAAAATTATTTTTCATATTCAGTTACTTTGCTTTTAAAGAGATTGGCTCCTCTACTCTATAATCACAGAAATCTATATCATAAAGATAATAGTTTTCAAATGTATTTCTTCTTTGATTCCACTGATATTATCAGTACCCCTAATGTTTTAAAATGCCCTGCCAAGAAGACCTTGATGTTTTGGTTTAATGATAAATGATACTAACATTAAATTTCTCCTCAGCCTTATGTAACTAGTCACTTTCTGAACAAAGCTGACTATTAATGGTTAGTATAGAATACATATTCATCCAGGAATGACTTCCAGAGACTGATAGGTAACTCATTATTAATAGAATCTACATTAGAGTTTGGGGCATCTGGTACCAGGGCTAACTTTTACTCTACCAGCTTGTTTTTCTCTGTTATATTGTCCACAGTTCAACACTACTAGATAGTAGTATGAAATGTTGCATTTTAAAGATTTCTCTGGCAATGCTGGGAAGGAATGGTATTATGCTCCCAAAAATCTAGTTTAAGAAAGATTAGAATGATTTGTCAATATATCTGAGTTTTAGCATTGTAGTTCTTATTAACTTCAACAAATAGATATGTGTGTATAGACATATCAACTTTGTAAAAAAATATATGTATATATACTTTTCTAGAATCACAATTTATCTTTGCAAATAAGCTAATGAGTATAGTTTGAAATATTTCTTTTTACTCTATTTTTGTTGCTTATTTACAAGATAATGAATGGTAGTAAATATAGTTTTCTCATTCCACATTGTTAATTCTCTGGATTTCATAACTACTTGTAAAATTTCACTTTTCTTTTCTTTTCTTTTTTTTTTTTTTTGTGGTACTGGGGATTGAACTCAGGAACACTTGATCACCAAACCACATCCCCAACCCTTTTTGAATTTTATTTAGAGACAGGGTCTCACTGAGTTGCTTAGTGTCTCACTTTTGCTGAAGCTGGCTTTGAGCTTGTGATTCTCCTGTCTCAGCCTTCTGAGATGCTGGGATTACAGGTGTGCGCCACTGCATCCGGCTAAAATTTCATTTTTAAGATTAAATCATTTTTTTTAACTTATCAGTGTAAAGTACTTTTTCCTAGAATTTAAAATGTTTATAGTTATGATGAAAATATAGTTAACTAAAAGCTTTGGGGGGTTTTAATTAACTGATACTGGATTATCTAAAAGTGATTATTTAAATATAGCATTTATGGCTATAACTATTGGTCATTCATACTAATTGGATAATTATTATATTGTAAATTTTCTAGATAAGTGGACTTTTTTAGAAAACAAAGATAATAAATATTTCAGAGACTTAATTCTTAAATCTTATTTGTGAAGTATAAGGTAGGAATTGATATTAAATTATTGTTTCCTTAGTAAATATAGATTCCAAGTTTGGAAAAGGAAGTTAAATAAAGGAAAGCAAGTAATTTTAAATTACATAACATATTACAGGTTTAGAATATAGCTTCATGTTTTCTGAGTGCAGTTCTTTAAAATCCATGTTACCTGTGGGATGCTTTTCCATGAAAATGCATATTTCCAAAAAACATTTTTATTTGGTTTTGAAATGAATTATTGTGTGTAAAATTAATTATTTTCTTAAATTTATACTTAAAAATTGCCTTGCTATTTTCTTAGCAGACATCAAATGATCCTAGTGTGAAATGATCCAAAATATACTTTGGGGAAAAATGAGAAACAGTATAAAGAAATGAAGAATGGTGCCTTTGATGATAGATTAGATTTTAATCCTGGCTCTGCCACTTTATAATTGTGCAGCTTTGGTCAAGTTGTTTAATTTGTTTGAGTGCCTGTCTTTTTTGTTGTTTGTTAAATGTGAAATATTGAAATTCTTTTTAATGCCTTCTTTTCTAGTAGTTCCTATTACAATAACAATTTTCTACTTATCTCCATTTTAGGACCTAGAATCTGATTTATGTACATTAAAAAGTAAATAAATGAATTAATTATAAATAAATATCACTATCTTGAATGTGTGTCATTGATTAAATGTGAGTAAATACTCTCATTCTAGTGTTAATAGTGACAAATTGAATTTCATTTGTTTTATATTTTAATGTCATATAATGTCTTTTTCAGGTGAAAAATGTTTATTTCAAAAATTTTATACCCTTTATGAATTCTCTTGGAATTGTAGCTTCTAATGGACTTCCAGAGGTAATCTGAAAGAAAATTTAATAGAAAATTAGTATGTTTTGAGACTTTGGGGAGGGAAGATAGTTGTCTAAGTTTCTTAGGATCAATTCAGATAGTTTTTTGCCTAAAGAAAGTACTCTAAGTAGAATTGTGTAATCAAGTTTTGTGTGGTGATAGAAAAATACTTTTGAAGACCTATTTTAATATATAAGTAAGCATCATTTCATGTTTTGTACTAGAAATTTATTTATACTGAAATTATTATTTGAAAATCAGAGTCTAAATTTTTAAATTTCTAAATGCCATTAAATATCTAAATACAACTAAATATGCACAGATTTAATTCTGATTTGCTTTGCTGGACATTCTAAAGCATAGGATCCAGAACTCAAGCAACATTATTGGCATTACTGTAATGTAGAACATCTGCTTTGAATATCTTTAAAAGCTACTTGATTGAAAATAAATATGGTTGAAATGACTTTGATTGTATTGCAGAAATATTTTACCTTACTAGTGAACCATCCATTTGTGTTTCTTTTTACATTTTGTCATAAGTATCTTCTCACTGAGATAGAACAACTGAGAACTTTGCATGTTAAAGTGAACTGTGGTGATGAGAACTATGTGAGGAAAAGGCTGCCTGGTTTTTTGAACTCAGGGGCACTCAACCACTGAGCCACATTCCCAGCCCTATGTTTTTTTTAGAGACAGGGTCTCACTGAGTTGCTTAGCGCCTTGTTTTTGCTGAGACTGGCTTTGAACTCATGATCCTCCTGCCTCAGCCTCCTGAGCCCCTGGGATTACTTACATATGCCACTGTGCCTGGCTGATAAATGATAAATAGGTACTCAGGGATAAAGCAGTGTTTTATTTTCTTTCCTCTTTCTACCTTTTTTAAATTGGTGCATTATAGCTAGTTTTTCATAATGATGGGAATTATTGTTACATATTTATACATACATATAATATTAACAATATAATTTGGCCAGTATAACTCCCAAGCACTTCCCCCCTCCCTCTGCTCCTCCCACTCACTGGTCTCTTTCCCTTACTGATCTCCCTTTGATTTTTCTGAGATCCATCTCCTACCCCACCTTTCTTTTCTTCTTCCTCTTTAACTTCCACAAATTGGAGAAAACATTATGACCCTTGACCATCAGAGTTTGACTTATTTTGCCTAACATAATGGTCTCAAGTTCCATTCATTTTCCTGAAAATGACAGAATTTCATTTTTATTTGTGGCTGAACAAAATTCCATTGTATATATCACATACATAAAATGCCATTGTATATATCACATTTTTTATCCATTTATTCATTGATGGACACCAGTTGGTTTTGTATTTTGGCTTTTGTGAGTTGTGCTGCTATGAACATGAGTATGTGTGTATTACTGTAGTATGATGACTTTAATTCTTTAGGGTAAATACCAAGAAGTGAAATAACTGGGTCATGCCTAGTCTTTTGAGGATCCTCCATGCTGATTTTCATAGTATGGAAATTCCACCAACAGTGTAATAAAAGTGGTCCTTTTTCTCTACATCCTCTCCAGTATTTATTATTGTTTGTATTCTTGATCACTACCACTCTGGTGTGAGATGAAATCTCAGTGTTGTTTTGATTTGCTTTTCCTTAATTGATAATGATGTTGAACATTTTTTCATGTATTTGTTGGCTATCTATTTCTTTTTTTTTTTTTGAGAAATGTCTGTTTAATTGATTCACCCATTTATTTATAGGTTATTTGGCTTGTTGGTGTAAGTTTTTTTGAGCTCTTTATATATTCTAGATTTTAGTCAATTATCAGAAGAGTACGTAACACAGATTTTTCTCCCACTCTGACAGTTCTTTCTTCACATTCCTAATTGTTGTCTTTTCTGTGGAGAAGGTATTTTTAATTTGATGTCATCCCATTTATTAACACTGGCATTATATCCTGAGTTTTAGGTGTCCTATTGAGAAAGTTCTTGCCTGTGCCTGTATGCTGGAATGTTGAACCTCTGTTTTCTTCTAGGAGTTGCATAGTTTCTGGTCTAATTCCTAGATCTTTGATCCATTTTGAGTTGATTTTTGTTCAGGGTGAAAGATAAGGAGCTAGTTTTATTCTTCTACATATGGATAATTAGTTTTCGCAGCCCTATTTGTTAAAAGGCTTTCTTTTGGGGCTGGGGATATAACTCAGTTGGTAGAGTGCTTGTGTAGCATGCACAAGGCCCTGGGTTTAATCCCCTGCACCCCCACTGGTGGAAAAAAGGTTTTCTTTCTCCAGGGTATGTTCTTGGCAGCTTTGTCAAGGGTCAGATGACTGTAGGTATGTGAGTTTGTCTCAGTGTCTTCTGTTCTCTACTATTGGTCGAAGTTATCTGTTTTTACCCAATACTATGCAGTTTTTGTTACTCTAGTTCTATACTGTAATTTGAAGTCAGTTATTGTGATGCTTCCAGCATTGCTTTTTTGGCTTAGAATTGCTTTGGCTATTGTGGGTCTCTTATTCTTCTAAATGAATTTTAGAACTGTTTTTTCTTAGTTCTGTGGTATTTGGGTGGGAATTGCATTGAATCTTTATATTGCTTTTGGTAGTATGGCCATTCTAAAAATATTAATTCTGCCTATCCAATGAACTTATGAAGTTTTTCCATCTTCTGAGGTCTTCTTCAATTTTTGTACTTAATATTCTATAGTTCTTATTGTTCTAAATATAGGATCATATCATCTGCAAACAGTGATAATTTGACTTCTTCCCTTCCTAATTTTAACCTTTTTACCCCTTGCTCCCCCTTGCCTAATTGCTCTGGATAGAATTTCTAGCACTATATTAAATAGAAGTGGTAAGAGTGGACATCCTTGTTTTGCTCAAGATTTCAAAGTAAGTGCTTTCAGTTTTTCCCCATTTACTATGAGGTCAGCTTTGGGCTTTTTGTGTATAGCCTTTATGATGTTGACGTAGGTTCCTTATGTCCCTAGTTTCTTCAGTGTTTTTATCGTGAATCGAATTGGTGCTGAATTTTGTAGAAGTCCTTCCCTGTGTTATTCTGATGACTGATTTTTGTCCTTAATTCTATTTATGTGATGAAATACATTTATTGATTTGTTTATGTTAAACTATTCTTGCATCTCAGATAAAACCAACTTGGTTGTGATGAGCAATCTTATTAATATGTTATTGAATGCAATTTGCTAATATTTTAGTAAGGATTTGCATCTACATTGGTCTGAGTTTTCTTTCCAAATGTGTTCTTTTCTGGTTTGGTATGAGTATGATCCTGCTTTATAGAATGAATTTGAAAGTGTTTATCCCTTTCTATTTCATGGAATAATTTGAGAAATATTGGCATTAGTTCTTCCTTAAAGGTCTGGTAGAAGTTAGCTGAGGATTCATTTGGTTCTGGGCTTTTCTTTGTTGGAAGGCTTTTTGTTACTGCTTCTATTTCATTGCTGGTTATTGATCTGTTTAGATTTTCTTTGTCCTCTTGATTAAATTTTGGCAGATTGTATTTGTCTAGAAATGTATCCATTTCTTCTAGGTTTTCCAATTTATTGGAGTATTAATTTTCAAAATTTTCTGTAATAACCTGCTGAATTTGCATGATATCTGTGGTGATTTCTGCTTTTTCACCCCTAATTTCATTAATTTGGGTCTTCTTTCTTATTCTTTTGGTTTGGCTAAGGTTTATCAGCCTTGTTTATCTTTTCAAAGGACCAATTCTTTGTTTTATTGACCCTTCATACTGTTTTTTTCTCAAGTTTATTGATTTAAGCTCAAGTCTTATTTATTTCTTTCCTTTAACTAGTTTTAGAATTGGTTTGTTCTTCTTTTTCCAAGGGCCTTGCAATTCATCATTAATTGGGGATCTATCTGATATTCTTTTGTATGCACTCATAGCTATGAACTTTCCTTTTAGAATCGCCTTCAGGGTGTCCCAGAGATTCAGGTGTGTTGTATCGCTATTTTCATTTAAGTCTAAGAATTTTTTAACTTCTCCCCTTCCTATTTTTAACCTTCTATAAACCATTCATCATTCAAAAGTGTATTGCTCAATCTCCATGTTTTTATGTAATTTCTGTTGTTTTCTTTATGTTAATTTCTAATTTCATTTCATTATGATCTGATAAGATATAAAGAATCACATTAATTTGCTTAAAGTTATAAAACAGTGCTTTAGAAGTATGTAGTATTTGTCAGTAATACTAAAAGGCATGGAATTAGATATCTGGACTGCTGATTCTGTGACCTGAACTGGAAGCTAGTTCTTGAGTTTATTATTGATTTATGAAGTATTTGTTGAGTGCTTAGTATGTGCCAAGCATTTTGCTAGAGATACTGTTGATACAGAAATTTTAACTCAGTCACTATCCTTAAGGTGCTATTAGGAGAAGCAAAGAGAGAGATCATTACAGTAGTCTTTTATAAGAGTGTGTTTGAAGTATGCTCAAGATCCTGTGATATCTTAGAGGAGAATTACCTAATCCAAACTGGGGCAGATAAGTGTTTTGGGAAATTATTTGGAGGGTGGTGTGATTTCCAAGCTAAGAAAACCTTATGAGAGACAGCATTTCCAGGGGCTGGACTTTGTAGAGTCAGAGGCACAGTTATTTGTGAAAGTATTGCCTGTTCAGTAAACTCCAAGTAATTCTTTAAAGTTGTGATAGAGGACAGAAGAATAATGAGATAGATAGTTTTGGAGAGTCAAGGAACCAGGTATATTAATGAATACTTTTACCACCTTAGGTACCAAAAAATATGCTATTCGTAACTCTGAGGAGTCTTAGCCACTTATACTCCTTCTATCTTTGAAAGAATTTTAGTTTCAATAGAAATCTTAAGAGAAAGTTGACATTGTTCTCAATATTTTGCATACAACTGCCAGTCAGTACATGATTAATAATTAATGCCTCACTAAGATTTGGCAGGAACAAGTTAATCGAGCATGAAAGACTGTTCTGCCAAATACGCTTATATAGACAAAAATAAAGTTTAAATTCAACTGGGTTTCTTCATACCCTTCCTTTTAGAATGCAATTTTAGTTCTCTCAGGTTGGAAACACTTTGTCTTTAAAGGTCAAAGCAGGGGCTGGGGGTCGTGTTTTCAGTGGTAGAGCCCATGTTTAGCATGTACAAAGCCCTGAGGTTACCCTTCAATATAGGGGAAAAAAAGTCACAACAGAGAGCATGCCAATAGTTGTCTATTGGGCATTGATTTTTAAATTATGATTATGAAATTATCGATCAGAGCTGATAAACAATTTATAGATTATAGCCATTTAAAAATATCTAACATTGAGAATTATTTGTACAAACATGTTAGTTGGTTTATTAATTGAGCTTATTATATTGTACAAGTATATTAACTGGGTTTATTAATTAAGCCCAAGATATTTAACTATAAGGATGTAAAGTGGACCAGAGGGTTTAGAAAAGATGGGTTGGACATATAATCAAGAGGATTTGCTATATGTTTGAAAAAATAAAGTTTTATATTGATAAATATAGTAGAAAGTTAAAAGTTAAGGATATATGGGATATTTGAAGGCTTTTAGCAATTAACTGATTATAGTAAAGTTAAGAATTCCTAATCTGAAATCTGAGATTCTCTTAAGATCTGAAACTTTTTGAGTGTTGATATTACCACAAGTGGAAAATTCTGTACCATGAAATTTTGTTTCATGCACAAATTTAAAATATTATATAGTTACTTTCAGGTTATGCATTTAATGTGTATATTAAAATACATGAATTTGATGTTTAGAGTTGGATTTCATGCCCAAGATAGCTGATTTTATATGTGCATACATTCCAAAATTTAAAAAACCTTGAAATACAAAAGACTTTTAGTTCCAAATATTTTGTGTAAGAAATATTCAACCTATTTTTTATCTTAAGTTCTGTTTTGTGGCATTGGTGATTCTTTGTCTACATAAAATTCTAATAAATGGGATAAATAAAAAAAATTAAGTTGAAAAAAATTTGCAGTTTTCTAGACTTCACTTTTAGTTAGGTCTTAATTATATTGCGTGTGAACTTAATGTATACTGTAAAATATATATTGCATAAACATTCTTTAATGAAATCTGCTTCTGTGTGTTAAAAGATAATAACAAAAAGAATAATTAAGTATTTTTTTCTTTTGAGGTTGAAAGTCTTTCTAAGCGATATGAGGAAATTTATCTTAAAAACAAAGATCTAGACGCAAGATTATTTTTGGATCATGATAAAACTCTTCAGACTGATCCTATAGACAGGTATTTCACATGGAATATTTTTGTTTGTTATGCTTTTGATATAGATTGATATTGATATAGGTAAATAAGATAGGTTTTTATTAACTTACTGACCTGTAAATAAACATCATTTTATAATAAGTTAATTTAAATGCCTTTAAAGAAAAAAGTAACAGTATCTATTCTAAGCATATAATTTTATAACAATGTAGAGATTTAATATGAATTGTATTCTATAACAATATATATCTTTTTTTCAGATAGTTGAATATACATGTACACCAAAAGAAAATGGTTAAACTAATTAGTTTACTCAAGTGGTGGTCTCTGTTTTTTATCTTTTTTTTTTTAATCTCTTATTGCCCACTTCATTCATTTAAAAAGTTAATGCCAAGTTTATTTTCTTGAATTGTTGGGAAGGATCCTAAAATATAAATGGACAAGAGTTATTATAATATTACATGTAATTTGGAAATTAAATAGAGTAAAATGTTTTAAATTTAAGTAGACAAAATTTTTAGAAGGCACAGTGTGATACAAAACTTGAGCTTTGATATTTTAAAATACTTCAACTTCTTGGTTATTAATGTCACCAGCAAGAAAACATCTAACTTTCACTTTTGAGAATCTGCTTAAAAGTGGGTACATCTCTTTGTCATAAACCTAGTAGAAAGAGACCCACACTTGAGTTTATACCCAAAGGACTTAAAAACAGCATACTATAGTAATGCAGCCACATCAATGTTTATAGCAGCACAATTCACAATAGCTTAATTGTGGGACCAACCTAGATGCCCTTTAGTAGATGAATAGATAGAGAAAATGTGGTATATATACATGATAGAATTTTACTCAGCATTAAAAGAGAATAAAATCATGGCATTTGCAGGTAGATGGATGGAGTTGGAGAATAATATGCTAAGTGAAAAAAGCCAATCCCAAAAAAACTAAATGTGTAATGCTTTCTCTGATATGAGGATGCTGATTCATAATGGGGATGGGAGGGGAGCATAGGAAGAATGGAGGGACTTTAGATAGGGCAAAGAGGCTTGAAAGGGAGGAGACAGGGGTGGGGGTAGGAAAGATTGTGAAATGAGATGGACATCATTACCCCAAGTACATGTATGATGACATGAATGGTGTTACTCTACTTTGTATACAACCAGAGACATGAAAAATTGTGCTCTCTGTGTGTACTATGAATTGAAATGCATTGTGCTGTCATATATATAGCAAATTAGAATAAATAAATAAATTTTTAAAAAGAGACCCATACTTAAAATGGTGCTGAAGAAAATCATTTGAGCAGCAGTTGGGTTATCTATTTCCTATCACTTCTGTTATTGACTTAGCAATTTGTATGATTTTATGAAGCTACAGGAAGTATTTTATTTGACCCATAAAACACAAATTG
Source organism: Urocitellus parryii (assembly GCF_045843805.1). Classification (NCBI taxonomy): domain Eukaryota; kingdom Metazoa; phylum Chordata; class Mammalia; order Rodentia; family Sciuridae; genus Urocitellus; species Urocitellus parryii. Next base: position 39,121,194 of record NC_135532.1, on the reverse strand, counting down.
CAAATTTATAATGTGAATGATTTTGCTTATCATTTAGTTTTGACACACAAAGAACACCACGAAAAAGTAACCCTGATGAAGAGGTGAATGTGATTCCTCCACATACTCCAGTTCGGTATGAGATTTTCTTTCTTCTAGTATTCATTATAATTGTTTATTCAGTGTTTTATAGTGCTTTAGGTTTGTTTAATTGTTTCTTTTTATATTTGTACATTCATGTAGCAAATATGTATTGAGTGCTCATTGTATTCCAAGTACTTAATGATTTGCTTAGGTTATTATCATTATAGTTTTGTCTATCCTTAAGGAACACAATATAAAATGTGTATGTGTTCCATCTTAGTAAAGAAAAAAGAAAAGTTTCACTATTTGATCTGCATATAACCTTGAAGAAATAAAACCATTTTTTATGTCTGTTTCCTCACTCACTTCACATGTCTAAACCTGCTATCAAGAAATGTTGACTCTGCTTCCAAAGTATTTCTTAAGTCCATCTGCTTTTCCCCATCTACTCTAACCACCCTTGTCCTAGACATATTTATCTTGTGGTTTTTGCAATAGACTGCTAACTGATCTTGTTGTTTCTGCTGTTATCACTGATCCTCTTTCCCACCATCAAATCAAAACTTCACAGAACCCTAAGAACAATATTCTAGAAGTGTAAATAAGATCATGTCTGTTCACCCTCCTGTTAAAATCCTCTCATTGCTTGTATAATTATGTCAAAATAGATTATACTGTCATGTATAATTAAAAAGAACCAATAAAAAACTTCTCTCATTGCTTCCTTTTGCAATTAGAATACAATACACATTCTTTAATAATGCCTACAAGACCTTAACTGACCTGTTTCTATTGCTTCTCCAGCCTCATCTTGTTTTGTTGCTCACCCTGCATTAGCCATGTGTTGGTTTTCTTTCATTTTCTTGTATTCTTCAAGTTCTTTTGTACTGAAGACCTTTATTCTTAATATTCTCTTTTCTTGAAACTTCCTTTTTTTTTGCAGGGGTAGGGTATGGATTTCCAACTGCTGTTCTTCATGTTCAGCATAAATGTTGCTTTTTTAAAGATGTATTTCTCTTTGAATTATTTTTCTTTAATAATGCCTACAAGACCTGTTCTGTACCTTTATAGCCTGTATCACAACTTGTAATTATAAATTAATTTGTGTATTTACTTGTTTTTCACTAATACCCACAATAGCCTTTAAATTTCATGCCATATGGACTGTGTCTTTTTTTGTTCATGATTTAATAATTAAGGCCTGGCATAGTACTTGGTATTAGTAGGCAATCATGTTTTGAATAACTGTATCGGTATATAAACAATTTTTAATATAAGTTTTGTTATAGACTTGTTATTAAAATGATGCAGAAGAGATTTTATGAAGCAATGTCTGAACTGAATTTTGAAACATCTGTCTCACAGGACAGGCATTTTAGGGAGCTGAAAGAGCATGTACAAAGGCATGGTAGTGTGAATTAGCACAGTGTATCTGGGGAATTGTTAGCAGATATGTATTGATTGTGAAATGAGGGGATGAAACAGCAGGAGTGGAGAAGTGGGTACTAGACATGAAGGGCCTTGTATGCCATATTCAAGTACAGACTTCAGTTTGTCCATGATGTCACTTGTGCTATAAGTGGGTGATAAGCAGGGGTAAGAATGAAGTCAGACTTGATTTTTACAAGCTTACATGTTAGTAGTTTGTGAGAGAATGGACTGAAGAGGACAGAACAAAGTGAGAAATAAACCTGTCTCAGAACTTCTTAACCCAGAGTGCAAATTAAAATAACCTGAGGAATTTTTTTGGAGTACACTTGCCTAGGTCTTACTACTTCAGATGGTGAGTAAAAATCTCTAGACTGACCCATTGCAGTAGTTGAGTTGAGAGATGTGGAAGATCTGAAGAGAGTAGTGGTGGGAATGAAGGAGCAGGAATAATTTTGATGAATTCATACTGAGAATATTATTGAGGCATTTATGAAGACACTTTCTAATAAGCAGTAGGATATAAGGCTCTTACAGGTTTGGGAATTGTCAGACAAAGTTAAAGCCATAAAAAATAGATGTGATTGGGGTTTGGGGTTGTAGCTCAGCGGTAGCGTACTTGCCTACACGTGGGGCTCTGGGTTTGATCCCCAGTACCATATTAAAAAAAATAAATGAAAGTTTAAAAACAAAAGATGTGGTTACCTGAAGTGATGGTATATAGTGGCAAGAATAGGTAGCAGGGGCTGAAACCTAAAGAATGCATTTTAAGGGCTGGATAGATTTTAGAGAATGAGAGAGTAGGTGGTTTGGGAGACTAGAGGGAGACATCAAGAAAGTCAAGGGAGGGCTCTGGTTTCAGGAAAGCACAAGGGCTTGAGGTGAAATGCTTCAAGGAAGTCAGTTGTTGGAACAGATTTTTGGGTTTAGCAATTGGTCGTTTATGGTTTTAGTCATTGTTGCTTAATTAGGTTAATGAACATTGAAGCCACATGGCAATGTTTGAAAGGTAAAGTATAGGTACCAGTTTAGGGAGGTTTGGCTAAGAATACTGCACATATTTTACTAAATAATATTTGAGAAGCTTTTAAGCCCTAAACATTGTACAGTTCTGTGAATGATTAAACAATGTATCAAATGTATTTTATTTGAGAGTAGGTACATTTCATTTGTACTTCAAAATTGCAATATTAGTCTTTACTATATACCATATACGCATATGTGCATGTGCATATGCATGGTAGAGAAATAAAGACTCTTTAAGAGACTGATCTAATTTTATGCTTTAACTGTAGTGACTTAAAATTACTCAGGACCTTAAATGTGTTTCGTTGAAGTTCTCTGTAAAGAAGAATCATTTGATTCTTTACTTGAGTTACTAAATGTCTTACTGTCTTTGAGAATTTAATGTTTAATTGTATAAGCAAAACATTGCCTCATGATGTCTATTATCAAGAGACTCAAAGTCTGTTCTAATTGTACACTATAAAAACCAAAATAGCATTTACAACAAATATTCACATAAATATGCATTTTATTTGCATCTTTTGTAGTTAATGAATATATAAAAATTTTAAGGTAATAGTATTTTCAAAACTGCTCCACCAATACTTCATTAAAAATAAACACTTAACCTTACTCACATTTAACCTTACTCACTGCTATATATCTAGGCTTACCAAAAATTAGAATGTTAACACACAATCAGGTCTTATCTTTAGATGATGTTTAAAGTGGTTATAAAGAATATTGCTGCATGTTTTGTAAAATCTTCACAGTTGATTTTGAAGATATTGTCTATTGTGTATTTCAGAGTCTCTCTGTAAAGGTTTATATATAAATGTTTTTTATATGCAAAAAACCTAAATTGTAATAATGTTTTCTTGAAAGATTACTATTTTGATGTCAGTTTTTCTCCATATGATATAAAATTTATGATGCCATATATTTTTCCAAAATATAATATCATTAATTTGACCAATTAATATTTTATTGATACTTAGTTTTATTAGTAAGTGTATCAGTCCTATAAACATAAACTTATTATGAATACTTGTTAAAGATGTAAGCAGAACATAATTTCTTATGAATCACAGTACACTAAGGGTTTTTTCCCCCCATAAGTCTTATTTCAGGGAACTTTGTAAAGATAAATGGGATAGACAGGATATCAAAAGAACTTGAGATAGGTGCATTTCATTTGTTCTTTTTCTTCTTTGCTTAATGCTGCTTCCTTTTTTCTCCCCTCTAGGACCGTTATGAATACTATCCAACAATTAATGATGATTTTAAATTCAGCAAGTGATCAGCCATCAGAAAATTTGATTTCCTATTTCAATGTAAGCCATCTATGAAACATATTTCGTGATATCTTGGTAAAGAAATATGAAATTAGAAGTTAACATATATTTACCCATTATCTTATTTTTTGCTTTTAAAATTTTACTAATTAGATATTAATAGTATTATTTTATTTAGGCAGTGTTATGTTTTGATTTTCTTAGGTTTATCATTTGCCTTATCATCATTACTTCTTGCAACTTAGACCTAACTTCTGAGATAATTTTCTTCCTTCTTCAGACATATTTTTAAATATTCCTTTAGCAAGTTTAGTTTGGGGTAAAAGTACAGTTTTTTGTTTTGTTTTGTTTTTTGTCTAAAAATGTGTTTACTCTTATTTTTTTTAAGATGGATCTTCGATTCTAGGTTGACATGTACTTTCTCTCAGAAGTTTAAAATAACTACTTTACTATTTTGATATTGTTACTTTACTATTTCTTGGCTCCCAAGGTGAATAGTTAAGAAGTCTTCTGTAGACCTACTGTTGTTCCTTTATAGTTAATTTGTCTTTTCTCTCTGCCTGCGTAAATCTTAAAATCTTTTCTTTGAACACAGTGTTAGGTAGGACTTAACACTCACCACAGCCCTGCAATCTTTTTTTTAATCCCACTTTCAACCCATTTTCATTTGAAATTCTTGCCTGGCTCTGTGTGCATTGCACTTTTCAATTCCTGATTGACTTTGAGTTTGATATATGAAAGCCCCTGCTGATCCCTCCCTGAAAAAAAAAAAAAGAGAGAGAGAGAGCGAAGAAGAAAGAATGAAAACTAGCATCAGTATTGCCGGCTTGCTTCATCACTCCTTATATAAACTCAAATCATGAGGGTTGGGACCCACCAAAGTGCTCATCTGTGGAAATTGTACAAGGCCAGGATTCTTATTAAAAATTTGGGTTATTCTGGTCATTACTTTCTATAATTGTTAACAGTGACTTTGTCATGTTGTATTGTCCTGTCTTGCTATGTCCTGTCCAGGAATTAGCAAAGTAATTTCTTTTATTCATAATTGTGTTGGTGTAGAACTGATTTTGTTTGTCTAACTTATATAAAGTTACTTTTGTTTATGAGTTATCTGTAGCATGAGAATTATTTGCCCAAACGTATCAACCTAGTTACCTAGAACTTTTAGCAAGTAATAATGATAGAAGTTAAAAGACTGATAATCTCATCTCAGTGCCATTTTTTAAATGCTTCTTCCAACTTTTGGAGCTTGTTGGAGCTCTTTTTTTTTTTTTTTTTTTAATTAATTCCGTTGGACAGAAAGTTCTGCCTCACAGACATTCTCTAAAGCTCATTTTAAAGCTTAACTTTTAATGAAACTTTATAACTTCTTTTAATGAAACTTTATAACTTCTTAATTGTATATCAATGACATCTTGCCTCAGAGTGAGGCAGAGTGTCCTGAAGGTCATTACGTTTTTCCTTGATTTTACTTCTTTATTATAAACTCAGGCTTTTTCATTTTTAAAATTAATGGTATCTTCTCTGAGTGTAAAGTCTTAGACTCTGGGCATATTTTAATTGACATTTGGCAGCAATGATTTTATGACAGGAAAGACCTCTTTATTATATATTTCAAAACGTCCAAAGGCTTGAGCTTGGTAGTATTTATTTTTTCATCCATCCATTTATTCATTCATTTTTGCATACTGGGAACTGAACCTAGGGGTGCTTTACAATTGAACTACATTCAAGTCTTTTTTACTTTGTATTTTGAGACAGGATCTTGCTAAGTTGCCAAGGTTGACCTTGAACTTGTGATTCTCCTGCTTTAACCTCTCAAATAACTGGAATTTTAGGACTATGCTTCGGTACCTAATGAATATATTTTTATACCTTGTGATATATTTTTACTGTAGCATAATATGAATTATAGAATAGAACATCATACTGCTTCTTTTTATGTATCATCTTCTAATGTGTGTTAATTATTAAAGTTGATAGGGCCTCACACTCCAAATGATACATGTATTGGAACTTATTTTTATTGTTCTAGTTTTTAGTATATATGCTGCTTAAGTGAGCACTGGAACTTCTTTTGTTAACTATTTTCCCATACTAGTTTCTGAAAATGTTATTAAATAATATGGCTAGTTTTTAACTCTTCTAAAGCATAATTTTAAATTAAGAAATTATATTGAGCTTAAATCTTAGGTTTATATCTTCCACTGGCTTTTTTTGTGAAGGGGGTGACATACATTCAAATGCAACTGTTAATTGAACATATTTTATGAAAACATGTGATGAATAGAAAGGCTAACAAATCTGAGGTCCCCTAAACCTAGCAGCAGAAATTGTAGGTAATAGAGTTTTTTAATTCTTCTTGAAAATTTCTTGGACACTAACATCCAATGAAATTCTGCTTCGATTCTGTGGTTGTGTTTACCTAGTTATTATAGAAGTGTTTCCATATTTTTATAAACACTCAAAAACTCAGTCATGATATATGGAACAGAAAATTTTAATTCTGATTAAATGCTATTGTCAATATTGATTTCTGTTTATATTTCTTAAAGAACTGCACGGTGAATCCAAAAGAAAATATTCTGAAAAGAGTGAAAGATATTGGACACATCTTTAAAGAGAAATTTGCTAAAGCTGTGGGACAGGGATGTGTTGAAATTGGATCACAGGTAAGTTGAGTTCATTTTCATCAATGCCTGTCTATAGCAATAATTTTAAAGGCAGCATCTGTTCAGATTGTACAGATACTAAACAAATAATAGTATTTGTCTAGTAGTATAATTGGCGGATTATATATCCCATCTGCCTATGTATGTTGCTATTTATGAGAAACCTTAAGAGAAATTATTCCCCATCCCTTTACAAAAAGAAAAGTGTACATACCAATTGTGGAAAATTTAGAAAATATAAGTAAGCAAAAAAAATTAAAATCTCATCTTAAATTTTTGATGTATATGCTATGACTTCTATATGTGTCAATACTCATGTATACATACACTTATGTAAATGGGATTATACTATATATGCCAATTCTCAGTGATAGTGATATTATTCAGATAATCTAAAACCAATATATTGGGTAAGAGTATGGATTATGGAATTATGGAATACTGGGTTTACATCTGGTTCTATTATTTGTGAGCTGAGTGATCTTGAACATGTCGTTTAACTTCTCTGAGATTCAGGTTCTATATTTATTCTGCTTTGTTGTGTGGCATTAATGAGGGCAATTTTGTAAAGATAAGTTTGAAAATTATAATCCATTGTACACATTTATTTCAGTGTCATGAGATTATAGTTTTATGCCATAATGCTTTAAACAACTATACTTAAAAGTTCTTTTTTGGTTGTATATGACATTTGAACTCTTAATTTGGAATGAAGAACTATGGTTTGTGTATGTATATATGTGCATGTAACTGAAAATATTTGGTTATTCTTTCAACTGAAAGGAAGTAGTTATTTGGTTAAAACATTTTTCTGAGAAGTTTAGTTTTGTCTGACTTTGACTGTGGCAGGGTTACTGAGTTTTTCAGAGTTTTTTTAATTAGGAACTATTTTCTAATTCTAAATAGCTGTTCTGAAAATAGATGTTCTAGATTATAAGAAGCAGGTATGTAAGTGCTTAAAATATTGTACTGGACATATAATCTACCCTTTAGTATAAATAATGTAGACTGAAATGCTGTTAGAGAATCAGGTAATGGATCTAACCTCTTGATAGCTTATTGGGAATATGAAACATTACTTTCTATTTAAGTCTTGAGTTTTAGGTAGTCTAGCTTTTGTGGGTTTTTTTGTAACCATATTTCTTTTTTATTTTTTTTATTTTTTGGTGGGGGGGTACCGGGAATTGAACTCGGGGGCATTCGACCACAGAGCCACATTCCCAGCCCTGTTTTGTATTTTATTTAGAGACAGGGTCTCACTGAGTTGCTTAGCGCCTCGCTTTTGCTGAGGCCGGCTTTGAACTCATGATCCTCCTACCTCAGCCTCCTGAGCCACTGGGATTACAGGCATACACCACTGCATATAGTTTGATAGCCATATTTCTAAAAAGGGTCAGAAGTATGTTGCAAGAAAAGATTGTTACAAAAAATTAGTGATTATTGTGATGTTCTAAAATAGCAAGTTCTTCTTTTTCTTTTTCTTTGTTGTAGCGATATAAACTTGGAGTCCGATTATACTACCGAGTAATGGAATCCATGCTTAAATCTGTAAGTTTAAAAAAATATAGTAGAAAAAAAATTAACTTTGACACAAATATTAAGTTTCAGTTAAACTTTTAAAAACATTATCTGTTTTAGGAAGAAGAACGACTCTCCATTCAAAATTTTAGGTAATTTATTCTTTTAGTTTTAGTCAGCAGTTTCTTCTTTTTATAAAAGTAAATATTTTAAAATCATTCTCCTTTTTTCTTTCAGCAAACTTCTGAATGACAACATCTTTCATATGTCTTTATTGGCGTGTGCTCTTGAAGTTGTAATGGCTACCTATAGCAGTAAGTTAAGTTTTAGTAAATATATGTTTTAGTTGAATTTAAAGTTAAAAAAATACTCCAGGTGTGTTATATTTTTTGTTTTGTTTGTTGTTTTTAGAGGGGGTACGTGGTAAAGAGAAGAAAAGCATATTGTAGATGAGTATATACTGAAGAATATAATTGGTTGTCATTTAAATAGTTGCTATTTAAATAGTTTATCTGAATTATTTCAGGCCATCTCGGGGGTGGATTTCCCTAACCTATTCTGAACAAATTGAAGAGGTACCTTTTGAAATCCTTTAAAAAATCTGTAAGATTGTAAAGTGCCAAAGCAGTTTTTAAAGAGTAGACAATAATAATTGAAAGCATTGTTATAACAATGCTTTGGTCACTAGACCACAGGTTAGAGCTGGGATCCACCAGAGCTTCAACGCTTTCTTAATTGGTGCCTGCTTTTAAGCAAATTATGAAAAATCAATAATTTGTTGATAAACAAAACAAGGGCCAATAACAGTGTTTTTAAAATATAATTTTAAATATATTATTTTGTAGATAGTGTTGCAAGTGTTAAAAAGTTATTCTTGCAGAAACAGAAGAGGAACATTTATTTAAGGATACAAGTACACAATTAAAAAGGAGGAACTTGAATTAATAAATACATATGGAAAACTGTTAATCCTCATTAATAACCTTAAATGCACATTTTAAAGAAATTCCATTTTCAAACTAATGAATTAAATTAGCAAATCTGAAAGCTTCTTTTCTACTCTCCACCAAGAATTAATGAGAGAATTGAAATATATATGCTTATGAATTGCTGATAAAATAACAAACCTGTCCCTGATAAGAGTTTAGAGTATTTAAACCTTTGAAAACTTGATGCAAGCTATGAGCCAGTTCTCAAGAAAAAACATACATGCACATACACTCAAAAATTTGGGAGCCTATTTCTTGGGAGCCTATAGACTTCAGAATAAAAAATTCTGCTCTAAATACAAATTATTTAATTCTTTGTTTGACAAGACCTTCCGAATAAAAATACTTAGTTCAGGTCTTAACATTTCATATCTATACATTTTTTCTTTCATTTTTAGGAAGTACATCTCAGAATCTTGATTCTGGAACAGATTTGTCCTTCCCATGGATTCTGAATGTACTTAATTTAAAAGCCTTTGATTTTTACAAAGTGATTGAAAGTTTTATCAAAGCAGAAGCCAACTTGACAAGAGAAATGATAAAACATTTAGAACGATGTGAACATCGAATCATGGAATCCCTTGCATGGCTCTCAGTAAGTAACTAGCTAAAATAATTAAAAATCTTTATATGTATACGGATAACAATAGTATCTATTAGTGAGACATATTTCTTAACATCTACTTTAAAAGCAAATATGCAATTTCATGAATAATGTTATTTCAGTGTATATAGATAGCTCAGGAATCAAGTGGAATATTAGAATGAAATTTTCTTTAAGCTCCCCAGAGCATCTAATATAGTGATTTATTTTGGAGTAGTTTCTCTTAAAACATGGCACTTTAAAATAAAAAAGAAGTCTTTAAAGTAGTTAGGTAATTTATTAAAATATGTGTTATGATTGACAACGTAAATGCTCTTAAATTTCAACAAATTAAGAATTTGAGATTGTGCTATTTATATGATTTAAAAGAACATTTTTCCTGTTCAATTTAGTAGGAGTCATTTTGTCCCATTATTAAAGATAATACAAAAAAATCTACATCATAGTTCAATTATAGGTATTGTTTAAGGCATTATAGCAACACAAATCATATTCTCTAAGTCTTCTATTTATAGCATGCAAGGTTTTGATAAATATTTTGTTTTAATAAAAGTGACATTTTCTGTGTACTAATTTTAAAGTATTTATTTGCAGTTCTGTTATACTACTATGAAATCTGCATAGTTGGATTATACTTTGTGAATCATCAGATTTATAGACTAATAACTCATTTCTTTTGAAACTGTGTTACATGCTAAGCATATACAAGTTGAGCTCCAACAACAAAAAGTTTATCAAGTTTTGTAGCATTTTCAGATTTTGGATTTTCAGATTAGGGGTGTTCAACTGGTAATGTCTATGCAAACATTCCAAAATCAAAAAAACTCCAAAATTTGAAACACTTCTCAAATGAAGCATTTGAGATTAGATTCCACCTGCATATATCTTTTTAACTTATATCAATTTATAGAAATAATAGAAAATTAAGACTTCTTACGTTACAATCCTAATATGTATGGTAACCTTAGTTTTAATTTTTTGATGTTCTGGATATTAAATGATTGAGAGTCTGTTTCCTAGTCTTTTCTTGTATTGTCACATAGCCATTGGATGGAGAGAGAAGTAAAGAATATTCATAGAAAAATACGACATTGCCATTACTGGATTTGGTAACTCCTTGTAGGACATATTTCCACTTGATAAGAAAAGGAGTAGTTAAAACTTTTGGAATCTGGGACATTAATCTAAAATAGCAAAAATCAATGAATTGATTAAAAAAATAAGTACTTTTCAGAAACTCTGTCCCCTCCTTCAGAAATTGAGATCAGGTTATTACTTTATCATGTGAAAAAGGCTATTATTACTATTATTTTTTAAAATTATTTTTCGGTATTAGAGATTGTTCCCAGGGACACTTTACCACTGAGCCCAGCCCTTTCTGTTTTTTATTTTGAGACAGGGTCTCACTAGGTTTCTTTGACTAGCCTTAAATTTGCGATTCTTCTGCCTCAGCCTCCTGAGTTGCTGGGATTACAGGCATGCACCACTGTACCTGACTCTTATTTCTTTCAGATAATTAACTTTATTTCCGTCAGGACATAATTATACAACATTCTCTGTGAGTTTACAAAAATGAGGGCTCTGAAAACTTGCGTAGAAAAAGTAATAGAAGTTTATCTTTTCAAAAATTGTTGTGTTCAAGCCTTTTTAGCTCAATTACTGGAATTCAAAGATTCTGAATACATTACTTTAATTTTGAAAATTTTTGAAGAAAAAAATGAGATGCTCAAAGTTTGGAAAAGAGTATAATTTATTTATGATGGGATGATGTAGAAGCCATAAGCCTCTGAATTTCAGTTCTAATTGTAATCTTTCTAGGAGATGAAACCAGAGGACTTTTAGTTATATATTGCTAATGTTTGGATTTTATATTACTTTTTAATTGTACAAATATATAGTGGTAGTGGATAACTTTGTGTAATAAGTCATTCCATACAAACAGGATATGTATGTATTCCTCTGGGAGTATTTGGCATTATAGAGAAGGGACATGATAAGCTTTCACAGACTTTTTAAAAAAAATTTGAAGTATTTTATATGTATAATATATATATGCATATATATTATATATATTATAAAATATATAAAAAAGCTGGGTGTAGTTGTGCACTTTTGTCATTCCAGTGTCTCAGGAGGCCAAGGCAGGAGGATTGTGAGTTCAAAGCCAGTAAGCAACTTAGTGGGACCCTGTCACAAAAGAAAAAATAAAAAGTTTGGGGATGTGACTCAATGGTTAAGTGCCTACTGATTCAATCCCTGGTATAGAACAAAGAAACAAAATTGTATTATATACAAAAGTGACTATTTCAAGTGACGGATAAAATTTTCACAAATTAAACACACCACTCTAACAAACATTCAGATCAAGACTCAGCAAGGTTTCATAGTCTTTTCATCAATATCACAATAAAAATTCCTCATCAGTGCTGTAAATCCTTGAGAACATATTCATACAGTGTTGTTGACCTAGGGGAAACATCAAGTGAGGTGATACTTAATTTTCCCCCATAATAATTGTGTGTGTGTGTGTGTCTGTGTGTGTGTGTGTTGGGGATTAAACTCAGGGCAGCCCATGTGCTAGGTAAGTGTTCTAGCACTAAACTAAGCCCTTAGTCCCCGCCCCTAATAATTTAAGGAAGAACATGGTTGTATTTTTAATGATCCTGTGGGGAAACAGGTTCAGTATCTGTGCTTGACAGTCTTGAGAAATAAGGGATCAGGAAGGAAAGAGTACCCTTCTGTTTCTTTTCATCCCAGGAGAGTTAGCAGGCAATATGTAAGTGTATAAAGCTGGGGCACACTATTGAAAAACCTAGTAAAATCCCATTCTCTGAAAATATAAAAAATTAAAGATGATATAGAATATTTTATACCCAAGGGTTAGATTAAATAAGTTCCAGATGTTTGGGCCTATTAAATCTGTTAAGAAGTTTATAATTCTAGGGGGTGATGAAATGAGATCTGGATTTCTTATTTTCAGAGTCTTCTAAACATACTCAATATTTTTTCAATAAACCAAGCTACATCAGGTACTTCTCTCAATGGTCTTTCTTTCCTGAATTACTGTGAACTGCTATTGATCTACCATATACTACCTTGAGACCATATCTGTCACAGCATCCAAAGAAGTCTTATAATTACAGATATTATCATGCTAATTTGCGGAGATCATATTCATCAGGTGATGATGGAAAAACACCCTCCTGCCCGGTGTGGTGGCACACACCTATAATGGAGGGTTCAAAGCCATTCCCAGCAACAGTGAGACGCTAAGCAACTCAGTGAGACCCTGTCTCTAAATAAAATACAAAATAGGGTGGGGATGTGGCTCAGGGATCAAGTGCCCCTGAGTTCAATCCCCAGTATGCCATCTGAAAAGAAAAGAAAAAGACCATATGACTCCCTACAAAATGAGACTCAATATAATCTATATAGAGTACAAAAAGCAACATCTTGAAACCACTGGACGGGAAGAACAGACAGACTCTAGTTGAGAAGGGAAATGAGGGGAGCTATGAGCCTCTGGAGGAATGAAGCTTTTTGTCTGGGACTAAGTGCAGTATGTGTACAGAAGGACAGTAGAGAATGGAAAGAGGGCCTTCCAATGAAGGAAACTAGAAAATTGAAGCTGAAGAAACCCTGGCTATTGAAGAAAGTTGAAGAGTTTTGCAAGAGAAAGGGTGACCAAATTCTGTTCACCCACATCTCTGACTGAAACCTGACTCAAACTTAGAACAACTTAATAAAGGACAGAAGGTCTGAACTGAAACTGGAGCTGCTGCCCAATAAATGGTTTGTACAGTTCAAGTTCAGCAAAGATAATTGCCTGTTGAAACAAGCAACAGCCAGGCACCTCTGCACACACCTGTAATCCCAGCGATTCAGGAGGCTGAGGCAGAAGGATCGTAAGTTCAAGGTCAGCCTCAGCAACAAACTAATGACAAAAAAAAAATCTCATATGAGAAAAATTCAGAATCTTCACAGTATAACACGGTGCAAAGAATATAATTCTAAAATTATCTAGCATATTAAGAAGGTCAGAAGAACATAGTGTGTGCTTTTAGAATGAGAGCTTTACGCCAACTCTTTGATGCCTGAAAGACCTTTTGTGTGTGTTGGGGAGGATGGAGGGCAATACTGGGAATTGAACCCAGGGGTACTTAAATACTGAGCCACATTCCCAACCCTTTATTTTTTCTTTTGAGACAACCTTTTACTAAGATGCATAGTGCCTTGCTAAGTTGCAGAGGCTGGCCTTGAACTTGTGATCCTCCTGCCTCAGCCTCCTGAGATGCTAGGATTACAGGACTGTGCCACTGTGTGAAGCTCAAAGACTCTTTGTTAGAAGTATTGTCTCCTTTTTTCTTAAGTCAGCTGTTCAAAACATGAATTAGGATTCTCTGGCAATTTCTGAAACCACTTGAGGGAATCTGCATAGTAAAAACTGTTTTATTATTACTCTTAAGGTGTTATTTATTTTTTCCAGTCTGTTGACATTTAAACTCATGATGTGAAACTGTTGGCACCATTACCCGAAATAAAGCAGTGGCTCTAAAATGGCTAGTAATCATTGCATTTTCACTACTATACATTCTCAGTTAAAAAATGAAACAAAATGTGTCAGTTTCATTTTAGAATATCCTTGATGAAGCAGTTGGAAAGTATTTTATTAAATCTCCACTTGAGTACTTTGGGGTTTTTTGTTGTTGTTGTTGTTTGTTTTGTTTTTTTAGCTTTTAGCTTTTTTTCCAGCTGCATACCAAAGTGCAAAAGTTGTCGTGAGGAAAAGCTTGTATATTGGTTAAGTTGTGAACTGAACTCGTCATTCTTCATGAAACACGTCTTTTACTTGTAAGACTGATGAGCAGTTGTTTGTGTAGTCTTGGATATTTGGCAGACATTTTCTTGAAAATGAATAAACTGAGCATGTTACTTGAAGGAAAACAACTGACAGTGATGATTGCCAATGACAAATTATGTGTTTTCAAGTGAAAAATAAAATTTCGGAGCACTTGTATCCACTACTGTAATCTTGACAACTTCCAATACTGAAAAGACTTCTCTAATTAAATCATTGGTTTTATCAATGAATGTGATTTTTTGTTCTTATATAAAGAGATTTGTTAACATTTGGAAGATCTATCTAATTTGGTGAAAATATTTCCAAATGAGTAAATACATCATATAAAATCAGGTAAGAGATTACCTGAAATCGTTCAAGATATATCAAAAGATTTTAATTGATTTGATTAAATCATTTGATTCCACACTGCAGCTAACTTTAAGAAACTATCACTGGTTGAGTTTTGGTATAGTATCAAAGGAGAATAATCATAGCTCAAAAGGCTATTAAGATAATTTTTTTTCCAACTGAGGCCAGATTCTCTTATTTTTTCAACCAAAGCAACATATTGAAGCACAATAAATATAAAAGCAGATAGGAGAATTCAAGTCTCTTTTGATAAGCCAGATATTAAAGACATGAGTAAGATTGTAAAACAGTGCCAGTTTTTTATTTTGAATAATATGGTTATTTTTTATAAAAAATGTTATTTATGTTAACACATGTGTTTGTTGTTGGTTTAAATAAAATATTTCTAAAACTTCTTGGCTTTAATTAAATTAAATTTAAGGTTTCTTTATTAATGCAGTAAATATTGAGAGAGATAACCCATATGATCAAAGGCTTTCTGGGTCCTCAGTAATTTTAATAATGTAAAAAGATTGTGAGTCCAGGAAGTTTGAGAACCCCTGCCTACATTCTTTTTTCCTTTTAGCCTTGTCTGTTCAACTATCACCCATACAACTGTTTTTTTTCTGCCAGTCTTTGAGTTTTAAAATATATTTCCTGCCTTTTTTTTTTTTACCTCATTTTAAGGTCTATTTCAGTTTGCCTTTCTAGTTTATAATCATTCTTTCCTCTTTATAGTCTTACTGTTTTTATTATCTATAATACCTACTAGTCATTTATAAGCCTTATATTTTATTATATTATTTTCATTAGATGAATTCATGTATATAAAATACTTAAAACAGTATCTAGTATTAATAGATATAGCAGTTAATTATATAAGTATGAATAAGAGAAGACAGAGAAGGGTCAGCTTATACTAATATCTAGGTTTCTGGCTTGAATAACTAAGTGGATAGTAGTGTTAGTCATGAAAATAAGATAAATTACTTTTGAAAACTCCAGGATGAGATATTCTTGGGAAGACAAGTTGTGCTCAATTAAATAGAGGTGTCAGGTGGTAGTTGGGTATGTGAAGTGGAGGATAGATTATTTATTTATTTTTTAATGGAAGAGATAAGGATTAAATATTGATAGAAAAGAGCTTATTCAAGTGGTATTTTGCTGGAAAACAATATAATAGCTTAAAACAACCATTTTATTTTATTGAATAGGAATTTAGAAAGAGCTTAGAAAAGAAATCTAGGCTAGGAATGTAGATTAGAGAACTGCCACACATACATAATAAAATTGCCACTTCATTGACAATTTATCTAGTGTCAAGCAATTTGAGCACTTAACAGTATCATTGAATTTTCATAATAATTGATGAGGTGGTAATATTCTTTATGAAAAATAAACACTTAGAGAGGTTTAATAACTTGCCCTAGACTACACAAGCTAAATGACAGAGCTGTGATCCAACCCAAGTATTTCTGGTTCCAAAGCTGTAATCACAATGCCTTATTAAGTAAATGAAGTTGGGAGAATGGTTAAGGTGGCCTAAGGGTAGAATTTAGCATAAGAAGAGAAGTTTAAAGTATAGAATCCTAAGGAGCCCAAACATTTAAAGGATGCATAGAAATGAAAATCTGCTACCTACAGAAGTTATCGAATTAGAGCAGCCAGAGAAATAGGAGAAAACCAGAAATTATTTTTTAAATTAATTACTTTATTTATTTTGTGAAGAGAGAGCATTACAAAATCTGGAAGGGAACTTGATATTTCAGACACTATAGAAGCAATTAGTCAGAACTGAAAATTTGTAACAAAGAATCCACTGCTGACAGTAGCAAAAACCATTAGATGAAGTGATGATAGGGTGAGATGTGAATTAGTGGTCAAGAAGTAGAGACAGTGACTATAGATGGCTTTTTTTTTTTTTAAACCAGAATTTTGCCTGTGAAGTGAGATACAGATATAGCAAAAGTAAAGAGATATAGCTTGGGGAGTATGAGGTGGAGAGAAGAATTTTTTTCTTAATGTAAAAAATTGGGATTAAATGTTGGTGGAAAGAGCCATTGATAGTATTCTCTCGATAGGAAATAATTTAATGACTTAAAACAACCATTTTATTTTTCTCCTGTTGGTGATGGTTGAGAATTTGGGAAGAGCTTGACTGGACAGTTTATCTCTGACTGTGTGGTGTCAGCAGATGTTTGGAGCCAGAGGATCCACTTCCAAGGTTCTTTTTCACTTTCAACCCTGACAGCTTGCCGCTCTTGTGTATGCGTGCCTCTCCCTTCCTCCCATCCTGTCTCTCTTTCCGTCTTCTGTGCAGCATCTTATCCTCCTAACCATTTCACAGGAGAAGTTGTGCTTCTCATGGCACTTTTGTTTTGGGGGTAATTACATTTCTTATTAGCAGCTGGCTTCTAAAAGTCTGTAGAAGAACCGTAGCTGGAAGCTATATTTTGTTGGTCAGAGCAGTCACAGAATCAGGGGATGCTTGTCTGAGGAGAGGCAGGTCACATTTTAAAAGAGCATGTGGGATGGGAAATATTTCTGTGTCCAAAGTGAAAAGAAGAAGAGCAATTGCAAGTAAGGTAGTAGGTGCATGGCATGTCAGGAAATTGAAGTTTCCATTTAATGGTTTTTAAGATTTTTTTTGTCCATTTTGTTTATTTTATGAAATAGAACTGCAGTAATTTACTTAGTCTTGGTAGGTGGGGAGTGTAGAGTGGTGTGGTTGGAAATTTGAGGAGCCCGGATGTAATTTGGAATTGTTGTGGAGACTAATAGAATGATATGACTGGTAAAAGAGAAGAGCATTGCCCTGCAGCAATACAGGCAATTTGAGGATAGAAGCACAAATTTGTAGTGCCACTATAGCGTTGTATGATGGTATTTTTTCCCAGCATCGCTTAGCAACCAGGTGTAAGATTAGAAAAGTGACCAAGTTAATAGAACTAGGCCATTGAATTATGGCTAAGCAAATGCAGCAGAATGGTAATGGGGTAAGGAAATTGAGGATGTTAGAGAGATTAGACTCTTATGGTTTGGAGTTTTCAGCTGCATAGAGATGATAAGAGACTGATAATGTAGAGGTTTCAAGAAATGGGAACATTTAATGAAGTTTAATAGGTGCGGTTGAAGTGACAATGGGAGTAAAAGGGGAAGTTTGGTCATAGAGATTTCAACTAAGTGGACACAACGTTTCTGGGAAGTTTACTATATTCTAAGGAAAGTCCTTTAGAGTACATGACTGAACTAGTATGGAAATGAAGATTGTTGGGAATGGGGAAGTCAAGGAACCAAGAGACTGAGAAAGGGTCAGTCACTCAGGATATGTTAGCAAGGAGGAATGTGAATTAGGGACTAACATCTTCAGTGCAGGAGGGCAGAGGGCTAGAACGGGCCTGAAAGGTAAAATTCCTATCTCATTTTCAAAAAACCTCTCAAAATACCTAGTCCAGTGTCTTACATATAAAATTTAGGAATATAAGCAATTAGAATTGTATTTTTTTAGGTGAATTTACCCTTAATCACTGGTAATGTGCTTTGTTCTGAAAATGACTTTGTCTGATATTAATAAAGCCACTCCGGGCCATGTCATCTTTCTTTTTTATTAGTATTAGCATGTCATTTGCCCTGTTCTTTTATGTTTAACTTATTAGCATCTTCATGCTTAAAGTAGTTTCTCATAGGTAGTGTGTAGTTGGGTTTCAAATCCAGTTTGACAATCTCTGCCTTTTAATTTATATTTACTGTAATTATTGATATGGTTGGGTCTAAATTCTCCATCTAACTTGTTTCCTATTTGTCTTATCTCTTCTTTGTTCCCCTTTCCCTGCATTCTTTGGCACTATATGTTTTTTATTCTGTTTTATCTTCTTTATAGGCTTACTACCTATATACTTCTTTGCTTTATTTTGTAATTTGCTGCTTTATGATTTATAATATGTATCTTTAACTTCTCAGTCTACCTTTAAATACTGTTGCACTGTTTCTCATACAATCTTAAGAACCTTAGATGCCCTTCAGTAGATGAGTGGTTAGGGGAACTTTGGTATATATACTCAACGGAACATTATTCAGCATTAAAAGAGAATAAAATCATGGCATTTGCAGGTAAGTGGATGGAGTTGGAGAATATTTGCTAAGTGAAGTTAGCCAATCTCAAAAAACCAAAGGCGGAATATTTTCTTTGATATGAGATGCTGACTCATAATGGTGATGAGGGCGAGCATGGGAGGAATGGAGGAACTTTAGATAGAGCAAAGGGGAGGGAGGGGAAGGAAGGGAGTCAGGGGGTAGGAATGATGGTGGGATGAGTTAGACATATTACCTTAAGTATATGTATGAAGACACAATTGGTGTGAAAATACTTTGTATAGTCAGTGACTTGGAAAATTGTGCTCTATATGTGTAATATGAAATGAATTGCATTCTTCTATCTATAACAAATTAGAATAAATAAATAATTTAATATTAAAAAAGAATTTAGAGTAGGGTGCAGTGGCACATGCCTTGGAAGGCTAAGACAAGAGAATCGCTTGAGTGTAGGAGTTCAGAGGCATCCTTGGCAACATAATAAGACCACATCTAAAAGCAAAAACAAAACCCAACCAAACACTGCAGCGGTGGCACACAACTTTAATCCCAGAGACACGGAAGCCGAGGCAGGAGGATTTTGAGTTCAAAGCTATCCTCAGCAATAGGCCCTGTCTCAAAGTAATGAATAAAAAGGGCTGAGGATGTGGCTCAGTGGTTAAACGCTCCTGGGTTCAATTCTTGGTACCAAGAAGAAAAAAAACAAAAGACAACCAACCAAAAAAAAAAAAAAAAAAAAACAAGGCCTTAGAACAGTATTCTTTATGATACATTACTTCAATATAATTATAGACCCTATAATACAGTGATATTATTTTTGTTTTAAACAATCAATTATTTTTTTCTACATTAAATGCATTGGGTCTTCTGATTACTGTTTTGGAGGGGTTATTACACTAGCTGGAAAACACTGAAGTACTTACTAGTTATTAACTGTTTCCTTGTATTAAATTTCCATAAGTCCCAAGAAAGTTGAATCTCCTGTAAATGTTATTAAATATAGCTTACTCATTAAAGTTGTTTCTGTCCTACTACTTTTCTGTGATCACCAAACATAAGCAAGTTTCTTTAGGTAGTTACATAAATTTTGGACAGCATACTTCTATGTAAGAGAAGATTGAAAATATTTCTTTCAAATTATTTTTCTAAAATTTAAAAGTCTATTTTAGGTGAGTACCATTGTAATGAATAGCTTATATTTTTGGAGTCCTAACAGATTTTGAAAGCTTCTTTGGTATTCCTTTGAAATGTCAAACTTGACAGGAAGTGAACACAAAAGGGAGAAAAGCCTGTGGCTCTGAAAAAGCCAGAAAGGATATCTGTTTGTCTGTTTAAATGGTAAATCATTAACCTCTGGTGCTCTTTCTACAAAGGTTTTAGTATTTACCATGAGACATTGTCCTCCCCGCCCCCCCCAGGTTATATTTTACAGAGAACTATTTCTCAGGAAGGCAAGCGAATTGTAAGATAACGATTAAGCCACATTTAATGCTTTTTTAATAATATAAGTAAAGACAGTGGAGCAGTGTGATGCCATATTTAAAGTTACACAACAGCTGTGATACTAGAGTGAAAAATTATGTTGTGTTTTAAAAGCTTCTCATGAGTTCTTTAAAACAATCATGCATTTACGTTTTTTTTCCAGCAAGAACATATTTTAATTAAAAAACATCTTATTCTTTCTGAAAAAAATCTTATTCTTTCTCACTCTTACTCAGTTTATTCCTAATATTGTGCCCTTAACTTCTGCAGGTAACTAATAGCTTCTCAAGTGATTTATAAGGCTTGGTTTCACTGTTCAAAATTGAAATTTATTTTCTCTAAAATACAACTTGGCTTCCCAATATGTCTGTTTTTCCATTACTTTTCAAGTTTCCAAGGCTTGAATGCTGAGTGTGCTTTTTTTTCCCTCTAGTTTAGTATAGAGTCTGTGAATTTTTAGAAATATTTTAAGCCAACTGCAGTGGTGCTTGCCTGTAATCTCATCTACTGGGGAGGCTGAGGCAGGAGAATCATAAATTCAAGGTGAGCCTCAGAAATTTAGCAATACCCTGTCTCAAAATTTAAAAAAAATATATAAAAAATGCTAGGGATGTAGCTCAGTGGTACAGAGCCTCTGGGTTTAATTGCTAGTACCACATGGAAAAACTAAACAAACAAAACCTTTACCATGCTCATATTTATTTCAATATTATTTTTAAAATCTGTTTTCATTTACATTTCCCTAGATCAGATCACCACCCTCTTCTGTTCAATCTCCCACCTTTGACACTAACCTTCATCTTATATTTTAGCGCCAACTTAATCTACCTAAATGCTTATTTATGCACATTCCTGTTCAAGAATCTTCAGTGACTTCCATTGCCATATAGAAGAAAACCAGTCTCTTAACTGTGGCTGTGATAATGTGGCCCTGCCTCTTTATCACAGCTTTACTTTCCAGACCTTCTTCCATACTCATCATTTAATATAGTCAGAGAGTTCTTTCATCTCTGGAGCAGGCAACATTCATTCAAAGACAGGTAGTGTGGCCTAACATGGGAAATGGAATCCAATGACCTGATTTTAGGTCCTGGCCCTTCCATGTACAAGTTAATATCTTTATGTCTCAGTTTCTTCCTTCATAAATTGAGACAGTACTTTTGTTCTTGGTGGTGATACTAGGAATTGAATCCAGAGTATCATTCATGCTAAGCATGTGTTCTACCACTGAGCTACAGCTCGAGCCCTATAGATTAAGACAGACCAAAAGATTCAAGTCCTTCTAGTTTAAGTATATTTTCTACAAAACTATTTAAATGTTCAGAATTATTTGTCATTACTGAATGTGAATCCACATTCCACTGGATTGCTTCATGGTTTATAAAATATTCAAGAAAAATTATTTCAAAAAAATACAATGATGAGGTTTCATTTGCTTGTTTTCCTTTAGCTCAGTTCTCCCTAGTTCTCCTTAGGTGATATTTGATATTCTGTGCATCATGTATTTTAAATAAACTGTACTTGTCCCTAAAGGTTTTTGTAATCTAGTAGATAGGTGAATTACTGGACTATACTGTGAAATGGATAAGCCATGAAAGTCAAAAGGAGTCAGGTTTGGAAATGTGCAATGGCAGATGAATATTAAAAGTAGTCTTAAAAGTTATTTTATCAGAGTTTTTAACTTTGTCTAAAATGAAGAGCTAGCTCTATTGGTAAAGGTGGTATTCCACAAAAGAGAGTGTACCAGATAATTTGTGCAGTAATTATTTTAAAAAATATGTGTGTACACTCATGTGCTATTTTGGAGGGAAATCTTGAAATACAGTATGTGCTTCCTTTCTTCTTTAACAGAACATATTGAAAGTACTCTTTGAAGTAGCGAACCCATTATAAACATTAGTGAACTGGACTCCTCATTTGCCTCTGGGGAAGGCTGTGCTCTTTTCCTAGTGATTTCCCCTACCTTTACTCCCTTTTTTTCTATTGGTTTATTATTTCTCAGTGTTTTAATGTCTAAGGCTTTAAACCTGTTGCCTCTAACTTGCTCTGCTAAATTAATTAAATCAATATGCACTATGGTATATGCTCTTTGTCTCTTGAGGTTTTTGGCACAACTATGTTAACAAATTTTTTTCTTCTAAGTTGAGGGGTTTTTTTTTGTTTGTTTGCTTTTTTTTTGTAATGCTTTTCAAACTTTAATGTGTATTAGAATCATCTATAGAGCTTGTGAAAATACAGTTTCTTATCAAGTAGGCCTGGGTTGGGGCTTGATATTCAGCATTTCCAATAAACTCCTGGATGATTCTGATGTTGCTAATCTGTGGGCCATTCTTCAAGGTAACAGAATTCTAAATGACTCTAGATGAACATATATTCTTATAGGGCTTTCAAGTAAAATTCTCTGTTGGTTCTTTACACTAACTCTGCAAAGAAGAAAGTGTAGATGTGATTCTAGTTTGCATGCGAGGGGAGAAAGTCACTGAATATCTGTGCCCTACCCAGGAACTAATTAGTAATGGATGGAAGGGGAAATCTAACATTTATTCAGCAGCTGCAGTGTGCTGTGCATTAAAAGTGTCTGTTTAATTTAATTCTCATAACAGTCCTATGAATTTGATACTTTTCATTTTCCAAAAGTAGAAACTGGTTCAGGAATGTTAAGTAATTTATGTCAGATCACCCAATTGGCATTTGAACTCCTCTTGATTTGGTTCCAAATTCCATGTTGGTTTCTAGTAAAGTACTCTGTTGCTGAGTCACATTATTTCTGTTAAACAATGCACACACTCTTTTTATTACCACTGGAATATGTAGTTAGGCCTATTAGGTAGCACAACAGGGAAGAATATAAAGAGTAAGTTCCAAAATTTAAAGAAAATTCTAAGGAGAATTTTAAAATATAAATATGCAGTACAAGTATGAACAAAATGAGGAAAGTAACTTAGTTCCTGTGAATAATTCTCTTTTTTTCTTTGAATAATTATCCACTGAGGTGAAAATAGATTATTGCTTTTAAGGATAAAAGCTTAATTTAATAAAATTACTTTTTCTTTATAATTCTTAAGGATCAATAAGGTGATAAATATGTTTTTATGTGATTCTTCATGTTGTAAAAAAAGAAAGAAAATAAATACCCAGAAAATGGAAAGAAACAAAGATGAGTATAATAAATCAATGTAGGTCTTCTGTATTAAATGCTTACATAAACCCAAGTTCATGATCCAGATCAGTTTATGGTTTTAAAAGTAAAATCTTTTCCATGTTCAAACCTTTGCTCAAGGCACTTCTAGTAGTTGCACCCTATGTTTGACCCTAAGTCTATCCTTTTTTTTTTTTTTTTTTTTTTTTTCGTCCCTTTGATACCCAGGAGAAATTGCTGGAGTTCACTGTTGAAAAGTATTTATGACTTGTCCATTCACGTTGCCCCTCCTCACCACATCTATACATGTTACACAATCTCTTTGTTTTTGAATTGGTACAAAGAACTAAAGAAATTCAGACATCTCAAAAAAAAAAAAATCCAGCAACTCAGGAACATCCTTTAGGTAGCTCATAAATAGAATCAGTGCTTAGAAAAAGCTCATCACTTGCCTACTTTTTAGAAGTCTTTCCTGATTGTCATATAGACCAACACCAAAATGACCCCCACTTGGCATTCAGTGTAGAAATAACAATAATAAGTAATGCTTTTGCATATTTGTACAAGCACTAAAAAAGTTGTGTTAACTCATTTGCTTCTTACAATTTTGTGAAATACTCTTCTTATGACCATTTCATGGATGAAGAAATTGAAGCACAGAAAACTTGAGAACTTTCCCTTGTCATCAAACTAGTTGTTGGCAAAGCCAGAATTTTAACTCAGGATCTCTGGTGTGTTCCTAAGGCTATACTCAACCTCTGTGCTGTTTCTCTGTGTATATTAGTTTACTGTTTGAAATTTGCATTGTCATGACTAGTTTCTTTCCTCATGTTTTATCTGTTTGTCTCTTTATCTTTGTGAGTACTATTGTGCTGTAGAAAGAGCCTGGGATTGGATCACCAGATCTCATTTAATCTTCACAGAAGCCTGGAAGGGTAAACCCTGTTTAAAGAGAAAGAAACCTGAGGTTCAGAGATGTCATGTAATTTGTTTTGGTGTGATTCTGAGCAAGCTGTCTCACTAACTCACATTTCCTTATCCGTGAAATGGGAACAGTAACATTTACCATTCAGAATTCTTGTGAGCATTTATGAGAACAGTAATCAAAAATATCAGAATTCTTATTTCTCCTTACTTCATTTCCTTTCCTCTCCCATGCAATGATTTCTTAATAACAGAGAACACAGGTAAATAGTATTAGACCTGTTTATCCTGGCTACTATATGTATGAAGAATTTTTCTCCTTGCTCTTCCACCGCACTGCCTTCTCAAAATAGAAAAAATTTAAGGGAAAAAAGGTGTTACTGAACTACAATGTTGCCAGAGTATAGGGAATGTTAGCTGTTACATTGCAGTTGACATTTGTTACATTGCTTTAGTTATGATTCGTGTCAGTAGGTAACATTGAGGGCAGTGTTAGTTCATTATTCAAGTACAAACAAGGGAGACAGCAACTGTAGGAATAGCCAGGAAATATCTTCTGGGCTTAACTTCTGAGCATGGAAGTACATATACTCTATTCAAAAAGCCTAGTATGCAGTCATGATGTTAGAGAATTACTTAAATTAGTCTTAGAATTTTCACTTCTAAATTTGTACTCATTTCTTAACTAGGGTAGTGTGGATGGGCTCTGGAAATCTGGATGTCCAGAATACAAAGAGGAAAAATACAAACTGTCTATTTGAATTTCTGTAGCAGAGTAGGAGATTGTTATTAATTAGTAAGTTTAATAAAATTTTAGACCCACTCAAAGGCAGTTGTTCTTTGAGTTCACCTACCCTTAATTTTAAAGTAAGACAATTTTTTGGCATTTCTCTTTGCGTAATATTTATGGCATGGTTTTAAAACTCTGAACTATCACAACCCAGTCATTTCAGTATGCATGTTTGTGGCTCTTACATATATGGGTTTACTAATTTACTTACTTTCTTCTAATATTTTCTACTTTTGTCAAAAAAGTATTTTTGTTTTTTTTTCTATAAGTGCTAAATTTAGAACATGATAAGGCAATATGGACTAGGAAACAGCTGGGTTTGTTTCTTACTCTTTCTGAATTTTAATGTTCCTTACTTTTGTTAAAGTATAAAAGATAATTTTTCTTTAAGGTGTTTATTATACTCTTTAAGAATACTTCAACAACTAACATAATCTTACTATGTTTTGAGTTCATTTCCTTTTTGGAATTACAGTGTATAGTCATTCTTATCATTTTACCCTTTTCATATTTTAAAATGATTTGTCTTAAAGTTTTTTTTTCTTTTACAATTAAGTAATGCTACTTTTTAAAAATTAAGTTTTGTTACTTATAGGATTTTTTCTTCTAAGCATTGAAATGAGGAAGGTAGAGAAGTGAAATGACTTGTCTTTTACTAGTATGTGAATCATAAACAAAATAAATACCAGATTCCTAACACTGTGGATGGGCTCTGGAATTCTGGATGTCCATAAAACAAAGAGGAAAAATATAAACTATCTGAATTTCTGTAGCAGAGTAGGAGACTGTTATTAATTAGTAAGTTTAATTTGTTCTTGAAAATATAATTTTTTTTCATTATCTTTCTAATAGAAATATTGGACACTTTGACTACTTTCTGTTTTAGACTACTGTCTAATTTATTTGAACACACATATTTAAATAGTCTTCTGAAAACAGTTTTCTACAGTTAAGTTTCAGTGAAGAGCTGGGCATGGTGTAATCCCAGCTACTTATGAGGCTAGGGAAGGGGAATGGTAAGCTCAAGGCCAGCCTGGACAATTTAGCAAGATCCGCTCTCAAAAATTAAAGGATTAGGGATACGTAGCTTGCCTGGCATGTGTGAGGCCCTTGGTTTGATTCTCTAGTACCACACATAACGACAGTATTCAAATGAAGAATGAATGGCATGTAGGGGACAGAGAATGACAAAAATTGCCATAATAATGCAAAAATTATATCCCTGACCTTTGTCATTATTTCTCTAGGAATAACTCTGTAATCTTTTGTGAGAAAATATACACGTTCTTTCTCCCTTTTTTTAACATATGTCCATATATTTTTTCCTTCTTTTCAGTGACTAGACTATATTGAATTATGTGTGTTTTAGTCTTTTTGATCTGAAGAAGTATTGAGACCACAATGTAAAATATAGCATTTTTTGCCTAACAGTTCTGAAACCAGTTATTTTGGCTGTCAGCAAAAATTATATATGAGACATATGAGCCAAATGAGATAATTTTAGTGCTAAGTCTTAAGTAGTCATTTTTATTTAAATAAACTGCTTCTTATGTTCATCAAGTACTCTACATATAACCTCTGTCCCTGAAAAGCCTAAATTTTAGTCTTGTGTGAATATTTTATATTCAAATAATTAAGACAATTTTTTATTTTAAAATAATTATGTGATTTTTATATTTTATGTCCATTAAAATATGAACTAATTATTAATTGGTAAAGGCAAAGTATCATTTTTTAAGGAGAATTAAATAGAAGGATATGTTGTTCATAATACAAAGATTTGCTTTATTTTGATGAAAAACCCCTGTAATTTTTTAGCTGTAGTAAAAGGATTTTAAAATAGTATGACTTTTCTTGTAAAATAATTACTTTTAAAAATGAGAACTGTTCTGGTTCATAATAGCAGAGTACTGATCACATACCTTTACCATCTTTCCCCCTGCAACCCTACAGATATAATAAAAAAGAAATACATGTGCACACATGGGTGAAACCCAGCAATGCCTGGACTGTGTCTTGGAAAACCTATGGAGGAAAGTGGAGGTGTTGATTCATTTATGAGGGTTGAATTTGGATATGACAAAGTATAGTAGACCATAGCACAGTATACACACAGGAAAGGACTCTGATGGAAGTAGGATGTAGAGTTCTCTAAGGAGAACTTGCAAGCTCCAAGTAGTAAATAGTTGTTTGGCAATAATCAGGAATTTTCCAAAGTACTACCTGGCAGTGATCCTCAAACTTGAGCATGCATCAGAATCGTTTGGAGGCCTTATAAAAACACAGATTACAGATTGCTGGATGCAACCCTAAAGTTTCCAAGCAGTGTCCAAGAATTTGTGTTTCTAGTATGTTTCCAGGAGATGCTGCTGCTGCTGTTCTGAGTGCTACACATTGAGAACCACATTTTGAGAACATGAAACACTTGGACCCATGTCCTACCAAGGGCCATGTCAGCCAACAAGAATCAGGAAAATGCACCTCCCTCAAAACTAATGAATTAGAAAATGATGCTTCTCCAGACACAGCAGCCCAAAGCCCTTGGTATGCAGAGTTTGTCCTAAAACCCCATACTGTTGTGCAGTACACAAACTATACAGATAAAGATGATCCTCAATTTATGATGGGTTAGGTCCCAGTAAATCCCTTGCAAGTTGAAAATGCCAATGCTTTTAATACCTTACCCTACCCTTATTTGGATGTGATAGCTTATCAACATATTTAATACTTTACCTTTCTTATTTGGAACAATAAAAATATGATAGCTTAAACAGTGTACTGTAGAGTGCTATTTGTTTGCCCTCATGATCACATTCCTGTCGGGGAGCTGTGACTTGATACTATTCTCCAGCATTAAAAGAGTATCATAGGGCTTTTACTAGCCTGGGAAAAGATCAAAATCAAAGTCTGAAGTATGGTTTCCATTGAATATGTATTATTTTCACACATTGTTAAGAAAAATCATAATTTGAATCATTGTAAGTTGTAGACCTTCTGTATATGCCTAACCCTGTCCCACCCCAAATTTTGTGTATACATAACAGCACAGGGTTTCCTGATGGTGCCATAGACAGAAGTGGTGCAGAAACTAGGTAAATCCAAACTTGGAAAAAAAATTTTTAAAGAGAAAACGTAGTTTTTCCTAATTGAAAAATATAACAAACTATTGTGCCATTACACTGTTTCTTATTTTGATATTTGGGAGCACGTTGGGGTATTCCGTTCATCCCCACAAGAACAATCAGAAAAAATATGACAAGATGAAATAATAAATAATAACAAAAATTTGTAGAGCTAATGAAAGTCAAAAGTTTTCAGATGGGAAGGGCTCGTTCAACGTGCCAAGCATGATGAATAAATATATTTTGGTGAAAATCAGGATTCTGAAGATAATGAGAAAGTTGTGAAAACTTCAGAGAGAAATAATAAATTCTTTTCTGGGGAATAAGATTCAGATCAGTATTGCCATTCTCATTTGTCTACTGGATAAGTATTTGAGGACAAAATGAAATAATTTTTTTACTATTCTTTTTGAAATGAAATTACTGGAGAATACACTTTAGCAAATGAAAAAAGTCTTCAAGAAAAGGGAAGTCATGAAATCTAAGAAAAAGTGAAACTGTCATAGCAGTGCAGAGAGAAATCAATAGGAGGAAAAAAAAAATCTTAGGATGCAGCAAATCTAGGAAAATAGTTGTTCCAAATAAGAAATAAGATAGTTCCATGAAGAATGTCTTCAAGAACAAAGTGGTTTCTTATTTTCTTTTTGGTCTGGGGATTGAACCCAGGGTTGCTTTACCTCTGAGCTACATCCACAGTCCTTTTTATTTTTTATTTTGAATTAGAATTTCACTAAATTGTTTAGAGCTTTGCTAAATTGCTGGGGTTGTCCTTGAACTTGTGACCCTCTTGCCTCAGCCATGAGATTAAGTGTGAAGGCACCTGACAAAATGGTTTCTTTTAGCAATTTTTGGACCTCATCTAAATAGTGAGGATTCACCGATGCAGTTTAAAGTTGATAAATGAAAGGTTGATAACTTGTAGTCTTTTTGACAAAAGAGAATTTGCTGCTTTTGTGTGTGTTGGGGTGCTTTTGAAGAATTAAATGAGCCATCAGTTTGGTAAAGAAAAAGGCAGTCTTTTATTTATTTACATATTTGTGTTTGTAGATATAGAAGTTTTATTAAAACTATACTTTTAATACCTAGAATAGGAACTATGTAAAATAGGTATTAGTTTTTTAAAATTAATCTGGCAGGCAGATAATATCTAACTTGTTCTTTACTCTAGACCCCTTCCTTCCAATCTCTATTTCAATCTTGTGTTAGGCCCTGTAGAGACGATATATAAAGAAGTATAAAACGTAGTCCCTTTCCTCAAGAAGCTTGATGTATCTAGTTAGGCAGTTATTGCACAACCAATATAAGAAAGTAACTACCAGGTATTTTTCTTTGCCCAAAACAAATGTATCTGTACCTTTTTTTCAGAGGGATCTTTTAGAGAGAGAGAATCTTTTTTGTAGATGGACACAACACAATGCCATTATTTTTTTATGTGGTGCTGAGAATGGAACATGGATTGCGCCCGCCTGTGCTAGGCAAGCACTCTACCACTGAGCCACAATCCCAGCCCCTCAGAGGGATCTTGAAATGCAAATCTGATCAAGTCTCCTACTTGATATCCTTCAAGACTTCCTAAATATCCTCAGCTGTTCACATGGTCTTAAAGTGAGCTGTAACCATGTAAGTGCTCAGTCTTATAACTCCAGATGCTTTGACTTTGCTATAATCCTTTCGGTATGCCAAGTTCTCTTCCTTTTCATGTGCCAGTGCTGTGGCCACCATTAAAGATCTAGATCAGTCAAAACAACGGAGTTCCTACCTAGTCTCTACCTTAAATTCTTAAGTGACTCTGTGCATGTTACTTAGTTTTTTAGTTTCTTAAGTTTCTCCAACTTAAGGTTCAAATGACCTGCAGGCCCTTTCAGTTCTAAATTGTGACTTTTCCAGAAGCCATTTTGATAGGAAGATAATGGAAGTCAGCACATTCAGCCTGTGGCTATTAACTACAACTCACCTCTAAGTATATGGTATATATTTGTTTCTCACTCTTAACATCTTCTTAAACTTTAATTATTTTAAAAAATCAGGGCTGGGTTATATGTAGCTCAGTAATAAAGCATGTGCTTAGCATGCACAAAGCCCTGGGTTCAGTCCCCAGCAACACATTAAAAAAAAAAAAAAAAAAACTCACTTGATTTTATTTATATGAGTAAAGCAAATTTTGAGTTTGAAAATTGATTTATAAATTTTTTAATTACCCCTACTTCTGGGGTCCTATTTCTTGTATTGATTTTACCACTGCTTTTCAGGTGAAAGAGATAATTTCATATCCTTATTTTAAGAAGATAATGTAGTAAATCTTTGAGAGAGGGAGGGGGAAGGACTTGGTAGAGAATTTGACCTTAAGTTAATTTTCTATTTTTTTTAAATTATCTGACCTGTTGTCTTATTTAATTGATATTCTTTCTTCTTTTATAAAATGGCCAGGAAATAAGTAAAAATGATGAGATAAAATCGAAACTTCAGAATTGATGATTTTAAGATTATGTATATATTGACCTCTGGAAAATATTATTAATTAAGAAATATTATTGATCATTAATAATATTTGTTTTAAATGTGTCCTATATCATTAGTCCTTTTCAACTTGTAATTTATTTCCTTAGAAGTCATGTATGTTATAAATGGGTAAATTAGTTTTCATGCCAATCTGAGTTTTTTATTTATTTTTTACTTTTTATTATTTTTTAAAATATTTTGTTTTTAATTGTTGATGGACTTTATTGTCTTTATTTTTATGTGGTGCTGAGAATCGAAACCAGTGCCTCATGCATGCTAGGTGAGGATACTACCACCGAACCACAACTGCAGCCCCCAATCTGAGTTTTTTTTTTTTTTTTAAGAGAGAGTGAGAGAGGAGAGAGAGAGAGAGAGAGAATTTTTAATATTTATTTTTTAGTTCTCGGCGGACACAACATCTTTGTTTGTATGTGGTGCTGAGGATCGAACCCGGGCCGCACGCATGCCAGGCGAGCGCGCTACCGCTTGAGCCACATCCCCAGCCCCCCAATCTGGGTTTTTTAAAAACCATTTAGGATTGCTTTGAGATTTCATTTACATCTAAGCACTGGTTATAAAATTGTTTCTATGCAAAAATTTATTCACAACTATGAATATCAGGTTATATCTTCCCTCGTTTGTGACAACATCTGGAATTGAATTGGCATATAAGTATTAAAAGTTTGAGTATTAGAAGTTAGTAAAAGTTCTTCTAGTCAATAGTAATTTACTATATTAACAAAAAACAAAGTATCTGGTTCATCAGGGGTCCAAGATTGCAGCATCAAAAAGCAATTGCTCTAGACTCTGAAAAGCTATTTCCATTCATAAATCAAATGTTTGTCAGTTGGAAAGATGAAGTTAACATCATTTTCTATTTTCTGTTCCTCAACTTAGTGGCTAATTCTTTTAATTATCAGTACCTATGATTATGATTTATACTTCAAATTTATTTTCAGTATTTTGAATGTAAATATTAAGGTTTTCTTATTGGGTCTTCAGTTTCTTCCTTCTTTTAATTTTCTACTAATACATTATGCACAGGACATTTATTTTGTGGATTAGTTACTCAGTTGGTATTTTCTAAGAAAAGATAATTTTTAGGTTCATAACCAATTATTAAGATGCTGTAAAGCTGTTTTCAAACCCTGAAAAACTCTCTCCTCTTATTGTGTTCCTCTGAAGAAAGTTGACGTATGAAGGAAGATTAGCTAATCATCTACTTTTATGAAGATGTTAAAAGCAACGACAGTTTTTTTTTCAGGGGAAGGGAAGGGCTCAAAAGTAAAAAGTAAAATCTTCAGTTCTAATTTTATTATAGATATTTTTGAATAAAGAGGAAAGAGAAAATCCTTGGAATATGTAGTTTACCTTAAATTGTAACACTAACAAAGGAAAATAACTTTAATTTTGTTCTAGTACTCTGTCTATAGAGATAAGATGTATTCCATATTTGAGGTTCCAGATGAGAAAACAAGTGTCAGCTGTGTATCAAATTATGAACAGTCTTAAGAACTTGATACATGTACTCTCCTATTGACAAGAGGGCAACAAAAATTTCTCTAGTAATCATAGTATTAACAACTCTCTAGTTAGTATTTTGCTAATATTTTAAAGTAATATTCATGGTTTGTGATCTTACCTTGGGTTTACTCACAGATCTTTAAGCAGAGGAATGGTCTGAGAAATCTCAAAGTTATGTAACTCTCTGCTTCTTTTAGATGGGTAGGCTGTTAGTTGCTTTTCAACTCAAAAATACACGTTTAAAAGTGCTTAATGAGTATCTTTTCTGGAGTGTGGTATGAAATTTAAAAATCTTATATAACATACACACACTTCTCTTGGAATATAAAGGACCAGGCTTAATTTTTTCATTAATTTTGTTTGGCTTTAAGTTTACCTAAAAGAAACCAGACCCCTAAATAAAATCCCCCACAATTAGTTTACTGAAAATGAATTTACTAATCTAGCAAATCATTGTGAGTTGTCAGAAGTCATTGTAGCCCAAACCCAGAGAGTAGTAAATATCAAATGTACATCTTAAAATTTGTCTAGGTTGCATCCAGGTTTCGAAAAAATAAGATGGTGAAAACCAGATAGGTTGAATGATGGATTCAATTACATGTCCTTTTTCTCATGTAGAAGACATTCTGTTGTAGTTAACTTTGAATTGGATTTTGGGGAGGAAAAAAAGAAAACTGAGAGTTTTTTTGTAGTTAGGTTTTTTTTCTGAAATATAGCTCAAAGCCTTGCCTTTTTTGTTATATAATGAAAATGTGATTGTGTTTTATTATATGTTTTGTTTTGTTGATTTTTATATAAGGAACTGTGTTCTTAATAAAACTATTTGACATGCATTATTTTGCCATGTATTAACATTTTGCTACTTTAAACAACATTTTCTACAATTCAGTATTTGGCTTCAAATGGTCAGAAGAGGGAAGCAAAATAAAAAATATGTTGAATATCACTTTCTAAGTACTAAATATTGTATTTCACTACCTCTGGTGTTTCTCTGATCTAACATACTCAAAATCTAACATACTCTTTATTGTACATAAATGAACTGAAAAATATACCTCTAATAGGATTTTATTTTTTAAAAATTTACTTAACAAAATAATATTTCTTTTTTGTTCTCAATTATTGTGGCATATATCATTTTGAAATTGGGTTTTATATCCAGAAAAATGAATTAAAGTAGTAATTTCAAAGGATATTGTATAGTTTGACAGCATCTTCTTTTAATGAATTACCTTCAAAGGTAAAACCCTTAAATACCATCTATCAGTGGCACTGCTTAAGTATCTTCAATAGTGTTAGTATGTCATTCTACAGAAGACTACATTTTTAACTATTTTTGAGAAATCCTATAATAAAAACTATTATTTTAAATTACTCTTTTCTCATTTATAATTTAAGATACATGATTAGTAGTTTTAATTCAAAATGAAATATTTAATAAATATTAAATACTTAAAACTTCTAGTATGAGTAAATCATTTAATATAAAAATCAGTATATAGATGGTCACCACATGACTTAAATCATAGTCACTTTTAGACTTTGAATAACTTTTTTATAGATTTTTTTTAATGAAGAAGGAACAAGTTAAAGTGGCTCAGAAAAAATAAAATGTAGTATACAAGAATAGAGTATATTTTAATGCTTAACACATTGAGTACAAATTTTCTTTAAAAACATTAAAATGTCCATGTGTTGTCTTTTGGAGGTCAGGAGAAATAGTTTTCCAAGAGAACACTTTTCACAGTTGAAGGAACTTGGAGGTTCTGTCCCAGTGAAGTTCCAGTGGTTTTAGTTCAGGCAGCTTATATTGTAGATTCATTGTCAAATATCTTACTTTTTAAGGTCTGTAGATTGTGTTGAATAAAATTCTCTGTGCCTTGAACTTCAGAGAATCTGTAGTCAGTTCTCCTAACAGACCAGTTTTTCATTTTTATTGAATTCTGAATGGTGTCCGATGTAAAATAGTAAACTATAGGGTCAAAACAACAGTTGGAAACAGCAATGCAGAGAGTGATGGGATACATTGTCCTTACAGCTGCCACTACTGAGCAATTAACAAGTGTATGTGTTCTCATAAGAGAATATAAAATAAGATTGATATTATAAGGCACAAAACAGAAACAGAATATGACCAAATGAACAAAAATCATTTTTAAAACCTTAGTTTTGTTTATTTTGCTTCTACTTAATGTAACAGGTTTATTTAAAGTTCTTAGCACCATACTAGAACAAGTTACGTTCAAAATTAGAGGAATAAAAAATCCCACTATTTCGATGAAAATTACAATCCTTGAAAGATATGTTTTCCAAGTAGCTTCTGGAAAGTTTTCAAAGCAGGCTTCTGAGGTATTGTTGCCCCGAGAGTGGGTAGACTGAAAAAAAACTGCTGGTGCACTTCCTCCGATCACAGTTAACCACACAGCAATGCAAACGAACTTTGCATTTCGTTTGGTTCTTAGAGTCTTTGACTTAAATGGGTAGACAATTGCCAGAAATCGATCTACACTAATGCAGGTTAAGAACAGAATGCTTCCATACATGTTGGTATAAAACAACATCACAGAAATCTTACAAAGCAAATCTCCAAATGGCCAGTTTCGTGTTGCAAAGTAGAAAATCCTGAAGGGTAAAGTAAAAACGAAAAGCAAGTCTGACATTGCCAAGTTAATCATGTATGTGGTAGTTTCATTTCGCACTTTGAGGGTGCAGATGAAAATGTATATGGCAACACAATTGGATATTAAGCCAAGCACAAACACCATGCTGAACATGCACCCATATAAAGTGTACTTAAAGGAGTCATCATAGGGGCATTGAGAGCTGTTAGCGCTTACCATTATAAAGGCACTTCCAACTTACAGTAAGAAATTCCGTAGGTCCCTGGTCCCTGGCTGTAGTCTCCTTTGATATTCAGATTGCGACCACTATAACATCCAGTTTATTGGCAAATTATTTGGATCTTTGGGTGGTTTTATAAATATTTCCTTTTTCTCCAAAATATATGAAAGAAACATGAAACTTGTTGCTGTAAAGTTTCCAGTAGATTCTTCAACAGGAAAATATTTTTATTTTCTAGTCTCCAGAAAATCCATGAATCCAAGCTTTAGTTAACTGATGGGAAAATACAGTCAGTGAAGTCAATCCACAGGATTGCAAATGAAAAGCAAAGCTGTGTTCTAAGATGGGTACACAGCTCTTTGTCTTATAAACTTGTATTTCAGTAGTCAAGATGAGTATTTCAGAATCAGAGTTCCTTTACAATCCACAATGTTTAAGCTTAAATGATTAATCTTATTTTGCTTTTCAATGCAGAGTTTCAGAGACTTAAACATTCCCAATTAGTCCGTTTTTCTTTCTTGCTTCTTTTAAATGATGTTTTCCTTTCTGGTATTCCTGCAGTAGATTCTAGATGGCCACAAGCAGAAGAATCTTTTGAAAGTTCTGAAGTAAATTCCTAAGCAAGTTAGCTCTTGTTGAATTGAGTCCTTTTCCACGGTTGCCAGCTGTATTGTGAGATGAGCTTTCTCTGAAGTGAAAAAAGAAAGGCTTGCTCGATTTGTAATATGACATCACAGGAAGAAGAGGCTGGGTTTGGACAAAGGAAGGTTTCAGCCAGTTTGTTTGCAGTTCCTTTAATCTGATAATGTTTCTGCTGGGAATATACCTAGGAGGCTTGCAAATGGTCACTGGTTAGTTAGTTGGGCCAGCTGCCCATTAACTCTTTTATGTGGAAATGCCTTCTGGGGTTCTGGCAGAGTTGTTTTTGTTTTGTTTTGCTTGGGTGGTAATAACTGAGAGAGGGGGGAAAAACAGTTCAAGCCTGTTTCTCTTATTCTGTTGCTTTTGTATTTAGGATATGATTTTTTTTTAGAAATAAATATTATATGAATGTATCAAATTCAGATTTTTAGTAATGTCTTAACATGGCATTTTAAAGAACTGTTTAATGTCTGTGAAAGAGAGACCTTTAAACTTTTATATATAAAGGATTTAACTGAGAAACCAATGACAGTGCTTCCACTCTTGGCTTCTGTTTTTTTCTAATTACGTTTTAAGATTTATCTTAATTGGTATGATTGTAAGTAGCTTTAATCCTGTGTCTCTTTAGGTTTTGATAAATAATTTGCTAACATTTCTCTTTCCTATGAAGCTGAATTAATATTTTAGAGTTATTTCAATTTTTAAATTACCCCTTTCACCAAAGAATAAATTTAAGAATGTTTATTTTTGTTAGAGGTATAGCTCAGTGGTAGAGCATATGTTTAGAACATGTGCTTAGCTAGCTTGTTAAGGCCTGGGTTCCTTACCCAGCCTTCCCCACCAAAAAAGTTTATCTTTGATTTTGGTGTACTAATCTTATTTTACCTATGATTTAAGCACAAATGAAGGTGCATTTTTTAAATCAAAGTTTTACCCCTAAATTGATTGAAATAACTTTTGGAGAATGAATTCTAATACTTGGCTAATAATAATTTTATGTTTGTTTTCCTGTAACTCTTCCCTGAGTCCCCTTAATACTATATTAACTATATGTTGGAATGTATTTTACATCTTGTTTTCATTTAAACTTTCCCATAAATGGTTTTGCTATATAATTACATTTAGAATATACTCTTATTTATTTACTTTTTGTAGTACTAGGGATGAACCCAGGGTCTCATGCATGCTAGACAAGTGCTCTACCACCTAGGTACATTCCTAGCCCTATTTTTATTTTTAGACAAGGTCTTGCTAAGTTGCCTAGGCTGGCCTAGAAGTTACCATCCTTTTGCCCCCGCCTCCTGAGTAGCAGTGATTATAGGCCACTGTACCCAGCTTGTATATTCATATCTTAAAACACACCAAATCAGAAGGACATATATAGTGGGATTATAGTAATTGTTTGTAAATGTTATTTCCCAAAGGACTGAAGCTATTACAAACTAACACACATTTTCTTCTTGTTTTAAACTACTTTTTTTTTTTTTTTTTTTTGGTATCAGGGGTTGAATCCAGCAGTGTTCTAAATCTGCTAAACACATGCTCTATCACTGAGCTATATCCCCACCCACTAATTTTTTCTGAAAAGGCTAGATCCAGTTGTGTTTTTTGATTTTGTTCAGTTTGGATCAAAACTCTTACTTTTAGGAATTTTAGAGAAATTTATCTTTCCTTCATAAATTAAACTTTAAAAAGGTTACAGTAACATGTTTTATACTGTTTTGCACCTTTTAAATTTAAACTGCTTTCATGCTCAGCAACTTTTGTTGATAAGTTGTAATCTATTTCTATTGTTTTTTACTAGGAAATTAATTTACAATCAAATTTATGAAAACATGAGTTATTTATAACCAATAGACTTAAAACATTGAGGGTCTGAATTTCTTTGTATTACTTTTGGTGTGGAAAAATGTATATGTGTTTATATTAGAAGGCTGGTAGAAACTTTGAGTAGGCAGTAATGAAAAAAGAAGTAGTTAATAAACTTGTATTCTCACTGGAGAAAAATTTTCAGTTAATATTTTAGAAAAACAAAAAAATCTTAGTAGGTACTTTCAAATTTATAGTCTCCTTTTTAGTCATCTTTAAATAATGCAACATATGCAGTTATATGCCCTGACCTTGTCTGCTTTTACTTTCATTTTGAGTATAGAACTTTATCAAAGAATATTCTAAAACTTGAATATTCTTCTACATATTGTTGTTATTCACTTGACTTGATGTTTATTTAAATGTTCATTTGTAGTTTTTTCATTTCTGAGTTATTGGTGCTTAAAAATGAATAGATCACTATTTGTGAATTAAGTGTTTCATTATTATCAATATATTAGTATATGTTTGTGTTTCTGATTCTCAGCACAATTCTTGACCCTTAGTAGACACTTAATGTTTGCTGATGATTCATATTAATAAACTTGAATTTTGTTGAAACTTGTTTTTACTGACGAAGAGCAGTAGCAAAGGGGCTATTTCAACAGGATCAACGTAATTGAAAGCTGGTTTTCTGATTTTTTTTTAATTAGTTTATTTGACTTCTAGCCTAAGGAACCAAAGTGAAATCTGATGTCTTAAAAAAATCCTTAAGTTAAGATTCTTTAAAATAATTACTTACAAAGAGAGTTCAGCAAATCCAGGGCATTAAATATATTTAATATGTGCTTTTCTATTTGATAGGCAATCTGTTATTTGTACATTTCTAGAAGTCTGGGAATCAGTTCTTGTATGGATTTTTCGGGGAGAATGAAATAAAAAAATCAGAATCAGAAGTTGCAGTGGTGAAGACAAATTTTATTCAGGACTATTACAGTAATATACATGTACAATTTATTTGAAATATAGTTTTCAAAGCAACCAATTCGAAATATAGTAAATCTCAATATGTAACTCATCACTTTTTAAAATTTATTACCTTAAGAAGCTGGCTAAATAACCTAGCCTGTAAAGTAGTTCTGTTTTATCAGTGCAGTAGTGGTCTAAATCTTTTAGTTGTGTGATTTAAAAAAAAATCACAGTATTTTGAGAAAATTTTAACTATCAGTTTAAGGATTTGGGTAACTACTGAGTTTTTCACTAAATTTTAGTGTAACTGTAGCTCTGATAAGACAGAGAATATGATTTGCCAATATTGGATTCCAAGTTAGGCTCAAAACTATGTTGTGTGAAACTTTATTGAACACCAGTATAAATAAAGTGTAAAGGGTTTCTCAACCATTCTTTTCTTTCTCTACCTATTTCTGAACTTGATAGTAATATCAGTTTTATCTTGCCCCCTTTTCATTCTCACTGCCATTTTTTAAAGATAAACCCAGTCACTCTATCTATATGATTATTATAATGTGTTATCTAATCTTCCTATTTCTAGTCCTACTGTCTTCCACTTGCCCCCTACTAGACTGTCACAGATCAACTCATGAATGAATAAACTAATCATGCATTTATTCTCTTCTTGCTTGCAAAGAGAACTTAAAAATTATAATTTTGAAAATGAATATACTGTCTCCAGGCATGGTGGCCCAATTATAATTTTTAAGTTCTTTTTGCAAGCACCAAATGTCAAATTCTGGGGAAACATATTATTTATTAGTAGATTAATTATATGTGGTGATTTGGTTTAATACTGAAGTAAGTTTGACAGTCTTGGTGCATAGGATCTGCACCTGGGAACCTTGACATCTCTGAAACCCTTTTGTATAGGCTGACCCCCACCTCTGCCCTAGTTGGGGACTGGTTTCATAACCTTTCTGAAATTCTCAAGCACTGTGACTAAAAACAGATAAGAAAATCAGATCTGAAGAAATGTAGTCTCAACAAGTCCTGCAGGCTATTCCTCTGAAGTATCTGGAAATATCTGTGAAATATTTTGAAAGTTATTCTTTATAAAGGGACAAACTAGAAAGACTCTAGACTGTAAAATACATACATATGTATATTATATGTAAAAACATACATATATTATATATATATATATAATAGAAAAGTGTGAGAGTGTTGTACAAAGAGTATTAGAGAGAAAATCAGAAAAGCTGGATAGTCCATCATTTGGCATTTCTAGGAGTCTGCTTTCTTGACTGTAACAAGAAGGAAGTTCGACTGTACAAAGGTCCATTCCTGCTTCCATATCTGATTCTGATTCTTTGAATACTTTGAATGTTTAAGCGGCCACATTGGGTTTTTTCACTTTAAGGTAAAACAAATGAATAATTTTTTATTCTTAGTGTTTAAGGATTTCCTGATTTTTGAAACTAGGCTATACAAGGAAATGTATATGAAGTATTTTTTGTTTCAGCCTAGAGTCTAATGAGAAGATTTTCTATTTTGCATTACTATAAAGATTAAATGAGCTGGAGTTTTGGCTCAGTAGTAGAGTGCTTGCCTAGCATGTGCCAGGCCCTGGGTTCGATCCTCAGCACCACATAAAAATAAATAAATAAAATAAAGGTGTTGACAACTACAACTAAAAAATAAATATTAAAAAAAAGATTAAATGAAAAAACCCTTTCCTGTATATCCTATGTATTTCTACAGTTTTCTTTCTTAAAAGATCTCTCCTTTTAAGTAATCTTCCATCCATATTCTTTTACTGTGAGCTTTTTGGAAATACTGTCGAATTGATCAAAACCTTAAATTATTATCTCATTAAAAGTTTTGAAAGCTATTATTGGAGTTGTATCTAAAATAACATAAAGAATAGGGGATGTTCCAAAAATTAAAAAGGATGAGAGAGTATGTGAAACTTAAGCTAAATAAATGTGTTCCTGTTCAAAAGAACATGTTGAAGAGTAGTATTTTAAATGTTAGAGAGGACTGGAAATGTAACACAGTGGTAGAGTACTTGCTTATTATGTATAAGGCCCAGAGTTTAATTCCCACCACTACACACATACACACACACACACACACACACACACACACACACACACAGCTTAAATGTAAGAAAAAATTCTTCTATGTTTACTAGTTTTGAATGAAGCAAATGTTTGCCATGGTGAGATATGAATCTTTTGAGTTCTTTTCTAATTTACACTTAGGAAAAAAGCAGTTTTCTCATTTGGATTCTTTTGAAGCCAATTTATTTACAATATATTTTTTATTTAGGTTTAGAAAAAAACATTTTCAATTTGATAAATGGACATTTTTAGTTTAGGTAGACAAAATATGAATATATTTATTTTCTATGAAAAGATCTTTTACACCAACTGGAAAATTTATTACATTTTTGACAAATTTAGTATTACTGTAAGTCTGTTGATGTCTTTTGGAAGTGACTTAATTGCCTGTTATTATTGTAGGTAATACTTTATGTTACTTTTTACTGGAGCATTAGTCATCTATGCAAGTTCAAAGGACTAAACCTGTTTGTAGAGTTGGGTGGGAGTAAAAGAGGAAAGATTTAAAGGATTATTAATGATGATTAATGAGCAAAGTAAAAGTGGTTGGAAATGATGGCTAAAGCAGATACAAGCAAAGAAGGTAAAGGAATTAAGAGGATCAGGAACATTGTTGTGGTGTAAGATTTAAAACTTGAGTAAGCACATTTATCTCTACTACACTTTAATTGTTACTTCTTCCTTATTTATTATTTATTTTCCTATCTCTGCTTGTTCCTTCTCCCTCAGCACCACCTCTTAAAATCCTATCATATTGTTCTGTCGAGTTTTCTCAGTCCTTTTTGTACTTCTGTACTCTGCTTTGTCTTGCTTTTAAGACATTCATGCAATCCACTTCAGATTTAAAAACAAAGAAATAATTGCAGGACAAAACATATCAGTAAATTTTTGCACAGAATAGAGATGAAAGTTGGGTTGGAGTTGTGGCTCAGTGGTAGAGCCCTTGCCTAGCATGTGTGAGGCACCTAAGTTCGATTCTCAGCACCGCATATAAATAAATTAAATAAAGGTCCATCAACAACGTGTGTGTGTGTGTGTGTGTGTGTGTTTATATTTATAAAGAGAGAATTTATATATATATATATATATATATATATATAAATGAGAGATAGATATGAAAGTCTACCAGTACAGTAAAGGACATTCAGAGCTTTATAGTTGAATGAAAATTTCAAATTTTAGGTCTTATAAGCTAGAGCCAATTCTGGTAACAATTTCTTTGTGCAGTCCCATTAAGTATAGCCATGTCGCCTTACTCAGCCAAAATTATTTGAGTGATTATTTTTCTCCGTTCTCTCAAGAAAATGGCATAATCTATAACTATTCTGAATTCCTAGAGTTGAGAATGACGAGATGGGTTTCAGTTTCCAAAAACTACTTTAGAAACAGCAAAGCATATAGTGAAAAGAACCAAAATAAATAGGTCTTAAATGACCTGGATTCTAATTCTAGCTATTAAAAGTTAATGTGACTTTAAGCAAATAATTAACTATTATATATTTGTAAAAAAGAGAGTATTGAATTAGATCTCTGGAATTCTTTTTAGTTCTTAGCTTTCTCGATAATTTAATCTTCACACAAATTTTGAATGACAGAACAAATGATGAAGAAACAAATTTAAGAGTTGTGACTTGTCTAGGATTACAGTGAGTGGAATGATGGTGAATAATGAAGCCAGAACTAGAGACTCTTAAGTACCCAACCCAGTTCCTTATGTATGTTTGTCAGATGAAGAAATACAACTCTGTAAGTACATGCCTAAAGGGAGAATAGGAAGTACTCTGAACTTGAAATTTAAAGTCTTTGATTTCTAAATTTGGGCTTTACATTTGGTAGTTTATGCTGAACTATAGAATAAATACAACATGCCTTTCTGACCTTACAGTGGTTTTCAGAACAAAATTAAGTGAAAATACATCTTGATTTTAAATCTCTAAAAAATACTATTGTAGTTGAAATAGGCTATAATATCTTAGTGTTACAGAGGTAAAGAGGATTGTAGGAAGACAGAAGAATAGATTTGTTTTCTTGACTAGTAGAGTTCCTGTGCTTTTTATATTCAAGATGG
Source organism: Urocitellus parryii (assembly GCF_045843805.1). Classification (NCBI taxonomy): domain Eukaryota; kingdom Metazoa; phylum Chordata; class Mammalia; order Rodentia; family Sciuridae; genus Urocitellus; species Urocitellus parryii. The sequence continues at coordinate 39,078,420 of NC_135532.1, read as the reverse complement.
AGAAGTGGCCATTTCACACATTTTGACACTGAAAATGCACAGCAGACTTGAATCTCAGACACAGACACAGTCTTTCTGAGTTTGTTTAGTAGTTAACACATTAGACTTAGTACTCTCCAACGTTGGAGGAAGCATTGGATTCTAAATTTTAGAACAAAACTAGCTTTGTGCCCATTACAATGCATTATTTATTTTCTTTTAAGTCATTCTGCTCTTCTTCCAATCACTCAAGTACAACTGGGGAAATCGAACAGGTGAGAAACATATTCCTAAGGTTTTTAAACATAGTTGATTATTGCCAGAGCTGGAACTAGAATTCTAGTTTCTTTACATTATTCAGGTTTTCCTACTATATACAGGTAGTTTCCAACTTTTTTTTTTCCTGACTCAAAAATCAGAAATTTGGTTCATAGCTTAGGTGAATAGTAACAAATAGGAGATTTTTAAAATATATATGTAAGTTTTATAAATGTTTTTGAAACATTAAATTTTAATATTATGGCCACAATTTAATCTCAGGAATTTCCATTTATCTGTAGATTAAAATAATATGACAACCATTCTCATTTTTAGCTTCATCTTCATTTATTTAGAAATTGTTTGCATTTGTACATAGTATCGTACCAAATTTTATACAGAGGATAAAATATATCTGTTTTTTAATAATCATTAGAACATGCTTTTCCTATGAACAGTAAAGTTAACATCTTCTTATTTTTATATACTTATTTATTTTTATGGTACTGAGGATTGAACTCAGGGTCTCAAACATGCTGGGCAGGCACTCTACCACTGAGCTACATCCCAGCCCTTTTTACTTTTTATTTTGAGATAGAATCATCTACTTAGTTGCCTAGGCTGGTCTAGAACTTCTGATTCTCCTGCTTCATCCTCCCATGTAGCTGGGGTTACAGGCATGTGTACAGCTAAATTTAACTTCTTGCAGCATAGTTTATTATCAGAAATTCAGGTATTCTTCAGTTTATTTCAATAAGCATTTATTGACTTAAAAAAAAAACTTTACTGAGGGTTGGGTAGGATGGCTCTGTCAGAATGCTTCAGAAAATGAATACTGGTGTCTAGAAAGCTATTCTCTGAAATACCTAATTTTTTTTGCTCCCAGTATTGAAATTATATAATGTAAAAAGTCCAGGCATGTTTGCTTCTAGATTTATATTACTAGTTATACATATTAGTGTAATGTTATGACACATAAAGGCAAAAAAAACCACAAAACAGTTGTTTTTATTAAAACCAAGTTCAGTCAGGCATTTAGTATATGCCTATAATCTCAGCTACTTGAGAGGCTGAGGCAGGAGGATCACAAGTTCAAGGCCAGTCCGGGCAACTTAGTGGGACATTGTCTTAAAAAATAAAAAGAGGGGCTGGGGATGTGGCTCAAGTGGTAGTGTGCTTGCCTAGCATGCGTGAGGCACTGGGTTCAATTCTCAGCACCACATAGAAACAAAATAAAGATATTGTGTTCACCTAAAACTAAAAAATAAATATTTAAAAAATAAATAAATAAAAAGAGCTGGGAAATGTAGCCCAGTATCAGTATGCAAAAATAAATAAACAGAAAATAAATAAATAAAACCAAGGTTCAATGCTTCGAAATGACTCAGAGGCAAGTTTCTGAAAATTTTTTCATTGCATTAGTTGTGTGTGTAAGTCTATAAAAGATGTGAGGGGATAGCATAAACTAGAAAAATTGATTCTCTGGTTCCCAGATTTCTTTGCAGTAATTGTCTTTATTTCCTCACCCCACACATGGTGAAAATCCTAAATATGCATTATTGGTGTGATTTACAGAAGAACAAAAACTTGGAACTCTACTCAAAAAAAAAAAAAAAAAGAAAAGAAAAAAAAAACTTGACCCTACATATGAAGAATTTTAACAAGTACATTTTACATGTTTAAATTCAAACAAAATGTTTTGAGGAATTATGTGTATCATTTAAAAATTACTTCCTGTTCAGCTTTTTCAGTGCACTTGTACTAATCAGATAAGATACTTTCTATATCAACAGCAGTCAGCTGGAAAATGTAACACACACACACAAAGACTCAATTTAGAGCAATAATTAAGTAAAATACTTTAGAAATAAACTTAATAGACAAAGTGCAGGGTCTAGATGAAAACAAAGCAAGACTACAAACCTCAAAGGCCATTAAAGAGCACTCAAGTAGGTAACAGGTAGTTTTCCTGGAACAAAAAGGCTAATCCAGTAAAAATTCCAAAACATTTTTATTGAATGCCCTTTTAATTTTGTTTGCCTACAGAAATGTATAAGTATGTAGGTTATATAACTTAGCAGTTTCATTTCTAAGAAAAATTCTTCCCCTCCTAATTTGCATTTTTATCAATAGTAACTGTTTCCCCATACCATCACATAAACCAGACAATTATCAGACTTTTAATAGGTCAAAGGTAGTATCTTATTTAATTTGCATTTTTAAATTTATAGTGTGAACGCAGGAATGAACCCTAAAGATTTAGAACCTCAGGGAACTTAATATATGACAATTTTAGCACTTCAAATCAGTGAATAAAAATGTGGATAATTCAATAAATGCTAATGGAACATTAGTATAACAATTTGGGGGCAAAGGGAAGTAGATTCTAACTTATTCTAAAATAAACTCTACCTATATCAATACTTTCAATAAAAATTACTGCATTTTAAAGAGTGACTCCAGTCTGATAGAGTGGTCCACATGTAATTGTAGCTATTTGGAAGACTGAAATAGAAAAATTTTAAGTTTGAGCATGAGCAATTTTGTGAGACCCTGTCTCAAAGAAAAAATTTTAAAACAGGGCTGGGGATATACTTTATTGGTAGAGATCATAAAGCTCTAGGTTCAATTCCCATTCCTGGTTTAAAAAAAAAAAAAGTGACTCCTTTAAAATTCTAGTGTTTGATGGCCTGCACCTGTAATCCTTGCTACTCAGGAATCTAAGTCAGGAGGATCACAAGTTCCAGGGCAATTTAGCAAGATTATGCCTCAAAGTAAAAAGGAACAAAATGGACTACGGATGTCCTTCAATTGTAGAATGGCCCTAGGTTCAATACCCACTAACACACACATACATACAAACAAAAGACAGAAGCACATTTGAAAAATAACAGTAGGGCTGAGGATGTAGCTCACTGATATAGCACTTGCTCAGTGTGGGCAAGGCCCTGGATTCAAGTTCCAGCACTTCAAGAAAGAATACTAAAATAACAGAGTACTAAAAGCTTCCTCAGACATAAGGTCTGAAGATTCAAGGAAAAGATATAGGTTTTCAACAATGAATCTGCTGAGAAAGAAATCAGGAAAATAATTCCCTTCACAATAGCTAAAACAAAACAAAACAAAAAAGACTAGGAATAAATCTAACCCAGGAGGCAAAAGACCTCTACAGTAAACACTATACATTATTAAATAAAGAAACTGAAGAAGACCTCAGAAGGTGGAAAGACTTCCCATGTTCATGGATAGGCAGGATTAATATTTTTAAAATGGACATACTACCCAAATCAATATACAGATTTAATGCAATTCCAACCAAAATACAATTACATTCTTCACAACTAGAAAAAAACAATCCTAAAATTCATTTAGAAGAATAAGAGAACCACAATAGCCAAAGCAATTCTAAGCCCCAAAAGTAATGTTGGAAGCATTACAATGCCTGACTTAACCTTACAGAAAACAAAAACTGCATGGTACTTGCATGAAAACAGACACATAGACCAATGGTATAGAACAGAAGACAGACAAATCTACATATCTGTAGTTATCTGATCTTTGATGAAGCTGCCAAGAACATATATTGGAGAAAGAGAGCCTTTTAACAAATGCTGCTGGTATAAATGATTATATGTACGTAGAAGAATAAAGCTAGCTCTTTATCTTTCACCCTGAACAAAAATAAACTCAAACTGGATCAAAGACCTAGGAATTAGACGGGAAACTACGCATCTCCTAGAAGAAAACAGGGTCAACATTCCAGCATATAGGCATAGGCAAGAACTTTCTCAATAGGACACCTAAATTCCATAGTTATATTGTGTGTATGTATGAATATGTAACAACAAATCCCATCATTATGCACCAATAACAATGTGGGGGGAAAAGAAGATATAGGTTTGACTAGTTTTTTTTGGTTTTTTAAACAACAGTATTATAGAAAATAATGACAGATATTAATAAGTGGGATGGCATCAAATTAAAAAGCTTCTGCACAGCAAAGGAAACAAATAGGAATGTGAAGAAAGAACTGACCGAGTAGGAGAAAAATCTGTGCTAACTACTCTTCTGACAGAGGGTTGATATCTAGAATATATAAAGAGCTCAAAAAAAAAACTACACCAACAAGCCAAATAACCCAATGAATAAATGGACAAATGAATTAAACATACTTCTCAAAAGAAGAAATACAAATAGCCAACAAATATACAAAAAAATTCAACATCATTAGCAGTTAGGGAAATGCAAATCAAAACACTGAGATTTCATCTCACATCAGTCAGAATGACAGTTATCAAGAATATAAACAATAATAAATGCTAGAGAGGATATGGAGAAAAAAGAGCACATTTACACTGTTGGTGGGATTATAAATTAGTACAACCGGTATGAAAATCAGTATGGAGGTTCCTCAAAAGACTAGGTATGGTGGAACTACCATATGACCTAACTCTGCCACTCCTTAGTATTTACCCTAAAGAATTAAAGTCATCATATTATAGTGAAACATGCGTACCCATGTTTAAAGCAGCACAATTCACAGTAGCCAAACTATGAAATTAGCCTAGATGTCCATCAACAGATGAATGGATAAAGAAAATGTGGTATATATACACAATGGAGTTTTATTCAACCATGAATAAAAATGAAATTATGACATTTGCAGGAAAATGAATGGAACTTGAGACCGTTATGTTAAGCAAAATAAGTTAAACTCTGAAGGTCAAGGGTCATTTGTTTTCTCTTATTTGTGGAAGTTAGGAAAGAGGAAAAGAAAGTTGTGGGGGTGGGGGTCTCATGAAAATCAAAAGGAGATCAGTAGAAGAAAGGGACAGTGGGACGGAGGAGGGAAGGGCTGGGAATTGATACTAGCCAAATTACATAGTTATATTGTGTGTATGTAGGAATATGTAACAACAAATCCCATCATTATGCACCAGTAAAAATGTGGGGGGGAAAAGAAGATATAGGTTTGACTAGTTTTTTGTTTGTTTTTTTAAACAACAGTATTATAAAGTGGGAAAAAGATATCGGTCTTTTGTACTGTCATTTATGTAATATTTAAGTGGCACATTTTATATTAAGAAATCTATTAGAACAAACTAACAAAAGTTAACAATTCATTCCCAAATGGAAAAGATCTAAAGAAATTTATCATTTTTGTCTTTAAAAGTGATTTTCAGCCAGGCACAGTAGTGTACACCTGCAATCCCAGAGGCTCTAGAGGCTGAGACAGGAGGATCACAATTTCAAAGCCAGACTCAGCAACACTAAGGCGCTAAGGAAATCAGTGAGACCCTGTGTCTATATAAAAATACAAAATAAGGTTGGGGATGTGGCTCAGTGGTTGAGTGCCTCTGAATCTTGGTACCAAAAAAAAAAAAAAAGTAGTTTTTAGAACCCTAATTTAGCCCTTTTTTTAAAGCACAACCTTTTTTTGATATTATTGTCTTAATTAAACATCAGTAGACCTTTTTGACCTGACCAAAAAAAAAGGTTGCTGGATTGTTGTCCTTGTCATATACTTAGGAATATAGATAGGATAGTCATATTAAAAATCTTTCATGTTGGGTCTGGGGTTGTAGCTTAGTGGTAGACCGCTTGCCTACCATGTGCAAGGCCCTGGGTTCGTCCTCAGAACCACATAAAAATAAATAAATAAAATAAAGATATTGTGTCCAACTACACTAAAAAATAAATATTTAAAAAAAAAAAACTTTCATGTTGTGAGGAGTTGTAGCCAAGTGATCAGGCCCCTGGGTTTGATTCCCAGCACTGCACAAAACACTTTTCCTGCTTATGTTATCTTCATCTCTGTTTCCAGTGATGTTTATTTGTTTATTCAATAGTGTATATTGATTGAGTGCCAACTGCATGCCAGATTCTTTTTTAGATGCCAGGAATATAGCAGTGAATAAAAAAATATCCCAGAGTTTATATTTTACATGGGAAAGACAAGCAGTCAGTAAATAAGCAGTTATACAATTGGTCATGTGGTGATAAGTTCTCTGAAGAAAAACACACTTCGGAAAAAGGAGGGTGTTTTTTTTATTCTTCTGTATAGAAGATCAGAGAAAACCTCATTGCTAGGATAGTGGCACATGCCTGTAATCCCAGTGGCTCAGGAGGCTCAGGAGGGTCAGGCAGGAGGATTGCAAGTTCAAAGCCAGCCTCAGCAACATAGTGAGGCCCTAAGCAACTCAGTGAGACCCTGTCTCAAAATAAAATATAAAAAGGCTGTGGCTTAGTGGTTAAAGAGTTCCTCTGGATTCAATCCCTGGTACAATTAAAAGACTGAGGAGGACAATGACCTTGCTTATAAGGGGGTATTTGAATGGATACTTGAAAGAAGTGAAGGAGTGAATCATGTGACTTTCTCAGGAAATTAGCCTTTAACTTATGAACTTCTTTAAAAGGCCTTCCCCATTCTGTTTCCAGCCTCACTGCCCATAAATTCACTCAGCAGATTTGTGTCCTCAGAATTTTCATGGCAATTGGAAAACTTTAAATAGCATTTATAATTGATAAAATTCTGTGCATCTACTTCTGATTTTTGTTTTGCATGACACTTCATAAAGTAGGAACACTTACTTTGTTTTGTTTTTGGCTTCTTGATAGTATCTTTCAAACCTAAATACAGCCAGTAGCTGTCATTTTTTAAAGGGAGCCTCAGGTCAATGGCTTCATTTCAAGTCAGATCCCACCCTGACTTCTGTTCTTCCTGTTCTGTGACTTGGCTTTTGTCTTTTACCCTTTGATGTTTTGGATAGTACCCTGTTATCTCAAGAGTTTGAACTTTCTTCTTCTGAATTCAATTTCCCTAATATCAGAGACAGCCTATATCTATTGTCTTCTGTCCTACCTATGCTTAGGTGAACATTCAGGGTCTTAAATGTATTAATATTTAGCTATCATAGCTTTTCTCTATGATAACATGGTATTCTAATTTTGGATCAGCCTTCAGATTCTGTGTCTGTCCTTAAAAGACACAACCTTTAGCCTTAACTCTCATTTTCTGACACATGATCTTTACCCAATCCTAATGGTCTTCCTGGAACTGTGACTCCACCTTTCTTTGCCCTACTTTCTAAGCATGTATAACATCATCCCATGCGATTTTTAAAATTTTCCCCAGGGAGAAATTTTTAACTTTTTTTTTTCTTGCTTGCTACTGGAGATTGAACCCAGAGGTACTTTACCATAAGCTATACGATAAGCCCTTTTTATGTTTTATTTTGAGACAAGGTCTTGCTGAGTTGCTTAGGGCCTTGCTCAGTTGCTGAAGCTGGCCTCAAATTTGCCATCCTTCTGCCTCAGCCTCCCAAGTTGCTGAGATTACAGCTGTGTGTCACTGTGCCCAGTGGGAAAAAATTTTAGAATGATAATCTAGGAAAGATGTCACTGTTAAGACTCTTAAAAATCAATAAGAGAAACAATAAAATAAGAAAGAAAAAAGACTAATCTTATAAATCAGTTATTATTTTCCATTTTTAGTTTCAGTCTTTGCTATTGTGCTTTGTATTATCAGAGAATAATACTTTAAAGATTTGGAAGGGAATGCGGCGTTTTCTTTTTATGTGCTCTAAAAAGAACAGTTCCTACTGTGTCTTTTTAAACTGTGCCTTACCATAAATTTCTCAAAGTGATTTTAGCCAATTTCTATTGTGTTAATGCTTTTCTGTTTAAAAAATTTTAGCCAATTTCTATTGTGTTAATGCTTTTCTGTTTAAGTGTTAAATGCTTTTCTGTTTAAAAAAGGATACTTAGGTGACTAAGGTGATGAGTTCATGGTAATGTTTGAACATGTTATATTTGGGGTGTTTGCAACATATCCATGTGGCGGTGTTTAATATCCAGTTAGAAATGTGGATCTGGGACTTGAAAAAAGTAGTTTTAGTCAGAAATATAGATTTACTCTGGGTGTGGTGGCATATGCCTACAAGCCCATTGACTTGTAAGGGTGAGACAGGAGGATCACAAGTTCAAAGCCATTCTCAGCAACTTAGTGAGATCCTCAAACAATTTAGCAAGACCCTACCTCAAAATAAAAAGGGCTGGGGATATAGCTTGGTGGTAGAATATCCTAGAGTTCAATCCAAATTATCATGCCCCCCCAAAAAAATATAAAGAAAAAGAAATGTAGATTTAGAAGTAATATAGATAAGGTTCAAACCATGATAATGGCTCAGCTGGTATATACATTGGCAAGAGGATATGGAGGAATATCGGTATTAAAGGACCAGTGAAGTAAAATAGAAAAAACTATCAAAAAGTTCAAGGCCTTCCAAAAATTTTTCTATTTTGTGTTCTAGTTTCCTTTTGCAAGGCAAAACAATCTTAGAATTTGGCTTAGAATAGTGCACAAACATTTCCTGTAATGTAGGTCCAATAATATTCCTTAAAATATTCAGAAAACAATAGCAATTCCTGCTTTCCTACTTCCTCTATTGTTAAGTTTTCTACTAGCCCTGGAGACCTTGTACTTACTTGGATAATCAGCATCTCTTTTAGGAGCATGTGACTTGATAGCCTCTCTAGAGAGGTTTAAGCTTGCTTTAGAAATGTATGCTAATTATGAAAGGTCATTTAGAATACACTTACAGTTTCTACTTTTTCTGTCAATATTATCTATTCAGTAGGATTTACACTAATCTTACTGACAGTGAGAGTCTGGTTTTCTTCACAAGATTAAGTAGCAAAACAGAGTGAAGTGTTGTACAGAGAACAGCTACAATTATGCTGACAGTTAATTTGAGTAGATAAGTAATGACATGAGGCAGCTTGCCTGAGTCCAGGAAAAAAGTGCTGCCTGTCTTGGATGGAAACAGTGCTTTAGAAATTCATACATTTTACTTCCAAAAATTAAGTATTCCATTCAGTCTTTTATTTATAGTTCTTTTTAAAATTGATTGCTGTGTTATCTATTAGCAACTTAAAATGATGTTTATTAGCTGACACAGTTTCTAAAGGTCAGTTGTCTAGGGGCCACCTTAGTATTAGTTTTGGCTCAGGTTTTCTCATTAGAGATCCCTAAGTTGTCAACCAACTGCAGTCCCTAATGCGGTTGGCAGTTCTCAGTTCTTTACCCATTGATGTTCAGAGGCTTAATTTCTTTGCCATGTGGGCCTCTTTATAGGGTTGCTTATTTCATGGCAGCTGCTCCTCTTCCCCCAGAGCAAGAGATCCTAGAGAAAAAGAGTGCCTAGAATTGAAACTATAGATTTTTTTACAAGCTAATATACAAAATGACATGCCATCATTTTTGTCATATGCCTTAGAGATTAACCCTGGTACAGTTTGGGAGTGGGCTATACCGGGTGTAAATAATCAGGGTCAGGAATCATTGAGGACACCCTGGAAGCTGGTTGTCACCATTTTCATTCAGAATCACTTAGAAAGCATGATATGTCAATTTTCTTATTGGTGCTTTGTTGTATTTAATTAAGTCACAATATGGCTATGTTATATGTTAACATCTGGAGATATTTACTAGGAGTGTTTATGTTAGGCACTAGGATTTTATTTTAAGGAGTTTCTAAAAGTCCTATTTTGGACCCTGTTAGTCACTGCTTTAAGAATCCTTCAACAAGTTTATCTTTTGCTGATTCCTTGATAGCAGTCCATATTTTAGCTTTATGGAATGAATAATTTCTGTCTTAAGGCCTTAGTTGCCAGGTGCCAGTCTAAGCACTTTATACTAATTATCTCACTTAATTGTCAGAACATCCCTGGTATGGTTTTGATGTGGTTTGGCCCCAAGGATTTATGTGTTGGAATCTTCATTCTTAATGTGGTAATGTTAAGAGGTAGTAGAGCCTATTGAGAGGTCATCGGGGGCGTCGTCAGCCTTGGAAGGAATTGATATAGTTCTCATGGAACTTTGAGTTTAGTTCTCATTAGATGGTTATTATAAAGAACAATCCTGAACCCTTCTAGTGTTCTGGCTTCCTGTCTTGCTATGTGATCCCTTCTTTTCTCATGTGATACCATCTGCCATGAGGTAATGTAGCCAGGCAGGCCCTCACCAGAGTCAACACAATGGTGTATGTACTTTTAGACTCCCCAAATGTGAACTAAACAGGCTTCTTTTCTTTATAAGTTATCCAGCCTTAGGTATTTCATTCTAGCAATGAAAAATGAACTAATGCAAGCTCTGAGGAAGTATTATTTTTCTTATTTTATAAATGGGCTACATGAAGCTACTCTAGGGCCACAATTTTCCTTCTCTTTCTCTGAGCCCTTAATTCTCCTCTTTTTAACTTTTATGCCTCCTTTGGGATTCATCTCAGATATAATTTTTTTTAAGTTTTCCTGAATGCACCCTATTTAAATTAGGTATTCTCCCTTGATTTCTGTTGTGTCTTCTGCTTCTTTTTATTATGGTACTTACTACTTTCTATTGTTATTTTGTATTTACCTGTCTGTTTTATTCATTAGCTATAAACTATAGCATAAGAATTACAAAACAAGGACTCTGGAGGCAAATATGTTGGGGCTAAATTCTGGATTCAGTGCTTACTATGACTGGACAATTTACACTTCACTTACTTTTTTTCTCTTATAAAATCATTAAAAGAAATAGTACCTTTTCCTAGAGTTTGTTATGGAAATGAAATAATGTAAGTAATACATTTGGTGCTATACCTAGCACTTAATGTTATCTGTAAACTCTTCAAGGCAGAACTATTGATTGCTTATTTTGTGCATGTACTGTCCCTGTTTTAGACTGCTTTTCGTCACTGTGACAAAATACCTGAGAAAATTAACTTAAAAGGAGGAAAGATTTATTTTGGCTCAGTTTCAGAGATTTCGGTCCATGGTCATTTGGCTCCATTGGTTTTTTTTTTTTTTTTTTTTTTTAAGAGAGAGAGAGAGAATTTTTTAATATTTATTTTTCAGTTATCGGTGGACACAACATCTTTATTCTATTTGTATGTGGTGCTGAGGATTGAACCCAGTGCCCCACGCATGCCAGGCAAGTGCGCTACCGCTTGAGCCACATCCCCAGCTCTGGCTCCATTGTTTTTGGACCTATGGTGAGGTAGACATTGTGAGAAGCATGTTGTGGAATGAAGCTGCTTACCTCATGGCAGCCAGGAAGCAAAGAAAGAAGAGAAAGGGCCGGGGTCACAATATCTTCTTCAAGGGCATTCCCTTAATAGCCTATTTCCTTCCACTAGGTCCCACCTCCTAAAGGTTCTACCACCTCCTGCTATTGCCTCAGGCTAGTAACCAAGCCTTTAACACAGGAACCTTTGGTGTACATTCCAGATCCAAACTCTAATAGTGCTAAACCTTTTGTGTGTGTGTTATTTAATTCTCACAACAACCCAACAACCCTACTGGTAGATACTATCATTAACATGGTATTCCTCTTAGCATCTCCACATAAATGGGTGAGTGAATGAATGATAGATGGAATTGTGAGGGTGGAGCCAATTGTAGAGGTAGACAACGTCATGGAAACACGATGGAAAACATGATAGTAGGCAAAGAAAGTATGAAAGAAAGAAAGGAACATGTCTTACCTCCTAGTATAGTAGCTAACAGCACAAGATCTAGGAACAGGTAGACTTGGGTTTGAATCCTATTTGCTAGGTATATAACAGGCATATTTCTTAATCTATATGCCTCTGTTCTTTATTTGTAAAATACAGATAATAATAGTATCTATTTTATAAATGTATGAGGATTAAATGAGATAACATGTGTAAAATATTTAGCATAAAACATGGTATGTAGTACCTGCTCAATAAGAATTAAGTAATACTCTGATTAAACTGAGAAAATCATGACAAGAATTTTGTAAGTGAGGGAAATAAAATAGGATTGTAATGTAATGTGTTAATTACGCATGTTAGAAAGATCATGGTTTTTCTTCCTTACGGGAGAGTACCCTCACTGATTGACACAAAATTTGTGTCTATGGGTTACAGGCAAAGTTAAAAATTAGTTCTCATAAACTAAAGTTAATAAGATAGTTCTTATATTCTGCCTTCGTACCCTATCATTACTTGAGCCCAAATGCTGGGAAATGGAGAACGAGAAGTGCTCTGCCAGCAATTAACTGTTATGATTAGGGACTATCTGTGTTTCACAATACAAACTGTACTTTTACGTTTGACAGACCTCAAATTTGCCTGGGTTATTAATATTCTCGAAAGCAGAATTTGAGGAAGGCTTGTGAGAAGGTCATTTAAAATGTATGAAGACAAGAAGCAGAGCTGTTACAACAATATTGCCATTTAGGAAAAGCTAGTGAGTCTCTTTTCAGAAATTTATATCAGAATGAGAAAAATACAATTAATAGTTCTTAAGCACGTGAGAAATATAAACATACACATTTATGTGTATACACACACATCATCATCATCTTTATATGAGAGAAGTGATAGAGACAGGTTTAAAGAAAGATAGAAGGTACAATTACTAAAGAACTTTTCTAAAATGTAGGTGTCTTCCCTTCCTGAATATATAAATATCTTGTGGGGTAAATGGATACCTGGCATGTGTGTTTAATAAAGCTTTCTTGGAGACATTGATATATACTGCCCTCCAAATAAATTACAGGCCATGTCAGAAAGTAGGAGTTTACGTTACAAAATATACTTGAAAACTAAAGCCAGATGTTCTAGAAAATGTTGGTTATTTTTCTTGGAGCCCTGGGATAGAAGTGGTTAGGATTTGAGAGGCAATCTAAGCTGTGTTTTACTGGGCAAAGAAAAGGGAAGTTGGAGATAAGGAAGACATTTTTTTGTTGATGGTCTTTTGCCTAGTTTGGGCCCTGATAATTTTCATTTACCTATGGACAAATAGCTAACCCATACTTCTTTATAACTTATATTCAAATGTTCATGGTTATTCATACATATAGCCTGATAGGAGCTTGACCCAAAGTTTAATTTTTTTTGGTTAACATTCAGTATTATGATTTCATGTTTACAGAGACTAGGTTAAGGTGATCTGCTTTGCCTTTGTTCCACTGTCAAAAGAGTTTATGATCAAAGGACAGAGTCAATATTAGTTCTGTGATTTGTTTTTAACAAGAACCATCATTTAAAATTATAATTATACTCATAGATACAGGGTTTTCTTTATTAAGGGAAAAAAGAGACATCTCTCAGACTTGCTTGACTTCTTATTCATTTTCAAAAAAATTAATGTATTCATAATGAATAGAAAAATGAAAGGAGCTTAGAAAATAATCTTGTGGGATAAATGGATACCTGGCATGTGTGTTTAATAAAGCACCTAATTATCAGAGAAAGCAATTATAAACTTAAAATTTTAAATTATCATCTTTATTGCTAAGAAAAATGCCCTATATATTTTTAAAATATATTTTTAAGTATACATGAACACAAAAATCTTTATTTTGTTTATTTTTATATGATGCGAGGATCAAACCCAGGGTCTTACAAGTGTGAGGTGAGCGCTCTTCCGCTGAACCACAACCCCAGCTCAAAATGCCCTATATTTTAATATTCAAAGTTTATAATTAAAAAGTGAGAAAGAGCTGGGGTTGTGGCTTAGTGGTAGAATGCTCACCTAGCATGTGCGAGGCACTAGTTTGACCTTTACCACTACATAAAGGCAAATAAATAAAGGTATTTTGTCCATATACAACTAAAAAAAAATTTTTTTAAAAAGTGGGAAAGAGAAAATTCCTGCAGACATTCTAGGCATGACACAGGTTGTTGATAGTCTAAGCTTAAAATTAATGATTAGATTGTCTGAACTCCTATAACACTGTCTTGTCTGTTGAGTTTTCTATAACAAAATACAAGAGACTGAGTAGCTTGTTAACAACAGATATAACTCATAATTTAGAAGGGGAAATATAAGATCAAGGCATAACTGTTGAGAGCCCAATTCCTTTTTTATAGATAGTGACTTCTCACTGTGACCTCAAATGGTAGAAGGGAAAAGGGAGCTGTCTGAGACCTCTTTTATGAGAATGCTAATCATGAGGGGTGTATTGAAACTCAGTTGTACCTGGAGAGCCATATGCTACCTTTACATGGCAGGTTTCTTGTACCCATTCAAACTTTGATTTTAAGCCTCCAGGACAGGAAGGGTGAGGAGGTTTCCAAAGCCAGAATAGGTGTAGAAGTAGTAACACATGCGTATCAATAAAAATCACTTGCCAGGAACCCAAACCCTGCCAATGACCACATTCCTTCTATTTCAGATTTATTTCAGTTTCAGAATTAGAAAACTCATGGATTATAAAATCTTGAAAACTCAAGAATAAGTGCACCTAAACATAGAAACAATGAAGCTGAAAGCCAGTGAAATACTGGAGAAATGTTTACTAACAATTCTCTTTTCCTTTTTTTTTTTTTTGTTTGATGTTGTTGTTTTTTGTTTTTATTTCTTTCAGTGCTGATAACAAACCCAGGGCTTTGTTCATGCTAGGCAGAAGTTTTTTTTGTTGTTGTTTTTATATTAAACAACACTATATGATATTCAATCAATAAACAATTTTTAAACATACAATGTGGGCACTCTGAATAGTTTAAACCTGCCATGATATTTGCCATTGTGGAATAATATATGTGAGTAAAGTGTACCCATTATATTCCCAAAGGCAAAAATCTGGTGATTTTGATTTTCTGGTATAGAGGCCCTCATTAATAGGTAGAAATTATTCAAGGAGCATTGCTTTTAATGGAGATCTTTTAATTGTAGGATTTTTATTTTTTAAAACTTATTTTCACATCTTAGTCATGGGCATTCTTAATAGATAATTTGATGTCTCCTCCATCTGCAGTGCAAGCATGTTTATTCCTAACCTTTGAACTATAAGCTACCTTTCATGTGCTTCCCCATTCAGTCATAACCTTTTCTTCCTTCAAAATTTGGCAAAGCATCCTTGACTTACATCATGTTCAGAAATGCTAGCTTCCTTTTAAGAACTTTCATGCCCTGTTCCCCTTTTAATGTCTGTTTCTCACACTGTATTAGTTCCTCTTATAGTATTAATTCCTCCTACAATATGGATTTCTATTCATTTCATAAATATTCACTGTTATTTCATAGCCTTTTCCTGAATTTGTCACCTCATGTTTATTTCCTTGCTTGTTACTGTCTGTCTCTTCCCATGAGGTCTAACCACCATTTGGATAGGAACCACCTGTTTGTTCACCACTGTACCCAGTGCCTGGTATGTGGTAGGCATTTAGTAAATGTTTGATTTTTAGTGGATAATGGCTGATTGATAAAAATAAATTTCAAACCAGATGTGGTGGCTCATGCCTGTAATTCCAGCTACTTGGAAAACGGAGGCAGTGATTCACAAGTTTGAGGCCAGCCAAGGCAAGTCAACAAGACCCTGTCTCAAAAATAAAATGTTAAAAAAAGGGCCAAGTGTAGCTTATTGGTAGAGCACTTGCCTAGCCTGCATGATGTCTTACATTTCATTTCCTGTACCACCAAAGCATATTAATAGTAATATTGGTAATAACTTTCAGTTTTACTCCAGGTTGCCTAAAACAGCTCATATATTTCATGGCTAAGGTGCATATTTTATACTTGATTAGTATTTGAGGGAAAAAACATGGAGGAAAGGAGTAGGTAAAAGGAATAGATTAAAAATATGATTTCAGGTATATATAATAAGAAATTTCTACTATTAATCTTATCCTCACTTTAAGACAGAATTAACTTCAGAGAACTTAGAGCATTTTAAGCTTATCACTTCATTCATTTATGCAACAAGTGCTTATTGAGTCCCTACTGTTTGCCAGGCAGTTTTATTTTTTTATTTTTTTATGTATATAATAGTTTATTAAATTCTATTTTCTAATGGCAAAGACATCAAGATTAACTAAGAGACATGCATGAATTAAAATTTACATAGATCCTCAAAATAAGTTCTAGCAACATGAATTTGCCCTCACATTCATCCTATATTTTGCAATATATTTTGTTCAGGAAGCCTTTAATTTTAATATTTGGTATATTTTAAACTGTTACCTGAGAAAAATAACTTCAATTCCTCATAATATTTTCCTAATAGTTTTAGAAGTGTTGAACATCAGTAACAAAAGACACCGAACTATCAGAGAAACTAAGTACTCTAAAATTCCAATGAGTTTCTTTACTATTTTCACTTTCAGAATGGATTTAATTGCACATTCTCAAATTACATATTACACTAAAAAAACACAAGTAACTTCAATATCCCTAAAATGATAGTATTTGAAAGATCTAAATCAATTTCACCCATGCAAACAACTTTTATATGTATTAGCAATGTGACAGCATTTTATAACACAGAGGAAAAAGCAAAGATAATCTAAACATTTAGATCTGTGAAAAATATTGGGAAAAAATAGGTTTTAAAATGCTTTTTATAGTTCCCAAATACTCTTGATTTTGACACTAGTCTACAGAACAGGAAAGCAACTGCAAAATACATTTTGGAAACATGATGCAATACTCAAAGACAAGATAATTCAACAAATTTTGACAGTATTTTTAAAAAAGGACTTGTCATTGGAAAAAGTCTGCACATCCAAGAACCAAGATGTGTAATATTTGTGATAATTTAAGTAATATTTTGTGCTTATACTATGCCCTTTATTCAGGAGTGTAAAGCACAAAGAAGAGAGTGAGAAAGTGAGAGAAGGAGAGTGAGAAAGGGCATTCTCTACATATTTAAAAGAGTAAACTGAGGCACAGAAACTTTTCCCAAGGCAAGACAAAAAGTTAGATTTTTAAATACAAAATGATCCAGAATTCTACATATCCAGTTCCTTAAAATACAAAATTTTGGACTGTCTTTAGGGCCTTCAGATTATTTTATTAAACAGTAAGTTTCCAGCATGCCTAAGAACCGTGATAGGTAAAACCTATAAGCTTTCCATCATATTTTAAAATAACTGATACAATGAATAAGAACGTTAAGCAAAACTACAAAACTGCTTTTTAAAAGGAAATTTAAATAAATGAGATGTTTTGAGGGCAATTCTGAAAATTCTTGCCTTAATTTTTTTCTTCAGCAGGATTTTACAACTATCTGCTGCATATGCCAACATTAATGTAGGGACCACAACTATTCTTTCCTTAAATGTTTGCCTTCTAACCTTTCCTCTCAAGATCTCTTATCTCTTAAGTTAACTTAGTTTGTTATTCATTGAAAACAAAATGCTAAGAAGGTTTTGTGTAAGTACAAAATGGTTAACGTTGAGTTCAGTCAGTTAATCTCTGATATTAACTTGCTTTGTTAAGCCAAGATCAAGATGTATGAAGAAGAAATCAAAACATAATATGGGATAAGCAGTTAAGTGCAAGAAATATAAGACAATAAAAACAAGATACATTCCAAAAGCTAATCCCAAATTTAAATCTCTGCTTCATTCAAATACTAACTTGACCTTGAAACATGTAAATTACTTTACCTAAGTACACTGGATGGGCATATAACTAATGTCAATTTTAGTTGCTTTATACTAAAACTATCCTGTTCAGTCTATGTCCATGTGTGTATATTTTTTCTTTTCCTTTTTTGTTGTAGTGCAGGGGATTGAACCCCAGTCCTCATGCATGTTCCAACATTATATTCCCAGTCTATAGAGAGTCTGTAGAGCCATATTCCCAGTCCAGGTGTGTAAATATTCTTAAAATGGTGATTTTAAAATTTGAGGGAAAGTTCCCAAATTGCTTTGAGAAGCTGTCTTGCTTCAGAAATACACATACATGTGCACATGCAATGAGTGCATGTAAATATCAATAAACTACTGTAAATCACAGCATTGTTGATGCAATGGGATTTGACAAGAAAATGATCATATTGTTAATAAAAATGTAAGGAATACTCTTTTCAAAAGCAAGAGGAAAAAAATGGTGACCACAGCCATTCATACATCTGCCTCTTTTGCTAGCTCTAACAGTGATTTGGTTGATTCAAATGTGCCAGGCAGTTTTAAACATTGAGATTACTGATAGGAACAAAACAGACAAAAGCTTTCTTTTCTGTCTCTTGTATATCTAGTGAGGGAGATATAGTTCATAAACAAGTAAACAAATGAATACATAATATAATTCAAAGTAGCAATCTATGCTGTAAGGAAAATAAAGCAGAGTGAGGGGTAGCAAATAGAGGAAATTAAGCTCTCTCAGACAAGATGTTTCGAGAAAGCTTTGTTTAGAAGGTGCTGTTTATGGAGATATGTGAATAATGGAGTGGGTTGAGTCCTGGGAAGGTCTGGTCAAAGAACATTCCAGACAGAGAAAGCAGCAAATACAGAAATTCTGAAACTGGAAGCCTCATGTCACACTCAGGGAATAGAAAGACAACCAGTATGGCTGGAATAAGTTAAGAGTGGTAAGAGGGAGATCTAAGAAATAGCAAGGGGCCAGACCTCCAGTGGTGTTTTACAAACCAAAGTAAAGAGTTTAGATTTATTCTGAGATGGGATTAGAGGATTTTGAGAACCAGGGATAGTAGGGAGCTCTGTTGAAGAGAATTGGGAGTAGAAGCAGGAGTAGAAGCATGGATGTGGGTTTACAGGATGCTTTCGCCATAGTACAGGCAGGAGATAATAATGGCTTAAACTCTAGCAATGTAAAAGTAATTAAACTTGGAATATATTTTGAAGTTAGAACCAACATGCCTTGCTTGGCAGATTGGATAGTAGAAGGTGAGAGAAAGAATAATTAAACACGACTTCCTGTTTGTTTTGTTTTCTTTTGTTTTATTTGGGCAACTGAATATGAGGAATGACTTAAGGATATGGGAAAGCCTGGGAAGAAACAGGGTTTTGGGGTTTTGGGGGTTTTTTTTTTTAGTATAGAGGGTGATTAGTTCATTTTGTAAATAGACATCAAGTGGAGACATTGAGTGAGGTGGAAGAGGGCAGATACTTCTAAAATAATCTTTCAAGTCTATCAGCATCTGCCAAATGGAGGGTTGTTTACTTTTATGTCCCTACTTCCTAGTACTATATATGTAGAACCTGGTACAAAATAGATACACAACAGGTCCTAGGTGGGTGGGTGGGTAGATAGATAACGAGGCATACATTTACACATTTGAACAAATACATTGTCCTTTTTGTAATGGCAGTTATAGATATAAATAAGAATCAACCATGCTCCCAAATATTTATTTATGTATTTATTTGTTTATTTTTCATTACATTCCTTATTACACATATAGAGCACTATTTTTCATATCTCTGCACATACAGTATGTTCTCGCCAATTTATGCCATTATATGTGTACTCTTTTTTTGCATTACAATTCTTAATACACATATATACCACCATTTTTCATATCTCTATTTGTATATAAGGTATGTTGGCCCCAAATTCAAATCTTCATACATGTATTTTGTATAAGGATGACCATCACATTCCACCATCCTTGTTAATCCCCTTTACCCTCCCTTTCCCTCCCACCCCTCTTCCCTATCTAGAATTAATCTAATCTTCCCATGATCTCCCTCCCTATCCCACTATGAGCCACCGCCCTTATAGCAGAGAAAACATTCGGCATTTGTTTTTTGGGGATTGGCTAACTTCACTTAGCATTATCTTCTCCAACATCATCCATTTACTTCAGTGTAATCCTGTTGTACTACTCTAAAATGTGAACCAGGTTTTATATATTTAAAAAGCAAGTTTAATGCCTACTTAGAAGCATATTTAAGTCCTATTACATCTTTGTGAGATGTCAGGATCTTCTAAACTATCTCTTTGAGAGGAAAATGGGAGTGGGCCACATTCATGCTGAATATTTACACCCATACTACTTCAGTTAAATAAAGACATTCAGTTCATCAATGTCTAGAAAATGTGAAACACTGGATATAAAAATACAATTATGGGGGACTGGGGTTGTGGTTCAGTGGTAGAGTGCTTACCTGGAATGCATGAGGCCCTGGGTTCCATCCTCAGCACCCCATATAAATAAATAAATAGATAGATAGATAGATAGATAGATAGATAAATAAATAAATAAAAGATCCATTGACAACTAAAATATATTTTAAAAAATACATCTATGAGGCTGGCATTGTAGCCAAGTGGTAGAGCACTTGTCTAGCATGTGTGAGGCACTGGTGTTTCAGCACAGCATATGAATAAATAAAATAAAGGTCCATCAAAAACTAAAAAAAAATATTTTTTTTGTTTTTATTTATTTTTTTTAAAGAGAGAGGGAGAGAGAGAGAGAGAATTTTAATATTTTATTTTTTAGTTATCGGCGGACACAACATCTTCGTTGGTATGTGGTGCTGAGGATCGAACCCAGGCCACATGCATGCCAGGCGAGCGCGCTACCGCTGAGCCACATCCCCAGCCCTTTTTTTTTTGTTTTTAAACTACTTATTTTTTTATTTTTTTATAAGTTGTTCAAAACATTACATAGCTCTTGACATATCATATTTCATACATTGATTCAAGTGGGTTATGAACTCCCATTTTTTCCCCCATATACAGATTGCAGAATCACATTGGTTACACATCCACGTTTTTACATACTAGTGTCTGTTGTATTCTGCTGTCTTTCCTATCCTCTACTATCCCTCCTCCCCTCCCCTCCCCTCCCATCTTCTCTCTCTACCCCATCTACTGTACTTCATTTCTCTCCCTTGTTTTTTTCCCCCTTTCCCTTCATCTCCTCTTATATGTAATTTTATATAACAATGAGGGTCTCCTTCCATTTCCATGCAATTTCCCTTCTCTCTCCCTTTCCCTCCACCTCTCGTCCCTGTTTAATGTTAATCTTCTTCTCATGCTCTTCCTCCCTGCTCTGTTCTTAGTTGCTCTCCTTATATCAAAGATGACATTTGGCATTTGTTTTTTGGGGATTGGCTGGCTTCACTTAGCATAATCTGCTTTAGTGCCATCCATTTCCCTGCAAATTCCATGATTTTGTCATTTTTAGTGCAGAGTAATACTCCATTTTGTATAAATGCCACATTTTTAATCCATTCATCTATTGAAGGGCATCTAGGTTGGTTCCACAATCTAGCTATTGTGAATTGTGCTGCTATGAACATCGATGTAGCAGTATCCCTATAGTACATTCTTTTAAGGTCTTTAGGGAATAGTCCGAGAAGGGCAATAGCTGGGTCAAATGGTGGTTCCATTCCCAGCTTTCCAAGGAATCTCCATACTGCTTTCCAATTTGGCCGCACCAATTTGCAGTCCCACCAGCAATGTACAAGTGTACTCTTTTCCCCACATCCTTGCCAGCACTTGTTGTTGTTTGACTTCATAATGGCTGCCAATCTTACTGGAGTGAGATGGTATCTTAGGGTGGTTTTGATTTGCATTTCTCTGACTGCTAGAGATGGTGAGAATTTTTTCATGTACTTGTTGATTGATTGATTTCTGTAGTGGCTGCTATAACAAATGGTAGCGTATGTTTTATTAATCCACTGGAACTGAAAAAGGGTTGAAAACCATCAAACTTTTGCACTGATACATATAATAATAACTGTATGATTGTCACATCTCTTTATTCAAAATTTATCAAGTATCTATTTGCTGCTATCTAGAGAGGAAAAGTAAATTATTATTATTACTATTATTATTATTATTAGCAGTTCTGGGTTTTGAACCCAGGGACATTGTACTCCTATGCTACTCCCAGCCCTTTTAATTTTTTATTTTCAACAGTGTCCATTAAGTTACCCAGGCTAGCCTCATTTGTGATCCTCCTGCCTTATCCTCATGAAATTCTGGAATTATAGATGTACACCGCACCTGACTATAAAATTTTAATAGATGTTTTTTCCCTGAAAGTTAAGAGTCAAGAGCACATCTTTAACACATTCATATATATATATATTTGAGACTTAAATAAAATAAACATCACATCTCTGAAAGGAGAAAAAAGACTTGAATGCCCAAGTGGCTACAGTGAAGGCACATCAGGTGTTATGTCATTTAATCATACAAAGTGGGTACAGTTATTCCTATTTTTCAGATTATGAAACTGAGGTTCAGAGAGAAACTTCACTAGTAAGCTTTGCAGAAAAATTAAGTTCACATCTTTTTAATTCCAGAACCTATGTTTTTACTATTACTGACCTTAAAAAAAAAGAAAAAGAGATCTTTGTGCTTTTTGTGGTTTTGAGTTGAGAGTAAGTAGGAAGAGTAAGAAAAATGATGTTTAAGATGTCTTGTTTAGGCACCCAATTTCCTATTACTGTTAAATAATTTAGCCTTACTTTTTCTTTTTAAATTTCTTCTCCCTTTAAATGTGTCTCTCAAGGTGCTTTTTATTTGTTTTGTTTTGGCACTTTCATACTGGAGACTTTCCTAAGACATTTAACTGCTACATATATAAAAAAGTAAATCATTAAAAATTAGCTAGAAGCTCTGAGTACCAAGATGGGGTTGGGGGATTTAATTGTGTGATGATTTGCTAATACAATTCCTTAAAAAAAACCCAAAAACCTACATTTAATGTCTTTAGGACTTTTAGATTCATCATATTACTCATTCTGACTCTTCTGGTTTCATGCTTGGGGGATATGATCATGGCTGCAAATATTCTACAATCTGGAGACAGGAAGCAGTAGAGAACATACAATATTCATTAATCCTGTCCTGTCATTTTTAGTATGTTATCTCCTCCCTAGATTCAGTCCCCCAATCCAGAGAATGATGTTTTGCACCCTCCAAATAATAAACATTTTGGGCTTCTTTTGTTTGTTTCCATCAGTAAAGAGAGGTGAAAAGGATGAGAGTATCTGAAAGTCTAACTTGTTCTTCAGTGGATTTCCATCCAGTTCTTCCTTTATTGCTCCCCTTCTTGACCCACTGCTTTAAGTATCTGGTATCACTACTTCCAAACCCTTTGGGAAGGTTTGCAGTTCACTTGGTTTGTATAGTGGCTTTAAGTAAAAAACTGTTGGGTCCATCCAACTTTTTCTTATGTACCAAGTAGATTACTATTTGTTCATCTGCTTTCCAGTTTCAGATTTTTGTATCTCATTTTTCTTCTTCCATTCTTGTTGTTCATTAGATTTATATCTTTTAAAATAAGTTTCTTTATTGCCATTTTAGTGGGGATTTAGAAGAGAGAGTTACTATATGCATTTAGTTTGCAGTCTTTAACTGGCATTATCTTTTAAAGATTCAGTTTAACTTAATTTATTGTGGTTTTAGTCATATAGAAATTTTCAATTTGTATGTATTCAGATCTGTTTATATTTCTCATTGTAATTTATGGATTTTCATCAACTACACAAAGTCCTTCATAAACAAGAAACTTGAATGATCTTCTCCTATATTTACTTCTAACACTTTTTCAGTTTTGTTTTTTAATGAAAGAAAGTGATTTTGTGTGTATTTTGTAAAAATGTAATGATTTAACTTTTTTTCAAATTGTTAGCGGATTTTTCCAACACATTATTGATTAGACTACTCTTTCTTTATATTGAATAAAACTACTTGTTATATAGTATTTTATATTTTTACTTCCATTTTTGACTTAAGTCTGTTTTTAGAAATCTTTCTTAATTAAGTACTAAAAGCTCCTCTATTATGGAATCTACTCTATGTACTGGCAATCATATACCTCTAGGAAATTACAGTTTTTGAATCAGTATTTTTAATGATTTTGCAGCCAGTCTTATTTTTTGTAAATGATATTTTAAAAATTACACTTTGAATTTTTTTGATTATATAGAAATGTAATATTTCTTCTATTGATTATGAAATCATGACAGCAACATTGCTAATATTTCTTATTCTCTATAAATTTATCTTGGTTTTCTATACTAACAAATATCTATGGACAATGGTATTTTGTTGTTTCTTTCTTTGCAGTCTTTTGATCTTGTATTTCTTTTCATTGCCTAATTTAACTGGTTGAGACCCCCAAATTCAATGCTAAGTAGGAATGAGACATGGGTTTCTTTTAATTGACTTTTTTTTTTTTAAAGGGGAACACTTTTAATGTTTCACCACTGCACATAACATTTGCTATGGGGTTTTTGTTTGTAGATGTCATTTATCAAATTAGAAAATTCTCTTCTGTCCCAGTTTACTACCTTTTTTCTTTTCTTTTTTAAATATTACAAAATATTAAATATTTTGAATGAGAATATTTTTGTATTGATTTTTTTGTCCTATTATGGGGATTGAACCCAGGAGCACTATATACTGTGCTATATCCTTATACTTTTTTAAATTTTTGTTTTGAGACAGGGTATGGTTATAAATTGCCTGGGCTGGCCTGGAACTTGCACTTCTCCCGCCTCAGCCTCCCAAGTAAATAGGATTATAGACATATGCCATCATGTCCCAGCCCCTACATTTACTTCGATAATATATTTTACCTTAGTGAGGTGCATTGCATTGTAGATTTTCTAATGTTGAACCAATCTTACAACATGGAAAAAGTCAACTTGGTAACAATGAATTTTCTTTCAAACACTGCTGATTTGAGTTGTTAATACTTCTTGATTGGAATTTTTATATCTCTATTCATGAATGAAAGTGGGGTATAATTTACTTGTAATGTCTTTGATGGGTTTTAGTGTCAGTGTTATGCTAACATCATAAAAGAAGATAAGGAATATCTCTACTTCATTCTAAAAGATTTTGAGTAAAAATGATATTATCAGTCCTCTGAGTGGTAGAATTCTAGGTAAAACCCAAAGGACTTGACTTTTTCATTGTGGGGGAATTTTTAATAACTGATTCAGTAGTTGTAGGACTTACTTCTTTTCTGTTGAGTTTTGATCAGTTTATGTTTTGTAGGATTTTTCCACATATTTTAAGTTTGATGTAAATTTATTTATAACATTCCCATTATCTATCTAATCTTTGCGTGTGATAGTGTCCCACTTGTCATTTCTAATCCTATTTATCTGTACTGTTACTCTTTTTCTTGATCATTCTGATTGGAAGTTCGTTTAATTTTATTAATTATTTCAAAGAAAAGATTGATAGTTATGTTGATCAGTGTTATTTTATCTTTGTTTTCTGTTTTATTAAATTGTGCTTTTATCTTTATTATTTCCTTCTTTGAGTCTTTGATGAAAAGTTTTCCCTAACTTCTAATGCAGTTTGAGCAGCCCTAATCTGAAATGCTTCAAAATTAAAAAATGCTTTTGGTGCTAGGGATCAGACCTAGGGACTTGCATATGCTAAGAGGACTCTTCCACTGAACTATACCCCATCCCAAAATTCAAAAATATTTGAATGCCAACATAATGACACTTCATATGATAGGTCACAGACAAAACATAACTAAACATATTGTATAAGATTAACTTCAGGCTATGTTTTTTTTTTTTAAACAAAAGATGTATATGAAGCCTAAATGCTTTTTGAGTTTTGAGCTTGGTCTCATCCCCAAGTAGCTCATTATACATATTCAAATATTCTAAAAAAATTGAAATCTGTAACACTTTTAGTCTCAAGCATTTCAATAAGGGATATTCAATTTGTACTAGCATTTGAAGTTATACATTTTCCTACTCCTTTTTTATATGTGTGTAGTACAAAATTGGTAATTGAGAATTTCAAGGGTGGAGAAAATGATCCTATTCTAACTTCTAAATTGCCACTGTTAGTTGTGCCTAAAATTCCTAGTGCTTCACATGTCAAACAATATGATTTCGATACATACCTGAGAAAATCAGACTTAACTAATAATGTTTTAATGTCATCTTGTTTCAACCTTATTAGGACTCACCTTTATTTGAACTTATTAAACAATCCAAGGACCGAGAGGGACCAGCTGATCACCTTGAATCTGCTTGTTCTCTCAACCTTCCTTTCCAGAATAATCACACTGCAGCAGATATGTAAGTAGAACACATTATGTCATCCTTTGAAATTGCAGATATGTCTTGAGCATAAGGGCACTATATAGAAGTTGTATAGAATAGAATTTTGCATAAGATATTGTTACTGCTTTTAAGAATTAGGAATGTAACATATATGACCTAAATACGGTCATATGAAGGAACACAAAATGCTACTGAATCATGTAGGATTGGTGTAATGAGAGCAGTTTTCATTGCACAGATGGCAATTTAGATAGGCTTTAAGGATTGAATAGGATTTCAGCACAAAATTAGGGAAGTGAGAGGAGACAGACTAGTGTTCTAAGAGCCAGAAATGACATGAACTGATAAAAGCCAGAGTAGCAGGAAACATTTTTCAGAGAACATAGATCAGTCCCTTTGGATGAAGCATGGGGTAAATCTAAGGAGTAGTATGAGATATGGACTGAAACAGTTGATTAGAGCAAGATGATGGTACGAGCAAAAAGCAAAAGCCAACATGTATTGAGAAGGCTTAGTGTGTGTTGGGCTGTTACCTAAGTACTTCATGTTCATGTTTTTCATTTAATTTTCATACCTGTCTTATAAGGTAGTAGATACGCTGTCTGCCTCATTTATCTATAAAATAGGAGAAATAAAGTAACTTGCCTAAGGTCAACAGAAATCTAACCCAACCAGTTTGACCCTACAACCCATGCTTTTAATTTCTCTAGCTACACTGCCTTTCATAGAAATGTGCTTAATGTTATGGACCTGTTCTGTATATTAATCAACATTACAGTGTTATGCAATTGGTATAGAAACCACTTTCCATAGGTGTCATTTTCATTCTAACTTGTATCCAAACTGTTCCTAGCATATAGAGACTCTCCATTCATGTATATATTTGTTTGCTAGGCAAG
Organism: Urocitellus parryii; assembly: GCF_045843805.1. Lineage (NCBI taxonomy): Eukaryota > Metazoa > Chordata > Mammalia > Rodentia > Sciuridae > Urocitellus > Urocitellus parryii. The sequence goes on along the minus strand of NC_135532.1, from coordinate 39,051,518 downwards.
TTTTATATAAATAAATCAAGCTTTATTTTTTTCTTTAATTAAATAAATAGTTCTGTTAAATGCCAGGAAGTATTGTAGGCACTGAGAAGACAAAAGTAAAATGGTCTTTCTCCTTCATAGAGCTTTATGTTCTGGAGGAAGGAAGCAGTGAATAAGTAAACCAACATGTAAGTCCATTTTAGAGTATAATAAGTGGTATAAATGAAATGAATAAAGTGATATGAAGGAGAAACTAGAGGGCAATGGAATATTTAGAATTATATTATAGTATATATTAAAAGAGTTAGACATACTATAACGAACAGAATAGTTTTTCTTTCTCTAATGAAGTGATATTTTGACCTGATACCGGAGGGACAAGTGGATGCTGGGCAGGCAGAAATCTTCATGTTGTAGGGCAGATGGAACTTGACTGGCATGAGGACTAGCATGGTATCCATAATGCATGGGGTATAGAGAGTATGAGAATGGTGCACAGTGAGGTTGGAGTGGCAGACCAGGTCTAGATTTTGTAGGTTCCCACAGGCCATAGTAAGCAGTTTGGATTTTATAAGAGCGGTGGGAAACCATTTAGCAGGAATGCAACTTGTTTTATTTGTATTTTTAAAGGACCGCTGTCTGGTTGCTATTTGAAGTACCAGGTGGGTTTGGGGGAGAAAAAGGGTCAGGACAGGAAAGAAAGTGGAAAGACCATTTGGAAGACTATTTCAGTAGTTCAAGTGAGGGATATGGATGACTTAGTCTAAGATATAGCATTAAAGGTAGAAATGAGAAAGATATGAGGTGCATTTAGAGATATACTTAATAAGTTTTACAGAGTTTTATATCAGATTTGAGGAACTTAGGAAACAGTGAAATTAAAATAATTACAAATTCTAGGTTTTTTACTTATTAATAAAATGTGTGGCCATTTTTTGAGATGAGAAAAAGCTGAGAAGAAGAAATCCAGAGTTCTACTTTGACCTTATTAAGTTTGAGATGCAAGTAATGATACCCATTATTAGGTAGTTGGATATTTGCATCAGGACTCAAAGGAGACTAACTTTGCCTAAGTTAGTCTATAATTTTCAGTTAAAAAACTGAAAGGAAGACCAAAGAGAATAAGAGACCAGGCCCTGGTACTTATAAAATTGTGCTGGTGAGTCTCTTCCTATTGCACTAATTAACATACTGCATGTAGTGGAAATACTCATATTAGGGTACAAATTCTACTTCCTCTTCAGAGTTATTTCTCTGCTATTAAAACAAAACAAAATAAAAGCATAGACATGGATTATTCTATTAAATAGAGGATAATATAAAACAAAAGAATTGCTATAAATTGAGAGAGAATATTTGCTGATATCCCTGCCTTGATTTATTCCTGGCATATTTAGTAAACAGGTATAAATCTGTCTTGATCATGTTATTTGAAGTACTAAGTCATAGAATTCTGTGCTAGGTAATTTCGGAGAGTGTGTGTGTATAACTTAAGTCAACATGTACATGAATCATAGTTATCAGTAAAAAAAAATTTAGCAGGAGAATCAAAGACACATGACAACACTGGTATTAGTAACTTGTTTTTTAAGCTGAAGTTATTTTATGGACTAAATCTCACTACTACTGTTAAAATTGTGCATATACAGCTAGCTATTGTTTTCCCAATAAGTAATTTCAGGGAAAGCCACTTATTAAAAGTGTTAGACATACTATAACGAACATAGTTTTCCTATTAAGCGATTGTTCCCAATTTGTATTTAAATAGCCTGCTTGGGGAAACTGACAGAAAACCACAGATTAAATACATAAGATGTGTCTAGGTATATGTGTGTAACATGTATGTATGTGTATGACTCTTAGGAAATTTCAAATGAGGACTTTTTCTTTTGAATACATCTAGGTATCTTTCACCTGTAAGATCCCCAAAGAAAAAAGGTTCAACTACACGTGTAAATTCTACTGCAAATGCAGAGACACAAGCAAACTCAGCCTTCCAGACTCAGAAGCCATTGAAATCTACCTCCCTTTCACTCTTTTACAAAAAAGGTTAGTAGAAGATTACTTTCAAGAGCATGGGCTCTATAACCAGGCTGACTAGGTTCAAATCCTGTCTCTTCAACTTACTTGGTTGGACCTTGAGCAAGTCACTTAATATCTTTATGCCTTAGTTTCCTCATCTATAAAATGAAAAGAAAATAATAATAATTTACCTTATAATAAGAATAAAAATTACCTTGTAGGGTTTTCAGGATAATTAAATAAATTATTACATATAAAATGCTTCTAACAGGGCCTACCACATAGCACTCAGAAAAGTTTTGATGTTAGGAATGCTGCATTACTATTGTTATACCTTCAAATTAATGTTTAGAAATATTTGCCCAAATATTACTTTTACTATTCAGGTATATTTAGTGTTGAGATTATTTTGTGTGTTACTGACAGTGCAAGCACATTCCCTGGTTATTTTTAGGACATTTAACAAGTCTAGTAACCAGTTTGTATTATATTCTCTGATTGAATGTATATATATGGTGGGGTGGGGAATTTATTTTGCATATGTGTACATGTATATAAACATATAAGTCCATACCATCTTAGAGCCCTCTTAAGGAGACTAAAAGACCCGATTCCTCTGTGATAAGAATTTTTACTGATTTTATTCAAATCAAAAATATATTGAGACTTATACAAACATTGTAAGACTTAGGGCAGTGGTTTTCAAAGGGTAGGCCCCAATCAGCAGAATCCATGTCTCCTGGAAAGTTATAGAAATGATAATTTGGGGATCTACCTGTATCTACTCAACCAGAAATTCTAGGATAGGGTCCTAGAACACTCTAGGCAAGTAGAATATATGCTCAAGTTTTAAAACACCCAGGACAAATGGTTAACTTTAAAAAGTTACCTGAGGCTGGGGTTATGGCTCAGTGGTAGAACACTTGCCTAGCCTGTGTGAGGCACTGGGTTCCATCTTCAGCACCACATAAAAATAAATAAAATAAAAATATTGTGTCCAACTACAACTAAAAGAAATTTTAAAAAAAAGTTTTGTTTACCTATGCAAGTTTTTAAAGACCCATCTTAAACCAAGACTCTTTGTATTTAAAACAGACAAAAATTCAGTTTTGTCAACTCCTTTTCTCTAAACCTGTATTTCCAATAATATTTTAATAGACTCTGAATAAACTTCGAATGACAGTTGTGCTCTACTTCAATAATATACACATCTACCATTTTTCAAGAGTTTGTTGGTATTTTATAATGAAACGTGGTTTGATTTTTTCTTTTAGGATTAGAAAAATTAGTAAACACTGACAATGCCATTATTTTTAAAATAATTATCCCTCTTGGACTATTGATAGTAGGAATTTCCAACATCTGTGATGAGTGATTACCAACAGAATGGAAGCAAATTCTATTTGGTTTGTCTAATTTCACAATATCTTATGGGCTATCTTCCTCTACCTTCTACCTCTGCCTTAGTTTTATAATATAATAGTTGTTCATCAAGTATTGTGCCTTCCTAGTATTGTGCCTTCTATTGTGCTATTAATAGGAATTATTTATTCATAAAGAAAATAGTGGTAGAGGTGAGGTTACTGTTAAGTTGCTATTTAAAAAGAATAATGATATAGCAAATTAATGATTTTTTAAAAGTCTACTTGTGATTGAAAATGAACAGTAAATATGGTTCATTTCCCCTTACTTTTGCAGTGTACCGGCTAGCATATCTCCGACTAAATACCCTATGTGCACGCCTTCTGTCTGATCACCCAGAACTAGAACACATCATCTGGACCCTTTTCCAGCATACATTGCAAAATGAGTATGAACTCATGAGAGATAGGCATTTGGATCAAGTAAGAAAATTGAACACTTTGCCTTTTCTTCTCTCTACTTATTCAACTGTGTACTGATTTCTTTAAATAAATAAATAAATAAACAAGATAGGATTGAAATAAGAAAATTGATTAACTTAGTAAATTTTATATATTCGCTTGCTGGCTGCCATTTATATTTTTGTTATAATCCTTACAAATTAGAGTTTTAGAGTTCAAGAGTATATGTCTATAACTACTTATTTAGTGATACATTCTTATCTTTTGAAAAATAACTGAAGAACCTGTTTATTGTCAGCTTTTTGTGTTTTAGTAAGCTAGATTCATTTTAGTGTAGAAAAAGCATGAAACTTAAAATTGTTTGATCTAAAGCAGTGCCTATTTAATGAATGAAGTTTATAAACATAATTATTTCTTATGTCCTCCTTTTTCATATCTCTTTCTCTCTCCCCACTTTCTCTCTCTCACCCAGAGGTGCTTAACCACAAGCCACATCACCAGCCCCTTTTTATATTTTTTTAGTGACAGGGTCTTGCTGAGTTGTTTAAGGCCTCACTGAGTTGGTGAGGCTGGCTTTGAACTTTGAATTCTCCTGCATCACCCTCCCAAGTCACTGAGATTTCAGGTGTGCGCCACCACACCCACCTTCCATCTCTTAAAATGGGTTAAAGAACAATATTTTGGAGGGGGTAATAGCTTATCAATATAATTTATGTATACAAATCACCCATTAGAAGTGCACAATTCAGTGGTTTTTTAGTCTGTTTTGAGTTGTTTCATTTTAGAGCACTTTTTTGACCATATAATTGTATTTATATGAAATGTATAGAATAAGCAAATATAGAGACAGAAAGTGGATTAGAGCTTGTCAAACACTGGTGGGATAGGAACCAGGGGTGAGTTAGTGAACTTTTTTCATTGCTGTGACCAAAAGACCGAACAAGAACAGCATAGAGGAGGAAAAGTTTATTTTGGCCCATGGTTTCAGAGGTTCTCAGTTCATAGTTGGCTGACCCTTTAACTCTGTGCCCAAAGTGAGACAGAACATCATAACAAAAGGGTGTGGTGGAGGAAAGGAGCTCAGGACATAGCAACCAAGAAGAGAACTCTACTCATCAGGGATAAAATATAACCTTAAAGGCACACCCTCATTGTCCTACTTCTTCCAGGCACACCTACCTGCCTACTTTGCCGCCCAGTTAATCCACATTTGTGGATTTATCCACTGATTAGATTAAAACTCTCATAACCTGACAGTTTTCCCAGCGAAAATTCTTTTATTGTCTCACACATGAGTTTTTGGAGGATACTTTATGTCTAAACCATAACATTCTGCCGAGGCCAAACCTCATGCCCATCTCACATTCAAAATGTATTTGGTCCATTTCCAAGAGTTCCCATAATCTTAACAGTTCCAGCATTATCAAAAGTCCAAGTCTAATATCTGATCTGAAACTCAAGGCAAACTCAGCTGTAAGAGTAAAGATCAAGGGGCTGGGGTTGTGGCTCAGAGGTAGAGCGCTCTCCTGGCATGTATGGGGCACTGGGTTCCATCCTCAGCACCACATAAAGTAAAGTAAAGACGTTGTATTCATCTATATCTAAAAAATGAATATTAAAGAAGAATAAAGATCAAAAGCAAGTTACATATATCCTTTACAATAATGGCACAGAGTAAACATTTCCATTCCAAAAGGGAGAAATAGGGCATAGAAAGAAGTGGTGGGACCAAAGCAAAACTAAAATCTATCTAGGCAAACAAGTCCTGTACTTACATGTCCAACTTTGGGGGCACATGGTATCATAAAGTTCTCTCCAAAAGGCATGGGTTGCTCTGTTGCCCCTATGGCCTTGTTGGTTGCAGCCCACATAGCCTCTCTTCTTGGCTTATTTCTTCTTAATTCCTCCAGCTTTCCTCAGCTTGATACACATTGCTGGCATCTTTAATCTCAGGGGTCTCCGCTGCAGCTTCAGCTTCCTTCTCACATCTTCACACATCATCCTCTCAAAGGTAGTCTGTAGGGATTCTGACCCTGCTAGACTTTGGCTTCCTAGAACCTTCCTTTGAAATATCTGTGGAAGCCTCTATGAACCCCTAACTCTAGCATCCTGCTTTTCTGCAAAATCAACACTACATGGTTGACACCAATAGCCAAGGTCTGCCACCAGTAGCCAAGCTTTGTGGGACCACAGCTGCAGTCTCTGAGTGCCTGGGTGGCTGAGCACAGTGAAACAACTTCCTAGGCCACATGTTCAAGTAGGGTGCCCACTTTTTCTCAAAGGAAATTTTACTTTTACATTCTTGAGCCTGAGATGGGTCTTACCAATTTTTGAGATGCTCTAGCTGTCTTTCCTATTGTTTCTGAATAAAATACTTAACATTTCTTTAGTGGTTCTTTAACAACCATACCTTCCTTAGCTCCAGTTTTATTCAGACTTTTCTGACCAAATTGAAAGTTTTTCAAATCGTTCTACTTTTTTTCTCTTGATTATCACAGTAAACTTGGATAAATAACACCAGCAATATTCATGCTGTGCTGTCTGGAAATTTCCTTCACCAGATTAATTAATACATCATTTTTAAATTTAGCCTTGCAGAAAGTCTTAGGACATGGGCAAAATGTAGACAACTTTTTTGCCAGACAAAGCATGAATGGCCTCTAGTCCAATTTCCAATAGACTCCTCCTCTTTTTAGACTTAATGAGTCCAAACTTTATTGTCCACAGTCCTATTGGCATTCTGGTCTTCTTCGCTCCCACCAGAATCACCCATTAAGCTCCACTTACAACATTATAAAGCTTTTCCAACTTGCATCTCTAAACTTTCCAAAATTCCTATAAACCAGATCCAAAGGCTTCTGAATCACATGGTCAGGTTAGTCACAGCAGTAACCCTACTTCTCTATACCAATTTCTGTTTTAGTCAGTTTTTTCATTGTTGTGACCGAAAGACCCAACAAAAACAATGTAGACGAAGAAAAGAGTATTTTGGCTTACAGTTTCAGAGGTTCTTAGCCTGTGGTTATCTGACTCCATAGCTCTGGGCCCAAGGTGAAACAGAACATCATGGAAGAACGGTATGGTAGAGGGAAGCAGCTCAGGATATGGCAACCAGGAAGAAGAGATTTTAGAGCATTTTCGTCACACCAAAAAGAAACCCCCTTATCTTGCAGGAATAAACCACCCCCCCAACCCCCACTTCTTCAGCCCTAAGCAACACTAACCTAGTTTCTGTCTCCAGATTTGTTCTGGATATTTCTGTATAAATGGAATAATATGTGATTTTTTGTGTTTGAATTATTTTATTAGTATGTTTTCAATGTTCATTTGTGTTATAATTTGTATTGGTCTTTATTCCTTTTTATTGCCAAATAATGTTCTGTTTTATGAATCTGAACCACATTTTTATCATTCATTAATTGATGGACATGGTTTTTGACTATTATAACTAGTATTATTATGAATATTCATGTACAAATTCTCATATAGACATATACTTTCAGTTCTCTTGAGTATGTATCTAAGAGTGAAATTGCTGGATCATATTATAACTCTGTTTGACCTTTTGAGGAATGGCTAGGTTGTTTTCCAAAGTGGCTGTGCCATTTTACATTCTACCAGTCATGTATGAGTTTCAGATTTCTCTCTGTCTTTACTAACTTACCTTTTTTATTATAGCCATGGCAGTGGGTTTGATGTGGTACCTCATTGTGGTCTTGACTTGCGTTTCTATGATAGCTAATGACGTTTAGCATCTTTTCATGTGTTGATTGGTCATTTGTATATCTTTTTTAGAGAAATGTCTATTTACAGCCTTTATGTGTTTTAAAATTAGATTATTTATTTTGTTCTTAATGACTTACAAGAATTCTTTATATATTCTACACCCAAGTTCATTATGAGATATATGATTTGCAAATATTTTCACTCATTCTGAGTTGTGTTTCACTTTCTCTCATTTTATGAGTTGGTGTCCTTTGAAGCACAGAAGTTTTTATTTTGATCAAGTTCAATTGATCTATTTTTCTCTTTTATTACTAGGTCTATTGCCAAATCTGAGGTTATTATGACTTATTTATCCCTATTTTCCTCTAAGAGTTTAAACATTTTTAGCTTTTACACTTAGGTTCTTTTGAACTAATTTTTGTAGCTGGTATATTAGTTATCTTTTTGTCACTGTGAGTAAAGTACCTGAAAAAAACAACTTTAAAGAGGAAAAGATTTATTTGGCTCATGGTTGCAGAGGTTTCAGATCATGGATGGTGAATTCTATTGCTTTGAAAGGCCTGAGTGAGGCAAGATATTGTAGCAGAAAGGCACCGAGAAGGAAAACTTCTTAGCTCATGTTAGCCAGGAAGGAGAGAGGAAAAGAAGAAGGAGGAGAAGAAGGAGCTGGGAACAACAAATAACTGTTCCAGCGCATGCCCCCAGTGACCTTCTTCCTCCAACCATGCCACACTATCTACAGTTTCCAACACCTCCATTCAGCTGTCAATGGATTAATCCATTGGTGAGGTCAGAGCTCTCATGATCTAATCACTTCCCGCACCTCTGAGCATTGCAGCATTGGTAGCCAAACCTTCAACATATGAGTTTTGGGGGACCTTCCAGAGCCGAACCATAACAAGTAGTATGAGATCCAACTTCATTTTTTTGTTGTTGTTATAGAATACTAGTTATTCCAGCATTCTTTCATCTCTCTTCCTTTCCTTTTCCTTACCCCCTTTCTTCCTTCTTCTAGAAATTGAACACAGGACCTCATATATGCTAGACAGGTGCTCTGCTAAGCTATTCTCCCGGTCCTATCCTCAACCACACCAGTTCTTGAAAAGTTCTTTCTTTCCCCCATTGACAGCATCTAAAAATCAATGGGTTACAACTGTTCAAGTGTTTTCTGGACATTAAATTCTATTCTGTTGATTTATAGAGCTATTCTTAAGCCAGGACTGACACACACACACACACACACACACACACACACACACACACACACTCTCTCTCTCTCTCTCTCTCTCTCTCTCTCTCTCTCTCTCTCTATATATATATATATATATATATATATATATATATATATATATATATATATATTTGGTACTGGGGATTGAATCCAGGGGCACTTTATGACTGAACTACATCCCCAGTTTGTTTTTTTTGTTTTTTGAGACAGGATCTCACTAAGTTGCTAAGGCTAGCTTTGAATTTGTGATCCTCCTGCCTCAGCCTCTCATAGTCTCTGGGATTAAAGATCTGTGCCACGATGCCTGGTTTACACTGCCTTGACTAAGTTAGCTTTGTAGTAATATTTTGAAATAAGGAAGTATGGGGAACATACATATATTTTTTTTCAAAATTGATTTGACTATTCTGAAGCTTGTATTTGCATATAAATTTTAGGATTGGCTTGTCAGTTTCTGTAAAGAAGGTTTTGAAAGAAATTGCATTAAATTTAAAGTCAATTTGGGGAGCATTGTCATTTTAACAGCATGTTTTCCAGTCCGCGTACATGTGATGTGTTTCCATTCATTTGGATCTTTTTGTTTTATAACATGTTTTTGTAATTTTCAGAGTATTTATTAAATTTATTCCCAAGTATTTTACTATTTTTAATACTATTATAAATGAAATATTTTCTTAATTTCATTTTTGGATCATTCATTGCAAGTATATAGAAATATAATTGATTTTTGGTATATTTCTTTTTGTATCCTTCAACTTTGCTAAATTTCTTTATTAGTTCTAATAATTTTCAAGTAGATTCCTTAAGACTTTTTATATATTAGATCATGTCATCTGTGCATAGAGATAGTCTTACATCTTTCTTTTCAATCTGAATGCCTTTCATTTTCTTATTGGATTTCCCTGGCGAGAACCTAGAGGTTGAATGGAAATGGCTTAAGAGGGCATATCCTTGTCTTGTTCTTGATATTAGAGGAAGACATTAACTATGTTGTTGCTAGGTATGGTGGTATATACCTGTAATCCCAGTTACTTGGGAGGCTGAGACAAGAGAATGAAAAATTCCAGGCCAGCTTCAGCAACTTCGTAAGACCCTGCCTCAGAATTAAAATAGGGAGATGGAGTGGGTCAAGCTCATGTAGAACAGCCCTGGGTTCAATCCCCAGTGCTTTGGGGGAAGTGATTGGCTCATGAATGCTCTGACTTCACAAGTGAATTAATCCATTGATAATTGAATGTACTATAGGGATGTATTGGAAACTGTAGGCAGTGGAGCATGGTTGGAGAAAGGTCATAGGGATGTGCCCTGGAAGGGTGTGTGTCTCTGTGTGTTTTTAATATGCCTTTTGATGGATTGAGAAAGTTTCCTTCTTATCTTAGTTTCTTGAATACTCTTATCATGAAAAGGTATTGGATTTTGTCAAGTGCTTTCTTTATATCTATTGGATGTGAGATTTTTTCCTTTAATGTACTGGCATGGTATATTACATTAATTTGTTATCAAATGTTAAACCCATCTTGCATTTCTGGAATAAATCCCACTTGGTCACAATACATAATCCTTTTGATATGATTCTGGATTCAGTTTGTCTGGGCTATAATTTTGCTGAGAACTTTTACATGTATAATCAGAAAATGCATTTATAGTTTTCATATGATATCTTTATCTAGTTTTGGTATCAGAGAAATAAATACTAGCCTCATAGAATTACTTGGGAACATTTCTAATTTCAGAAGAGTTTGTGAAGAATTATTATTAAGTTTTCTTTAAATATTGATAGAATTCTCCAGCAAAGCCGTTTTGGCTAGGGCTTTTGTTTGTGAATAGTTTTGTTATGTTTTCCTTTTTTTGTTTTGTTTCTTTCTTTTTTTGGGGGGGGGGCGGTGGTGGTACTGAGGATTGAACCCAAGGTGTTCTACCACTGCCCCCCCTTTTTTTTGAGACAGGGTCTCACTAAGTTGCTGAGGCCAAGTATCAAAAAAAAGAAAAATGTGAATGGGCAAAAAGGATACATTGATGGCATTGTAAGTGAAAGGAATAGTAAGTTCAGATTTGGTAAGATGCTGAGCAAGGGATGGTGATTAGGTATTCTTGATAATAGTGGATGTGAACAAAATGTTGCAGAAGTGATACATACTTAAATTAGACAAGAAAGTTCATGCAGATTAAGAAAATGTGATGTTTTAAAGTCACAGAAAGTCATTTTCAAATCTTATTTTTGCATTTAAAATATATTTTGTTGAAAATATCTTTTATTGAAATACCATATAAAAAAATCCATCTCTCAAAAGGAGTCATGCTAATGAAAAGAAACAGAACATGACCAACAATTCAAAAGTCTCTCTTTTGTTGCCTTCCAGTCACCAGTTCCTCCATACCAACACCACATATATAAAACATTTTATCCAATGCTTTGAAACTTTCATACCTGATTTTTTTTTTAAATTTAAGTGGTAATTATACAATTAACCGATTCCAGTTTCAACACTGCTGGGGAAAAATTAAAGAACAAGAGCCAAAGTTAATGTAATTTACCAATCAGATAATCAGTCCTGAATAATTGAAAGTTGGTTATTTGCATTTTGTTATTTAAATACAGTTTGGGCTAAACATTTTACATAGACTTTCAAATGGAGCTTAGGATGAAAATAAAATAACCCTATAGAAATTAGATTTCCCTCTTTTGAAGCTAACCGAAAGATGTAATTAAATTGTACTTTTACATCTCATTTATTTATTAGATTATGATGTGTTCTATGTATGGCATATGCAAAGTGAAGAATATAGACCTTAAATTCAAAATCATTGTAACAGCATACAAGGATCTTCCTCATGCTGTTCAAGAGGTAGGTAATCTTTCATGGTAAGATTTTTTTTAAATAAATCCATATTTATAATATAGATAATTTAAGTCATTAATGAGATTATATATTCTGACATTGTGTAAATTCACAAATCAAATTTTTTATTTTATATTACCGATTATCTGTAACTAAAATGGAATTGGAAAGCTAAGGCAGATTTTGAAATCATCTAAATTCATTATTTAACTTAATAAATAATACTATGTGCAGTAAGCAAGACATTTGTAATAAATTTGATGTAAGTAAATAGGATATTAGATGTTATTTTTATTACTCTATAGGAAATGCCAGTGTAAATGCAGCCTTATAAAGAAATAATGAAAATTTTCCTTGTAAACACATTTTGTGCTTCTAGTTTACCTCCCCTGTAGGCAAGTAGTATTAATAAAATACACTTGATGTGACATACATTTCATACCCTCCTATGATAAGTGAGTACTTTTTCCAGCTTAATATTGGAGTTTTCAGAAGTAATACAGACCAGGTTATTTTTATGTATTTATATGTTATCATGAGCAATTATTTTTTAAATCCAGTCATTTTAATTGTGTGTTTCAGAGGCATTCTATAAAATCCTGTGGTTTTTCTGAACTAAAATTTAAGTAAAATCTAGCAGTCAAAAAAGAAATAGTGCTTTTACTAAATGTCTACTTCTTGCAATGGAATAATGTACACTTCTTGAACCTTTTAGATGTTGGGGATCAGGGAGGTACAGAGAATATAGTCGAAATATTGATGTCTTTTGATCAGCTCTGATCTTTGCTTCCCATAAAGCTTTCCACCCTGTCAGCTTGTCCACTTCTGTCTTTGGGGATGTTTGTTTGTTCCATGTACTGACTAGTAGTTACCCTCTGAATCATTCTGGGACATTCCACTTCTAGTTGAGCATACAGAATCCAAGCCTAAGAAGGCTTTTTCAGATTATTTTTTTCTGTATAATATATACTACTTACTAGTTAAAAAAGTATTACAAACTATTAAGGAAGAAAATCTGAAGAGAAAAATTCTTAATAAGTGTTTTTATTATTCTTCCTCAGACATTCAAACGTGTTTTGATCAGAGAAGAGGAGTATGATTCCATTATAGTATTCTATAATTCAGTTTTCATGCAGAGACTGAAAACAAATATTTTGCAGTATGCTTCCACGAGGGTATGTTTAAATTATCCTTTGGGGAAATCTAATTATAAAGTAATGGATCTTATTACAACATTAAATAAATAACCTGCTTCTTGTTTTTGCTCTAGCCTCCTACCTTGTCACCAATACCTCACATTCCTCGAAGCCCTTACAAGTTTTCTAGTTCACCCTTACGGATTCCTGGGGGGAACATCTATATATCACCCCTGAAGAGTCCATATAAAATTTCAGAAGGTCTGCCAACACCAACAAAAATGACTCCAAGATCAAGGTTGGTATTTTCTCTTTAGGAAAGTGATAAGAAGTAAGGGGATAATTTTGATCCAAGAATAATGTAAAGCTTTCTTTGTTTAAAATAAGCTAAAGAATAATGTAAAGCTTTCTTTGTTTAAAGTAAGCTAGACTCTTGAATTTCTAATTTGCTTTTTTATATTAAGCAACATGACAAGAATTTAGGGGGTGGAAATCTGTTTACTTGGATGGGTTTGAAAATTTTGTCATCAACTTTAGTTTAGTGTCTTCTTTTGTGAATATCTGATAACCAGTATGTACATTTCAAAACACTTTGATATTTTTACAAGTAGCCAACATGAGAAACAAAGTAGATTCAGATTAAAAATTCTTCAGGTTAAAAATTTTTATTTTACAGTTTACTGGATTTCCTGTGAACTCTGTCTGAAGACCTTGTTCATTTTGCATGGATATGACTTTAAATATAGATGACTGTCAATTAAGTCTTTAGAGGCCCATCCCTAACTCTGCCAGTGGCCTCTTTATATTACTTTGGGCAGATCTCTCTCTACTTTAGAAGGGTGCTATGGATCAGTGAAGTGATAAGTGCAAAGTTGTTTTAAATTCTCAGTTGAAAGCTTCTGTATAACTATAAATCATTATATTATCTTCCAATCCAATCATAAGTTCTCTCTGGCTTTGAAGTTCTTCAGTTGAATAATTATATGTTATCATGGGCTATTAGAAACTGACTTTACTTGTATAAAGTAGGAGGCAGATTAGCTAATATATTTAATGTAGTCTCATCTCAGAAATGGTCAACCTATATAGTTGTACCTAATGGGCAAGAAAAATAAAAAAAGGAGAAGGGGCTATATTAACTGTTTAGAAATAACTATGTGGTGGGTTTAATTACATGAGTAATGCACACCTGATAAAAATTTCAAATTCTAAAGTAAAGCATGAAATAAAAAAATAATTGAAAATATGATAAGTGCTCCTGTGTACCTCTGTATCTTTCTTTTATTCACTTGATAATTGAAAATCCATGTACTTATATCTACAGCTTACATTATAAACTGTGAAGATAACATGTCTATTTAGGTAAATTTACACAGTCTTGTGCTGCCACATGAAAATATATTCTTATGTAGTTTTCAACCATGATGTTTTGTATTGTTTTTCTTTAGTAAAAAAGTCACATTCTGAATATCCTAACCCATAAATCATTGATTGGGCATTAAGAAAGTAATATCTTAACACTCTATTTATGTAGCCTATTTAGGTATTCTGGCTAATCGAATAGAATGATGACCACTTATCAAGAAAATGGAGAACAATAAAATCTACATAGCCATTAGTTCCATGTGTATATTTTTAAAAATATTTTTTAGTTGTAGATAGACACAGTATCTTTATTTTTATTTATTTATTTTTATGTGGTGCTGAGGATCGAACCCAGGGTTTCACGTGTGCAAGGCAAGCACTCTACCACTGAGCTACAACCCCAGCCCCCATGTATATATTTTAAATCTGTGTTATGTTAGATCAAAGCTGTTCTGCAGCTTTATTATCAAGAACATAAATCATGTATTCAAAACAAAGACAACAGACTAATGGAGATTTCTGATTCTGGGATACATAATAAATAACCTTTACTACATCTCAATATTAGAATTTTGATTGTTACTTAATACTGTAAAGTTTTGCCAAATGTCACTTTAATTTTAAATGAAAAATTTGAAAGAAGTTTGATAATTTGTCCATTGATTTATGAAGAACTAAGTAAGGGTAAACTTAAAACTTTCTTTTACCCTTTTTAAGTATGGACAGTGGAACAAAGTATCCTAAAATTTTTTTACTTTCAAAAAAAACTTACGAGGGCTAAGGATGTATCTCAGCAATAGAGCACATTCATAGCATACATGAGGCCCTGAATTCAATCCTCATCACCACACACACACAAAAAAAAAAAAAACTTAAAAGAGACTGAGTCACTATTAGAATAAGTCTCTGATTAAAGTGATTTATTAGTGGTTCTAGAGTAGAGAAAACCTTTGATTTGTGTTCCTGATAGTTTAGAATGATATGTATATGTTCATCTCTGCATATCTGCAGAATCTGTGTATGTTTTCTGTTACTAATTTATATTTCATCTTAATTTGACAGAATCTTAGTGTCAATTGGTGAATCATTTGGGGTGAGTATTTTCTTCTAACAAAGTATAATGGCACAAAATATTAAGTAAAAAAAATGGCAGTATGCCACAAGTGCTCTTGTATGCCCTTGTATCATCCTTTATTTGGTGTTCTTGTAGTGGAGTATCTGTGTACTGCTCTCTACAACTTATAACTATAAAGGAAATTAAAGATTTCTTTAATTTGAATTTACAAATGCTGTTATTTAAGTACTTCATCCAAGCATGTTAAATGGAATTTATATTTATCGCAGATTTTAATATCGAATCATATTTCAAAATTTGAAGTGAACTTCAAAATTGTCCCCTCATTTTCTCCCTCTCTCCATATGTATTTCTTCCTTACCCACTCCCTATACCCACCCATCTTTCCTTCTTTTTTCCTTCCTTCCTTCCTTCCTTTCTTCCTTCCTTCCTTCCAGGACTGGGACTTGAACCAAAGGGTACTCTACCACTGAGCTATATGCCAAGCCATTTTTATTTTTTATTTTTAGGCAGAGTCTAAGTTGTTGAGGCTTGCAATCCTCCTGCCTCAGTCTCCTGAATAGCAGGGAATACAGATGTACACCTCATGCCTGGCTCAAAACTGTTTTATAAACATTCCTCTGGGATTATATAATATAGATAAACTCATATATGTACATATATTTGTGAACTATTTTAACTCATAATACTTCTAACACCAAATGGGTTTTTTTCCTCAAACCCACCTGTTCTCCAACTGTCTGTACACAACTGATGTCCTACAATTCAATTCAGTTTAGTTTTGTTTTTTACCAGGGGTTAAACCCAAGGGCACTTAACCACTGTGCCTCATCCCCAGCCCTTTTTATATTTTATTTAGAGACACTATTGCTTAGGGCCTAACTACATTGCTGAGGCTGGCTTTGAACTCATAATCCTCCTGCCTCGGCCTCCAAAGCTTCTGGGATTACAGATGTCTGCCACTAATATCGCACTGCACCCAGCCTCAATCCAGTTTTGACTCTGATTACCCAGAGTTTGCATCAGACACCATAGGTTCAAAGTTCAGTCCCATAAGACTGATGCCAGTCACATGTGTCAGGTCTATAGGTTACACCACACTTCTGCCAACTTGGCTAAAAATCAGGGAGTTCCTACAACACTTCCCCCTTTCAGATTTTATCATTTGCTGGAATTGCTCAAAAAACTCTGGAAAACACTTTACTTATTACTGTCAGTTTATTATAAAGGATACAGATGTGCAGCCATATGAATAGGTACTTAGGGCATGGTCCAGAAGTGTCATTAGCTCAAGAACCTTCTGTCCCTGTGCAGTTGCCAGCTCCAAAGCTCTGCCAACTCTGTTGTTGAAGGATTTTAATAGGGGAAGGTTTTCATTATATGGACATAGTTCACTAATTCAATCTTCAGCTCCTCTCCCCACCCTCTGGAAGTTCTAAGTTACTAAGCAAGGCTGGGTCTTTCTGGCAACAAACCCCCATCCTGAAGCTACCTAGGGGCCCAACAAGCATCACTTCATTAGAACAAAAGATGGTCCTATCATCCTTGTCACTCAGGAAATTCCAAGAGTTTAGGAACTCTGTTCTCCTAAGCAAGAGAAAGACCAAATATCATTTTGTGTTCCCACATGTGTATGTATATAATCTCAGAGGAGTGGTTACGAAACAGTTTTGGAAATCAGTTATATGAATATGGTTTAAAATGAGATACTCCAAAATGGAAGCACCATATCCAGATGTCACCATCCTGATCTCCTTATACATGTTGATACACACACATATAAACTCACTCTTGGATGCTTCTTCCTCTCAGACTTCCAGGCTATTCTTTCTCTGGTATATTTATTAGGAATTGGTAATATATAAGACTTTCCCCAGTAAAATTGGCAGGGCTTATGGTAGTCCTAATGAAAGCTTAGCTTTGGAACAGTTATTCTAGGCTGAGAATCCACTACTCTATTTGGCTTCCATTAACATCTCTAGTGGAGCACCACTAATTCAGCAGTCAGTGTGTTATCAGTATGTTGCACCATCCTGCCCTCCACAGAACTTGTATTCTAGAGGAATGGGAAGAGTGCTTATATTATTTATTGTTGAAAAATAGATTACCCTCAAAATTAGTGACTTAAAGGAACATTTATCTCACTTCTGCAAGTCAGTAATCTAGGCTTCACTTAGTTGAACTTTTTCATAAGATTTTGATCTAGCTGTCAGCTGGGGCTGTAGTCAGCTCCAGACCCAACTGAAGGAGCATCTTCTGGCAAAGTCATTCATAATTGTAAGCTGATACTTGATGACTTTGGGCCAAACTTGTCAGTTCCTTGCCACTTGGGATCCTCCACTGTGCTCATTCATATCATATAGCAGCTGTAAATATGCCCCAGAGCCCAAGAGCAAAGGCTTTAAGAGCAAGATGGAAGTTAGTATTTTTCCAGCCTAATATTGAAAATGACATTCCATCACTTTTGTCATATTATTTTGGTTATAAGCCCAACCCACACAAGGAGAGGAGGATCATATAAGGGTATGAATACCATGAACTGGAAATCATTAGGAGTCACTTGAGAGGCTGCTGACCACACTCCCCAAATGAAATAACTAGAGATAGGTAAAAGTTTATATACTAAATGACCAAGTACTAAATATACATTGTAAATATTCAATGCTATGGCATTTAGTTTAAGATAGGCTGCACATCACAAGGGAGATGTGGAAACGTTCGAGTAGGGTTGGGGCTGGATGGCTATAAAATTGAGGTCTTCAAACTTCTTTGCTTGCCATACCTCTTAAAAATCACTGAGAAAATATTGTATATACTTCCATAGTTTAAAGTTAGTAACTAAAAATCTTAAAAAGAGGGGCTCATCGAGTGCTCTAAGTATATTTTCCATCAAAACCTACTTTTGCACTTGATTTTTGGAAAATAAAACAAACGCAAAGCTAATTCTACTGTCAAATCTACCAGTTAAACCAGATTTAATTTCTATCAGAAAGTTTGGCTACATCTTTCTTTTTAGTTTAAGTAAACATGTTAATATACATCTCAGACATTCACCTCATTTTGTTTCTAAAATTGATAGCTAAGTAATATATTTTTTCCACATATTTGTCCATTGGATAAAATAAGGTCATGTGCCCACTTGATACTTTTTCCCAATGCTTTTTTTGCTTTGTCTTGACAGTATTCTCCCTCCAGAGATATCTCAAATTATCTCCAGTAATACTTACGGAACTCAAAATCTGAAGTTTTTTTGATATTTGTTTATTTTTTAAATTTTGAGAATTAGCAGTATTTCAACAAATACCATACCTGTGGTGATTTAAATATATAAACTATATGACTTGTCAATCTAATGCCCATAAAATAAAAATTATTGTTTGCTGAACATATCATGCTTATCATATTCTTGTGATCTTCTTTCTTGTTATTTAATATCAAATATCCTAAAAATCCTCTGTCAAAAAAGAGTTCCAGGGGCTGGGGCTGGGGCTGAGCGGTAGAGCACTTGCCTAGCACGTGCAAAGCCATGGGTTCGATCCTCAGCACCACATAAAAATAAATAAATAAAGGTATTAAAAAAATGTAAGCATAATATATTAAAAAAAAAAAAGCGTTCCAGAAAGCTGCCCAACTTTGCGGGTGAGTTCTCAAAACAAGGAGCCAAGGCATTCAGACTAGTAATCAGATTTGTTAGAAGAACAGTAGGAACCTTGTGGGGAAAAAAAATAGGAGAATTTACAAGGGGTGGGTATTTAATGGACAAGAATTGGTATACTTATTCTGAAATGTTTTTATTTGGTCCAATAAGGCAGAAAGTTAAAATGAAAAGATGTACTTCTGCCTAATTTTTTTACACACCTCAGACTATGGTTAATAGATGCTAACTTCAAAATGCTGACATTAAGTGATTTACAATAAAGAATTATGTAATTTGTAGACTTCTGAGAAGTTCCAGAAAATAAATCAGATGGTGTGTAACAGTGACCGTGTGCTCAAAAGAAGTGCTGAAGGAAGCAACCCTCCTAAACCACTGAAAAAACTACGCTTTGACATTGAAGGATCAGATGAAACTGATGGAAGGTAGGAATGTTTTGGAATGTTTCCCAAAGCTGTCCCTCACTCCCACCAGACCTTCCTATGCCAATTTTATGTGGAGGTTTAAGGATGGTTCAGATTAATAGGTGTGAATGTAGCCCAAAGTTAAAAGACCACAAAAATCAGATATCATTTTCTGAAATTCAATAAAGATATCAGATGTTTTCTGTTCTTTTTTAACAAATTTATAAATAAGATTTTGATGGCTTCAATATTAGAGTTAAAAATACTTACTCTTTGCTGAGAGGAAGCTTTTTAGTTTGAATCTATCCTATTTATTGATTCTTGATTTTAATTCTTGCATTATAGGAGTCTTATTAAGGAAGTTGGAGCCTAATCCCATGATAGAGATTTGGGCCTTCTTTTTCTTCTAATAGGTGCAGTGTCTCTGGTTTAATTCCTAGGTCCTTGATCCACTTTGAGTTGAGTTTGTGCATGGCAAGAAATAGGGGTCTAATTTCATTTTGTCGCATATGGATTTCCAGTTTTCCCAACACCATTTGTTGAAAAGGCTATGTTTTCTCCAATATATTTTTTTTGGCGCCTTTGTCTAATATAAGATAACTGTAATTATGTGGGTTAGCCTCAGTGTCCTCTATTCTGTACTGTTGGTCTACCAGTCTATTATGGTGCCAATACCATGCTATTTTTGTTACTATTGCTCTGTATTATTGTTTAGTGATGCCACCTGCTTCGCTCTTCTTGCTAAGGATTGCTTTAATTATTCTGAGTCTCTTATTTTTCCAGATGAATTTCATGATTGCTTTTTCTATTTCTATGAGGAATGTCATTGGGATTTTGATTGGAATTGCATTAAATCTATATAGTGCTTTTGGTAGTATGGTCATTTTGACAATATTAATTCTGCCTCCAAGAACAAGGGAGACCTTTCCATCTTCTAAGGTCTTTTAATTTCTTTCTTTAGTGTTCTGTAGTTTTTGTTGAAGAGCTCTTTTTTTTTTTTTAAAGAGAGAGGAGAGAGAGAGAGAGAGAATTTTTTAATATTTATTTTTCAATTTTCAGTGAACACAACATCTTTATTTTATTTTATGTGGTGCTGAGGATCGAACCCAGCGCCCTGCGCATGCCAGGCGAGTGCATTACCGCTTGAGCCACATCCCCAGGCCGTTTTTTTTGTTTTGTTTTGTTTTGTTTTGATTTTGAGATAAATAAAGAGCCTACATCTTCAGAACAAATTTTTACCACTCGCACATCAGATAGACCACTAATATCTAGGATATATAAAGAACTCAAAAAGCTAAACTGCAAAGAACAAATAGCCCAATCAGTAAATGGGCCAAGGAACAGAACCTCTCAGAAGGTGATATACATACAATCAATCAACAAATATATGAAAAAATGTTCAACATGTCTAGCAATTAGAGAAATGCAAATCAAAACTACTCTAAGATTTCATCTCACTCCAGTCAGAATGGCAGCTATTAAGAACACAACAATAAGTGTTGGCAAGAATGTGGGGGAAAAGGCACACTCATACATTGCTGGTGGGACTGAAAATTGGTGCAGCCAATATGGAAAGCAGTATGGAGATTCCTTGGAAAGCTGAGAATGGAACCACCATTTGACCCAGCTACCCACTCCTCAGTTTATACACAAAGGACTTAAAAACAGCACACTACAGGGACACAGCCACATCCATGTTTATAGCAGAACAATTCACAATAGCTAAACTGTGGAACCAACCTAGATGCCCTTCAATAGATGAATGGATAAAGAAAATGTGGTATGTATACACACAATGGAATATTACTCAGCAATAAAAGAAAACAAATCATGGCATTAGCAAGTAAATGGATGGAGTTGGAGAATATAATGCTAAGTGAAGTTAGCCAATTCCTAAAAACCAAATGTTGAATGTTTTCTCTGATACAAGGAGGCTGATTCATAGTGGGGTTGGGAGGGAGAGCATGGGAGAAATAGATGAACTTTAGATAGGGCAGAGGAGTGGGAGGGAAAGGGAAGGGGCATGGGGGTAGAAAAGATGGTGGAATGAGATGGATATCATTATCCTAAATACATGTTTGAAAACACGAATGGTGTGAATATACTTTGTATACAACTAAAGATATGAAAAATTGTGCTCTATAGGTGTAATAAGAATTGTAATGCATTCTGCTGTCTTATATAACAAATTAGAACACAAAATAAATAAATTTTTTAAAAACTTACTCTTGAAAAATACTAATTTCTGTGTTTTATAGGAACCATTGAAAAATATAGAATCATAAATTTGTGACATTTTTATTTTAGATGGTTGACTCATCAACTACTCAATAAAACAATATCATCAAATATCACTGAAATCACCATAGAAATTTGAGTTTTGCATTTATACATATGTATGTGAAATACTTTGTTTTTTAAATCTGCAGTAAACATCTCCCAGGGGAGTCCAAATTTCAGCAGAAACTGGCCGAAATGAGTAAGTACTTATTTCACCTTATAAAAATGAAAGAAACAGTTATTTTTATTGCAAAAGCCTTTTGCTTCATAAAAGAATACACATAATTCCTTTTCAAGTAGCAGATGTGTTTATGCATTTAAAATATTTTGGTTGAGAGTATTTTATTTACCTCACACATTTTTTAATTAAATGTATGCTGCAGAATGAAGGTCTTTGTCACCCTAACATCTTAAGTGCAGGAAGACTAAGAAGCGAAATGTTGCCTGACGGCATCTTCAATGTAGTGCATATGGTCAGAAAATACTGTATGGCAACAGAACTATCATGAGGAGGTCTTTTATGTATGAAGGACAGGAAAAGGTTTCACAAACCTAGCATATCCTCACCCTCATTTAAAAAACACTGTCTTATTCTGCTTTAAAACATGTTCAAACAAAAGTTTTCTATTACTAAAAATCAGACTTTTGGTAAAGAATGCCAGGTCATTTTCTAAGTTTGGAAATAAAATTGGAATGTTGGCCTGGGAGTATCACTCAGTGCTACAGCATATTTGCCTAGGATGTGTGAAACCCTGAGTTCAATCATCAGCCCTGCCCCCACCCAATTTTTTTTATTGGGGATGGTGATACTAAGGCAAATGGAATCCTATTCTAAACTATTCTGAGGCTATAAAAGAAAATTAATCCAAGTATAGTAGATGGCAACTCTGTAGGAAAAGATAAATGTTCACAATCCACTGCTTGGTAGTTTTAGGTAGGTAGCTGTAACAGTGTGAAAGTTTCTGATATGTGGTATCAGATCATTTGTAGGAAAAGAATCTGGAACTTGTAAAAGAAGAATGTTTAGAAAATGAAGGTTGTTAAAATAGTCATTCCTGGGTCATAGGACATCAATGAGAACAATATCAATTAAAGCCTAAGAAGAGGCTTTCAACTGTCTTCATAGATACTAACTTGGAGACGTAAAGTATTTAAAAGAATACTTTTGGTTGATTCTTAAGCCATTTTTTCCCAATGTATTGCGTTACAATTAAAACTAAATATAGCAAACATTTAATTTGTTTGGATTTTATATCAACTGAAATATTCCTATTTTAACTTTTAAATAGTTGTGGTTTTTCCTCCCAATACATGAAAATAAACATGAAGCTTATAACCAAAATCATGCTGTGAAGACATTTGGAAGCATTTTGGAATGTACAGTATGCATTTAAAAAGGAGCAAAAGCCTATAAAAACACGTATATTTTCTTAAAGAGTTCCACAACTGTAATCAGTACATTTCCTGGTGACACACTTAGCTACGATACAGTTTCCTCTTCCAGGTCAAAGTTCATGGATTTTGTGCAGATGGAAAATTCAGGACAATTAGTGGGAGTTTTAACCCCTGAGGCTAAGGAAGGTATTCACCAGCTTGCTTAAAATAATTGCATTCATTATTACTGAGGGAAGAATAGAAGTTCATTGGATTAGACAAAAGGGTTTTATTTTATTTATTTTTATCTATCTGTAATTTTTTGTGCTTTACCACCTGTAGTTATATCTCCAGCTTTTTTTTTTTTTTTTTTTTTTGAAACAGTGTCTTGCTTAGTTGCTAAAACTGGCCAGGAACACTTGCAATTCTCCTGCCTCAGTCTCCAGAGTATCTGCAATTACAGGAGTATGTGACCAATCCCAGTTCTCAATTTCAATATTTGCTTAGAGTATTTTAAAATTTATACACACATCTGGACATTTCATTAGTACATGCTTTGAAACACTTTAATTCACATGTTGTAGTCAGTTTTACTCACATGACTTTAAAAACTTTGGAGACCCCTGCCTTTGCAAGATTTTGAGCTCCATTAGTTTGACATGAGCATAATATATATGGCAACCCCTTGCCAACATACCCAGTATCATCAACACTATTAACAGGTCGTCTTCTCTTTTTCAGCATCTACTCGAACACGAATGCAAAAACAGAAAATGAATGATAGCATGGATACCTCAAACAAGGAAGAACAGTGAGGATCTCAGGACTTTGGTGGACACTGTGTATACCATGTATGCCTCTGGCTTCATTATCTCTCAGAGATGTGACTGTATAACTCTCCCAAGTTCTGTTTACAGCCACATTAATATCTCTTTTTTGTAGATATAAAATGTGCAGATACAAGTTGAATATTTATGTGGGTGATTCCTAAGCCACTTTCAATGTTATATTCAATGGTATATGCATTGTTATTATACAAGATTCAAAATCTTGTGTAATCCTGCCATTAAAAAGGTATAGCAGATCATCACATTTCCAAAGTAAAATTGCTCTGCTTTATGAATGAATTGAGGCTGCCTCTGGAGTGGGAGTACTAATAACCCATGCCTGTCTGACTACTTTGTCTTCCCTTGTAGCATATGTGTGATGTTTGCTCTTGGTTTTATTAATTTATATGTATATTTTTTTAATTTAAAAACGTGAACACCCTTAGAAAATGTGTCCTGTCTTCCAAATGCAATATGACTGACTGTCCATTCACCCAAATTATCTTAAACTCTTCTGCTAAAACAGATTATTATTAGAAACTAGGAAAAAATTAATTTTTACACATTTGATTTTATTTTAGTATTGGAATCTGATGTATTGTGTGCTTGTTTTACAAATTTTCTTTTACATACAAGCAAAAAACAAAGGACAAACATGATACTGTCATACTACTGACACAGATTTCATACCTCAGAACTTATAAGAATTTCTTCTCTTTATCCAAACTCATGGTTTAAAATGCATATTATTGTAATACTCTTGGTTTGGGGTTTTTGTTTTTGTTTTTTACCATTCATATCACTGAATTTTTTAAGTACCTATCTGGTACTTGAAAAAGTAAAGTGTCCAGTCAGAGCTTTGCTGAGGAGGACTCTAATACAGTATATCCCAAGTGCACTTTCTAATGTTCCTGGGTCCTAAAAAAATCAAGATACAAATTAATTTTATTCCATAGCAAGTCTGTTAACTATAGAAGCCTTGAGGGTTTTTTTTTTTTTGAGTTTCCCTTAGGGATTTGTTTAATTGCATCTCAATAATTATTCTGCCCTCCTAAATTTGGGAAGGTTTGTGTTTTCTCTGGAATGGTACATGTCTTCCATGTATCTTTCGAACTGGCAATTATTTATCTTCTATTTTAAGTCAGTATGGTCTAACACTGGCACATTAAAAGCCACATTATCTCTAGTCCAATATTGCAAGTAATCAAAGGTCTTGTAAGTTAGGCATTAATTTTTCTGATTTTATGCAAAAGCTTCAAATTAAAATAGCTGCATTAGAAAGAAGTGCTATCCCCCTTCCCCTACACCTAAAGGTGTGTTTAAACCGTCTTGTGTGATTAACTTATTTAGAGATGGTATATATAAAATAGGTGGTATTTAAGATAGCATCAGCTAGCATTTAGAAAAATCATTTTGTCTAAACTCAGAGTTCTTTTTAAAAAGAAATCTGGTCTTATTTCTTAGAAAACAAAATTTTGTGTTTAAACATCAAACTTACTATTTTGACAGTTATCTTGATAACAGGCACTAGAAAGCTTTACCCTATTTCTTCATATTTTTTTTGCATGAATAGCATACAATTCAGTTAGTTTTTATGTCAAGGGCTTACCATATTTCTGAGTCTTTTGCTCATAAATTTACATTAGAATTAGTGACAGAATTTTAGGAATTTCAGAGATCGTGTATTGAGATTCTTAAGACTTCAGATGTTGCTTTATTGCTTTTTTGTACTGGTTAAAACTATACATTTAAAATTGCTATGTTTACTATTTTCTAAAACTAATAGTTTGTCTATTTTAAAATAAATTAGTTGTTAAGAGTCTTAGTGGTTTGATGCTGTGGTCTTTTTATTAGGTATAGCAGTGTTCCCTTTGGTATGTAAACTGTCTCCTACTATCTCATCCGATGAATTCAGTATTTAGTGGACCCTTTCTGCTGCTGATTCCCAAATTTGTTTCTCCAGCCCTGACCTGTTCACAGAAATTAAACCTATCATAGCCAATCAAACTCTCAATTCCTACCCCACTCCAATTTCTCACAATTTAAGTCAAAATCAACAACAATATCTTGTTTCTACTCTAGTCTTTCCCCATTTTTACTAAACACTTATCAAGCAAAAAACTTAGGAGTCACCTATTAATTCCTGTCTGGATCACTACTTATTTATTCATTGTTAAAAATCTATAAAGCTGAAAACCAAGTGGTCCTGTGTGTTTGGAACTAAAAATCATATGAAACCAGAATCTTATCTAAATTGCCATATTCCTTTCTATAGTCTTTAACCCACTTACTGGAAATATTCATCTTTCTCTCAGAAATATTTAATGTTTGATTATCATGAGCTAAGGCCCTATACAGTCTTATATATCATGTGGTATGTGTCATTTTATTATTATTCTTAACTCCAAAAATATATATATATATAATGCATCTAGCACAAAGGTTTATTTTTAGTTTATACAATTTCTCAGAAGTGGGTGGAAAATGCAGTGCTTTCCTTCTGGAACAGCATATTTATTCCTGAAGGAAGAAAGGCAAATAAAGAGGCTAGAGCAGGACAAGCAGCAGGTGAATCTCAAGAGGCTGTACTCATATTGCATGAGGATCTTAAATGAAATGTTGTGTTAGGTCAAGTCAAAAATCAAGCAGCCTTAACAACACTAAACATTTTTGTCTCAGTGATGGAAAATTAATCACTCCTGATAATTTAGCATTCTAATTATTTAAACATTCATTATAATAAAAGGAACAAGTTCAGATTCATGTATTTTACTTTTCATTACAGTTTTCTGGCACAAATGGTGGAGGGGAAGATCCTGCCTTCTATTATTATCTGGATGATTGCATAGAACTTGCTTTTAAAGGCATATTTTTGTTCCTCATTTTGGGACCAATGTATTGTACATATCAAGTTAAATATTCAGTAGAAATTCCCTCTGGACTAAATTGGTATTTTAAAAAAAAATATTTATTTTTTAATTGTAAATGGACACATATCTTTATTTATTTTTATGTGGTGCTGAGGATAGAACCTAGGGCCTTGCACATGCGAGGCAAGTGCTCGACCGCTGAGCCATAACCCCAGCCCCTAAATTGGTATCTTATAGAAAACTTTGCCACACCACAAGGCCAGGTGTGGTGGCACACACTTATAATCCCAGCTACTAGGGCTGAGGCAGGAGGATTACAAGTTGAGGCCAGCCTCAGCAAATTAGTGAGACCCTGTCTCAAAAATAAAAAGGGCTAGTGTGATGTAGCTCTGTGGTGCAGGTCTTCTGGGTTCTATCCCCAGTACCATTACCAAAAAAAGAAAATAGTCTACCACAGATAAAGTTTCTTAAATGGAGACATTATGGTGCCATAGTTGGTATGTCAAATATATGGCAAAGGCCACATGTTAAAGGGTTGGTTCCCAGGGTGGCACTGTTAGGAGGTGGTAGCAGAATTTTTGAGGGCTGGATCATAATGGGAGGTTCTAAGGTCACTGGGGGCATGCCCTCCAATAAATTATGGGATACCATGCTTCCTGTCTCTTTATGTTTCCTGATATAAACAATTTGCTCCACTATGTACTCTTGCCAAGATGTGCTGCCCTCACCAGAGCCCCAAAGTCATGGGGCCACCTGATCTTAAGATGGAATTCCAGAACTGAGAGCCAAAATAAACCTTTTTCCCTTTATAAGTGAATCATCTTAAGTATTTCATTATAGTAACACAATACTGACTAATACATATGGTAACACTATGTAATGTGTAAATGAGATAAAAACAAGCTCTTTTAATATACAGCTGAGAGAGTCATCTGTTCTCATAAACTCTTCTGTTCATTGTTTTGAGGCTGTACTTTCATATTAGAATTGACATGTGACACTGATAATTTATTTCAACGTTTCCTGTGATAATTTTTCAAAAAATATATTTTTAGTTGTCAATGGACGTTTATTTATTTATAAGCAGTGCTAAGAATCAAACCCAATGCCTCACACATGCTAGTCAAGGGCTCTACTACTGAGCTATACAACCTCAGCCCCTCTATGTGGTTTAATATGAAAGATTAAATGTATTGTACAGACCAATATCAGTTACTTCCTAAATAGAAAATGTTATGATTTTTATTTAGTTAAAGTTACTGAAAAAAATCTAAGTTTTATATTTCAATGTTTGGGTAAAGACTGAATATAAAAATAACAGTAAAATATTATTTTTCCTTTTTCTTCACAGTTTGCTCAACCTATTTGCTACGAAAATGGAGGGGGGGCTAATAAAGAAGGCGAGGTTACATAGTTTATGGTTGCTTCTTTTCATTCTCACTGGTTAAGAATTCTGCCTCCAAATAAAACTCTACATGTTATGGTCCATTTATAGTAGCTGTACACTAAAGAAGATATTTAATATTCTTAACCTTTGCTTTTTAAAATGAATTAAATGGCATCTTAAAAAATGTCTATCAGCAAGTGAGGATACTACTTCATTCCTACAGAATCTTGATTTTTCTCTGTACATCAGGGTAAAATTATATTGGAAACATTAAGACATTGAACTTTTCTGTGGATGTAAGAGATGAAACAAAACTTCAGGCTAGAAAAACTTAAACCTGTATAAAAGAAAAGATTCATTCATTTCTGATGCAGAGTCATTTTGAAAATCTACCTGTGTGTCACTTATCACTAATAAACAGAATATTCTGAGGCTTTGTAAACACTCATCTGTCAGAAGGAAATAAAGGAAGGAAATCTTTTGGAAGTGTCAGTGGCAAGTCTGTCCTCCAAGACCAGAGAGAAAACATGTTTTTTCAGTAGATGTTTCCACCACACCCAGGACTCATCTGTCATCTCTCACAGTGGTCTAAAATTAGCTCTTCCTTATTGTTTGAAGTCATAAGTTTTACGTGCTAAACCACTTGATTCTCATCCCTGGCAGAACATCAAAAACACTTATGGAGCTTTTTAAATACTCCGATTTAGAATCCTCAAACCTATATTCTGTAAAGTCCCACAGATTACTCTGCTGTGCACAGAGATAAGGAGCACTGAGATGATATTGTACCCCTACAATATGAGAGCACTTAGAGAGAAAACATGGATACAAATCCAAAGTAACAACTTGTACCCTAGGAGTGTGACTACTGACCTGTTATGAAGCCTGGTAAAGGGTAGTTCATTTATCATTACTAAATAAACTTCTCTGTTCCCCTTTCAGTGTTCCAATTTTTACATGAAATGTTTATTAAAAGGGGGAGGGGCACTGAGGAGCTAAGACCCGAAGAGCAGGTGGAACACAGGATTTATAGAGCAGTGAATCCTGTATGGCATAATAATGATGGCTACATTTCTCCAAACACATGGAATGTGCAACAGCCTTCAGGTGATGATGTGTCAATGCAAGATCATCACCTGTAAGAAATACACACTGTGGTGGGGGACCCTGGTAATGAGGGAGGCTACACATGTGTGAGGGCAGAGAGCACAATAGGAAATGTCTGAATCTTCATCTCAGTATAGCTATGAACTTAAAATTCCTCTTAAAAGAAAGTAACCTTGTCAAATGCAATAATATGAATAGTAACATTTATGTTTTAAGTAGGCTTTGCTATAAGACATAACTGAAAAATTTCCTTAAAAACAAGCATATATCACATGGAAATATATCTATCTGAGACGTGAAGTTGATATTTTATAATTTCACTGCTGCTTAGGGATTAAAAATGCATTTATTCTATTATCTGCAAATAAGCACTTTATTATTATCAAATAGTTCAGCATCAGAACAAGATTTACAATTCTAAAAGGGTCTTCTTTACATAACATCATATTGTGAGATATATATTAGAAGAAACGGATACTATGTCCTGTTCCATTTTCTCTTTTGCAATTGAGTAACTTGTTTTGATCTAAAAAAGTATAAATTTCTCTCACACTTGTTATGTAAGTATCATTTCAGCTAGTACAATTATACCAGTGCAGTTTAAGAGACCTGTTTTATAGTGATATATGCTCAACTGTAAGAAAAACTCATAATCATTTTTACTTACAAAGGCAAATCATCCTTAACACAAACAAAAGCAAAGGACCTTGTTATGCATTTATGTAAGGCAGATGAACCCAGAAATAACATTCATTTGAAGGTAATACTTCATATCCAATAATCCCATATGATAAATTAATTACTCAGACTAAAAAAAATTAAAATTAGCCCTTGGGCCTTTGACAATTTAATTGCTAAGGCCTTTTGTGAATTCTAATTAGCGCTCTAAATTAGCCACTATTTCTCAGAATGATGTACCAGAAGACTATGAACCTCAATAATTACAAGCTGTTTTATATTTATCCTGTATAACTTCTTTATCCAGTATTCCACAAATAAAGCTGTTCTCAGATCACCTTTAAGATTTATAATCAATTAACTGAGTGCCTATTATATGCAAGGCACTGTTTTGGGTGCTGAAAATGTAGTAGTGACAGCATTCTTTGTCTAGTGAAGTGCGTACTACCAGCCTGCTGAATAATGGAACACTTGGCCAGAGGAACATATACCAATATCCCAATGAATCAAAGTTGTCCAACTGATTCAAAAGAGGAAATGGTAAATATAAGACATTTGCATTGTTTTCCTTGAGCACAGTTGCATCTGATGAGAGTATTCAATGCTTTCTATGTAAACTTTAGATTTAGGCATATGAAAAAGACTGATTCACATCCTTCTAACAGAATACAAGTATTCAGCCAAAAGTAGCTGATTCTAAATACTGTTAACTGAAGTGAAGCTATTCACCACTGGCTTTTTTGCAGGGGAAATGGAAAGGTTCAAAAACTCTTCTTTTCTGCAGATGGGATCAATTTTTAAAGGCTCCAACTCTGCTGGCTTTGCTAATGAAGTTCTTCAGGAGATCATGGTCCATTTCTGCAAAGCCTGAAGTTTGTGTCACTACAGTCAGATGATTTATGCAAAACCTGAAGCAGAAGTCTTCTAAATCCTAGGAACAACAATAACAAAGGCTTATTAGCAAGTTCATATTTCCCAATACAGTGCAATATGGCAGGAGAATTCCTCAAATAAGAAAAAAAAAACTGGATAGCCAATAGGAGGAGATATTGATAGAGTGATACCTAAGCAATAGTTACAGAAAGTATGTAACTAACATGAATCCAAGCTTGTAAATATTTAAATAACAGAGTAAAACTTAGCTCCCTCATACCAACTGGTGCAGAGTCTGGCTTTTTCTTCCCAGAGATAAACACCTAAGTATATGAATTCTCCAGTACCCTTTCTAGTGACAGTACTTGTATCATTCATTCCACCTTTAATATTTGTTAAAAGCACTACACTCCTTTTTTATGTTCCCTGGGCACTTTAAATATTTCTTACCTACAAAATTTTTAAAAGAAATGGGTGAAGCCATAAAAATTAGTAATGGTGGGAAGTTGCTTCCCTTAAATCATTAACAGGCCACTGTTGTTTTTCCTTTGCAAGAAGACAAAGGATGGGGGATGAGATGGATGGGTTTTGTCATACTACACTTATCTTCAATAATCATAACTGCACAGTAGCCCAGTGTGTGTCTGGGCCCTGGATTCAATCTGCAGCACTAAAATAATTCTAACTTTATTATTATTTTTGCAGTGCTTGGGATTAAACCTAGGACCTCGCACATGACAGGCAAACACTTTATCACTAAGCTGCACCCCAGCCCCCAGTTGCTTTTCTGATCTGGGGATAAATGAAGCCAGCCTGCTGGGACCTCTAAGAAGCCTCAGATGTACCCTGGGCTGCTGCCATGTGACACAGCCAAGGGGCTACCAACTGGTGATCAATTATATATATATATATATATTTTTGTTAGATGGACACTATACTTTTATTTATTTTTAATGGTGCTGAGGATGGAACCCAGGGCCTCACACATGCTAAGCAAGCACTCTCCCATTGAGCCACAACCCCAGCCCAGTGATCAATTTTTAAAGTTTCTTCTCCAATGTTGCTCAAACTAATTTATAAAACTAAAGTCCTAAATAATTTGCAAGTAATTACATATGCATGTTGCAACTGTGGTCTTTTTTTATTCTTTAGGCACATATAAACTACAACAAATGCTGAAGACAAAAATGGATCAAAATTAGCAATTAAAGAGAAAATTGGCGATATTGATAGCCATGTCAATGCCTGTAATACATTTCCCTTTAAGTAAGAAACAAACTACATGAAGATAACTATTATTTCATCCTAAACATAGCTGGGTTGATCACACCAGCAGTGACAGTTCAGTCCGAGGCAACCCCGCAGTGATAAAGCAGGGAAAATTCACACCCACACTTGATATGGTAACATGTTCCTAATATGTGCTGAATACAAATGTGCTGACTATCCCAATATCCACTTAAAATCATGTCTCTTGCTTAACTTTTAGGAATAACCTTTTTGCTGGCAGCACATGCATGTGAACCAAGACAGAAATGCACTGAAAGCTTTGGCTGAATTCTGCCAAGGAATGGAAGATCCCATACCCACCCCACTCACACGGCAGCATGAACACACGGAGGTAGGCGGCTGGGCAACTGGGAGTCTTAGGAGATATGGACAACACAGTAAAACTGCTAATTAGTAAGAGAACTAAAGGACCCTAACAAGTTATCACTTGGATCCACCTTTTTTTTACATCCTAGAATGAGAATGTCCCATAATTATTATAAGGACAGGACTTTGAAGGAGTTCTTGCAATCTAAAAATTTAAGAACTGGCATGGGGGCACTGGTTATAAGGGAATTCTATCCATGTAAAACAAATCCCCACCCATAATTATTATTATTTTTTATTTTTATTTATTTATGTGTTTATTGTTAAAAGAACTGTAGTTTATTTTAAATGCTATTACTTATTCAGCTTCATCTTTTAAAATAGTTTCCTTAGTTCTGCTGGGCAACTCAACCACATTTCCCTAGTTCACTCATTCTCCTACATGACTTATACTTTCTCCCATTAAACCCCAATAACATAACTTCCCACTTTTCTAAGGAAACAGCTCTCTAAGAGGATCCACAAACTCTTGCCATCCTGTATTCTGGCCTCCCTGGTAGACATCCAAGGCTGAATAGCCAGTGATGGATGGAAGACTAGTCCCCTGGCTCTCTGACTAAATCCCACTGCCCAATCTACTCAAGGGCCCACTCTAGTGGCTGCACCATTAACTTATTCTCTTTGTTTTGTTTTCTTTTGTTTGAGAGGCAGATACCAGGGATTGAACTCAGAGATACTCCACCACTGGGCCACATCCTCGGCCCTATTTTATTCAGAGACAGTGTCTCACTGAGTTGCTTAGTGCCTTGCTTTTGCTGAGGCTGGCTTTGAACTTGCAATCCTCCTGCCTCAGCCTCCAGAGCCACTGGGATTACAGGTGGGCACTACCACTCCAGGCCCATTAATGTATTCTCTTTGAAAGGATCATTCCCATCATTATACAAACATACTTCAATTTCTTTCATCCAAACAATTAAAAAATGTCTTACTTCACATGCCTCTCCTGTTTCTCTTTATAACCAATATCACCAGGAAAAGTTGTCTCTATTCCCATCTCCAATTCCTCTGCTTCCATTCTCCACTCAGGCTTTACCCCCCTCAATGAATTGAAGCAAGGTGACCAGATTGCCTGTGGCAATCTCACTGCCCAAACCACTAGTCAGCTTCCAGGGCTCACCCTGACCACTGTCAGCATCAGACATGGTTGAGGTCTAGGACACCTCTCCTAGTTTGTCTCCTACCAGGCTGCTTTGTCCTTTTTGTCCCCGTGGCTGGTGACCCCACATCTTCTTTGACTCTGTACTGAGTGCCTGCGACATTATCCTCAAACATGCCTGTCTCATGATATCCTCACAGCTGCAATACATTTCTCTCTGAACTCGAGAGGTTATGCAACTTGCCTATTACCCATGTTCATCTGGAGGTTTAAGGCATCACATCCTTAACATACTCCAAACCAAACTCCTGTTACTTCCCCAAAAATGCTGCTCCTCCTCATCTTCCCTATCTCAAAATGACAATTTCATCCTTTTAGTTGCTCAGGCAAAAATCCCTGGAAGTTATTCTTAAATTTTCTTTTTTTTTTTCCTTACCAATCCATCAACAAATTTTATTGCCTCTATCTTCTATATTCACAATCCAACCACTTTCCATCATCTCCACAGTGAGTGACCCAGACCAACACACCCTCCTCACTTCCTAGAGCATATGGCCTTCTAACTGACCACCCTCCTGGCCCCCAGACATTATGCAAGGTGGGTCGGATTTTTTTTTAATGCTGGGTGGAAAAAACATCTCAACTTTGAATATTTAGAAATATATATACATATATAATGTGACCTAGAAAAAAAATCAGAAGTTCCTGATTTGAAAGTTGCAATGAAAACTGTAATGCTTTCTGGCTAATGAGTCATTTCCTTCCTCATAATTTTTGTATTTTTTAAATAAGTATATTATTGTTTACATAAGCAGAAAAAATAAGTTATAACCTTTTTTCCACTAAATGTCCCTGTTTTTTGACCAAAGGAGAGGATATCTTATAGCAAAAGGAAACTGACTCCAAGAAGTTATGGCCTGTTTCCTAAAGATCTAGTTTAAAATTGGTTTTCTTTCCTTTCTTTATTATCATAACAATACACGGTCACTATAGAAACTTCACAAAAACAAAGAAAGAAGATAAAAACGACAACCCCACCACCCAATGATAACCACAGCCTATAGTCTTTAATTTTTTTCCTACATAGATGATGAATTCAGTCTTTTTTCTATTCAGCTGTTCATACTTCTTAAAAAAATAATGATAGGATCACAGCTTTTCATTTAATGTTAGATCTTGAATAGTTGCACAATTGCATACTATTAACATTTTATAAATAATCTTCTAATATTCACATTGACTTTTTCTAATTTTCCAAAATAATAAACTGCTGCAGTGACCATCTTTGAAGTTAATTATCTGTTCAAATTTATAATTACTTCCTTAAAATAAATCCCTATAAGTGAATTCCTTAGTATGAGAATTACATCTATGAGACTTTTAACACATATTATATATAACTGGCCCCAGAATGACTGTACCAATTCATATTGTCATCATTTTAGGAGAATGCCCATTATTCTAAGCCCTTATTATTTATACAAAAAAAAAATTATATATATATATATGGCTATACTTTGACAGGTGAAAAATGATACCTAATTTTCATTTATATTTTTATTTATATTTTTCATTTTTTCATATTTCCATTTGTTTTTTGGTCCATTTTTTTTTCAGTCAGGCTGCTCATATTTTCTTTTTCTTTAAACTTGTTTCATTTTATGTTGCAAATATTTTCCCCAGTGTATCATTTACTTTCAGATTTTCTCTGCAGTATTTTGGTGTAAAAAGATTTTTATCTTTTGAAATCAGGTCATATCAAACTTTTCCTTTGATGTCCTCCCTGACATCGTACAGCCACTTACCTTTTTACCTTTGTTACCTTTGTTAGTTTATTGTTTTTTACATTAAGTCTTTAGTCCACCTGGAGTTGAGTTTAGGGGCTCTTCTCACCTGAGCGTCATATTTCACAGCAGCCGAGAGGAGAGCGATGGCGTTCTCCTCACAGATCCCTTGCTTGATGGTTTGTTGGCAGAGTTTTTTCAAACGATTTTCTCTATAAAATGTAGCCAAATCTAGCAATCCTGGTGGAAAGACATGCTTATTAGGGAACATATCTCAAGCATCCTGATTCAAATTCACTCAGCTGTGCACAGATGATCTTGACATGATTTTGAGCTGGAGGGTGTGGCGCTCCCTAGGAAGGCAGTTGAACTGAACTGTGTTTACAGTATCCAAATGGAGCAAAATGAAAATGGCTTTAATAATTTTCCTAGGAAAACAAAGAAAAGGAATGTGCCCCTTCCTTGCATTAGCTATAACTTTCTCTGCAGGTCATGCCCATCTGCACACGTTTTAAAGATAAAAGAGAGGTGTAGGGGTAACTCAGTGGTAGATGTGTGCTTGGTGTGCACAAGGTTCTGGGTTCAATCCCCAGGATGAGTAGTTAAAAGAACCAGCTTTCATGGGCATGTCTCTCTACTCCTCCCTACAGCCGAACTCCTAGAGTCCTCTGTACTTGCTGTCTTTTTTTCTTACTCCCAGTCTATCCTCAAACCATCCCAAGCAGAATCCCACTGCCACCCCTCACTGAAGTCATTGTCACTAATACCTTCTACAGTGCCAAACCGCAGGTCTGGTCTCCAGTTTCCTCTGACTCAACATTCACATGACATCTGATGTGGTTGATGATATGGTCTCCTTGGAGCACTCTGTTACTTGTTTGTTCTTCTGTTCTCCCTAATCACTCATGGGTTCCCTTGGTGGGCCATTTTTCCTGACTTCCAAATGTGTGGATGCCCCAGGGTTCGACCCTCAAACACTTATTCATTCATTTCCCCAAGTGAGTTCCAGCATCTGCTTCTATAGATCTGATGGTTCCTGTTATGTTACCTGTCATCTTCTTTCAAATCATCCAGTGGAGACTCAGTTAATTTTAATCTACCCTGAGGGGCATATGAAGTCCTCTAATTAGGAATGGTCTATTCACATTTAGAAGATCCTATTTGTTTTCATATATTGCTATCTGAATCTTCATTATAAATCTTGTTAATTAGCATAAAGAATAGCAGAATTAGTTTGTCACTGGTGAATGAATGCTGTTGAGGATATGTGGCTTGGCTAAAATATCCTGAATCCTTCTACCCTTGCACGGATGCAGTTCCAGCATTGTAAGCTCATGGTCTGACACCCTTGGTAGCGGTACATGTGTCAGGTCTTCAGTTAGTCCTGGGCTGCCACCTGATCAAAAGGTTAGCTGACTCTTGCTACCAGAATATTGTCACATCCACCTTAAGCTAACATTTCATACAAAGGTACTCAGCAGAAAGCCTAAGACAGAGAGCTGGGATTTCATCAATTTTAATGTATTGTTTTTGGGTCTACCTTCCTTCACTAATGTTTTTATACATGTGGTAGAATCTGATTGGAAACCCCCGCCATGGCAAATATTCTTAAAGCAAAGAGAAAAGGCCCATGGTCAGAAGAAGATAATGAAATTTTGAGAGTTGTGAACAGCTTGAATTGTTTTGGGTCAGTTCTTAAAACTCTCAAAGTCATACCAAATGCTCCTTGAACTTCAGACTGACATACACAAGCCCTGAATTGCTGCCCGGAGCCTGGATTCTGCACCTTCTCTAGGCACACCCACATCATGGAGTGGCTCAGGAGCCCCAGCCCACTTCATGATCACACTTTGGGCATCTGAGAACCTGGATTCCCTGCCTTGTTGGTCCTAAGGCCACGCATGTGTGAGGATTTCTTCCCCCTGGCAAGCCACACCACCAATGTGCAGATCACTGGCCCCAACAGGTGGCTCAGGTTGGGGCTGGCTGAAGTTTGGATATGCAGGCTGGGGTGCCCATATACCCCTTAGAATGCAGGACATAGCTGCAGTCTGGAGGCCAGGGATCCATCCTTCCTGCCACTGTGTTCTAGCCAGAACCAAAACTCAAGCCTAGCCCTTCAGTTCAAGGTAGGAGGAGGGAACATATTTTATCTGAAGTTTGTTAGCCTGACATATTACTTTAAATGTTAGAGGGCATGCAGGCTTCTATTTGAACTCTTGTCTTGGGTCCTACCAATGTTAAAGATGGGCCTATGAAAGAAACTGCCACTCAGATGTTTATGAAGCAGCTGAAATTCCTCTGGCTGCTCAAAGGCAAGAGTAAAACCTGTTGCTCTCCATCTCCCTCAGCTCATCCACTTCTTTTAACACAGCTGCTCAAGCCAAAAGCCTCAGTACAGTCATCCTCCCTTGCCTCGCACATCGGGTCCCATCCATCAACAAATTCCACCAGGTGCAGCTCCAAAGTAAATCAAGAACCTGACCTCTTTTTAGTACTTCCACTGCTAGACCCCAACCCACAATACCACCATCTCACACCTGAACCAGTATAACTACCAACCTCTTAAAAACAAAACATCTCCCCTGTGACAGAGTTGCTGCCTGTCTTTCCTCTTCACACATACACATACACACACACACACACACACACACACACACACACACGCGCGCGCGCAAGCTCTCTCTCTCCCCAAATCATAAATGTTAGGCTGAGCCGTGGCCATCTGTAAATGTCCACTTTCCCAGCCTCGATCCCCTCTGGTCCATGGTCTGAGTGAGTGGACCCTCCTTAGAGACACTGAGGTTTTTGCCCTTTGTCCCTGTAAATCTGTCCCTCCCCCACACCCTACTGCCTGTGATGCTCCATCAACCTCTCATTTATCTATCCAGTCAACTTTCATGTGAAGTAGTAATGAGGGAAAACAGTTTGGATTCAGGGACTAGGGATGCAGCTCAGTGGTACAGTGTGAGCTTGGCATGCGCAAGGCCCTGGCTTCTATCCCCAGCACCTACCAACATCAGCAAAAAATTGGGTTGAACACACAAAAAAGAACTCCTGTGGTTATCCTCACAGTGACTTTTCTTTAGGTTCTACAGAAACCATATGAAGTTACTCGACATTTGGCCCACTTTGTGGTAAACTCTTTGGCAGTTACCTACTGCCTCCTCAGGGGAGAGGCTGATGCTGTCTGTGTAGAGGTATTCCAGGAAAGCTCGGTACACGGGATATGAAAATTCACTCATTTCTACAATATCATCCTCGTTGTCTTCCAATGAAGAACGAAAATGCTCACACCTGAAGGAAGAAAGAAGCAGGTCAGGTCCCACCTTCTAGGCTAAGTTAACTGTACACTTTCCCGTGTGCTATAGTTTGGATGGTGAATGCCCCCCAAAGGCCCCCTATTAAAAGGCTTGGAGGAGGTGGTAAAAACTTAACAGGTGGGACCTAATTGGAGGCCTCAATTCACTGTGGGTATGTGCCTTGCAGAGGCCCCTTTCTCCTTCTCCTTCATTCCTGGCTCCTGGTGTAAGCAGTTTTGTTCCCCCATAGACTCCTGATAGAATATGCTACCACACCCACAGGCCCAAAGCAATCATGGATGGACTGGAACCTCCAAAATAAACCAGTCAAAATAAACCTTTTTGGTTAGAGGTGTA
Organism: Urocitellus parryii; assembly: GCF_045843805.1. NCBI lineage: Eukaryota > Metazoa > Chordata > Mammalia > Rodentia > Sciuridae > Urocitellus > Urocitellus parryii. Next base: position 39,012,671 of record NC_135532.1, on the reverse strand, counting down.
GGCTTACTGGTAGATCACATGCTTATTAGCATGTGTGAGGACCTGTGTTCAATCCCTAGCACCAAACAAATCTTTTGTTTTATAATTTAACTACCTTAGGTATTTTGTTAGAGTTCCAACATCCTTGCCTGGGTTCCTTGCATTCTTTTCTGGCCTGACACTTTCAAACAATCATTTGTACAACGAGGCTGCAAATGCAAACCCACTGTCATGGCGGCAGGCAGCTGCCTCTGGCTGCAGTGGTGAAGATGCTGCCGGGCTCCCTGGCATCTTTCTCACACCACACCTACCAACCAGCATTTATAGAAATCAGTAAGGCTTATTTTTATAAATCTGAGTAATTTTGTATCTTCACTCCATTACAGTTTGGACGTGTCCCCTAAAAATTCTTATGTTGAAATCTCAACATCCAGACCAGCAAAATGTGACCTTATTTGGAGACAGTGTCTTTACAAAGGTGATCAAGTCAAGATGAGGTCATCCAATATAACTGGTGTCTGTACAAGAGGGGGGAATTTGGACACTGACGCTCACGGGGAGAATGGCATATGATGATCTGAGTTAAGCTGGCACATGCCAAGGAATGCCAAAGATAGTTGCCAACCACTAGAAGCCGGGAGAGCCTTCACAAGGAAACTTTCTGCCTTGACCTTGATCTTAGACTTCTAGCCTTCAGGCCTGTGAGAATAAATTGCTGTTGTTAAAGCCACCTGTGTGTAAGTACTTTGTTACAGCAAACTAATTCACCCCCTTTTTAAAAATGAAGATCTATGTGCTATGGCAAGAACCAACATGGCCCAGCTTGACCTTACTAATGGGAAACTTAAGACTGAATGCCACATTGGGTTATGATTCAATGAAATAGGATTTAAATTATGTTACTCAACAGCATGATTAATTTCAAAATCATAACAGTAAGAGGGAAAAGTCAGGCACAAAATAATGTATATTGTACCTTTTCATTTAATATGAACTTCGAGAAAATGCTAACCCATCTATGGTGGCAAATCGATCACTGGCTGCCCAGGCTGGTGCCTGAGGGCCTCTCTGAGGGTTGACATAAATACTCTATATCTTGAGCAGGGCAGTGGTTTCACAGGCGTGTACATATGACAAAACTCATCAAACAACACATTTGAAATGGATGCCATTCAGTGTTCATAAATTAAACAAATTTGATTCTAAAAATCATTGTGTTAGTGTCACTCCAGATCTTGTTGGTCTGGAAAAGCCTGATCTTCTCTTTTTAAAGCACCTAAAAGTTAAGCGTCCCTCAGCTAATTGAGGAGAGTGATTGCCACGGGCTGAGCTCAGTTCCCAGGCAGGGAAGGTCACTTGAGAAGGGAACTCTACCATGTGCAAAGCTCAAAACACACTCACCAAGCAGCAGGAGAGGCTGCTCTCTAACATGAAGGTGGACAAAACATTCTTTCAGGTGTTCTAAGGAATGCCTAAGGGACTGATTCCCCAAACCACATGCCCTGCACTTGTCACACCTGACCTGTATTATTTCTTGTTTCCCTTGTCATGTATTTCCTAATCTACACTCTGCAGAGCCAAAAGAATCTTGTACTTTTTCATTATCAATTAAGTGTCTAGCTCAGTTGTCGAATGAAATGGATTGATCTCAATCCTCAAAACAAATGATTCCTTACCTAATTTTGAGAAGGACTTTATGTGCATAAATGTATTTTCCATCAACCAGAAACTTCAGGTCTGCGGTATCTGGGTTGTCAAATTCTCTCTTCAGTGACTCAGCCACGGTGAGGTGGTCATCGGGTTCTAAGAGAATAACACATGCTTCTAGGCTCAGCTGCAGACATGACAACCACACAGGCCAGGATGGGGCCTTGCTGATGACACTGATGAAAATATCAGCTCCCTGAAAGAACTGACCAACTAACCAATGCTTTCCCCCACCTCGATACAGATTTGCATCTCTGCAATTCATGAAGATAAAAAACCTCACACAAAACTGCTTATAGAGTTGGCCAAACAACAAAAAAGTCCCAAACTACCTTACTAATTTTGAATGAAATTTTAGAATGTCTGAGTAAAATAAAGGATGCAGTTTCCCAGCAAAATTAAAAAATAGTCAAATAAAATTACTTTAAACTTAGTACTGATTCATTCCTGATACTTCTAAGAAAAACTTATCATTCAAGTTAGTTCCCTTTCACAGAAACCCAGTAGAAGGAAATAAACTAATATCCTGCACCTAATGGAGTCCTTATATCAAAATAAAAGCCCTGAACCTCTTCCTAGTTTTCAGGCCATGTTCCAAATGGACAGGGTCCAGCTCACCCACTGAGAGGAGGCGCCAAGTGACAGCAGGAGTGGCAAAGCACGCAAACACGTCGTCGGTGCAGGAGAAGTGGGTGAGGTGGGGCAGGATCACCGACTGGCCCCGGCACTGGCCCCACATGTACACGTGCCCTCCCTGGGTCTTGGCAGCAGATGTGTGGGCGGAGTGACAGGCTGCAATCTCTATGATCCTAAATTCACAAGCAAACACCACAGAAACACAGTAAACAGGAGAAGAAACAAGCTGGTCTCTACTTCCCCTATGTTTAATTGATTTGGGGCATCACAAACCTGACAGAAGAGTGTGGCCTCAGGATGAAAAAAGTCAACAAAACAAGACTTAAGTACCTCACTTCCTAAATTTCAGCCACATTTCAGTGGCACTTATCAGGATCTGTTTGTTACCATTTCTAGCCAGTAGGCCCATAAAAACACATACTGCCCTATTCAAGTACAGCCAAGTCAAGTGGATATCAAAAAGAAAAAAAAAAGAAGATTTAATATTTTTTTGTTCCTAAAACATTACTCTGAAATAGATAATAAAGATGTACACTATCTTGAGCCAGAGTCAATGAGTAAGTATTTTGATCAAAACTTTGCCTATGTGGGATGTGGGCATAATAGCTCAGTGGTGCAGTATGTGCTTAACATGTGTGATCGTTTAAGTTCAATCCCAACACCACAGACAAAAACAAAAACAAAACTCATCTATTTAGGGCTCAAGGGAGCGTGCTGAGAATCCTCCCAACTCTGATGGCACATCAATAGCTTTGTTTTTTTGGGGTGAGGAGATTTCTGGTGCTAGGGAGCAAACCCAGGGCCTTGTACCTCCTAAGCAGGTGCTCTACTACCGAGTGACATCCCCAGGCCAAATTCAGTAGTTCTGCTCACTGGGCTGTATCATCTGGACCTGGAGAGCAGTTTCCTGGGCTCTCCTGTGACAGACCCTAGTACTAGCATAAGTTCATGATTGACAGGGAGGTAGTTCTCAGAACACTTCCTGATGAAAAATATTGCTCTGTTGGTCTGGAAACAATTCCTTCTCTGTAAGAACAATCCACCATACAGACTCAAAGAAGATAGGAAGCACTTTTGCCTCAAGTGAGGTCTCCATCTGGATTTTGCCCCTACAGGCCGTGCCCCCAGTAACCTCAGAGATGGACTCGACTTCCTCCTCACTTGCCACTTTCTTCAAAACAGCCAGTTGACAAACTAGGCAGATTCTTTCTTGGTGATGTCTTACATCAGCCCCAGCTGGGCAGGCACCCTCACCCCAGCCCCATCTGGACACCAACAATTTCATATTCTGTCTCTCCTCAGCCCCAGATCCATCTTGCTGGCAGGGGGACAATCCTCCTAAGACACTGTTCTCATGAGTACTTTTGGACCTGCAGGGGCTTCCCACTGGATGAAATCCAGAAACAGGACCCTAAGGCTTCCATATCTGGGCTTCCACTCCCTGCAGCCTTCCAAGTCACCTCGGTCTCCACTCTATATGGTCCAAATATCTCACTGCCCTTGAGTCTCTTTAGTCCTGGTTGTGGTGCTTGTTCAAAAACACTCCCTTTGTCTCTGCCTTACAAAAACTGCACATCTTATAAAGTCCAATACAAACAGCCCCACAGGAGAGGCCCCTCTCTCACCTGAGCTCTTGCAGCACATCCTGGCCCAGATGTGTAAGATTCACCTGTCCACCCAGATTACATGCTCCTGGCAGGCCAAATCGCTGGCTTATGTCTCTCTCAACACAGTGTCTTACTAAATACTATCTACAGGTCATTTTACTGGCTAACTGAGGACGACTCAACCACACACAGCAGCTGAGGGTTGGGTAAGACCCTGCTGGCCAAGTGCTAGCCGTGGAAGAGTGCAGAAATCCTCTAGTGCCTGCCTGACACAGATGTTTCCAATCATGAGGGAAGGTGTGCATCCTACATCCTGGAGGCTATCCGGCTGCTGTCCTCACAAGGCCAAGCAATTTCACTGATTTATCTGAGGGCAGCTCTCACCTCTTGAGAACCCATGGATACTAGAGGAAAAGCAGCTACAAAGCACCACTGTGGAGAACCAGGGCTTTGGAGTCACGTAGACCAGGGTTTGAACCCAGCTCTCCAGCTAGGCTGTGGGGCTCAAGGAATGTCACTTAGCCTCTGGGGGCCGCAGTTTCATCACACTGCAGGGCTAATTGTAAGAATCAATAAGATGCTAAGTAGCTGGCGCAGTGGCACATGAGACTTGGGAGCCTGAGGCAGGAGGATCATTAGTTCAAAGCCAGCCTCATCAACATCGAGGTGCTGAGCAACTCAGTGAGACCCTGTCTCTAAATAAAATATAAAATAGGGCTGGGGAGGTAGCTCACTGGTCAAGCGCCCCTGAGTTCAATCCCAGGAACCAAATAAATAAATAAGATACTAAGTGTCAAGCATGAAGTCTAGGATGCAAATGGGAGCACAATTTAATACTCGTAACACAGTCAAAGGACAGGGTTACAACAATTTAGTTGAAACAACCTTCATAGGCTTTGTTTTCAATTCTAGAATTGGATAATACTTCACTTCACAATATACAGTAAGGGTTCCAATGGGCTGAGCAAAGGGGGCTGGTTTCACAGGCAGAGAAAAGCAGAAAGTAGGTTAATCGTTCCAAAATTACTATCCTAGTAAAGTTGGGACAGAGACAGAAAAATGGGGTGAAAAAAAGATGTAGGAGCAAGATTAATGGTTAATGTTGGCTTACTTCAGCTTACCTTTTTTGTGTAGGGACTAAGCATTACCAGGAAATGGGCCTGTTCAGGAAATTAGGCTGTTATCTCTCTGATTCTAATTTCTCAGAAAATCAGATAAATAGTGTAATATCAACTTAGTGACTTGAAAGTTAGCATGTCTCCATTTTGGTTTTTAGTCTGGTCTGCTGGGGTCCTGGGCAGGAGTTTAGTCCCAAACAATGGCTGCCTGTATTTTTTCTTAACACTATTACTATTCAGCATTTTAAGTGACAGTATCCACCTTAGACTATATACATATCAAATGATCAGTTAAGATTACTAAACCCTCCCTAGACTATTCCTCTTTTAGCCTGGAACAGTGGTGCACACCTGTAATCCTAGCTACTTGAGAATCTGAGACATAGGGATTGCAAATTTGAGGCCAGCCTGGCCAATTTAGCCAGACCCTATGTCAAAATAAAATGCTTGCACTTGTGGCTCAGTGGTAGAGCGCTTGCCTAGTATAAGTGAGTCCCTGGGTTCAATCGAGAGAGAGAGAGAGAGAGAGAAAGAAAGAAAGAAAGAGAAGAATCCTAGAGCGCTTGCCTAGTATAAGTGAGTCCCTGGGTTCAATCGAGAGAGAGAGAGAGAGAGAGAGAGAGAGAGAGAGAGAGAGAGAGAAAGAAAGAAAGAAAGAAAGAAAGAAAGAGAAGAATCCTTCTCTAACATTTGCATGGTTAGGTCAGTCGAATGGCTCCAACTCTAATCCAGTGCTCTGCAAAAGAGCTTTGCCTGATGGGAAAATGGTACATATTACTTGGCTTCCCAATAGGCACATTCATTTTAACAAATAAAGAAAATGGGAGAAGGAAGTAGAAAAATTCATCTAATCAAAGGAAAGCAGGTCCACTGCTCCCATCTATTTTACAGACAAGGCTCTGTGTCACTCTCGGATATTAGGCAAGAGCTCTTCCACCCACCTGCACCTCCAATCCTCACTCCCCCAATGTGAGCACAGCAACACCAGTCCTCTGGGGTGGTGGGAATGAGCTCCGAAGCAGCTGGTCTGAAGAGGGCAAGTTTTTATTATCAGTTTCATCATCTTTTTAAAGAAAAAGAAAGATGTAGAAGGAGCAGGATCCAAGGTAGCCACCACCTCACAGGTTTGTGGTGTGGAGGAAATGAAGTAAGGTACCCAGCAGAGTTAGGCATGAAAAATGGCTTATTTCCATGACAAAAGTGTGTTCACAGCTAGTACAGAACTGAGAAGTCACAGATCTGTGGCACCAAGACAACCAGCAAATAACAGGAGAGTGTGTCCCAGAGCTTCAGGAGCAAGGAAGGAACCCGAGCACCTGCTGGGTCCTGAGGCCTGTCAACAAGAACTGGGCACCTGCAGAGACGCTGCAGCCTGCATGCAAGCAGAGGGCGGAGCAGCAAGGCTGGAGGGAAGTGCTCCCTGAAGAGACAGGTGGGTGACACTGGGGGCAGGGGCCTAGAGTTTGCTGGGAAATTCTAAGCCCAAAGCCAAAGTTCAGTTTTGATATGATGTGACAGAGAAATGGGAAACAGCTCTGTGAACCAGGCCATGAGGTGAGGAACATGGTGTTCTGGGAAGGATTAATCTGACCAGCAGTGCAAGAAAAACTGAAAGGGAAAGAGAGAACAGCCTATGAGGCTGTTTGGGAAGGTGAGGCCCATGGCAGGACACCATGACATCCAAGTCAGGCTGCCAAGAATTCAGGGTGGCCTGGCAGAGGAAGGAGAGGAGACCAAGATGGCCCCAGAGTGGGAGCCTAAGAAAACCCTGCCTGGACCTGCTGAGGGAAGCAGAAGCAGCCCTGGGCCAAAGGCAGTGGTGGGCTGGACATATTGATGGCTAAACAGTAAATAAAAGAGAAAAAAAAGGCCTCGGGCATTTTAACCACCTCAGTGGGAAAACCCTGTGGGAGTCTCTGGGTGGGTGAGGCTTTCAGGCCAGCCCAATGGCCTTTCCAGGAACATGAATGAAGTGCGCTTGCTGTCCCCCTACACAAGCACTATTGCAATCACCTGCGAGGCAAAGACTTTTCTTCAGGAAAAAAAAAAAAAAAATTCTGTGTACTTTTTTAAAACGACAGCAGATTCCTGCCACGCACAGTGGTACAGGCCTGTAATCCTAGTAACTCAGAAGCCTGAGGCAGAAGGATCATAAGTTTGAGGCCAACCTGGGCAACTTAGTGTCAAAACTAAACAGGGCCAGTGATGTCGCGTGGTGGTAGAGCACCCCTGGGTTCCATCTCCAGTACAAAAAAAAAAAAAGGACAGATTTCCTTTTCCCTGATGATGCTTCATGAAAAATGTCACCAAGAGGCACAAAATAGTGTGCTTCTGTACAAAATTACCCAACACTAGAAAATGGAAATAATTTAGTCCCTGCATTCCCTTCTGAAGTGTCTCTGAGCCTCCCCAGGAGAGAGCAGCCTTGGTCACACAACAGCTGGTGACCCAGGAGGAGCTGGGACAGGCAGAGTGGAGAGGATGGGGAGGGGCACAGGACAGTGCTAGGCTGTGCTAGGCTTGGCCTCTGCGAGTCCCAATGGGGAGGGGCAGGGGGGAGCAGGGGCAGGGGTAAGGCTGGGCTGACAGCAGGAAGGTGGAGAAGGTTTAGAGGGAGCTTTCAGGTGGAGGCTTGGGACCCAAGCAACCACCAAGGGACCTGGCCTTTGCCTTGGGTTGTGGTTTGTGAGTATGATTTCATGCCCAGAAGCAAATTCTGAAGCTCAGATTTTCCAGAGTTACAAACAACAATGACTACAAACTCACTAACTTTCACCTTTAGAGTAGCCAGCATATTTCACATTTTATTTTGTAGCCAACCTTAATATGGAAAAGAAATGACTACATGATATTGTTTTGTTTTGTTTCTTGTCCTGAGGATTGAACCCAGGACCTCACATGTGCTAGATAAGTGCTCTGTCACTGAGCTACACCCCCAGTCCTTTTTATTTTATTTTAATACAGAGTTTTGTGAAATTGCAGAGGGTGCCCTCCAATTTATGATCCTCCTGACTCAAATCTCCTGAGCAGCTGGGATTACAGGGTGTGTGCCACCACACCCAGCTCAAAAAAAAAAAAAAAAAAAAAAGAAAGACTACATATTCTTAATAAATAGGTTTTGTGTCATCTTGACAGAATAATCTGCAACAACTGCATAGCTTAATAGCTGTGAAGTACTAGAAATGAAATACCATTTAGTGGAAAAAAATGTAAAAACAGAAAACAAGGATGAGCAAAGGGAATTTATGAGGGAGAAGAATAGGAAGAATAAAGAACAATAATTCTTGTAAAAGACCCAGAGCAGTGATTCCTACTCTTAGTTTTTTAAGAGCCCAAAGTTTTACCAATTACCTCAAGGTGTTGCAGAATTCTGAAAACTTCAAGTTAGTTTTACATCAATTTAATTACAAGTATGCTTTTATGTTATTTTAAGAACAAAGGTACAGATGCCAGTCAACCAAGTACCAAAGTATTGAAACTTGAGAAAGACTGGGAATGACGGGTTAGAGAGCAGATAATCATCTTAATTATTAAAATTACTTTTAGGTAAGCATAAATTCCTGACAAACACTAGTGTTTTTCTTCCAAAATAGACCTCTCTGGAAAAAATTTATTCTTCTTTCACTTTGGTGAATAGGCACCTAAATCACAGACCCACCCTGCCCCACCCAAATTCAATCTTATTCTTAATTAGTCAAGCTTCCCTGGGACAAGCCCTAGCAGAGTCAGAAGGAAAATTTTTGGGAAAGAAGTCTTGACCTGCCCAGGAAGTTCAGTCACTTGAAAGCGTGGAGAGGTAGAGAACAAATCCAGCGCAATTAGAAATTCCTCCCTTGCTATGTGCACATGTGCATGAGGCCCACTGACTCAGTTCAGGCTCAGAAACCACTGCCTGAAGTTCAAACCTTGAAAACTGACAAACAAGGATATCTCATTTATATCTCTGTGACTTTTACAAGCCAAAAATGTTTATGAAGACAACAGCAAATGCACAAGTACAGATCTAGCTCTACCTTTTTTACAAATACAATTCAAAAAATAATTGCAGGTTTAAACGTCAGAAAGGCAACAGTAGCTCTCAAGGTCCAGATAAGCAACTGCCTCACACCACTTCCACTCCCTGCTTCTCTGCTTCCTTTTCTTTTTCCCACCTTGATGCCCCATAATCTATCCCAGCACCAACCAGTCAGAAGACCTGGGCCATCCTCTGCACAAGCAGTACAACATGAGCAAGTCACTGGTAGACGATGACAATAGATCCCAGAGGTAGGTGGATTAAGTTTTTGATAAATGTGGAAATACCATAAAGAGGGGTACAGTACCAGCCAGGCATGCACGCCTATAATCCCAGCTACTGAGGACGCTCATAATTTTGAGGCCAGCCTCTTATCAAAAATTTAAAAATCATATTAAAAAGGGGTGGGGATGTAGCTCATGGTAAAGTGCCCCTGGGTTCCTGGCCCCGTACCAAAAAAAGAAAAAGTGGTAAAAGTCATATAAATATATGGTTTTTGTTTCAAACTACACTTTGTTGTTTAGGCTAAGTGCTAATGTCCCCATTGACTGGATTGGCAGTCCTGAAGCATTTTTGTGGCTATTCAGAGCTTCCTGGCTCCTTTACAAGATAAAGCAAATGACGTGGGGTAACCAGCTCCTACCAGGGTTGCTTTAATGGGTCAAGGGTCTTATTCTAAGAGTTTTGGTGAAAACAGTTTTTTTTTTTTTTTTTTTTTTAAGAGAGAGTGAGAGAGGAGAGAGAGAGAGAGAGAGAATTTTTTTAATATTTATTTTTTAGTTCTCGGCGGACACAACATCTTTGTTGGTATGTGGTGCTGAGGATCGAACCCGGGCCGCACGCATGCCAGGCGAGCGCGCTACCGCTGAGCCACATCTCCAGCCCCAACAGTTTTTAAAAACCTATTCAACTTAGGGTAAATAATAGCAACTGAATTCACATACATAAATGAAAAGTGAGGTGTTGAGAAACCACTATTTGGTCACTTTTGTTAAGTATTTCAACAGAAAAATATAAGAGAACTTTATATAAGTGCCAACTAATCTATTTATCCATACATCTATTTTTAAAGCAAGTATAATAAAATTGTGCAAAAGTTTTTTAAAAAGTAAAAATTTCTATAATAACTACAACCCTGGTTTAAAGGAAAAGACAATGAAATGTTTTTGCTTCACACTAGGGTCAAGAAAATGTGATATTTATACACAATGGAATATTACTCAGTCATAAAGAAGAATGAAATTTGCCATTGGCTGGTAAATGGGCGGAACTGGAGATTACCATGCTAAGTGAAATGAGCCAATCCTTCAAAACCAAAGGCTGACAGTTCTCTCTGATTTGAGGATGCTGGCACACAATTGGGGGGGGGGGGGGCACACGATAGAGTACAAGGAATTGGACATAACGTTCCTATGTTCGTACATGAACACATGACCAGTGTAACTCCACATCATGTTTGACCACAAGAATGGGATCCTAATTAGAATAAGTTATACTTCATGTATGCTTAATATGTCAGAACGCCCTCCACTGTCATGTATATCTAAAAAGAACAAATAAAAATTTAAAAGGAATCAAAGAGCAAAAAAAAAAAGCCAGTGATACGGCCACACCTGAGAAATTCAGAGGGCTTACAAAAACGTTAGGATAATTTGGAAACTACTTCTGGATGCACTAATGACTTAACTCAACCTTATAAACAAGTGCACAACACGAAGTCTTAATATTTAAACCATTTTACTCTTCCCATAGCTTTAGCTTGGGAGTTAAAGTGATGAACTGCCCCAGGTGTTTTCAACTGGCAAATTTCATAAGCAGCTGAGGAGCGGCCTCACAGCCCATTCAGGGCCCTCACTGCCCCACACCAGACTTCCAATGTTATCAACTTCCCTTCAAGTGTGAAAACCAAAAGTAACAGAAGGGAGAAAAGGTATGTGTGAGAGGGAGAGAACGGCTGTTGTAAGTTTGGTCATTCTAGCTCGCACTGAGTAGCTACTGGAGGTATAAATGAAATACAGCTAAGTGAAGATAGGCTATTTAATACAGTCAACCTTCCCAACAATTGATAAGCTGACTTTAAAAAGGGAGTGGCTCCTCTGCTTAAAGAACATTGTGATGGTAGTAGCAAATGGCACACAATTCTAAATCACATCTTGGGAGACCAGAGGGTTATTTTGAAAACACACACATTACCTGTCCTTTTCCACAACGACAGGGGTAGGGTAGGACTGGTTACTTTTATTGCCAGTGCCCAACTGGCCGTAAGAATTTGCTCCCCAAGCATACACTTGACCTTCATCTGTTAATACTAACGTGTGTGCATAGCCACAGGCAACCTGGAAGGGGAACAAAACAATCCTCTCAGACCTACAGAGAGAAGGAAATGTCTCACGACTCCCACCCACTAGGTTAAAAATCAAAAAACAAAGCAAAGGAAAAGGCAGGCAGCCCATATGGGAGACGTTAAGCTAACCAATACTCTACCCTCCCAATACTCTACCCTCCCAATACTCTACCCTCCCAATTCTCGCATGGGCTTCCCAGAGGGTGGGCAGGCAGCAGAGGCCAGAGCCCAGTTCACTATGACCTTCACATGGTTTTCTTCATGCTCACAGAAACCAAGGGGTGTGGGCTGAATGTAAGAAAGAGATACTTTTATTCCTTTTTCTGATTATTAGAGGAAATGTACTCAATGCAGAAAATAAAATATAAATATGAAAAAGTACTCTTTTTAGTTGTAGATGGACACAATGCCTTCACTTTATTTATGTTGATGTGGTGCTGAGGATCGAACCCAGTACCTCACATGTGAGAGGCAAGTGCTCCACACTGAGGTACGGCCCCAGCCCCTGAAAAAGTACTCTTAAGATCAGGGTTGCTTTTTTTCTCCTATTTACATAGAGACAGATATATGCATCATAACTTTTAATGATGACATTGTATATGCAGTTCTGTATCTTGTTTCTTTTCACTTACTGTTACAAATAGACTTTCTCCTATCCTTTAGAATTCTTTGAAAACATCATTTCCATCATATAGACTTGGAATAACCTCTCTAATCAACTTATTGTTCTATTAGTCCTTTTTTAAATTTTTTTCTTTTTCTTAACTAATTCGATAGATTTTTTCTTTGGTTCCTTAGGACAGTTTCCCAGGGGTAGAATTTTAAGTCAAGAGATCTTAAGATTTCTAAGGCTCTGAAACATCGTGCCAAAGATTCTTCATGAAAAGCTGTAACAACTTGTATTCCAGAAGCTATGCATGACAGTACCCTAGAAGTAGACATTTCCTGACAGGTACAACTTAATTTGGGGAAAAAGAGCCTTAACTTTTACTTCAGTGAAAATATTCAAGGAGCTGATCTTTTCATTCGGCTAAGAACACTACATTTTAATATACCAGTATCTTTGCCACCAAAGATCAAAACATGCGCACTCAGACCAACAGTGGACATACCCGCTGGACACGAATGCCTTGCAGAGCTGCCACCCTGCAGGGGGTTGGCTGGTTGCCACTGCTGCCAAGTCCCAGCTGCCCGTTCCCATTGTAACCCCAGACGTAGACCTAGGAGACGAGAAACACAGAGCTCACGGAAGACAGATGCCAGCCCAGTGCTGTTAGGAGAAACATGCCATGCTCACCACACTGATGTGTAAAAAGCTTTTTAAACAAAATGTGAAATAACCTTCCTACCTCCCCAGTGTCCACTACTGCCATTGAGCACATCTGTCCACACGCTATGTTCATGACTACTTTATTCTGTAAACAGCCCGTGACTCTTCGAGGGATTGGCTGATTTGCTGTTGACCCAGATCCTACCTGCCCAGAGTTATTATAACCCCAGGCAAATACCTATGTGAAAGAAAAGGTTGACAAATGAAACGTGTTAATTTATAGAGTCTCAACTGGACGCTGACAGATGCTTACAGCACCTCACCGTTTCTCCAAAAGAGCCTCAGAACCAGAAATTCTCACATGCATAGGCAAAGAAATTCTTAGAAAAGTCATTCTTACCCAATGTATTATTTTATGAAGTTAGATAATAGGTGTTATCTACCTAAACAGTAATAATTACAATCAAATGTCACATAAGACAAAAATATCTACTTTGCTTCAGCCACATTTTTCGACATTTCTGAATTTTTTAAAAAATAAATAAACTCAGGCTGGGGATATAGCTCAGATGGTAGAGGGCTTGCCTTGCATGCACAAGGCCCTGGGTTCAGTCCCCAGCACCACATAAATAAATAAATAATCTCTTCACTATATAGAAGAAAAAAAAAAAACATCTTTTTAAATTTTGCAGCAGGGCTGAGGATAACACTCAGTGGTGGAGTGCTTGCCTAGCATGTGTAAAGTGCTGGATTCAAACCCCAGCCCCACACAAAATAAATAAATAAATAAATTTTGCAGTGATGTAAGTCCTTAATACATACAGGTAAACTTCATAATATAAATACCACGACTAAGAATTGTTACCAAGAAGAAGACTGAATTTGAGGGGCAATTATTTTAATCAAACCATCACATTTCCACGACTGCTAAAGGGATCTATAGAATGTTTTATATATATATGTATATATTTGAAATCAATGAGCTTTTATGCTGAATGTTCTCACCTCTCCATCAGCTGTTAGGACCAAAGAATGGTAGGACCCACAGGCAACTTCAATGACTTGTTTATTTGACAAATTAGTAGAGATGTGACAGGGCACTAAGCCATGATTCGTTGTCCCGTTGCCCAGCTGGCTGTAAGCATTATGACCCCAGGTGAAGACTTCTCCTTCTGCAAATAAAAGAGACAAAAACCAGCTCTTAAAACATCTGCTTCATTATATGAAATTATAGACTGCACAACTGCTACAAATGAAAACTAAAAACTCAGCTGCAAAGAGCCAATCAATTTCCTTAGTCTACCAAATTCATTCTGTAAAAGAATCTATTTGGAAAGTATAAACTGCCTTCTACCTCAAAGAAAAAAAAAAGATAATATTTAAATTCACACAGTTATAATAGCTGTACGATAGGTTTTAATAATCAGCAAAGAAAAAGTTTCTAAAAATAATGGACAAAATATTAGATTGAAAGTTAAGAGATTGTAAAGCTACTTAACTTTTCTGGATCTTAGTTTCCTTATCTATAAAATGATCACTAAGTTAGTTATTACCTTATTTATGTGCAACATACACAGGAAAGTTCATTAAACAAATATTACAGTTTTATGACTAATTATAAAGCACACATCCATATAGGACTACTCATGTCAAAAATATAAATTATGATTACCCCTAAAGACCCCTCATATATGCCTCTTGCATAAAAGAATTTATTTTTTTTATGTTTTTTGACTTTATTTATTTTACTGGGGATTTAACTCAGGGCTGCTGTCCCACTGAGTTACACCCCCAGTCCCTATTCTTTAAATCTGATCTTGAGACAGGGCCTTGCTAAGTTGCCCAGGTGGGTGTCCAGCTTGCAATCTTCCTGCCTCAGCCTCCTGAGTAGCTGAGATTACAGGTGGGTGCTGCTGCACCTGACTTCCTGGTTTTAAATTTTACATAAATGGAATCATATGGTGTATACTCATTGAAATGATCAGTCTGTTCTTTGTTTCTGTTTTCTTCAGCCCTTTTCTTAAACAACCTCCTCTGCTCAGCTCACCAGGACACACATGCTAATTTATGGAAAGAATTATTGCCTGATTCTAAAATCGGAAAGAAAAGCCAATCAAGATCTTTAAACTAGTTGTAAAGCATTCTGGTGCCTTGTTTCCTGTGTGCCTGGCTCTCTTAGTCCGCGTGCTGCTCATTGCCATTGACCTTAAGGTTGTGGTCGCCTCAGGCCGCAGATGAAGGTCCTTCCTCTAGAGGTGGTCGGCGTTAACTTCTACCAGTCCAGGACCTCTAAGAAATTCAGTGTGAGATTTCTTGAACCATCTAGTCTAATGTGAGTTAAACCATCCACGGGGGTCCTCAGGGTGAGGGTTTATTTCATTGCTCTTTTTTCCTGCCTATTTTGCTCAGGGCAAATAATTCTGTTCAGGCCTCAGGAAGTGGTCAGTCCTTTCCTGAGCCGGCACCTTTTGTGGTCCCAGCCTGCCTGGGCGGTATTCTATGATGCTCCTGTGAGGCAGGACCTTGATGAAAGTCCCTTCCCTTCTGAGTACTGCCAAACCACAGGTCAGTGGCAATGGAGTGGCAGAAGCCTTGAGAGAAAAATGGCTTCAAGTTCTCTTCTAATCTCTTAGTTAACACTTTCTATTAAATCTAGTCTGATAATTCCTTTCTGCCTTGTCAGTGCTTTATAAAGTTATTTTTAAAAAGAAAATATTTTATCTAGAATTTGGTAGTTTTCAGAGAAGAGGCAGTCTGAATAATCTAACCAAGTACTGCAAACCAAAAAAAAATCCCTAAAACATAATTTTTAATGTGAAATAAACATGTAAATGAATATTTATGAAATTTATTTTCAGTTTAAAAAAATACAAATAAAATGAATACTAAACTTAAAGAAAACTCCACAGTGTCACTTAATTACAATATCTCATTTAGAATCCATGAGCTGGCCATGAGCATGTTCAATTCCTTGGATTACTAATGCCAACTAAAACCTTCCATCACTATTTAGTGTAAAAGCAGCACAGAATGAAGCATTACAGGGGATGCTGGAGTCAAGGGTTAGTCTCTCAATTCATAGATCAGGAATTTAAAGCTCAAAATGTGGATTTCCCAAGGTCCACAGGGAGTGCAGCACCTCCTACAGTGGTCATACCTCTAAACAGAAGGGGTTCACTGGGCCTAATGTGTTGTCGTTCACTCATCTTACATGCCAGTAAATGCTAGATTCTATCTGCTGGATCATCTTACACTGATATTCTGATACATTCCCATTTCGTGTTGTCCAGCTCATGGTCAAGTTCATAGGACAGTGCCAGCAACGCTCGCCCCATCAGAAAATACGTTCTAGATTTCAGGAGCGGGACTCGATTTGTTTCTCAACAAATAGAGCAATGGCTAAAACTCTCCACTGAATATCTGTTACCTGTTGTTGCCAGGACAATGTGTGGACCGCTTCCATAGCTGAGACAGGCTATCTTTTTGCCACTTAAAGAATCCAGTCTTCGAGGTTCAATGGTGCTCTGGACATCACCTAACCCCAGACAGCCACTGCAGTTCGTGCCAAGCACAAAGATCTGTGGGAAAAACAACTGTTGGTTCAAACATCTCTATTTTTGATGAGCCTATAAGTTTCACTTAAACAGGCACAGTCTTCTGAAAGCAAACTGCTTTTTTTTAAAATATTTTTTTTAGGTGTAGATGGACACAACACAATGCCTTTATTTTTATGTGGTGCTGAGGATTGAACCTGGGTCCCCCCCCATGCTAGGCAGGGGCTCTACTGCTAAGCCACAATCCCAGCCCCGAAAACTGCTTTTTATAGAATAAATATAATTTGACTTTCTGTGCTATTTTTAACTTTGATTCCTTAGCTCCTCTGAGATCTTTGATTTAACAAATCCATTACTAAAAACACGGGTGGGTAATTTTTTTTTCTTGAGAATTACCTCATCATTTACTGTAGTATATAAAACTTCATTGCCAGCACTGCCAAAGACACAAGCCTGACGAATTAACTGCAGTTCTTCCTCGGAACAAAGGGAAAAAATTGGCCACTTTCCCACATCTAACATCTTCAAAGATGATAGAGTAGCCCGTACTGGCTGAAAAGGGGGAAAAAAAAGTGTATATATTGAGACTATTAATAAAATTTCTTTGCCCCATTCTGCAGAAGAGAGTTAAAACCTGTTTGAGGAGCAAGTCCTGTCTATTTCTGAGAGGCCTCTCACAGCAGCAGGAATTGCTTCAAGCCCAAGGGCTTCAGTACTGCTCTCAGGGCAAGCAGGCGCCAGAGGCCCGGGTGGCATCAGATCTCACCTATTAATTTTCCTTGAGGACACAGGAATCATCCAAGCTGAACTCTGGGGAGCTGAGTTTTAACAAGTACTTTAAATATCAGCTAGGTCTTCAATGCAGCTGTGGAAACTAGGCTGGTTGTAAAAGCAAGAAAAGACAGAGGGAGGAGGGAGGGCAGGAGGGAGGGAGTGAGGACTGCCATTTCATCTGCTGCCTAAATCTTAGCAAAGCAAAGCCATGGAAAAGAACAATGCTGAAGGTGACAACAGGGAAGTGGTCCAAATGTCTTGTTCCCTGGGCAAGCTTTACCTGAACTTCAGTTTGAGAAGCTGGCTTTCCTCATTTTCCACTTGGGTCTGGGACTATTAAGAACAAATACCCCAAAAATATTGTATGAGTTTTCTAGAACAGCTGTAAAAAGTATGGCAAACCAGGTGGCTTAAACAATGGAAATTTATCATCTGACAGTTCTGAAAACTAAAACTTCAAAATCCAGGTGTCAGCTACTTTGCTTCCTCCTGAGTATGCAGGAAGGATCCATTCCAGGCCTGGATTCTTGGCTTATAGATGGCTGTCTTCTCCCCTTGTCTGTTCACGTTGACTGGCCTGTAGGTGTACCTCTGTGTCCGAATTTCTCCATTTTATGGAGACACTAATGATACTTCACTTAATTACAGATAACTGTCAAAGTTATCACAATTCAATTTAAAATACAGCCTATGAAGATAGAATCAAAGTGACAGGTTGGGCATGTCATCACCCACTTGATTCCTCACAGAGGTGCAGAAGCATGGCTCCACGGGTATACATTCAAAGGACTCGTAAGATCTATCTTGGTTTCTAATTTATACAACAGATATATTTTCTTCATTATGTTTTCCTTAAGCTAATATTAAATCTTAAATGGATGCAGAAGTGGTTCATATCTCTCAGATGCCAGCTACAGGTAGGGGAGGGGAAATTGATGTGAACCAAACAGTAAAAGAAAGCTGGCCTGGCATAAATTATCGCCTCCGGCAGTGGTACAGGAAATCAGCAGGGTGCCTGAGCCAAACCTGGACCTAATTCTAGAGATGCCATTTTAAAGACAAACACTACCAGGCTCTCATTCCTTCTTCTAAGATTACATATTTTATAATATTTTTTAAATCTCTTTGAGAAAGGACTAAACATTGTTTATCTCAGAACCTTTTGCAGGATAATGTCATCTGTGACAGGAGGCCTGAGCTCCTCCTCATCCAGGTCAAAGATCACCTGTCCCTAGGAGCCCTTTTCTCCATCTTTCAGACAGTCATCAGTTCCCTGCTGGCCCCTTCAGCATTCTACACCCCATAATAACTATCTGTTGACATCTCAGTCATCATACAGTGAGCACCTTAAAGATGGATACCATCTCACTGATCTTCCTATCATTGACCAACTTGATGAAGTATGTTTCATGCAACAGAATACACATGCTCCAAGGGCATGATTTTTTTCTAACCTTGCCACTTTCTCCATAGAAAAGAGGAAGTTCTTCTTCCATATGGACTCACTTCTGTGTAGTCCCTGAGGAAAAAGTATGTAGTAAAATCAGGATCCATATGTCAGATGAAGTAAGGCAGGTTAAAATCACTTTAGTTCTAAGCAGGGATGGTTTCGACCCCTGTAGTTCTAGCATTTGGGAGGCCAAGGCAGGAGGACTGCTTGAGCTCAGGAGTTTAAGACCAACCTGGGCAACACAGAAAGACCTCATCTCAAAAAAAAAAAAGAAAAATTACTTTTAATTATCAGAGAAAATAAAGCTGAGCTCAAATATGATGAAGGAAATTAAGCTCTGGCTGTGGAAGTTAACCGCCAAGAAAACCCACAGGGTATTTTAACTGGAATTCTCATGGGAATCTTTCTGCTGAGTTCTAGAAAAGTAATCCCAGGATAAAACAGAGATCCTTATGTCTATAAGAAAATGAGTAGAAAATTTTCATTAAGAGTTGACATCTCCAGGTAAGGAAAAATAAATTTTAGACCTTGGTCAACCTTTCTCTGGGATTGGAAAGTTCCAAATCACTGTGAAGAGCAGACTTATCAATTCTCAGCTCCACTGAAGAATATGTAGTTTGCTAAGCTGGAAAAAAAAATGGAGAAATGAATGAAATGGATGAAAGGGTGAATGAATGAATATGGCTTTGTTTTCCTTTGTTTTAACAACAACAAAAAAAAAATCTGAAATGAGAGCCAGCAAGTGTGTAACAGCAGCATTGAATGGTCTTGCCTTCACAACCATCTGCACTATGACTTCTCACTACCATGCAGAAGTGACAGCAAGGGCAGCCCTACGGAAAGATACCAGCATGTCTGCGCCATGGCTCACGGTTCATTACCTCACCACTAAAAATGAATATAAGCAAAATATTGTCCCCCCCAAAAGCAATTTAATAAAACTGTATTTAACAATGTTGATTTGTTTCTAATTTATTAAGTTGGGTGCTATTATATGCAATCCATCAGGTACTAATGTCAGAAGATTTTATCTGGTATTTGCTACAGTAGATTTTGAAACTTAAAGATAAAAAACAAATGAGGTCAATTATTTAATAGTGTTCTTTACCAATGCTTTACATACCCTTGAGAATCTTAGTAATCTTTTTTCCTCAGCTGTAAATAGTCTCTCAGAATATGAGGAATAAAAATATATACAGAATAATTATAATTCAAAACTATGGCAATTAGGAATAAATCATTATCTCTCGCATTTAGAAAGCAAACTTAAAAAGACATGCTTGTTTCTAAACAGGATCACTCAGAAGTTTCTCACTTGTAAATCTATAAAACTTGATCTAGTTGGCAATATGAAAAGATATTTTGCCATATTTAATACTACACATCATCTATGCCATTTTGACAGATGTGTTATATCCTAATTTTCTCTAAAACCCAGTATGACCACCACTGAACTTCACATATCAGTGTGCTTCCCAATTATTCAAATAGGCAGAGACACCTTCCCCTATGTATTTCCATAGGATTTTTTCTAAAACTTCTTAATGGCACCTTTCATATTCTGCCTCGTGTCACAGTTGTTCTTATATGATTTATCTTCTCCATTAATTTGCAAACTTCTTAAAAGGGGACCATGATTCATTTGTGGCTATAACCACTACAGCACTATGGCTTGGAGTGAATACAAGGTATATGTTGGAAGCATTCTTGGAATAAAGCTCTTGTATTCTGGAACCTGCCAACCGAGGGTTGTATGGTTGGTTGGTTGGTTGTCCTCCCTCCCTCCCTCCCTCCCTCCCTCCCTTCCTTCCTTCCTAGTCCTGGAAATCAAATCCAGAGCCTTGGGTATGATAGGCAAGCACTTATCACTGGGCTCCACCCTAGCCCCTTGAAGGTTTCCTTTTCTGTCTCATCCTAACTGAAAACACCTTTTCCATGACTGTCTCAAATTTAATGGAATAAAAAATAAAAAGAGAAGAGAGGAAGACCAAGGATGTGACTCAGCGGTAGAGTGCTTACCTAGTATGCCCAAGTACTGGGTCCAATCTTCAGTGCCACAAAATGGGGGAGGGGGTAATAAAAGAGAAGAATAGAGGGAAAGAATCCAAAAGTTATACAATGGGCGGAAGGTGGGAAGGAGGGGGCAGAGGGAAAGGGGAAAGTGAGGAAAGAATGAAGGAAGGGAAAGGAAAGGAAATAATGGGGAGAAGGAAAAAAGAGGACTTCACCTCACTGAACTTCAGGCACCTTTGTTCCAATGGAAGGGAAATGTGCTAAGATCAGGGAACAGTATCCTGGGTTTTTAAGTTGGAAAATACATGGCTCTTTTCAGTATCCTTGGTCAATTTTAAGCATAATAAACTCTTTAAATAGGAAAGGTTGGAAAACAGGCCATTCTGTTTATTGGCTGATCAGGTTCAGGCATAATTACATGGATGACATGTAGAAATCGCCACCTTCCAAGAAATGACATTCATAAGACTCAATTACTACTAAATATAAGATTAACATAATTTTATGTTTGATGGTCAGAAAGTCCTTCAATATTTAGAAATGATTTAAGATTAATTACTATCATTTGCTACAATAAAAAAAATTTTTTTTTTGTTGAATTCCCTGGCTCTGTAGAAAATGGTTGGCTTGTTTTTTGTTTTTGTTTTTCATGATACATACTTGATTAAAAAAAAACCCTAATTTTCCCAATTTGTGCTATTTGAGGGATATAGTTTTTGGAAAATATGTGGAGATTTTAGTTATCCTGAGATCCACATGATTTCACCAGGCTATTATTATCAATATTGTAGTAGTATCTCAACATACATCTTAAAAATCTACAATATACCTACAGAAAACTACATTCATGATGAGCTAAACATGTATTCTAAATAACAACAGTATGATATTAATAGTTAAAAACCAGTTATCCTATGCCTGACAGTATTTCATTTAATCTGTATAATACCTAAATAAACAATAAAAATGTTTCAATAATTTGACCAACAGTCACCAGTCACTCAGGATCAGAACTAGTATTAGACCCAGGACTGGCTCCAAAGTCCTTACTCTTGGATCCCCTTCTGTGCTGTACGTATATTTTAAGTTTTTCCTGTGTACAATCCAAATATATATATCCAACTATCTAAGAACATTACCTCCAAATGCATTTGTACCTGGTTGTTTTAAATTTCTGGAGCCCAGTATTTGGTCATCTTTAATCCTGTTGCCTTATAAAGTTGTCCTTGTACGTTGTCTTCTAAAACAAGGTTAATATAACTGAAAATACAAATACATAAATAAATTCTATTAGAGAAAAAAAATATACTATCTTGCAAATTTAAAAATCCATTATTTATCTTGGAAAAATATTTTTAATTGGATGAACTCCTATGAAAAAAATCAGCAGTAGAGATGTTCAATTATAAAAATATTAAGATTATAATATATAACTGGGATATATATTTTATTTGGTAAGTTTGAGACAAGATTTCAACAATTTGGACACTGACCCATATGTAAAAACACTTACTAAAAAAAAATTTAAACTGTAGCATTTCAACATAGAAAAATGAGTACTGGAGATCAAAGTACTTGGGCATACTAGGTAAGCACTCTACCGCTGAGTCACATCCTCAGTCTTCCTCTCTTCTCTTTTTATTTTTTATTCCATTAAATTTGAGACAGACATGGAAAAAGTGTTTTCAGTTAGAATGAGACAGTAAAGGAAACCTTCAAGGGGCCAGTGTTAAGTGCTTGCCTATCATACCCAAGGCTCTGGGTTTGATCTCCAGTACTTACAGAATACTCATATGGGATACTTAAAAAAAAATAAATAAAAAGCTTTCAAACTTTTAGAAGTATAAAAAATATCTTTATGACTTCAGGACAGGGACAATTTTCTTAAATAAGACATGAAAGCATAAACCACAAAGAAAGACCAGTAATGTTGAGCAAGGAGAAAAACTATGACAGTACAGGAAAAGATACTTGCAACATATAAAACTGACAACTGGCAAAGGAGTAGTATCTAAAATATACAAAGAATGTCTACAAATAAATAAAACAACACAATTAGGAAACAGGCAAAGGATACAGGCAATTCACAGAATTAATGCACACATTAAAAGATATCAAAATTCACCACTGAATTTATCATGGAAATGCAACCACAATAAAATTGATCTTATCCATCAGATCTGTAAAATTTAAAGAGGGACAATACCTAGAATTGGTGAGGATACAGATTGAAAGGCATTCTCATATCCTGCCAAAAGAGATGTAAATTGATACAATCACTTTAGAGAATAACTCCACAATGTCTGGACAACCACAACATCTTTCAATCTTTTTTGACACATATATGTAACTCAAACAAAAATTTCACAAAATAATTCTCTTACACTTCCTACGTGAGATAGTTGGTGATATTTTCTTTTTCATTTTGTTTATTCCTACTCTACCCTCCACTATTCTATTTTATCCTATTCTGTTCCAATTTTAAAGAAAAAGAGCTAAATGGCACAAACCTATAATCCCAAAAACTTGGGAGGTATGAGGATGCCAAGTTCAAAGCCAGCCTCAGCAAATTGGTGTGGCCCTGAGCAATGGAGCAAGACCCTGCCTCAAAATAATATTTAAAAAAGGAACAGGTGATGTGGCTCAGTGGTTAAATGCCCCTGGGTTCAATTCCTGGTGCAAATTAATAAATAAATAGGAAACGATGTATTTTGCAGAATGGTTTCTTATACATTTCCTCATTTTATTTAATGTAATAAAAAAATGATACAGACTCATACTGTACTGATACTGTCTTGCAATATGGACAGAAAAATGGTAAGATAAGGACCTCCTCCAGCCACTGATCTCTGCCTTTTGAGGATCCAAACTGGACACTCAGGAGTCAGTGTTTTGAGTTTTTGGAAGAGTTAATTTTTCAAGACCAAATACATATCAAAGTAAGGTAACCTATTTTTTATTTCAAATGTTTTCCTAAACTTAAATAGTTCAACACTTTATTTCCAAATCACCCCTGATTGGGAAAGATTAACTCCTTATTTGGACATATTGTATTCAGAAAGTTTTTTTCTGCACTCTTAGTAACTACACAGTTGAAGCAGACAAGAAGACAGTCATTTGAAAATGTGAAAATATATCCATTCCAAATACAGAGAACAAATCAAATAACCATTTCTCTGTACAAAGCATATGATAGGCAGTCTGTACATATTATTCTTGGCAAAGTAATCAATAGAAATCAGTGTGTCTACCACACAATGTGCCATATTACTTGGTAGTGCCTCTGACATAAGTAATGAATTAAGCTGATTATAGGACATAACATTCATTTGCCTGGTTCATTCAACAAATATTGGTTTATCGCCTGTAGCAGACAATGAGTGCAAAGCAAATATGTAAAACAGAAAACCAATAAAGTAGTGCAAAGGAATTTGTAACTCTCAGGTGCCTGAGTCCACATTAATGCACCCAACAATGGACCTTAAAAGCCAGTACTTGGCAGTTAATTGGGGGCTTCTAAATGCTGGCAGCTGTACTTTAGAAGTGTTCCCAGTAGGAAAAATTTTAAAAATTTCTGCAGAGAAATCTAGTGTTAGTTATTTTAAAATTCAACTTGATAATACGAGGTCAACTCTGAAGATCACATTTAAGCAACATAAAACATAAAAATATTTCCTTGCAATATAGAATTCAATGCCTTCAACAAAGTCAACACATTAAATGATGCTTATCTAATCAAAGTAAAAGAAAAGTAAACAAAACCAAATATCTTTTAGGACATCAGCACATAGTTTGCAGCATCAGTGTGTTAATGAGCTGCAGATCATGTAAAAGTCAATGAGACAATGACACTTCCCAGGTATACGCTTTGCTGAGTCACTACTGACAACAGCTTTTTTAGTGTCATTCTGAAGTTATAGGTAATATAAATAGGTTAAAAAAAAAAAAAATATATATATATATATAAAACATGATCCCCACTGTCACGTGCTTTAAAAAACAAAAAAGTATTGGCAATAATTTAGTTCCTCCTGAATGAGGTGTCAGAAATCAAAAAATAATAGTAGGATACCAACAGTAGCTAATTAAAATAAATAAGTATAAACAGGATGAATAAAGCTAAAAAAATGTAAAAGCACAATGAAAACTAGAGCACAACCTCAAAGGAAATGGTATTGCCACGTGTTTATGAAAACCAGCAAACTGACTTGTAGAACACAGAAACACAGTTGCTATTTTAATTGCATGTTTGTCAAAAGGTTTTCAAATTTCACCAAGAGTGTTGGGGCAGAGGTACAAAGCAAAGGTGAACTTAGTTTGAAGAGATTATTGAGCTTGTCAACATTGGCCTTTTCAGCCACATAGCAAGTGTCACTTTCAAATATGAAAAAATAAGATGAACTGCACAAATATTATATGAGTTGGTACTTAAGAGACATTTTAGAATTCATTTAAAATTTAGTTCCTTATAGATCCAATCCAATTTTTCAATAGATTTAAATATATCTACTAATAGAATCCTAATTGTTAAAGATCTTGGCCCCCATGACACATAATTCCTCCAACATGGCAGGCCTTCTTGACTTTGGCTCCTTTCCATTTGGCATTCCTTTTGTTCAGTTTAACAGACATTTTGTATGACACAGACTCTTACAGTGGTCATAAGTCATGTTTGAGTCACATACTATCACCCCTTAGTACTTGTCGGCTCAAAAAGTCTTCCATTGGGAAGTATACACAGGATGGATGACAAGACAGAAGACTTAGAAACACACTCCAAAGTCTGATTAATGCTGAAAAAAACTGTCCGGGACCGCCATGAACAGGAGCTGGGCATGTAGGTGCTGAGCACATACCCTTAGCCTTGAGCGATGGGGTTGTGGAACTGGCTTCTGTGTGCTGGAATGTAGGTAGACCTCACCTCTGCTGGGCAGGGTAGTGAAGCTCTGGGAGTGGGCATCACCCAATAGGACTGAGCTACACCCCCCTGAAACCCAATCCCTTGTCTCATTTGGGTGGAACTTTCTAGTGTCTTCCCTTCAATCAATAGGGTTTCAGACATGCTGTCTCTCTCTTTCCAATGGACCCGTAAGGTTGAGAGCTGTCCCTGAATCCTGTAAGCAAAAGTATTTGTGTGTTGCATGCTTCCTTGAATGTTTTCTTAGTTATTGATGTAGCCAGCTCTTGTAAACCCAGCTGGCAATAAAAAACTATTTTTGGTTAAATTTCCTGGGGTTCCTCATGGTGCGAGGACAGGGTCACCATGTTTACGAGACACATGTTCCTTACAGATTAAGGATCATACTAGCCCTCCACTGATGGTCATTTAAGAATATCTCTCACAGGGAGGCAAGCTGTCATTTCCTTTGAAGTGGATACTCCCATTTTCAGCCTTGAACAGGATCCTTACTGTCACTCTGCAACCCCAATACTTCTGTTCCCAGCCTCCCTTTCCTGGACAATTTAACTTATAATAACTCCAAATAAACTTCAAAAGCAACAGTATCTTGGGAGCATTTAAATTTCACTTTATCTACTGATAAAATTGAAATTGAAGATGACAATTTCCTAAGGGCATGAATAAATTCAATGGGTTCCCTACATTTAAACTTCTAGATAAACAGTTTTTCAATTTTTGAACCAACTTTACTTAAGCAAAGGGCTTCAGGGAACCACACTTTACTTTCTAGAATCATTCCTGTCAGCCTCTTTTAATTATACTTAAAAGTTGATTAGGTTCATTCAAATATTTCTAAGAGATATCTTTTATTATCTCAGTATGATATCATACCAGATGCTTTAAGCTCCTCTCCAGCACAGTTTCAAATAAAGAAAAGTAATGATCACTCTTAGAAGAAAGCTTCACTAGCCATCCACATGACTTACATCAAAAGACATTAAGAAGGAACTGCAAAGTAGAGTAAATGGTGAAGAAAACACAGATGTCTCTTGGTGTCCACAGGACCCCTCCACCCCATCAATAAGAAAGTCAGTGAATGCTCAAGTCCCTTCTATAAAATAGTGTATCATTTGCCTATAACCTATGTTCATCCTTATACTTTAAATCGCCTCTAAATTACAATACCTAATACAATGTAAATGTCATTAAATAGTTCACATCCTCTATTTTTAGGGAATAATGATAAGAGGAAAAGTCTGCATGTTCAACTCTCTCAATATTTTAAAAATATTTTCAATTTGAGGTTGGTTTAATAACTGGATATGGAATGTAAGAATATGGACAGCAGACTGTATAATTTTTCTCAGCACATCTATAGTGGTTGGTGAGTCTCTTCCATGTAAGAATCCAGCCTTTTCATTTGATGTGATGAGTTAAACTGCAAAATTCTGAATAATTTGAACTCTATTTAGAGAAAATGATTTTTAACCTATAAAGGATGGTACCATCTGTCACAGTGGTCATATTGCAGGCCCCCATGAAAGACATATTAGAGCAAGGTAATGAATATGTTCTCCCAGAAATATATTTAATTCTAAACCTCAGTTCTCCATCTTGAGCACCACCTTCAAATTATCCTTTAGACTAACTATCACCATGCTATTTAAAATTGTAACCCACAGCCAAGCGTGGCAGTGCACACCTGGAATCCCAACTATTTGAGAGGATGAGGCAGGAGGGTCATGAGTTCTTGGGCAATTTAGGAAGACACTGTTTCAAAATCAAAAGGGCTGGGGATGCAACTCAGTAGTAGAGGGTCCCTGGGTTCAATCCCCAGAACTGATGGATAAATAAATTAACCGTATGCCATATCTGAACTCCCAATAACATTTCTCTTCTCTTCTCCATTTTTCATTCATTCATTCTAGAATTTTCTGAAACAATAACTAAATGTAGGTTGTTCATCATTTTTCACTAGAATGCAGGCTCCAGTAACAAGGGATCTTTTGTTTACTGATAAATCCCAAGCACCTAGGAGAGCACCTGATACAAAATGTTTGCTGATCGAATTCACCTTCAGTACAAAATCAGGAGTTAGATTTCAGTTGCATTTATACAGTTAACAAATACCTTCTGTGCTCTAATAATGGTGAAGACTGAACATAACCAAAGAAGTATATAAAAATCAGATAGTGATTCGGGGCTACAGAATAAGATGTTGGAGAGCCAGAGCAGTGGCTACTTTAAATGAGGCAGCCACCTCTCTGAACTGATCACGACTGTTTCAAGCACTGAATAAAGTCTGGTGCCAGGATGATTTGGGTAGAGTAGTAAAGTGAGCCTTGAGCATGGAGGAAATAGCAAAAGCACAAGACCTGGTGTGACAAGAACAATAGGCCTGGTCTGGTGGGTGTAGGGTGTTCCAGAATGTCTCATTCTTGTTACCTTACCTACAACTTAACAACATGTATGTACCAAACACAAAGGAAATAAAGGGATTACACTTCACTGAGAGTACTCAGATTCTCGGAGCCTAAGTGGCTTTTCTATTCCAGCTCCCAAAAGTCTGTCCAGCACATTACATAAGATTGTGAAGCACACAGTAATGACATTGTTAAAAACACTTCACAGTAGCCCCAGGCATCACGAAACTGATTAATCAAGTACCACAGGGTAAGGTGTAAAACAGGAACTCAGTATTACAAAAGTGCAAAGCCAGATTTAATGTGACAGTCACTTCGGAGTCTAGTAGAAAGAGCATGTCCCAAAGCACCATGTGTAAACTCAACCACTTTTATTCAGCCAGGCACAGTACAAAGCAGCTGCAATACATGCATTTTGTTACAGCCTTGGGCTCTGTTATAACATTTTTCTATAATTTTGCAAAGAACAGAAGCAAAAAAAAAATCCACTCTGAACTCGCCTTCCAACTCAAGGCAGGAATTTCTTTCTCGGCCAGGGCAGAACACTTGGAAAGTTTTCAACTTCTGAAAACCTCAACTTCCGGGGCTGAGCAGAGCAGTACCTTCAAGCTCAAGGTGTGCAGTGACATATCCCCATCCCTCCACAGCAGCTGCAAAACAGTTCGCCTAGCAAAGGAAACTTTTCACAATATCCCTCCACATCAGGACCAAATGTCCACAGCATAAACTATCACAGAGTCTGCGACCGGTTCCAGCCGGGGTGCCAGGGGGTCAGGCTTTGGGGACGGGAGTCACGGGTCGAGGCGACAGAAATGAAAACAACGGCAGCCTAAGCTGAGCCGAGAGAGTAGACGGAAGGCGGGACGCTAAGGCAGGAGCCTCCCAAGGGCTGAGTATCAGCTCGAAGTCCACTTGGACACGTAAACTTAGAAGGGAGTAGCTTCCGAGCAGGTGACTGTCAGGGGGCGACGCCAAACGCGACCCTAGACTGGGGAATTGACGCGTGCGCAGTGGTGCATTGGCCCAAGTCTGGGGCAGGATGTAGCCCCGGAACCAAGAACTCAGCCCTCGCGCGCGGACTCGCGCAGGCGCAAGGGAGCCTAGGTCCGCGGCCTGGGCGAGGGTACAGCCTCCCAGACTCGCGCCCAGCCCCCACCGGGCCGGATTACGCATGCGCGGCGACGCCTTGGCCTTTGGCTTGGGCGCAGCTCTGGCCCCCGGGCCCCTCCCCAGCGGTCGAAGCTGCCGGGTCGCGGGGGCGGGGAGAGGTAGCCCGCTGCAGGGGTACCTGAGAGCCGCCCGCTTCCTGTCCCGCGCCTCCCCTGGGTTTCCTACTCCACCCCTGCACCTCCGTACCTCAGCGCGGGCCGGAGCCGCGTCCGCTCCGCCTCCTGGGTCGCGGTTACTGCTCGGTCGGGGGCCCAGCGCCGCGAGGAGTTGGCGCCTCCCCC
The DNA here is from genome assembly GCF_045843805.1 of Urocitellus parryii. Lineage (NCBI taxonomy): Eukaryota > Metazoa > Chordata > Mammalia > Rodentia > Sciuridae > Urocitellus > Urocitellus parryii. Next base: position 38,983,430 of record NC_135532.1, on the reverse strand, counting down.
TGAAGCGGCCGGGCCTTGGCGGGATGCGCTCCGGTGCCCGGCCGGGAGGGGAAGGAAGGGGAGCGCAGCCGAGGGGAGGGGGCCGGCGACAGCGCCTCGCCCCTCCTCCCCTCCCCGGGTGCCCACTGCCGCCCCCGCCCCTCTCTCTCGCAGAGTCCCCTCCCCTGAGCGGACCCCTGGGACTGGACGCCGAGTGTCCCGCTGGGTCCACCTCCACCCTCACCTTCTCCGGGGTGTAGTCCAAGGTTTGGGGACTTTGTCGTTTCACGTGTAAGGCTTTACTCGGGTTGGAGTAAAGGGCCTGTTCATTCTGCATTCGGAGATCCGGGGTTCTCAACTCCTTTTATCGAGGAGACTGCAGCTCATTGTGTGTGCTTGGCAGCCTTGTCAAAAGTCAGTCAGCCTTTGAAAAGGAAATTCTGTCAGTTTTGACAGTGTGGATGGACCTGGAGGACGTATTAAGAGAACTAGGCACAGTAGGACAAATAGCATGTTATCTCACTTACGTGGAATCGGAAAGAATTGAGTTCACCGAAGCGGAGAGTGGATGAGTGGTTATCAGGGTTGTAAGGGGGCGGGTAGGGGAGATATCATGAGAATACCAATTTTCAGGTAGGAGGAACATGTTCAAGAGATCCATTTACCACGTGGTACTATAATATATACAAAACTTGCTGAGACAGGATAGCAACTTAGCGAAACCATGTCTCAAAATAAAAATAATAAAAGATTGGGGATGGAGTTCAGTGGTAATGGCTGTTGGGTTCCATCTGCAGTTACCACCCCCCAAATGTATACAACATGTTGTATAAATATGGACAATTTTGATTTATCATTTTAAAAATAACATTTAAATGACTTTTTAAAAGGGTTAAGGACCAGCTAGGCTAGTTGGTACACACCTGTCATCTAGCAACTCAGCCTCTGCAACTTAGATCTTTAGTGATATAGTAAAAACCTGTCTCAAAATAAGCTATGGGGATATAGCTCAGGGGTAGAGTGCCCCCCTCTGGGTTTAATTCCCCTGTATAAAACATAGACACACACACACACACACACACACACACACACACACACAGTACCGGTAATTTCTTGTGTACTTTCTCAACTTGGACTCTTTATAGTACATTGTCTCAATCCTCAGATAACCTAGCCCTGTTTTAAAGATGAGACAGTGGAGATTTAAGTACCTTGCCTACGGTCACATAAATAGTGAGAATGGGGCCAGGACTCAAATTCATGTCTTATTCCAGTCTGTAACTTTTCACTTGGCCCTGTAAATGAACTAGAATGGTAAATGGGTCAAATAATGAAAAGCCTTGACAATGTAATAGCAAGATGTATCACAAAATTCCACAGAAGATTTTAAGCAGGAGCATGACACAGTGCCCTCCAGTTGAACCCATACTCTGTTGTTCTCATGGGTAGAGATGAGTCTGGAGCCAGGGAGACCTGGCTGAGACTATTGCCTTAGCCTAGGTGAACACCAGCCAACCCACCAGCAGACCTTAAACTTACTGCAACAGTGAGTGGGCTTAAAGGGAGAGGAGAAAATGGATTTGAGAGTAGTTTAGGAGTTGAAATCATCAAAATGATGTGGAAGATAGGGAAGAATGTTAAATGAGTCAAACATTTAATATTTTCTAGGCCTCAAAATCTTTGCCTTTAAAGTGGAACATTGGACTATATGTTAAATATTTTACAAAACCAACTTTAGGCTGATACCAGAATGTGGCAAAAACAACACCTTTTGTATTGAATTTTTAAAAAAAAAAAAAGGAAAAAAAAAACTTAAGTAAAACATAAACAAATATAATCTAGCGAAAAATTTAAAAGTTTGTGTACCATGACCAAAATTGAGTTTATGTTGTGGGACTTTTGTCCCAGACTTTTGGATGAGGGCTGGTGAGCTGGGGAAGAGGTGAGAAAAATTCACAAAGGAAGCAAATAAAGAGTTTATTGGCTGGAGATAAGCTGCTGCTGCTATAGACAGGGGGGTGGGGAGATAAAAGACATTTGCTCACCCACTCAGAGGGCATCTGGTCTATATGTTTCTGAGTTCTTTGTTCGCCTTTGGCGGGCTTTTTGCTAGGACTGGTTTGTGCTGAACAAAGGGTGATTGACAGATTCCTACACTTTGCCCATAGTGCGTATTGCATGCTCCAAAACCTCCTTCCCAGGTTTTACATTAAATATATGAGATGCAGTTAATATATATGGGGACGTGAAAGGAACCTTTTCCTTAGGTTACTCAGGATCAAACTTGGCTCTCTATTCAGGCTCCTTGGGATGGTCAGCTGAAAAACAGCTCTTTTCTATTTAGACTTCAAGGAAGTTAGCTCCTTGGATAACAATTGAGGTAGGGTGGGACTTTGAACAAGTGTCCCTGATCTGTCCTGCCTCAGTTTATTTCAAGGATATTAATATGATACAGTGCTAATAAATTAATACACTTATACATAATAGGTCAAATGAACAGGAATGTTTTGATTTGTGATGGGAAAATGTTTCATAAAATTTAATACTTATCCCCAGTCTTTCTTATTTTTTTATTTTGGGACAGGGTTTTACTGAGTAACCCAGGCTGGCCTTGAACTTACGTTCTTCCTGCCTCAACCTCCCAAGAAGCTGAGATTACAGGCATGCACCAGTATTCCATTTATCAAAGAAACCTTTAGTAAATGACGATAGTCACACACTGAAAACTAGTTTCATGCTTAATGGTGAAATTCTAACATATCTGATAACCATAGAAATAAAACAGTGGTGCCTACTTATCCCTTCTAAATGTTGTAATGCTGTTCTGGAAGTACTGGCTTATACAATTAGATAAGATCTTAATGTAAGAAATGAGAGCTGAAAAGGATGCAGAAATTTTATTTCACTAAGCAGTTAGATTTGTGGTTTGAGGTATGCATGCAGTCCCTTTTCAATTTCTGACTGGTCAAGTTCAGAGGCATTTTGTGCATGTCTGCCCCAGAAGATGAAGCAGTCACTGTGCTATGATAGCACACAGTCTAGGTGCAGTGATAGCTGTCCCATGGTAGGTACTGGGAGTGATTCTTATGTGTCTCTTTCCTATAAGGCTTAAGGGAAAATAGTTAAGGCCCTTTCCCAGAAGGTATCTAACCTTAAGTCCACTTCCTTGTGCCTGAAAAGGCAAGACAAGCCCAAAGATAGGTCATTTGCCCCAGGCATCAGAGCAAATGTTCTTTGTTCTTTTCTGAATTGGCTTTTCCCAGCATTACAGGGACAGGAACTGGCATGAGGATGGGGTTCTAAGGCAGAAATAAATAGGGCAGGTTTCATGGCCTGCCTGGTTCTAAGTTTACATATACATAATATATGTATACGTGGTATAATGGTGTTCCCTAATTTTGTTCAACATTAGAGCTTGGACTAAAACCCTCAGCTAGTAATAGGGATCATTTGCCTTGCTTTGTTTTTCTGTGTATGGACTTCTTCTGGGGACCTGATAGAAGCAGGTCAAGGACAGGATTTGGGTTTTCCTGGATTTCTTGGCCACACACCACTTTAATTGCTCTTATTTTTGGCATGACCTAAATGTACCTCAAAAACCAAGAAAATAAACTGAAAAAAAACCTTTAGAAATAATAATGGAGTTTAATAATGTTATAAAACTACTGATAGACAAAAGAAGACAAAATAAAGAGAAACATCCTATTTTTAGATAAAGAACCCAACAATGTAAGGAGTAACTTCTCCTAAAATTAATCTATAAATCTAGTGTACTATCAGTAAAAATCCCATTGATTTTAATTTTTTTAAAAAAGTTAAAATCTAATTGAAAACCTAGAGTGGTAGAGGAAGACAATTTCTGGAAGATGATTTATCTTTATGTATTAAATTTGTCCGATGACTTAACAATCCCATCTTTAGGAATTTACTAGCATCCCAAGATGCATAAAGATAGATATCACAACATTGTTTATAATTGGGAAACATGGTAGCTTACTCCACTCAGGCTGCCATAATGAAATACCTTAGACTGGATAATTTATAAACAGTAGAAATTTACACTAATGGTGGCTGGGAAGCACAGAGTAAAGGCACCAGGAAATTTGATGTCTGGTGAGGATTTGCTCTTCACTTCAGAGACCGACTCTTGTTGCTGTGTCATATACAAAGAGGGAACGCTGTGCATGGTGGAGGGGACAAGGGAAGTCCCACAAGCTTCTTCTAATAGGGGACTATTCCTTTCATGAGTGTAGGGCCCTTATGACTTAATCACTTCCCTTTTCCCCAGGCCCCACTTCTTAATATTAACACATTAGGTATTAGGTTCCATGAATGGGGGCAAAGAGGGGGCACCAACATTCACATTCACATGGAAAATAGCCTACATATTCTATGGCAAATTAGTTGGGTAAACTACAGTATGGCATACTTTCTTTTTCCTTTTTCTTTTAAGAAGAAAGCCATACTTTCTTTTTCCTTTTTCTTTTAATTAGGGAAAATTACCCCCATTATATATATATAAGTGTGGAGGGGTAATTTTGATGTGTGAATATGTAGACATATACATACATTATGTATGTGTTAATATTTATATATATACATATATATATACATATATACATGCATTATGTATGTGTTATATAATGCATGTAAAGATATATGTATATATAATATGTATATGTAATGGGGATAATTTTTCCTAATATATGAAATAGAATATATATGTATTTTTATGTGTACATATAAAATGGAATAATAAACAAAACCCATGTACCCATCATTCAGCTTCAACAATTAGCAACTCATGGCAAAACTTGTTTCATTAATACTTCCATTATCCCCACTATCATTTTCTTTTGAAGCATGTTACATAGTTATGGTAAATAGTTAAGCATGTTAAATAGTTCAATGACTGTCTCTAAAAGATAAGAGCTCTTTTTTTAAAAAAAAACTAAACAAAGTACTTTTATCTTACCTATAAAAACAAACACTAATTCATTTATCTCACAACATTCTTTCACAGTTCAAATTTTCAAGTGCCTCATAAGTGCCATAATTTTTTTTAACAGTAGTTACTTGAGATTCAAAGAAGTCAACACATGACAGTTGGTCTATATGTTTTCTAAGTCTCTTTTAATCCATATATTTCCCCCTCTAACATCTTTGTTTCCTTGCAACATATTATTTATTTATTTTGTGTATTGAGAATTGAACCCAGGGCCTCAGACATTCTTAGCAAGTACTCTATCACTGAACAACATCCCCAGCCTTTTTAAAATTTTATTTTGAACAGTGTCTTGATAAGTAGCACAAGGGGGCCTCAAAGTTGTGTTCCTCTTGCCTCAGCCTCCCGAGAAGCTCCAATTACAAATGTTCACCACTGTGCCGAGCAGAACCCAGATTATTTGTCCTCAGATTTTCCAAAATATGATTTATCTCAATCCAGTTAGAATGGTGATCATCAAGAATGCAAATATCAATAAATGCTGGTGAGGATGTGGGGTAAAAGGTACACTCATGCATTGTTGATGGGACTGGAAATTAGTTTGACCACTTTGGAAAGCAATATGGAGGTTCCTCAAAAAACTAGGAATGGAACCACCATTTGACCCAGCTATCCTACTCCTTGTTATTTATCCAAAAGAACTAAAATCAGCATACTATAGAAACATATGCATACCAATGTTCATGGCAGTGCAATTTACAGGTTCTGGAACTGGCCTAAGAACCTGTTAATAGATGAATGGATTAAAAAAACATGCTGTATCTTCATAATGGAGTTTTACTCAGTCACAAGAAGAATGAGATTATGTCACTTGCTGGTAAATGAATGAAGAGGAGAATATCATTCTAAGTGAAATAAGCTAGACTCAGAAAGTCAAGTATAGAATGTTTTCTCTCATATGCAAGTCAGAAATAAGGAATTAAAAAGGTGGGGATGCATCTGGTGAAAATAGAAGGAGTAGAGGAAGGATATTGAAGGGGAGGGAGGAGGGATGGGAAAGGGAAGGAACTGTGGAATAAAAATGACCAAACCATGCTGTGTGCATGTGTGAACATACCACGATGATCCTATTTTTATGTTTACCTATAACACACCAATTTTAAAAACAAAAGATCAATATAAGAAAGACCAACAGAAGTAGGAGAAGGAGACCAGGGGAAGAAAGGAGGGAGGGAAAGGGGAAGTACTAGGGATTAAAATTGAGCAACTTATGTTATATGCATTTACAAATATGTCAAACAAACCCCACTATCATATATAATGATAATGCACTAATACAAATATTTTTTAGAAGATGACTTCCTCGACAGTATTGTGTCCTTCCACCAGAGGCATATAACCTTGGAGTGTTTCTGTGATGTTGATAGTTATTGGTACTAATGCCTAGATCCATTAATTTTTTTGGACATGGTGATATCATAATTCCATAATTGCTTCTTCACTTATTAGCTGGAATACTTATATAAAGGAAAACTCCCTAAATGGTTTGATTTCCTAGTTTATACTGGAAATACAGGGTAAGCATTTAATTCTCTTAATTTATACTTTTCAAAATAACGAGTTGATTCACTAGTATTCTCCAACCATTGCCAACTAGGTTTGTTGGTTTATATCATTATGAATTTATGAATTTAAATTTACTTCATATATTTCACCCCCCTTTCCTTGTTCATAGAACCCTGATTTTTGTTTAGGTAGTAATGACTCACAGAAAAGAAATCCTGGCTTGTCTGAGCTTGTCATGCCAAGCCATTCTCATTTGGCAGTGTCTGGAGCAGGCATGTGACAGGCCCTGGTCACAGACATGTGGTACAAGGAAATCCAGTAGGAGGTTTCTAAAGAGCCCCCACCCACTCACCCACCAACTTCCTACTCCTGCTTTCTTTCTGTTGTCACAAGATAACTCATTGGAGGGCCACTGCTGAAGCTCAGATTATCCCAGTATGTACATGTGACACATAAGCATGATTATGAACACTATTACTGCATACCTAGACTTGTTGACAGGGAAATCCATCCATGATATGTTGTTGATGTAATACAAATCATTAAACTGTACACATAATTAAACACAGTTCAATTTATACAAGTGTTTACACTGAGATCTGTTTAGAAATATATTCACTTAAATACTAAGAGTGGTCATCTCTGAGTGGTGAGATGTTGGCTAATTTCTACACCTTTTCACCTATATTTTCCACAACATTTAAATTTTTGTGAATAAAAAAACTTTTATAAAAAGAAGTATCATTCTGAGAAAAAAAAATGAAAAAAGATATGATTCTGGGTGATTTCTATTTATCTCATGTTTACTTATAAAGGATTTTTCTTCAAATATACAATCCCATCATAAAAATTATTTTAATAAGACTTCATAATTGGTATCACATGATTTTCTCTATGGCATGATTTTCAGGCAGGAAATGTTTTTATTCTGGAATAACACTTCCTCACAAACATTTTTCGGAAACATTTAAGCATTTCCTGATCTGAACATTTTTGTGGTGTGTGTGTGTGTGTGTGTTGTGTGTGTGCGCGCGTGTGTGCGTGCATGTAGCTTCTTATTACAATTTACAGTACTCTCTAGCCTACTTGAAAATAATCATCCTGTTAGAAAGACAATTTTCAGAAAAATGTGTTTTGTTAGACACTTTCTATTCACTAAGAAAATAAAATTGGTACAATTTTCACATAGTGGTAAAAATGATAAGCAGTCTCCCCTTAGCCTACATTTACAGGGGATACTGAAAATTGAACCCAGGGCCCCTCTATTACTGAGCTACATCCTCCACTCTTTTTTTTATTTTTATTTTGAGACAGGGTCTCCCTGAGTTATTGAGGGTATTGCTAAGTTGCTGAGACTGAGCTCAAACCTGGACTCTTCCTGCTTTAACTTTCCAAGTTGCTAGAATTGCAAGTATGTGCCACTCCATTCCACTACTTTAACCTATGTTTAGGAAATTTTGATTTACTTGGTTCATTTGATTCTCTCAAGAAACTAAAAATTCTTAAAACTAAATATATTATATCTATGTATACATATATATGTATGTATTTTTTAAGGCAGTTTCTAGAGTAAAATGGAAAGGGAGCTTTTATTTTTATAGTTAATGACCCTTTGCAAGGCTGGTCCTACCAGGCCATCACACAAAGATTCAAGGCAAGGCTGACCATTGCAGTAGACAAAGGAAATAGAATCAGTGCTATTCATCCTGCATTATGATAGTTGCTATGGCAAATTTGATGTAAGAGATAACCTTTCTCTACCAGATCTTAGAATCTAAAATTGATAAGGCCAGGAAAACATGTGGGGACCAAAGGCTGGAGATGACTCCAGAAAGGGAGTCCCCGGGGGGGGCACTTAATGAACTTAAACAAAGGGCAGATACGGTCTGGAGGATGCTGTGAGAGAAACAGATGGACACAGGGAAACAAATTGACAAGTGGCTCTAGGAGTCTAGAGGAATTTCTGCAATGGTTTTGAGATGGGGAGGGAAGGAGAAGGCAGAGATTAAACAAATACTTACATTATCTAGTCTCTGTGGTCATTTCTCTCTTGTTCTTTCTGAGCATCAATGGAGTCTTCAGAAGGATTTAACTTAACTCAGCTGGAATAGGAAAAACTGAGGACAGGGTGATTTCTGTACACACTTGTGTCAGAGCTTTACAGAAGGAATAGCTTGCACCTGGCCGCCAGTATGGACATGGTGAATGTCTGAGTCAAGTTATCTTATGTTTGTGTTTAGTTGGATAGATCCACCCATTCACCTATGATTGACAGTAGGAATCATCGCTCTACACAGATAGAGATGTGACCCTGACCCAGTGTAAAAGTTGTAGGCCATGAATCCCAGGGCTTTAGGTAGTCTTGAAATTCCCTCCCTGTTCTTCCCTTGGAGTCTTCAGTGAGATGTTGCTCCTCCCACCTTCATGTTGGTGCTTTTTAATAACTTCTGGGATGGGGCTTCCTGCTAAAATGGTTAGGGTTAGGGTTAGGTCTTTTAGGGGACAGACTATCCTGAAGTTTAGTCAGAGGTAAGACAAGGCCTTCCTAAGGTTTCTTTGATACAGCAGGAACTCAAACCTGACCTTACCACCCTAGCCTGAGCCAGTGTGGGTCTGGAGAAGATATTGAAGCAGGTCTGTAATCTGGAGGAAAGATTGGGACTATTTCCCCAACAAGCCATTCAGACTGAGGGTCTCAGATCTGTTTTGGGTTAAGAACACAAAACAACTGGTAGAATTACACAACACACAGTCCACTGGAAAATGTTTAAGAGCCCTAATTAGAAAAAAAACTTTGTTTAGACTCTATTATTTAGTACCAGTGTCCATTCGAGCTTCTCTCCTTCAGAGATTCCTATCTGTTTTGCTAGGGTTTGGTGCCTCAGGCCCAAGTCACCAGAGAAACTTTGGAAACCAATGCTGGTTTCATTTTGCAAGGCCGATATAATGTTTCTAAAAGCTCCATAGTATAGTCTGAACTGATGGTCTCGTATGTATCATAGTGGAATGATAAACAAAATGGAAATTTTAACAGTTTTTGTACATTGAAATAGTTACCCATGTAGTAGGATTGAGGTAAATCCAGCTTCAGGGTTTACAACATTAAAGTTGGAAGAGATCTGCAGAACTTTCCTGGCCCTGTCCCCTGAACTGACCTCCAGTACCCACTCAAATGTCTGTTGATCCTATTCCAGGGGACTTCCAGAGCAATATATACAAGGAGAAATGAAGACTAAGACTAGGCAAGTTAGGAATCAAGTATCAGTCAAAGCTTTACAACAGGGATGCAAGATAGGCAGGACTTTTATCATTAAGAAACGAGAAAGATGTGATGAAATGCTTCCTGCCTTTGTGGCCATGTTGCCTGCTCTCTTCACTCACCCCTGGCCTCAACCCACTTCTGCTTCCAGTATCTTCCTACAGGATTTGACAGGGATTTCTTTTGGACTTCTCTTCAGTTGAGATTAACAGTAGCTCTTTCTTGGAACACCTGGTCTTCGAAGTCCTAGGATTCTTTGTCTCCATATAGCTCAACATTCTTTCCTCTCCTGATCTCTCCCTATGACCCAGCATCTCCATCTATTTAATTTCCCAGTTCAACCTGTCTTCCTGGTACCCATGGCCTCATATTCTTTTTCCCTTTCCTCCTCCAATGAGGCCACTTAAACTAGTTCACATCTCAGATTTCCTACATCTACTTGAAAGTTCAGAGGAATTCCTGCCCCAAAGAGACAATCCCCAGAAGGCCTGATGGTTCACTTTTTATTTATTTATTTTTTTAGTGCTCAGGACTAGAAAATGATTATTCTGATGTTCTGATGCCAAGGAGTCTCTTTCTAGCCCTCATCAGAGGATACAGATTGATATATCCCTTTGACTGAATCCACCACTGTGGTATGGAGAATTGTGATAAGGCTGGAAAACCAACACCAGTGAGTCTTACAATTCCCTTTTGTTCACAAAAATATGTGATCATAGGTCAAAGCAAATTTTTATATGCAAGGTTGATGTTTTTAGCATCGTACCCCCAAATCTCCTGTCTCTGATTTACCTTTGCCCTGAGCTGATTTGGCTTTAAAATATAAATTAGTGATAAGACATGTATGTAGCATTATTTGATATGTGGAGCCATGGCAACAAAAACTTCTTTTAAAGAAAAAAGGAATGAACAATTATTGAGTACTACTGTACAGGAGACAGGGCACATTTAATCATAATGATATTGATAATATTCATAGCATGCTATTATGTGTCAGGCAATGTGCTAAGATCTTACTTGTGACCTATCTTAATCCTCATAATAACTTCATGAGATAAGCATTGTATTACTGTCCTCATTTATAAAATGAGGAACTTAAGCTTAAAGAGATGAGGCAACTTGCTTGAGATGAACTGGGTTTCAAACCCAGATCTATCTAAATCCAGCACCTTTTATATAGTATATTAGAGAAATGGGGAACTGACTCATATGGCATAACTTGGACCTGATACAGTCAGATAAGGATGAGAAAAAATGAGTTTTTAAGTAGATTATTAATTTCATCTCAAATTTTCAATATATTTAGGCTATGAATGTAGATTTCAATGAAACTTTGGAGACCATTTCATGAGCTGAGAATACATACATGTCATTGTTTCATTCTATTTGTAGTTTTTGTTACCAAAAAGAGTTACATGGTAAATTTTATATTAATAGATAACTAGTCTTAATTTTAAGCAGAAATTTTCTTTTTAAATCTAATAGGCAAAATATATAGTCTCATTTTTTAAATTATTTGCTTTTGACTAAGAAAAAGAATAAATATAAAACCTAGCTGTATTGACTTTCGTGTTTCAGACCCCTTTTAACTAGTTATTTAAGACTCAGTCCAAATGTTTCCTCTATCCTTGGAGTTAGGGGGTCACAAGTATTTGTTTGTAGGAGGATTCAACCATTCAGCAGTCTCAGGATTGGGAAGCCAAAGTCTCTCCAACAGTGCCTTATAAAGCAAATGAATTTAGGAATTTAAAACTAGCTTCTTTCTTCAAAGGATGTTCTTTTCTCCCCATGAAAACTGGGTTGGAAAAATAAAAATTTATTCACTCTTTTGTTTCCTTTTTCTTCTTCTCAGTACTTGGGATTAAAACCAGGGGCACTTAACAACTGAACCACATTTCCAGTCCTTGTTATTTATTATTTTGATGGAGTCTTGCTAAGTTGGTTAGGGCTTTGCTAAGTTGCTGAGGTTGGCTTTGAACTCCCGTTCCTCCTGCCTCAGTCTCCCAAGCCACTGGGATTATAGGCATGCGCCCGCCACCTTGCCCGGGTTTACTTTTTAATTTACTTTTTTAAAAAAGTCTCTCGGGCCTTTTAGTCAGCACTTGCCACCCAGAATTTCTCTCAATCTATTCATTTCAACTCCTAAAATGAAATCACAATCCTCACTGATCAATCTGGTTCAAAAACACACATATATTCTCAATATTAGATAAATGCATATTAATATCTCCACTTAGAAAATCCTCTTATTTTAAAAAGGTAACAAATTGGATTTATTGTAGCCATATATCATTAAATATACAAAAGAAGGCATTTGTCCTCAGTTAAGAAACCATGCAAATCAGCTACTCTAAGACTTCATTTCACTATTGTCAGAATGGCAATCACCAAGAATACAAGAAACAATGAATGCTGGCGAGGATGTGGGGGGAAAGGCACACTCATACATTGCTGGTGGGACTGCAAATTGGTGCAACCATTATGGAAAGCAGTATGGAGATTCCTCAGAAAACTGGGAATGGAACCACCATTTGACTCAGCTATCCCACTCTTCAGCTTATACCCAAAGGACTTAAAATCAGCATACTATCGTAACACAACCACATCAATGTTTATAGCAGCTTAATTCACAATAGCTAGACTATGGAGCCAACCTAGATGTCCCTCAATAGATGAATGGAAAAAGAAAAGTGGTCTATATAGGTATATATATTCAATGTAATATTACTCAGCTTTAAAGAGAGTGAAATTCTTATGGCATTTGCCAGTAAATGGATGGAGTTGGAGAATATCATGCTAAGCGAAATAAGCCAATCTCAAAAAAACAAAGTCCAAATGTTTTCTCTAATATGCAGATGCTAATTCACAATAAGGTGGCGGGGTGGCATTAGAGAAGAATAGCGTTACCTTAGAGATTAGATTAGGTAGAGGGAAGTGAAGAGAGGGGAAGGGAGGGGATGTGGGGATAGGAAAGATAGGAGAATGAAATAGACGTTTTTACTTTATGTATATATGTGACTACATGACCAATATGATTCTGCAACATGTCACTCAGAAGCATGAGAAATTATATGCCATCTATGTATGATATATGCATTCTACTGTCATGTACAGCTAATTAAAACAAATAAAAATTTTAAAAAGAAGAAGAAGAAGAAGTTTAGGGGGAAAGTGTATCCTCTCTGTAAGCTGACCTGCACTGTATACCCCACCCAGAGAAACACCACTGGGAAGGCAGAGGTTAAATAGACCCATAATATCAAGTCTTGGTAAGCATGTGGGGAACAGGTATTCTTGTTAGGAGTGTATGCTGAAACCTCCTCTTTGTGGTGTAATTTGGTAAATATTGATCAATATTTAATATAAACATATTTTGACATATTAACCCTATGTGTTAGTCAGTTTTGCATTCTGTGACCAAAATATCTGATAAGAACAACTTAGAGTGCCACTTCGGCAGCATATATACTAAAATTGGAATGATACAGAGAAGATTAGCATGGTCCCTGTGCAAGAATGACACAGAAATTCATGAAGCAGTCCATATTGTGTTTTTTTTAATATTTATTTTTTAGGTTTCGGTGGACACAACATCTTTATTTTATTTTTATGTGGTGCTGAGGATCGAACCCAGCGCCCAGCGCATGCAAGGCGAACACGCTATCACTTGAGCCACATCCCCAGCCCCATATTGTGTTTTTTTTTTTTTTTTTTAAAGAAAAACTTAAAGGAGGGAAAGACTCACACAAACATATCCAACAATAGTGTTGTATTCTCTGGACATCTCTTAGCCCAGTCAAGTTGACTCATAAAACTAACCATCACAAGAACCAGAGACCTTCCTAATACAAACCTACATATATAAGATTGAAAAGAACATTTTCACCTGAGTATTTCCACAAGAAGCTATCAAAGAACTCCAACTAATATTCCCACATTTTGGGCCATGCTCAGAATAAGAGGTCCTTAGGATCTGAGTCTGCTCTGTGACAGTAACCAGGGTGGGAAAAAGGGCTACGGGAGAGGCTCCAGCAATTCTTTCCTTCATACTGGGAGAGATGATTAGGACGTAGGCAATCTAAAATTACAAATTTTTACTGAACCACCCTCATTTATTGCTTTTATTTATATTTATTTCTTACTTACCAGGTAACTGGTAATAACTTTGGTTGTTAAACCAAAGACAGTGAACAAAAATAAATAATTTTATGCAAAAAAGCATCAATGTTATTAATTGAAAACGTTCATTGCAACATTCTCTACTCATTTCTCAAGAATTACTATGTATATCATATCAATACTAGATTTATTTTAAGTAAAGATTCAGATTGGCAAATTCACTTCATTATTCCCTTTCTTTTTCTTTGATAATATAGCTTAGTGACCTATGCTTTTTAAAACTGTGCTCTAATTCTTAATGATTTAAAGGGAAAATGCAACAGTACCACAAAATGAATGAATTTTATTTCTCCATTATTTCTCTTCTTAAAAATCATTATTTGCTCTGATGATACATACAAAAAAGCCCTAAACTTCTTACCTTAGAGGTCAAGATTTCCTTGATTTTCACTTCAATATGGTATCTCTAATCGTATCAGCTAAAATGAGCTCAGCTACAAGGTACAGGGAACTTGTAAGAATAATGAGTTAAAGAAGACAGAAGGCAATTTTGCAATTGTCAGAGACCTAGGCTCTAAATTGTTGCTATGTAGCATCATCGAAATGTGTGGCTTTGACTTGTGGTCTAAGAGGCTTCTCTAGGTCTGGCCATCATATCCATAACCTGACCAAGGAGATGGAGAACAAGCGGAGGAGCACACATATTCCCCATCTCTAAGAACACTTTTCAGGAAGCTGCATACATCACTATATGCATATATCCCGTTGTCCAGAACTTGGCCATATGCCATACCAAGCTTCAAGGGAAGGTGAGAAATATAGTTGTTATTCTAGGTAGCTAGTACCCAGCTATATTTGGGGGCTTCTAACTCCTGAGAAGAGAACAAGAATGGATTCTGTGGGACAATCAATAACTTGTGCTGTACCACCTTCCTCCTCTCCTTTTCTCCTTCCCCAAAGATGGCAATACCAATTTGACCCCTGATCAATGACTGGGTTTTGATTACTCCTGGGGCAGAGCCACTGCACAGATGTATGTAGTTGCACAGATATAACCCTTCTTGGATCCTCTACTCCATTTCTTCCTTCATGCAGCTGAACTGTTAAACTGATCAAGCCTCTGTCTGGAGGATAATCCAAGGATCTTTGTCTCTAGTCTTTCTTCTCATTTATAAATGGTTTATTGCTCCCATGGAAGCAGTTGGCTGATAACTTGCTTTGGACATCCATGGAATATGAATAAAATGCTCCCTTCCACTTTTCCAGAAAGATATGCCTTAAGGATTATAGGCTTGAGGCCAGTTGAGACCTAAAATAAGATTAATACTTTAGTTTTAATTTTAAGTTAAAAAATGCTTGGAATCAAAGTCAGAACCTCAAGAAAATGTTCAAGTAATCAACAATGGTAGCTAAATTGTTCTACTTGATAGAAGGAGCCAAAGAGACTGGAGGTGAAAGGATCAGAAAGAAAACCACCTGCAGCAGGATCAGGGAACAGAAAAGAGAAGTGTCTCTGGGGATTTGCAGGCTGTGTGCTGTGGATATACTTTGTCAACCTCTTTTTTTCTCTTCTATGAAACATCTTGTAAATTTTACATTGTTCATTAGTGGTTTGTATAAGTAAATATATATATATATATATATATTTGATGGACCTTTATTTGTTTATTTATTTATATGTGATATGATGTTGATAGACCTTTATTTTATGTTTATTTATTTATACGTGGTGCTGAGAATCGAACCCAGTGCCTCACATATGCCAGGCAAGTGTGTTACTGCTGAGCCCCAGCTCTGTAAGTAGATTCTTTCTTTCTTTATTTTAGTTGTAGGTGGACAGCATGCCTTTATTTTACTTGGTTATCTTTTTATGTGGTTCTGAGTATTGAACCCAGAGTCTTACATGTGCTAGGCAAGCGCTCTACCACTGAGCCCCAGCCCCAGCCCTAATAATTAGATTCTTGATGGAATTGAAAGAGGAGGAGAACACAGCTGGTTTCTATCACTTGCACGTTCAGAAACCCAAAACAATCTGCCTTTGCCAATGCAGCGGGCATCATTCAATTTGTTGAGCATCTGAAAAGAACAAAAAGGTGTAGGAATGGCAAATTTGCTCTGTCTACTTAAGCTGGGACATCCATCTTGTCTTGCCCTTGGACATCAGTGCTCCTGGTTCCTGAGTCTTCAGATTCAGACTGGGACTTACACAGTTAGCTCCCCTGGACTTGGTGACTAAAGGTCTTTCTATCTAAGTATCTATGTATGTCTGTTTCTTTCTATCTATCTATCTATCTATCTATCTATCTATCTATCTATCTATCTATCTATCTATCATCTAGCCATCCGTCCTATTGGTTCTCTTTTCTAGTGAAGACTGATTATTGTAGTTCTCAACAAATTCTTCAAATAGCTAAAAAAATAGTCTTCTAGTTATTGTTATGCATTCTCATACTATATGTATTACAGCAAGGATATTTTTAACTGAATATTTTGTTTTTGAAATTGAATCTAGGTTTGTTTTTGAAATTAATCTAATACATTTGTTTTATCTTCTATGGTATTCAATTTGATAAATTTACTAGCTTGAGTCATAAAAATGGTTGAATAGCAGCAATTTCATGTGGTTCAACAAATATCACATTGATCTATTTTCCAATTGATGAACATGTAAGCTGTTTTCAATATTTCCTTATTGTGAGCAATGACATCATGAAAATCTAATTATGTGTCTCTTTAAGTATATATATATTTCATTCAAGTGCAAAAGTTTCTGTACAGTATATTCTAAAAAGTAGAATTTCTGGATCTTTAGTATCTACAACTTCTATTTTATTAGGTGACTCCAACAATTCCCTGAAGTGTTTGTATCTACTTTCATTCTTGCCAGTATTGTGTGGGGATTTCTTCATATTGGACAATACTTGGTATTATCAGAAATTCTGCCAATCTGATAGGCATGAAAAGCCATTTCCTTGTTTTTATTTGCATTTCTTTAATTACTGACCTGTATAAAAATCTTTTTACTTTTATATTAATTGTCCTCTTATGTCTTCATTTCTTTGAAATTACTCTTTTTATCACTGTCAGTGTTCTATCTTTTCTTTTTGATGTGTGGAGTTTTTCATGTAGTTAAACCATTAAATCATTGTTAAAATATGCATTGCAAGTATATTCTCTGAATTTCTAGTTTGTCTTTCAATATTTTTTGTTTTATGGTGATTTTAAATTAAAAAATACTTCAATTTAATTGTATTTTCTTTATGAGTTTTGCTTCTTGACTTTGGTGTAGGAATTAGTTCTACCCTGTGGTCATAAATATATTCTTCTATATTATCACATGAAAGTCTTGAAGTTTTGCTTTTCACACTTGAATCTTTAAAACAACTGGAATTGAGTGCACATATGGTACAAGATGAAAGGCTAATTTTTTCCTTAATATGGAAACATATTGTCCCCACATCACTTATTTACTTCATTTGTCTACAGAATTGTAATATCACTTCTTTCATTTGTTATATTTACACACATGCAAGTACTTTTTCTTGATTTTTTTTTCCTGGTGAATTTGTCTGCTTTGCCAATGCCAAATTGTTTTACTTTCACAGTTTTATGGTAATTAATATCTGGTAGATTGACGTCTTTTTTTTTTTCTTCAAAACTATCTTATTATTCTTGATCTTTTACTACATCATCTGAAATTAAGGGTCAGCTAGTCAAAGCCCAAGATAAATTCTTCTGAAAATTTGTTGGCATTCATTGAATTTATAGATTATTTTGGGGAGACCTGACATCTTTAGCATACTGAGTCTTCCATGAATATAGTCAATTTCCTTGTTGATTTAGGTCTCCTTTAAGTTACTAAGTGATACATTACAAGGTTCTGCTTTCATAAAGGTTTTTTTTCATATATTTCATTTTACCTGTATTTCTAAAATGCTATTATAAATGCAATCATTTAAAAATTACACCCTAATTGGTTATTGCTAGAATACTGAAATATCATTTATTTATTTATTTATTTAGAGACAGGGTCTCACTGTGTTTTCCAGGCTAGTCTTGAACTCCTGGACTCAAGGGATCCTCCTGCCTCAAGGTCCCTAGTAGCAAACACAAAACACTATTGTGCCCAGCAAACACAGAACACCTGCCATTGTGCCCAGACACCAATGATATTGCTTTAGTATCATACCACCTTGCTGAACTCTCTCAGTTTATTTATTTAATTATGGTACGGGGATTGAATCCAGGGGCCCTTAACCACTGAGCCACCTCCCCAGCCCTTAAAATTTTTTCCTTAATGTGGCAAATTATCTTAATAGGTTTTCACATGTTAAACCATTAGGATAAACGCTGATTACTCAGGGTAATCTTTTACATGCATTGATGAATTTGGTTATCTATCATTCTGTTTGTATTTGTAACTATATTCATACTTATAATTATGTATAATTTTTCTTTCTTATCTACTCCTAACTTGGAAAATGATTCTTCTTTTTTCTACCATATGGAACATTTGGTACAAGGAGAGGTTTGATAAAACTTGGGTGTCAAATCTGGGCATGGTGTTTCCTTGGTATGTAGATTTTTTTAATCTCTGAATTAATTTCTTCAGCAGATGGGGTGGGATTGATAGTCATCTAGTACCCACAAATCTATGTTCATTATTTTCAGCAGTTGTCTGCATGTATTTCTTAGTTCCTTTGGTTTCATCATTACATCCTGTATCAGTGGAATATTTTAAATCATTACCCCTGAGTATAAGTCTAAGTTTTGTATTTGCTCTTGAATCAATTTAGATAATTTCTATTTAAAAAATAGAAAATAACTGAAATTGGAAATTATAGAGTACATCCTCTAACCATAATGGAATCTAACCGGAAATCTGTAAAAGTAAAATAACAGCTAAATCCTTATAAACATGGGAAATCACTTTGTTTTTGTGGGGTGGGGTGGGTACTCAGAATTTGATCCTGGGCCCTCTATCACTGAATTATATCACCTAGTTTTTAAGTTTTATTTTGAGACAGAATCTTGCTAAGTTGCTGAGGCTGGCCTTGAAGTTGTGATCCTTCTGCCTCAGCCTCCCACGTATCTGGGGTTACAGGACTCCCACGTATCTGGGGTTACAGTTACTGGCCAATATGTAAAAATTAAATATATCATTTCTAAATAATCCATAGGTCAGTGAGAAATTCTCAAAGGTAGGAAAGTACATAGAATCGGGTGAATAAACATACAACATGTCAATATATGTGGAATGTAACTAAAGTAGGAAATCTATAGCATTAAATGCTATGTTAGAAATGAGGAAAGGTTTCAAAATAAATTATTTAAGTTTATACCTTAAGAAACTAGAAAATTATAATAAATCCAAAACAAGCCGAAGGAAGGAATAAAAATAAGAGCAGAAGTCAGTACAATAGAAAATAGGACAGCAATAGAGGAAAATAAATGAAACTAAAAGTCAGATCTTTGAAAAAAGTGAATAAAATTGGTAAAACTGTAGCAAAGCTCACCAAAATAAAAAAGAGAAATAAAAAAAGGCAAATAAAAAAAAAAAGGGAAAGACACAAATTGTCCAAAGCAAAAATAAACTAGGTCAGTGGCAGGGCACACACTTGTAAGTCTAGCAACTCCAGAGGCTGAGGCAGGAAGATCCAAGTTCCAGGTCAGCCTGGGCAACTGAGTAAGATCTTGATTCAAAATAAAAAATAAAAAAGGACTAGGGTTGTATCTCAGGCATAAGGTGCCTGTGAGTTCAATCCCCAGAACTAAAACAACATCAAAACAAAAAGTCACTACACCAACAAAAACCTGGAAGCAGCCCAGAGGTCTTTCAACAGGTGAATGGTATGTGGTTTATATGGACTCCTACTCAGGAATTAAGAAGAACCAACTATTGATACAAGCAATGATTGGGATGAACGTTCAGGAAACTATACTGAATGAAAAAAGTCCCATCTCGTTTTACAGATGGTATGTTTCCACATGTGTAACTTTTTTAAATGATAAAACTTTAGAAATGCAGATAGATCAGGGATTAAAGATGCAGGGAAGGGAGAAGTGGGTGTTTTTATAAAAGGGCAACAGAAGAGGTCCTCCTGGTGATAGAATTTTCCCTGTGTTGACTGGAGCAAGGTTGTACAGAACCAAATACATCTGTGCAAATATTTACATGTTGAACTATGGAATAAAATAGGCGGATCGTATCCATGTCAATATTTTGTTTGCAAAAGTTCTACAAAATGGGAGAATCTGATAGAAAGTAGTCTTTGCATTATTGCTGATACCTGCATGTGAATCTACAATTATCTCAATAAAATCTCAAGCAAAATGCTTTACTAAATAATCTATGCATTATTAACTTTTCTCCTAATGTTCTATTTTACATCCTTTATTTGAATTCTTGCATGCATTGACAAAGTAAATTGATTTTGTAGATTACTGCTGAGAGGGGAAAGAAAAAAATAGTACAAAGGACAAATGTGCTTTAACCAGCCGTCAATAGACCGTTCTTGGTTTCAGTGTTTTTTCAGCTGAGTTAGTCATATCAAGAATCATCTTTAATTAAAGGTATAGAACTGCAAGGAAGACACCTGCCTTAGATGTGGTCAGGCAGCACTTTTTTTTCGATAACAAAGTGGTTAAGACCTTTGTTCTTGGAATTCATATTGTGCAGGGCACCAAGGGATGTCTCTTTTCAAACCTATCTGTTCTATCTTTCTACCGCTGCAGAATTGTTCTCCACGCGGCACCGTAATAAATGATGATTACCATCATTAATACTAATAGTCCCAACGACATTATGCAGCATAATGGCTCCAGTGATTATATAGAGAAGTCTGATAGGTCTTATTTTCCTGAGCTCATCCTGAAATTTCTTCTTGCTCAATATTATCTCATTAGTTCTATTTATTTGTGCCTTAAAATGCCTTGCCTGTTACTTCCCTGGTAATTAGAAGCTCTCTGGGTGAGGCGCTTTCATTTTGGTTTTCTTTCCACTGCCTAGAGCATGGTGGGCACCTCATAAGTGCTGTCCCAATTTTGGTGTTGACATCTTCAAATGGAGGCAGGTGGCTTCACAAGCGAGGACAGTTATTGCGTCAACCAGGATGGATTTGATAATTTGCTTCTAACTCATTATTAATACTGGATCTTCTCCAAGCACCTTGATTTTTGGACAGTGAGTGCTGAACACCTGACTTACTCATTCCTGTAAGATTTTGAAAGTCCAACCCCGTCAGTCATTCTTTGGTCGTTCTATTGTTTACAGTAAAGGAAGGTTGACATTTGACAACTGAACATTGATTGTACTATTTTTCAGGTTGTTACGCACAGTACAGATCTATCACCAGATTAGCATCAGAATCTATGAACTTACAAATTTTTAAGCAGGGGAATGACGTACACACACAAAAAATTAACTAAGCAGCAGTTGCACCATCTATTACTCTGATATTTTTGAAAAAGGAAATAACTGATGGAGAGACACAAAAGAACCTAAGGAATTTGCAGGAAGTGTATTTAAATTACAATAACACTGCTGATTAAATAGCCTGGATGCTGTTGTCTGAAAGGACCATGTTTTCTACAGGGGATGTCAGAACAGTGACCTCAGTGGAAGTATCTAGCAAGTGTTCATTGAAATGGACTCGCAGATCAAAAGTACCCACACATCTGCTGTTGAAAACAAATCTGTGATGATAATAATGGTAACTCAGAAAGGGATTCCATTGCAAGGAGAGTTGATGTTGACCAGCATCTACTTGCTGTGTAGAAAAAGCAATCTACATTGACTTGAGAGATTTAGTACCTAATCTGCAGGAAACACCACTGTCCTTAGAGGAAGAAACTTCAGACCACTTATGAGAGAGAGAGAGAGAGAGAGAGAGAGAGAGAGAGACAGACAGACCGACAGAGGCAGACAGACAGACCCTGGAAGAGTTGGTGAGACCTGGAACTGAGCCACAGGGCTACTTATTCACAGGAAGTGTGGTTTCACATTTGAGCAGCTTGGGAGATTCCAGGTGGGTTTCTGTTCTCACGACATAAAATTGTAGAACCAAATTTGGTACCTTTTCTTCAGACCAACTAAATAATGTGCCCAAGCTTGGACAAAGTGTGGGGTGAGGGTATGTTTCAAATGGTTCCTCACCTAGTGGGAGAGGGAACTTAATCATGGTGGTGTCATGTGGAGTGAGGTGGGCAAGGTTAAAATGCCACAGTAGGTTGACTTGAAACTGGGGAATGGAGGATGCAGGGTCAGGGCTCCTGGCTACCACGCCTGTTCTCTAAAGTGACTTAGATCTTAGGAAATGCCATTTTCCAGCTCTGTCTAGGATGATGGGCCTCTTCAACCATAATGACCTCTTTGCCTTGAATTCTTCCCATTAGGTTTCTTTTTCAGTGGTATCTCTCCTCACGATGGCTGCAGCCAAGAGCACTTGGCAGAGAACATTTTATTCCCAGCAGTGCATAACTATCTCCTCTGCTGGTCAAAATGGTCTCAAATACAATCTGTTCTTCATTGAAATCGGAAAATGTTGGCCTTGATTTTCTTCTGCGTGCCTTATGGAACTCAAATGAACCCAACAGCTAAATGTTGACAGAAATCTGTGTTTAAGGGCTAGAGCCATATGCTCCTTGTCCAGGTCTCTGTGCTACAAACCTCCAAGAGATTCATATAGTAACTAACACTGTAACAGTAATTAATAAAGATGCAATTTAATTAACAAATTTTTTTATTATCCAAATGTCCAAAAATAATAATAAGTTGATGGTCTAAGGGAAACACATCGAGATTTTTTTTTGTCCCCAGCTAACTACTAACCTTAAGTGAGTCACCAGACCTTCCTGGCTCCCAGCTTCCTTATCTAATAAAGTAAAGGGACCGGCCTAGATAACCCAAAAGTCCCTGCCTGCTCTAATAATCTGAAATTCTATGGAGGACCAAGAGAAAGTAATCTTCTCCCTACTCATTCTATAAAGTTTCCAGTGATCAGTCCTATTATTCTGGTTGCTTTGTACCCAAACCAAATTGCTTTAATTGTGTAAGGGTAATTATCACACTTAAATATAAGTGTTTGAACTCTGAGGGACTGTGGCCAAAGGAACCTTAACATTAGACCACATGATCTGTCATTTAACTGAAAAGAAAATAAAAAAACCCTCCTCGTCTTTTTTTCATGAACCATCAAGTCGCCCCAGCTTGCAATGGTCTTGATAGGCTTTTAATACACTGTGTGACTCACCAGGAAGACAGAGCAATCGATTCTGGTAACATTTTAGACAGCTTGCTGATAAAAGAGCCCAAAGGAAGATATAGTACGCAGTTGCCAACCAGAGTCTTGGAAGGAGACTGAAAATGAAGTTGCTATTACAAAGGCAGGAAGACACTCAATGTCCTCACGTTTTTTTTTTTTTTGTTTTGTTTTGTTTTGTTTTTGTTTTTTAATGTAGAAATAGAAATTGATAAATAAATGCTGTCTTTTCTCTGGGGTAATTGCAATAATGATTCATGAAAAACTATTCATGCTATTGCAACAAAGAAAAAGTGATGATAATAAGGGGCCATGGGCAAATGAAGGAGGATGTTTCTGCCTGTTGAAAAGATCATCTTCCTTGGTCTTTGTTTTACTTCCTCTTTGGGCTGCTGACTTGTCCTATTATGACAGCGATAAGAGGCACTTTGAGAGGTTTTATAAATACTGACTCTGCAGCTTGCATTTATCAGCAGCTTTGCCCTGGCACCTTATTTAGACAAAAGTAAACGAAAACGAATTGTGCAATGCAATTTATCTTAGAAGTGTGTACTGTGAGAGGAAAAGGATACCTAAAAAAAGTCATAATATACTTGACCAGAGGAAGTAGGAATACAGTTCTAAAGAAGCAGGACTCCCATAGTGCAAATTGCTATGAGCACTCGATATTTTATAGCTTTTTAAAAAATGTCATTGATATCTACATTATGATAATGTAGGTAATTGCTAAGTATAAAATAAGACAACTACAACCATTTTAAGCAGTTGTGACCCAAGATGGTTACCCAACTTGTATACTATTGTTTATGTACATCAAGGCATCTTAAATAAGGAAGAGTTTATCCCCCAGGAGACACTTGGCAATGTCTGGAGGCATTTGTGGTGGTTGTAATATGGGAGGTTCTATTGGTGTGGTAGTCAGTTTTCCATTACTGTAACAGAATACCTGAGATAATCAGTGTTACAAAAGGAGGGTTTTATTTTGGTTCACAGTTTTGGAGGATTCAGTCCAAGGTCAGTTAGTCCCATTGCTTTGGGCCCATAGAGAGGTAGTAGTTCATGGTGGACACTGCATATGGAGAGGAAGCCCATATCACTTCATGGTTGGGAGCAAAAGTGAAATGGGAAGAAGAGACCAGAGTGCCATGATCTGCTTTGAGGGCATGCCTTCCACACCTAAAACCTCCCATTAGGCCCCACCTCCTCAAGGCTCCCCTACCTCCCAGGAGAATCAAGCTGTGGGCCAAGCCTTCAACACATGAGCCTTTGAGGAGTCTCCAGATCCAAACCACTGCAGTTGGCACCCAGTGGGTAGTGGTCAGGAGTGCTGCATCTTACAAAGCACAGCACAACTCCACCAGCAAAGAGCTATTCAGTCCCAAACGTCAGCAGTGCTGAGGTTAGCAAACCCTGATGGGCATTATAAGGATAACTGGGTGTTTCTGTAGGGAAGAGACAACTCTGTTCCTACCAAGTTTGACAATTGACCAAAGATAGGTCAGACATCCAATACCCCAGGCCTGAGGTCAAGGAACTCCCTAACATGGGGCTATTAGGTCATAATTTAAGGTTTCTGATCCAATGTGCATGGCCAGAGGACACTAAACTGCACCTGAGTAGAAAACTCTTTGAAGGATATCACCTATCTTAGGGAGAGTATAAGAAATACTTTATTACCATTTCTTCCTAGAAGATTCTAACCTCTTTCTTATACCCACATACTAACTATAACTCTTCTTAGGTTAGCAAAAGAACAGACTAGAAAACAAACAGTAGTTCCAATGATTAGTCTGTACACAGGCAACTTCATCAGCCAGAGCATGGAGGTGCAAGGGTATGTGTGTGTATGTTAGAGCATGTGTGTGTGTGTTTGTATATGTGTGCGTGACTGTGTGTGCACGTTGCACATGTTCCCCAAATAAGGCAATTCAGATCTCATTTATGTAGACTTCAGGTGATACTCTGTCTCTTCTTGCGATGTTCTGCAGGTAAGTTCACAAATGAGAGCACAAGGGGTGGGTTCTTGAGATTCACTGTGGCTCGTTTGCCTTTGCCACATTAGATCAAAATGTTTTCCACGTAGGCAGTACAGGTGGGTTCCCCAGATTTCTGTTTTCTTTCTTTATTTTATTTATTTGTTTGTTTATTTATTTAGCAGTACTAGGGATTAAACTCAGGGGCTCCTTACCACTGGGATATATCCCCAGACCTTTTTATTTTTTATTTTGACACAGGGTCTCACTAGACTCATCTTGAACTTACGATCCTCCTGCTCAGCCTCCCCAGTCACAGGGATTACAAGTGGGTACCATGGTGCCTAATTGATTCCCCAAATATTTGAGGAGGTTCTAGAGGAGTCTATCTCTATACTCTCATTAAAGATATGCCCACCTTTTGTGTCTCAGGGTCTGTGATATGCATGCCACAAGCCCTTCAGCATTATAAGACTTTAATTTTTGTGTGTGTGTGTGTTGGGGTGGGGGAGAGGGATGAAACTGAGAGAAACTTTGTGTTTTAAATTCATCTAGGCAGGGCTGGGGATGTGGCTCAAGTGGTAGGGCACTCACCTGGCATGTGTGTGGCCCGGGTTCGATCCTCAGCACCACATACAAACAAAGATGTTGTGTCTGCCAAAAACTAAAAAATAAATATTAAAATTCTTTCTCTCTTTAAAAAAATAAATTCATCTATGCTCATTATTAAATTTCAGTCAATATATTTATAGCATAAAGTGAACCCTAAGGTGTTATCTGAATCAAGTGGTGTTCCAAACAGATTGCAAGGTGTTTTAGAACTTCATTATATTTTTTTCCACCAAAGTGGTTACCTAAGTGTATTTATCAACTCCATACATCACCATTTGTAGTTTTCCATTTGCACAATTTGAATCTGGAATGTCCTTAAAGGCCCATGTGTTAAAGGCTTGGTCCCCAGTGTGGTACTATTGGGAGGGGTGGAGTGTGCATGAGGTGGGGGCTAGTGGGAGGTTTTCAAGGAAAGGGCCCTTGAAGGGGATTGTGGAACATTGTCTCTTCCTCTTTCTATCTGGCATCCTGGCTGTGAGGGGAGCAGCTTTTCTCCCACCACAGTCTCCCTGCCATGATGGGCTACTTTTTCCACAGGCTCAAAACCACAAGGCCAAACAACCATGGACTAAAACCTCCAAAACTATGAGAAAACATAAACTTTCCATGAGCTAACATAACCCTTTCCTCTTTTTAAGTCGTTCATCTCAAGTATTTTGTTATAGTAACAGAAAACAGACTAATACACACCATGTTGCCCCAATATATACCTGTATGGATATATATGTATTCATATGAGTGTTCTTTGCTTTTAGGAAATCCAATATAGTAAAATCTTAAATTGGAAAACAGATAACCTTTAAGGTGATTACTCACAATGTCAAAGAATTCTTTCCAAGAAGTTCTTTTGAGTGAGAACAAAACAAAAAAACTAAGTCAAATCCATAAATATGTATTAAGCGACTAATTTTATAGCAACAGAGAAAGTGAGTATGCAAAGCTGACCAAAATTTATCATCAGTCTTTAAGACTTAAGTTCAAATGGCTTAGAAAGTATCATTGACTTATCATTAACCACTAGATTGGTGTGGTAGACTTCCTGGTGCCCATCAGCTTCTTTCCTGGGGGAGTCATATATCCTTCACCCTTAGGGGTCTGCTGAGGTTGTCTGTCATGTTACCTCACCAACCTACCTCCTGCATTTGAACTAGGGAGGGCTGATTAGTCAGTCTCTTTAGAGGGTGGCTGTAGAATTTAGGCTTGAGGCTGTCAGTGGCCAGATGTGGGAGAGAGCAAGGCTGAGAGTAAAGCCAGCACAAGGAGGGACATCGACAGGGAGGCAGAAGAACCCTGATAAAATCACTTGGAATTCAGGACCCAGGATCTAAAACCTCCTAGCCCCCTGTTTTGCTTAGGCGTCTTTAAGTTGGGTTTATGGCACTGAGAACTCAGAGAGGCTTGACTCATCAATGAGGCATCTGGGTAGGAAGAGGAACCGAGAGAGAAAAACTCATCCACTTCAACACATAGAAATAAATTGGAATTCTGTGAAAACATCACATGATTTTTAAACATCTGAGAGGATGAAGAGAGTATAGCTCTACTTACTCAACTGCCTCAAGGGTCTAGGTGAAATATTTTAGAGTTGCCTCAACCTGTCTGTACACACTGCAAAATATATGTCATGATTTATTTGAACAAATGATAATCTACTTTTTTTTTAACCATTTGAAAGTGAAGTACAGACATTGTGTGGTACTTCACCCCTAAATCCAGCAGTACCTCCTAAGAACAAACACATTTTCCTCCATAAATACAACAACATAGAAAAGGCTTACCAGCACTTTTCTCTCTCAGCCCTGAAATGAATAACTTTCTCCAAGGACCCCAGTGCAATGGTATTTAGGAACCAAAATCTGGGTCTCACAGTGTGTTCATTTTTCCTGAGATTCTAGTTTCTAGGCCCTTTAGTAGAAAAAGCTGGAATACATATTTATTTTAGCCATGGCTGAACCACTTGAAGTCTTCTGTTCCAAATCTGAAACCACAGAGTCCTTCCTTTAAAATGGAGAGAGATAATACCTTAATTAGCTCAACCCAGTGATCCCGACTGAGGAGTGTTTCTTGTTTCATATTCAACTATGGAACCGATTACTTCTTATTCTACTCCAAGAAAGCTCAGTAAGGGAAAATGAATCTGAAGCCTGATGAACTTTTATGGTGCTCTCTTTTCCTACGCAGCATCCAGTAGGTTCCATTCCTTTTGCTTGAGTTGAGAGTGCTCATCTTGTTCTTTCTTTTAGTACCTTGAAAAAAATAAAAAACAAAAAAACAAACAACAACAAAAAAACCCCCTCCTATGTCTGAGGTCCTGATGGATCTTGAGACTTTGTATTTCTGCTACCAGATAACGAGGCGACAGCATCTTAATTATTTTTATTGTTTATTATTTATTTGTTTGCCTCTGGGGATTGAACCCAGAGCCTCATGCTTGCTAAGTACATACTGTATCACTTATCGACACCGCCAGCCTCCTCCTATCCTATTGCAGGTCAATGGTGTGCGGGGTAGAACTTTGCTGAACTTTGTATCATCTGGGGCTCCGAATGGCTGTACTATTTCATCAAAAGAAAATTATTGTTCATAACAAACCAATCTTGATCCTCAAGTGGCATTGCCTCATTAAAGCGACCACCACAAGGACAAAAATATGAATTTCTTTCTTCTCTTTGGCTTTCTTTGAAGTCAAAAGGGAAACCCAAATGAAATGCAGATGGAAGCTTTCTTTGTTTCCCTTCCCACCAACGTGGTTGAAGGCTCAAAATCCGACATGTAGCTAACACGAGAAGGGAGTGGCGGATTTTCCAGCAGCTGCAGCCAGGATTAACTGTGCTGCCTTGTTCCTTTGCCAAATCCATCTGTGAAACAAACCTGAAACAGGTTCAGGGCTTTGTAATCCTTGGAGGTGCAGCAGACCACACAGGGCAGAGAGCCTGACTTGAGGAAAGCTGGGTTTGGGGCCAGTTTTGCTACTTTAGTGCCGCTGGCCTTGGGCTCTCTCTGAGCCCTGCTTCTTCTTTGCAAAACAAGAATAAGAGCCACTGCCTTGCTTACCTCATCAGGGCGTTGGAGGCTCAAATTAAACGCGATAATGTCAAAGAGCTTTGTGAACGCTCAAGATCTATAAATATAAGGTGTCATTAGAAATTGAACTAAGTGATGAGACAGCTTGGTTTAAGCAATTTCAGACGTCTCAGCAGAGCTGTGTGAGAGTGTGGGATTTTGGCCCCCCGCCCCTTGGTCAGGGAAGCCAGGGCGGCTGGGATGGAGGTATTGATTCTTCTCCCCTAGGTAAACAGGGGGCATGTTGAAGTGCTTCCTGGACAAGGCAGGAAATATCACGGTGGTTTGGAGATTGCAACAGAATAGCTGAGATTGAACTAACAGGAGACAGAAAGATGGTAGGAGAGGCCAAATAGCACAAGTGGAGCAAAAGATGAAGTTCACAAGTTGGAAACTAAAAAGGGGCAGCGGAGGGTCTATTGCTGGTGGCATCCATTGAGGCTGCCCATGTGGGGAAAGTGAGGGTGGGGGACAGGTTTCCAGGCTTAGGGCAGAGGTTCCCGGAGTGGGAAGCCAGAGGTCAGCAACCCTGGAGGCCAAACTTGGAGAATCAGCTGGAAAAAGATTTGCTGTCCTAAACCAGTGGTCTTCAGTTAGACTGCTGTGCTTCCGTGAATACCTACTGCACGCAAACCACACTTTTAAATTAAGTTGTGCACAAAACCTCAATGTTATAAAACAGAAAATATTGAAGCTGCCCTGCTGAAGTAAGGCTCGGGGGACCCTGGGCTGATTGGCTTCCCCCTGAATCTTACCGACAGCTTCCAAAGCATCTCTGTAAGGAGCAGGGATCTGCCGGCAGGCGGAGGACCACTCTGTCTTGGTATATCTCCAGCACAAGGGAAAGGGTTTCTGTGTTTCCTGAACAATTGAACAAATGCATGAGATAGAGCAGGTGGTCTGTAGGAGATGACCTGTTCAGACGAATGGGTTCAGTGGATTCTGGAACTGCACAGTGAGGCTGAAACTCAGCAATGACCAGTGGTTTATAGATAAAGGTTTCTCCAGCTGGAGCCATGGACTGGTGGCCGGGACACTGTGGAGGAGAGGCCAGGGAGCTCTCTATTCATGGGAGTGAGGAGCCAAAGTTTTGGAGGGTAAGACAAGCCAGAACAAGAGGAAGCTTCCATTGGCAAGGTCTTGTTTACGGTATCAAAACCACAATTAGCCCAGTGCTCTGCCCTTATACAGAGGAGCAGGTTGTCTTCAGAACCACAGGCCACAATTAAAACATCTGGCCTTGGATGCTGCTATTTGCCAGGCACAGTAACAACCCTTTTATGTGGTATGGTGGGCAGAACAATGGCCCTGCAAAACCATCTATATCCCAATTCCCAGAGCCTATGAATATGTTAGGCTACATGTTAGGTTGCGTGACAGTGGGGCGTTAAGGTTGCTGATCAGCTGACCAGGGGGGAGGGCACTATGGTTCGACCCCTCTGAAACTCATGTTGAAATTTGGTGGCCATTGTGGTGGTGGTGCGTGGGAGGTGGGGCCTTGGAGAGGTGACTTGGTGGTTAAGAGGGATTACTGACTTTCTCATGGGACTTCTCCTTTTTGTGGAGGTGGATCAGTTACTGTGAGAGCAGGTTGTTATAAATCAAGGCCACTGTCATGTTGGTCTTTTCCGCATGCACCCACTTGCCCTTCCGCTCTTCTGCCACGTCATGACACAGCACAAAACTCACTTAGCTGCCAGATCTTGGACTCACCGTCTCCAGAAGTATGAGCTGAAATGAACCTTCAGTTTTTACAAAGTGCACCACCCCAGGTATTCTGTTATAGGAACACAAAACAGATAACAAGAGGGAAAGTTTCCAG
Source organism: Urocitellus parryii (assembly GCF_045843805.1). Classification (NCBI taxonomy): domain Eukaryota; kingdom Metazoa; phylum Chordata; class Mammalia; order Rodentia; family Sciuridae; genus Urocitellus; species Urocitellus parryii. The sequence continues at coordinate 38,952,832 of NC_135532.1, read as the reverse complement.
ACAGGCCCAATATAAACACAAGGATCTTTACAAGTGTCAGTGGGAGGCACAAGAGTCAGAGTCAGAGAAAGAGTCGTGATGACAGAAGCAGAGGTTGGAGTGATGTGATGGAGGACGTGACTGGCCTTTGCTGTTTTGGAGATGGAAGAAGATCATGAGCCAAGGAAAGTGGAAAGCTTCTAAAAGCTAGACAACCATCCCCCCACCCTCCAAAAAAGAAAAAGAAAAGAAAGATTCTCTTCTACAGCCGTCTGTCCCTGATGACACCTTGATTTTAGCCCAAGAAAATCCATGTCCGGCTTCTGATTTCCAGAACTGTAATATTAAAAAAAGAAACGAGGTTATTTGAAGTCACTCATTTTTAGGTAATTAGTTATAGCAGCCAAAGGAAACAAATCTAGATGCTCTTAGTCCATATCTGTGACAGCCTCCTTACCAGATGGATGGGAACCACAGGTTGTTGCTACTTTGCAGAGGAGTAGACTGAGTTTTGGGGAGGTGGAGCCACTGCACCCAGAGTGCAGCAAGTGACCCGATTCCAGGGCTGGCCTTCTTTACCACACGGCCACCTGGAAATGGCTTCACTTCCTTATTTCACAAGTGAGAAAACATGGGGGTGGGCAGAGAAGTGTCCTGACCTGCCCCAGTTCTCACACGGGTTGGTAATCCAGCTCAAACTGTGCCCCAGGAGGATGGTGCAGACCCGCGTTTCGTGAAGGCAGAGTCTCCGAGTCAGCAGGGCTGGCCGGGGCCTGGGACCTGGCAACTCCACCCAGCTCATAGGTGATGCCCGGGCAGGGGGGCTGTGCTGGCCATTCCTGAGCCTGCCATGGGGTCTGCGCAGTCCTGTAGTCAGGAGAGCCTGGAGCACCCAGAGGGATGAGGATGAGGGGGGTGCTGAGGAAGGGAGAGACGCAGGCAGCCCGTGCACAGAGCTCCGTGGAAAACACAACAGGGAGAGACAGAGGTCATGAGACCACCCTGATTCCTTGTTCTTCCATTGAGAAAGATGTCACCCAAACGCGATGGTTCTTTTTGTCATTTGAGAAGTCATTCCAACTCTGCAGGCATGGCTAACAGCACACACAGGTCAAGGATCTTCTTTCTGCTACAGGGACCACAATATCTGTATGTGATTGTGGGAGAAAATCCAAGTCTCCATTCTCTGCTGTGGGTTTTATGTTGTTGTTTTTTGTTTTGTTTTTAAGAAAAGAAAGAATGCACTTATTCTTCCAGAAAGATTTCTGAAAATTTTGACAGAATCAAGAGGTTCAGGGCCCCCACTCCACCTCTCCTCAACCCCAACCCACCGCCTCAGAAAACTGCAAACTCAAGACTAAGGGGGACCATTCACTTCGTGACTGTGGTCATGGTGTTCTCAGTTCTCGTTTTAAAAAATGCGCTCACACCTGTATTGGAGTGGGAGGCGTTGAGAGAGCCTCCTTAACCTACTTCCCTGCATTTGCAGAATTTCCAGCTGCCGGTGGCTACCAGAGCTGCCTGCAGGCGAGGAATGCTCTGGTTTCATTTTGAAACAAGTCCCAGGCACACAAGCGAGACATATCAGCTTTCCGACACATGAACTCAGGGAGGAAACAAATGTTTGCCTGAGTGTTTCCTAGGGGGACAGAGGGAAAACCATACCTCTACTTATTTACAGTGGCTCAAACGTGAGATTTTCTTCCCCCATAAGACTCAACAGTATTAACTTCCTATGCTCCCTAATGTATAGTTTGCAAAGTGGAGTTTTAAAGTATTTCTAAAATAAGTTTTCTGTTTCAGCAGTGGGGTTTGCCTGCAAAGGTAGTGGTAACCCTTCTGGAAAATAATATGTGGATGAGTTGTATGGATCGCTCAGCAAGCACTGAGGAGCCCCACAAAATACAAGGAAAGCGCTGCACTGAGGACTGAAGGAAAGTCTTTCTTTTCTTTCAGTCAGGGTTCAGTGCTCGAGTCTGGAAGCTGAACCCGTGGGGAACTTGAGGTGGTGGGCAGTTTTCAATCTGTGATCAGGAAAGCATACAGCTTGGGGGCTCGAAAACAGTTGCTAGCTGTGGTGTCTCCTCCAGATCCCTCTGCTGTCCCTCGTGTGCATCAATGCTATCCATGGTTCTGGGTCTTCAACTGCTAAATAAATGCCCCTCCTCCGAATTACTGTGAGTATTAAAGGATATCCTATGAATGGCACAACGTAGGCTCCTGAAGACGCTTCTTCCTCCAAGAGCCAGCAGCAAACAGGAGATTTTCCACAATAATTCATCAGGTCTTGGAATATATTGTTATCCTTTTTTTGCCTCAAGTGGGCCCATTGCTCTATATTTTGTTGGTCGACCAGGACTGTTGATTTTTATTTCTTTTGAACATGTAAGCTGATAACTAAAGAGGGAGAGCTGAAATACAATTGTGGCAATCCAGTCATGGTTATAAGTCCCAGGATGCCTCCTTACTGCAAATGTCTTCTGTGTTCAGAAGACATGGTCATAAGGAATTGATTGATTATCCTGGTGATGGGAAACCAACAGCCAAAGCCAGAAGAGAGCTTCTTCGGGGTTTATTAATTATTGGGGATCTAGAGGAACTAAGTTTTCCCTACTTTTCTGCTCTCCCTCAACACACACACACACACACACACACCCCTCCTCCTCCTCCTCCCTCACCAGCTGGCAAGAAAGTCTCTCCAGAGTGACACCCATGAAAACACTCCTTCCTTGCTCACACTCCGCCCCCTCAAGCCACACAGGAGCCAGCCTACCCAGGGTACTCCCCAGGCCCCCTGAGATCTCAGGGCAGAGGGAAGTAACAGTCTCCCATCATGGCAGAAGGGCTGGCACATTGGCTTTTTTCCTGTTTGAGTGCCAGTCATAGGAAATGAAGTGTAAGTTGCAGGGAACTTCACCTGCGTAGACTCTGCAGGTCTATGTGACACTCTAGAAATAGGTTCTTTTTTTTTTTTTTTTAAGAGAGAGAGAGAGAGAGAGAGAGAGAGAGAGAGAGAGAGAGAGAATTTTTTAAATTTTATTTTTAGTTTTCAGCGGACACAACAACTTTATTTTTTTTCATTTTAGTTTATGTGGTGCTGAGGATCGAACCCAGCGCCCCGCGCATGCCAGGCAAATGCATTACCTCTTGAGCCACATCCCCAGCCCTAGAAATATGTTCTTATGTTCTTGTTTTTTAAAAACTAATTTGATTTTGAGCTCCATCACAGTTCAGATCCTGTTCTGTTCCTCCTAATTCTTATTTCTCCTCCATCATTCTTCCCTATTTGTTAGTGGCATTGCATGTGTCCAGGGGATTTGGAGGGGAAGTTAATTAGAGATACATTTAGTGCTGGTTTTGTGGTATACATTTATTTACACTGCAGACTCTTCCACGTGGAGATTGCTAGGAGTACTCTTGATGCCCCGCTATGCTGACTCCTGACTCATGACAAGGAGTTGCAGGGAACAGAGGTCATTTTATGACATAGGAGTTGAGCCATTTGTCACTGGAGGTAAAAGGAGTCAGAAGACAGTCTGTGGAATCTTCTTATAAGTTTAAGTTTTCAAAAAAAGCCTGCAGGGCTGAGGGTGTAGCTCAGAGGTAGAGCATGTGCTTAGCAAGCCCAAGGCCTTGGATTCAATCCCCAGTACCTGAAGAAGAAGGAGAAGGAGAAGAAGAAAATAATCCTGGTAACATACAAGTTCTTTCTTGTCAGGAATATACATGAAACTTATGGACAATTTTAACACTGTGTGTGTGTGTGTGTGTGTATATTTTCTTTTCCTGTATTGAAGAAAATCATATGCAAAAACATTTGTCAAAGTTCCAGAGTTCGTAAACAGGAAGTCTATGCTAGGTGACTATAGACGTTTTTGAATGAAAGAAACAAAAACCTTGATAGAGGAGTTTCAAAATTAAGAATAACAATCTTAAAAATGTGCATGAATTTAATAATAATGAGTTGTAAACTAGGGAGAAACTTATCTACACAATTGATTGTAGGAAATAGATTTTGATCAATGCTGCTAGAGAAAAAAGACTGGGAATTATCCTTCTATTTTCTCCATAGAAAATATGACAAAATTTGTCATATGGAGTGGTGATAAAAAATTATCTAACTCTTTGCTTTCATGCCTATTTATTTATTTATTTTTTCATATTATTTTTCGTAGAGAAGGCCCTCTAAATCATATAGATATGGGGGCCCATAAACCCTGGATCTGTCCCTGGTGCTAAATGTTTGATTGAAAGCACCTTCCAAACCTGAAAACCTCTGTTGTTGTTCAGTTGATTTTGTATTTTTACAATACGATACGTGTCACATTGATCGATAGTAGCAAGACAGAATTCTAGGTTTTTCATAATCTCCTGGCTCTCAGTATTGTTGAGAAATCCAATGGCATTCTTTCTTAATCCTCTCTGTAACATCTCTGGCGCTTTTCCTTATCTCTGGTGTTCTTAAATTTCATGGTGACATGCCTTGTTGGACCTTTTCCTTTTCATTTTTCTGGGCACTCAATGGGACATTTCAATCTGGAGATGTATCCTTCAGTTCCAGAAAATATTATTCTATCACATCTTTGATAAACTCCTCCTTTCCATTTTTCTCCTCTTTTCTTTTGGGAACACCTAGTATTCAACAAATATATATTTGAGCCATCTGTCACTGGAAGTATGAGGAAAGTGGAGAAGAAACAAGGTTTGAAGTGTTTATAGTCAGAAGAGAACCTTTGGAACACCCTCCCAAGATTCAGTTCTCCAAAGAGACAAGGGCTCTGGTGTCGGTAAAGGTCAGTATATATACTTTTTGTGTATCTGCTGGGGATGGAACCCACAGCCTCATACATGCTAAGCATACACTCTTTTATCAATGAGCTACAACCCAAGCCTCAACAAATATTTTATAGATCTTTATTTTATACCAAGAACTGTTCTAGGCCTTTGGGACATGTCAATGAACTAAGGAAACCAAAATCTGTGCCTTTGTGACACTTGCATTCTTACAGTAATTGGTTAATATTAGATTTCCTGAATTGATCCTCTTTCTTATTTTTTTCTTTCATATTTACTTTTCTTTAGTTTTTGAAAATATTCATAGGCTTTATTTTTAAAGCTATTTCTGTTGCAAAAAAAATTGAGCAGGGAACACAAAGATTTCCTATGTGTTCCCTTTTCCTGTTTACCCATGCCTCAATTTCTCCTATTAGGAATAGCTCTCATCTGTATGGTAAATTTGTAACAATTGGTGAACAAATATTTATTTGCTGTTTTTAAAGGCATGGCTTACATAGGGCTCACTTTTTATGTTCTATGGGTCTATGGGTTTTGTCAAATACGTAATAACATGTACTTATCATTGTAGTACAATTCATAGTAGTTTCCTTGCCCTAAAAATCCCCTGTGTTTGGCTTTTTTATCACTCCTTCCTTCCAGTAAGCCCCAAACACCAAAATTTGGCAAACACCAAAATTTTCACTCTTTCTATAGTTTTGCCTTTTCCATGATGCTTTATAGTTGGAATAATACAGTATGCACCCTTTTCAGATTGGCTTCTTACACTTAGTAGTATGCAGTTAAGTTTCCTCCATGTCTTTTCATGGCTTGATCGCTCATTGCTTCTTACTGCTAAATAACATTCCATTGTCTACATGTACCACAACTTATTTATCCATTCACCTATTGAAGGACATCTTAGATGCTCAGAGTTGTTTTTTTTTTAAACAATTATGAGTAAAGCAGATATAGATGCTTATATGCAGGTTTTATGCAGATGTACATTTTCAACTCATTTGGGTAAATACCTAAGTAGTTTGATTTCTGAATCCCGAAGCAAGACTATGTTTAGTTTTTAAAGAAACTGCTGGTTTTAAAGACTACCACTGTCTTTCAGAGTAACTGCACTGCACCACTTTTGCATTCCTGCCAGGAATGAATGGTAGATGTGATTGCTATTAACAGTATTGCCTGACTAAGCATGTGAGTCACCAAGAACCCAAACTCAAAACTCCAGTTCCTTTATGTAACTTGTCATCATTCACTCAAAGACAGGCTAGAACAAGACTCACAGGGTTGGCTGAGCTAGGCCAGCTGTTCCAGCTCCTGCCAGCTTTCATACTTCACGGTTAATTTAGGATGGGAGGTACCTGCATCAATGGTAAGTGAAAAGGCCTAGCGAACCATCCTGTTTGAATGGTTTCCCAGAAGAACCAAAATGCCAACTGATCCTAGAGACGTAATAAATCACCATTTTATCATTTCATTTTACTGTTCTTGCTGTGAGATGAGGAACACTAAATCTAAGCACCAGGGTGCTATGATTTTGTCTCCACCAAAGAAGCTGAAATTGGAAATTTGAGGGAGCATGGAATATAGCTCAGTTGGTAGAGTGCTTGCCTCGCAGGTACAAGGCCCTGGGTTCAATCCCCAGCACTGCCACACACACACACGAAAATTGAAATTGGATCCTTATTGTGAGGTATTAAGATGTGGGACCAGGTGAGACTTTTAAGAAGTGATGGGGTTATAAGGGTTCGGCCTTCATGAATAGATCAATCCATTAATAGACTGATGAATTAACAAGTTACCTCAAGGGTGGGTCTATTATGAAAGCCAGTTTCTCTCTGTCTCTCCCATACATCCCTCTACTATGTGATGCTCTGTGTCCCTCAGGACTCTGCAGAGAGTGTCACCAGCAATAAAGCCCTCACCAGACAGGGTCCTTCCCAGGATCTCCAAAGTGCAGCCTCTAGGACCATAAGATGATTAAATTTTTATTCCTTATAAATTATCCAGTCTTTGGTATTCAGTTATAGCTACAGAAATGAACCAGTATACCAAGGAACTTCAGATTCTTATGACAACCTGACTTTGCTTTTTTGGCTCCACAATCCTGTCGATTCACAATCCCCATCACCTCTGGTCCTAGCTACCATCACTCAAAGAAGAATAGCACCAAAAGCTCTGATAATCTTTCCAGAAAGACTCCAATTTTTTTAACATTTATTTTTTAGTTGTAGGTAGACACAATACCTTTGTTTTATTTATTTGTTTTTATGGGGTGCTGAGGATCGAACCCAGGACCTTGCACGTGCTAGGCGAGCACTCTACCGCTGAGCCACAACCCCAGCCCCAAGACTCCAATTTTGGTCATCAGATTTGAACTTTGGTTGAGCTCAGAGACTAATGTGCCTCCAGTAATGTGAGGGCTAATCCAGAATATTATATTGAAAGGAAATAATATTCCTATATATTATGTCAGGTAGTGAGTAGAAAAGGTAAATTTATTTAGTTTATAAAACCAACCTTTGGTTTTTTTAAAAAACCATCTTTGCCATGGGGAGGAAGAAATTAAAAAATGAAATTTTTTTGAGGAATTATGAGATTATTTTTTAAACTGAAAGTTTCTCCTTCCCCCTGCTTCTGATAAATCTCTTTTATATTTTGGATTTGGAGTGTGATTGAAATGTTCAGGTTCAATTGAAAAGACATGGATCTTGGAAACTATAGCTAGCTCTCAGTTTCTGAAAGCGAGGTCAGTGGAGGAAAGTGGATTAGCTCCTTTAAAAAGCAGAGAAGAGGTTGAAAAGGTTGGAAAGGCCAAATCTCTCATGAACTTTGGGTGGGAAACCCATAACTTTTATCTTCTGGGCACGAGGTAATGATGGCAATGATGATGATGATGATGATGATGATGATGATGATGCCCTGTCTTACATTAAAGCCTTTCATCTGTAGACTAAAGTCCAACACAACCACTAATTAATTCTGCAGGCAAGGTAGGCAAATATCATTATCTTCAATTTACAGGTGAGGAATCCCACAAGGAGGAAATTAAGCCCTTTACTTAAGGCTACATCAGAGTGCTTACTATAAGTGAAGGGTCCTTGCTGATTTACTTTCCACTGGCCACTCTGCAGGTAGCCTCAGAGGGCTTTCTTTCAGAAATATTCTTTGATTCATGATTTGTGGTAAATGCTGTGGAAATGCAAGAGATGACAACAGAAAAAAGCACATGATTAGGTATTAGAATGGAACGTGAAAAAGAACAAGAATTAGGGATGGTGGAGACAGCTGTAGATCTGAGAAGACTTTCAGCAGAAGGGGGCTTGTGATGGTATTAAGTGTTTGAATTTAGGGAGAACTATTACGAGAGGCTCTGGAACTTTTTGCTTGCATATTCTAAGAATACAAGGCCCTGACTGCTCTCTACTCCGTACTTTCTCAGGGTTGTATAACCTTGAAGGATGAGGATCTCCCAAATCAAGATCAGTCTTCCTTACCACCTGCTATAAAAGGGGTGGATTCCCCAAGTTGAGGGTTCCTCTGTTGTGTTTCCACTCCTGCCTGACAGCTTTCATCTGGCCCTGTGTTGCCCCTGTGGGACTTGGAGACAAGGGGAGCAATAAAACCATGATGCTCATGTTGCTTGGTGGCTGTGAGTACTAGCGCTCTTTGTCTCTGACCCAGGAATCTCATGTTTTCTCACATCATTGCCAAAGCAGTAAAAGGCTCTTATTAGCTTGTAAGCAGTGTCATATTAATTTCCAGAACTAGTGGGAACAGCCTGATCAATATTAGGTACACGTACTCTGGAGGGTATTTTTGTGTCCCACTGAGCACCTTCACTGCAATTATGTATTTAATTTCCACATTTCCTACCAGTCTAGAAACTCTGGGAAGGAAGGGATATTAGACTTCTTGTGCTTACAAAAGTGCCTAGAAAGAATGAATAAACAAATACGCCTGCTTAGGGGCATAGATTGAGCCAGTTCACAAGGAAGAAAGGGTTTATAGAATTGGGACAGTAGCTTCCTCTCTGTCTCTTGGGTTCCTCCCTTCCTCTGGGGCAGAGGTAGCTCCTTGCTGCATCTGACCCTTCCCTTTAGAGAGTTTGATCAGGACAGGGAAGAGACCTAGTAGAACGACATGTTCACCAGAGACTGATTTGGGGGCTGTTGTCACATTGCTGTCTAGCCAAGAAATGAGGACAGCCCTGGTCTGCCCTGCTTGTTTGAACAGATGGGCCTAGGTGGATTTCACATCTCACTGAGTGGAAGTAAATCAAGGCCACATCTATGGAGGTCACCCTTTGTTTCAAGATCCACAGGTGTGAATAAGAACACCTGGCCAGGAAACATGCCTCTTAGAATCCCAGGAGTGATCAGGAAGCAGGAAGTTCTTCTGTATCCATCTGGCCAGCCATCCAACTCTGAGGGTTTGTGGAGCCAGGATCTGGATCCTACACCTTCCCTGCTTCAGGACGAGGCAGGTGACACTTCTGAATTCTGCGGCTGGGTGCTCAGCACCACTGGCAAGTCCACCACTGCCTCTTCCCCAAGGAAGGAACTGCTTGTTCTTGAAGAGGAGTTTGATGTGACCTGGCTCATTTTTTTTTTTTTCTTCCAGAAAGCATGTTCTCTATTTGCCTAGAGGGAAAGAGAGAGGCATCTGTCAAAATGTCAAAGCCATTCTACCTTGTGTCTTCTCTCCCCTTTCCTTCTTCCTTTCTATCCTCTCAGGCACAAATGGAAATACTACCTTAATCATAGCCATGGATATTATATTTACTGGTGATTTTATTTACAAGGCTGATACTAATGAGATGCAATATCCTTTTCCCTTCCTTTCTTCCTTCTGTCTTTGACTCTCTTTCTCTTTCTCAGCAAACACTGATGGAGACACTACTCTGGGTCAGTGCAGGCCGTCAGGGCTGCAGAGTTGGTTCCAGATCAGCTGATCTAGATTGGGTCCTGAGGGAGCTTATTAGTGGTGGGGCCTTTGGTTACCCCACGTGAGGAATCTGAGGAGACCTGCCCTGGGGCTGTGCAACAGCTGCGGAGGCTGCCCTTTGGCAAAGCGGCCTGCCACACCTGTTCAGGCTGGAATTCCTTTACAGGAAGCACGGCCTTATATTTCAGTTCCAATTAAATAAGTTCTCCGACGCCCTGGTGGAGGTAACTAACACCCACAAGTTAAAACTCGCCTGAATACAGCTTGTGTAGCCAGAAAGAGAAGTGTGCAGACAATTAGTGGGGGTGGGAGGGGACAGGGACACCACAGGGAGAGAAGCATTATTGGAAAAGAAGAACTAGGATCCTCAAAGACAAAACTCAAAACTTAGCCTTTTCCTTTCTTGCTGATCTCCCTGCCCTGTCTCATCTTTAAGAGTGACTTTCAGTTCCTGCCACTGCATTGCTCAATGGGAACCAGGGATGATCTGTCTACATGCTTCATACCTGTGCTTTAAATATAGACTTTGGGCCCTTTATTCTAGGTCTGGCAATAATTAACTAACTATAAGGAAACCACATGATTTTCTAAATGAAATGGCATCAGAAAGTTTCCTGGACCCAATGAGCCCTGTAAATAGCTATAATCAGAGTTGGGCGTTTCCTCTCAGTCAGTGCCAAAGTCCTTTTCAATTCAAATCCAGGGCCTCAAGCATACTAGGTAAGAGCTCTCCACTGACCCATGTGCCCAGCTCTTTTATTTTGAGATAGGATCTTACTAAGTTGTCCGGGCAGGCCTTGGGTCCAAAATCCCAATGCCTCTGCCTCCTGAGTCCTTGAGATCAAAGGCACACAACACTACCCCTGGCAGTGTCTGCTTTGAGAATGGTTCAGGACCTGTCATTTCTTGGCATCTTGCAGACTTGTAACCAAAAGCTTCTCTGGAGTTGGAAATAGCACAGCTTTTCATCCTTCGAACAATTTTTTTTTTTTGAGCACTCACTTGGTGCTGAGCACTGCGTAGGAGTCTGGAAAGAAGAAATTGGTATTAAAAAAACAAAGAAGAAGAAGAAGTAAAAAAAAATAAGAGTTTCTGCTCCAGACAAATGTGCCTTCAGTAAAGTGGTTTTTGTTCTGACCAAATAGAAACTCTCTCCTCAAGGCCACAATGGCTAAAGTTCATTTTTATTCTAACCAAAATGGCCTGAAGACAGGAGAGGAAAGTTAGCCTAGAATGAACTATTAAAAAAAAAAAAAATTCCTTTTTACAGTCCGACAATATTTTAGCAATGCTGCCCTCTGCCGTGCAAAACTAGAATATCAGCTCCAACAGTTTGCACAAATTCCCCAGTGCTGGTTAGTTTAGAGAAAACTTGAAGGTCTGATGTTTTTCGTGCTTTGTTCATAACCCCTAAAGTCATTGTGAATAATCATGTGACCTCTTGCATGTTTTTAATTTGACAACTAAATTTGTATCATTGGTTGAAAGGTTGTAAAGGACTTTCTTTTCCTCCAATTTCCTGCGCTTTAAAGAACTGCAGCTCTTTTCCGGCTACACTAGGAAGCATCATGAGCAACAGAGTCTTTCTGGACCCCCTGTAGGAGGTAGCGCAAAAGTCCTGTTCGGGAACCAGCACAAGTACCACAAGTTTTTGGAAATGGTGGGGCTGCAGACCTAACCTGAAGAACTCTGACCCTCAGAAGGACAAATGCTCCTGGGTTACCAGATGGCTGAAGTCCACTCTCTGCCCCAAGTTCTCCATGTGTGTTCTGGGGCCCAGCAGCATGTGATGAAGCGCAGACCGTGGACTCCCCGACATGGACAATCACCAGACACTGGTCCAGAAGTATTATGTCTTTCTGGCCTCAGAGTGTCTGATGGAGCAGATCCTGTGAATCCTGGGCCCAGGCTGAAATAAGGCCGGCCAAGTCCAAAATATGGGGGTCATTACAAAATGTTCCAAAATATGGAAACATTGCGAAATTTTACCAAGGACACAGAATTATTTAACATGACCAGCAGATGAGGTGAAGTCCACCATCAAGTTCCAGATGAAGAAGTGCTCTGCCTGCTCATGGCTATTGGTCACGCCAAGATGACAGATGGTGAACTTGTGTACAACATCCACCTGGCTGTAAACACTGTTCAGGGAAAACCCCAGTGTCTGTATTAAGGTATGTCCTGGGGAATTCTAGTACCATGAAAGAAAAAGCTTTCAGATTGAGCTTATCCAATTTATGTCCCCGTCGACTGGTAGTAAAGCCAGCCCTTGATGTCAATCAAACCAGCCAAATTCAAATTGCTTTCAGTGAAAAATTATTATTTTTTGACTGTTTTGGTGGCCATCACTGTGTTCTTGTGTTTTAAGTTTAATAGTAGGTTAATAGCCATCAGAGAAAACTCTCCTTGCTTCACTTTTGGGGGACTCCTTGTCTTAAAGCTGAGTTTTCTTATTGGGCCATTTTTTAAAAATATATTTTTTTAAATTGATGATGGACCTTTACTTTATTAATTTATTTATATGTGGTGCTGAGAATTGAACCTAGTGCCTCACACAAACTAGGCAAGCGCCCCATCACTGAGCCACAACCCCAGCCCTGGGCCATTGTTTGGTGCAAGCTTTTACACGCCCGGACAATGCATAGTGTAGTTTTGGGGTGGTGGGAAGTGTATGTCTGTTCTGTAAAGAGGGGGAAAGGAGATGATGGAAGGTACAAATGAGGTGGGAACAGCCCACGGAGCACCATGGAAACTTTCTTGGGCAGTTAGTTTTAGGAAGGGGGACCTACAGACGTGGGGATATGGAGAACAATCGCTCTAGTCTACACCCAAGGGACACAGTCACCTAAGAGTTCTTGACTGACCAGGGTGCAGAGGCCGTTTGTGTTTGGTAGCTCCTCTTATCTCTTGACTCTTGCTCTGGTCTGTAACAACTTTCTCTCAGGGTTACTTAGAGGGCATGACTATGTCATGCTTTTGCCCTGGTTTTTAAAAGATTAGATCTCTGGAAAAGAACCTTTCTCTATCTCTGCTGAGGCCTTGAAGATAATTTTTGGTCCCAGAAGTTATCTAGTAAAAGGTGAATGCCACCCTCCAGCAGCTCTCTGCTCCGATTCACAGGTCAAAGGGTTCCTTTCTGGCGGCCAGCTGGACAGAGTGCCCAGGGAGAGTGTAGATAACTATGTCAGGGCCTTGGTAGGTGGGACTGTCTGCCAGGGGAGCACCTTGAATGTAAACTGACCCCAGCTCCCCTCTGCAGGCTCAGCTTCTGCCCTGGGTCCTGCCTCCTGGGAATAGAACATCCTTTCCCTCACACCCTGACTGGCTTGCCTTGACCCTTCTCTTTGTCAAAATGCTAACTTTCAAGGCTGAACTACTGTTTCCAGATTACTTTCTCCTTTACCTCAATTCCTACAACATTCTGTACTTTTTAAGGGCACATCTTGTACTTTGCTTTGTATTATAATTATCTATGCACTATGTCTTGTGGCTTTTTAATTTTTTTTTTTTTTTTTTTTTTTTTTGCACTGGGGATTGAACTCAGGGGCACTCCACCACTGAGCCACATCCCCAGCCCTATTTTTTCTATTTTATTTAGAGACAAGGTCTTACGGAGTTGCTTAGCACCTCATTGTTGCTGAGTCTGGCTTTGAACTCACAATCCTCCTGCTTCAGTCTCCAGAGCCACTGGGATTATAGGCATGTGCCACCATGCCTGGCTCTTACAGTCTTTTGAAGAGACAGCTGAATTCATCTTTATATATCCCAGCTGCCTAGCTCAGTATCTGGCAGGGGGCAGGTTCTCAGAAAAAACATTAGGGCTTTAGGTCCCATTCCATACTGCTGCATTCGAGTTAATAGATTAATGTCTATTAAATTAATATCTATCCTGTTTCCACAGATGCAAGCATACACTTCTCACCAAACACCTGAAAAGCCACAGGATAAATTCTGAAACCTATGGCTTCTTTCAGAGTTACAGTAGAAGGCAGGCATGAAGGTAAGGGAACTTTGAGTATAATTGAGGAATTTGTCACGGTGATGAGCCCCTTTGGATGATATCTGTAAAACACTCCCTAGTGCTTCAAGGTCAGGGGCCCAAGTTCAGTGATGACCTTGGGATATTGTGCATCATAGGAAAAACAGGAAGCCAGTCTGGGTTTGTGCCTCTTCCCCCTATTGTTAGAGATACCACGTTCAAGACCTAGAGTTAATTCCTGCAATTTCAAACATATATCAAGTACTCATGTCTTTGGGAACATTATGAAATTTTACCAAGGACACAGAATTATTTAACATAACCAGAAATCAAACTTCATGGTTACTCCCAGAGCCTATAATTCCTAGCTAAATGTGTAGTTTAGACTTAAATGATGGGTCAAGTCTCATCACTTGGTGGGGACAGGATAGATGAAAAAATAGAATGAGAGATTAAAAAAAAAAGTTCAGCCTAAATCATACCTAAATGGACAGCACCAACATCATTTGGACATTCATAAATCTGCAAACAAATAGGAGAATAGCTGGAATGATTCTGCAGTATGTTGGTTTTGCAAAGCAAATCAACTCAAACAAAACATGTAAGACTACACATATGGTGCGACTCTACATCATGTTCAACCAGAGAAATGAAAAGCTGTACTCCATTTGTGTACCATGAATCAAAATGCATCCTGCTGTCATGTATAACTAATTAGAACAACAATAACAAAGGCTTATAGTAAAGTAAAAACAAAGTGGAAAAAAAAAAGATCAAGAAAACAGGGCTGTGTCAATTGTCTTACACACAATGCATGAAGAAGGATGCCTTCAGGTGACATGTGCTTTTATTCTACCCCTTAAAAATGCAAGTGTTAGCTATGGAGTGGGAAAGAATTCTTGAATGAAAACATGTGCCAAGATGTAGTGTAACAATGTCTCACCTAGGAGTTTCTTGTCCCAGCTCTGTTGTTTACCAGCTGAATGGCAGGCTGAAGACCTGTCCATATTAAACTTAAACTTGAACATTGGCCAGTGAGTTCACATAGGAACATTTTGGGTTGGTAAGTCATTTTACTAAAAGAATGTCCTAGTTTTTAGATGCTAAAGTTTAGAGACTCAGCCACCCAGTGTCCCATACAACTTGCCCTTCTTCATTGGGAATCTACTACAGCCTCTGCACACCTGTGCTTTGAAAATGCCTCTTGAGTATTTGGCAGCCAGGTGTTCCCATGGAAACCAGTTCTACTTGGGAGGGATTTCCAAGCTGGCTGTAAATTGGGGTGAGTGAGGGCGGCCTCCATCATACTAGGGAACAAAGCCAGCCTTTCACAGGAACAAGATGCTGGCACTGTACTGCATGCTTTTCCAACATCCTCTATAAAAATTCTTTGTGGTGTTCATTAGGTGACCTCCCACTGACCTTTCTCTTGTGTTCTAAACACTTTTCTCATGCCCAACTCTATGTGAATTTTTGGTTTCCAATCTTTCTGTAATAGTAGAATTGTCTGATTCCACAACTAAAAATACAGGACGTCCAGTTAAATTTGAACTTCAGATAAACAATGAATAATTTAAAATGATACAATATTTGGGACTTATACTAAAAATTATTTGTTGTTTATCTGAGCCTGAAATGTAACAGTACATCCTGTTTTACCTGGCAGCTCTGGACGGTGATTCAAATGTCTTCATTTTCATGCCTACGGGAGTGCTTGTGAGTCTCAGGCTGCGTAGCCCGAAACTACCTAACTCTTCTAAAAAGAGCATGCGCTCTTCCTCTGCAAAAAGTTATCAATAACACAAACCAGATCCGCTTTTCATTAATCACGGTCCTGAAGTTTGCTGTCATTTCTGGTGCTTACAGATATTGCCTTTCTGTCTTTTACCTCTTCATGTCCTCCTCTGTCACCATTTGTCACATTTTCTTCAGTAGAGAAAGAAAACCCCTTTCTTTCAGCCATGACATGTGAAGGAAAAACAGCTGTTCCCAAATCCTTTTAGCTCTGTGGGTTATGGAATCCCATGAGCTCTGAAACTAATAATAGGACAGTGACCCTATCCTTACTCTGTCACTAAGTATCACTTTTATGAAAAGATGATTAAAGATGATGCTTAAGTTTTAGGTGGAGTCTTTGGAGGAAACACCTTATTTAACATTTTTTGAGTCCACATGGTGATCTGGGAGCAGGGTTGGGTCAGGATGTCGACACAGCAGCGCCACCCGGAGGTTTCAACCCTCGATTTTGGGGGCTCCGGTCTTTGCTGTGGTTGCAACCATTTTCTTCCCTTGCACTTCCTTCCCCAGAAAAGTTGTGGTTCCTCCTTGGAGTTGAGCCAATGTCCAGCCTCTGTCTACAGCAGAGTCTGTGTCAGAACCTCCTGATGGGCTGTGGGCTTTCTGGTCCAACTCTGAGGTGGTGCCACGCTCAAGGAAGCAACAGGAAACTAATTATGAGGGGAAACAGAGCCGCCAGGATGGGGAACTGCCAAAGATAAATGTGTTCCTGATTAACTGTGTGAGAGACACAACAGGAAGGTCTAATCACAGGGGAGTGTTTGTATTGTTAGAGATAAGCATATTTGGGCTGAGGCAGGTAAGCATATTTTTTACTTTTTTTTTTTTAATGCAATAAGGTGCTGATAACTTGGTCACACACATAGTGTAAAAAAAAAAATCACAAGAAACTAACTTAGGAAGTGAAAATTGGTTAACATCGGGGCCTACGTACAGAATCATCCAGGAGATTCTAGAAGCAGGCTAGGCAGAGGAACATTTTAGAGATATGTAACCATAGGACATCGGTTGGTTATACAAACCATGCTAGGTTGACTCAGACATGAAAGAGGAAACCTCTGGCAGAATCAAGTTGGAACTACCTACCCCAGCATCTGAGGTCCCCAAGGTCCGGCCTGAGCCTGTGTCCCCATAGTGTCCCTCAGGTCCCTCTTACTTCCTGAAGAGTGGAATTGGTCAGGAGGTGCAGGGGCACAGCTCTGACTCTTTGCAGGGTCCTCTCCCACTGTGCCAGGCCACCAAGCCTGGCAGCAAGGCCACTTTGTGTCCCCAGACCACCCCTCAGTCTTTCTTCCCCTGCCTGTTATTGGAAAGCCCCTTCCTTTCCAGCTGTGTCTACATAACACCCCCACCCCGGCCTCACCCCTTGTCCAACCTCCATTCTTGGTGGCTTTGGTCAGCAAGAGGGTGGGTATGGGCTCTTACCCACTGGGCTTCAAACCAGTAGGGAAATAAAATCTGCCCCCGCCCCTTCCGCTTCTCATTTAATCTTTCTGGAGTGACCATGGTGAGTAAGTATTCTAGCTTCAACTAGGAATAGCATAAATTATTTCCCCACAGTGAGTTTCTGTTTCCTGTGGAGTTCTGGGTTCGGCTGGAAGTGCCCTGTTGTGGGCTGCATATTTGTGTCTCCCCCAATTCCTCTGTTGAAACCCTCATCCTGAAGGCGATGGTACTTGGAGAGGGGACCTGTGGGAGGATATTAGGTCTCAAGGGTAGAGCTGTCCTGAAAGGACTAGTGCCCTTCTGAGAAGAGACAGGAGAGGTACTGCTTCCTCCCTGCCCTGTGATTCACAAGAAAGCAGCTGGGTGTAAACCCAGAAGAGAGTCCTCACTGAGAATCCAAGCCGGCTGGCACTCAGATCTGGGACTTTCAGCTTCAAAATGGTGAGATACAAATGTTTGCTGCCCAAGCCGCCCAAGCGATCATATTTTTTTGTTCAAGCTGCTGAAACTAAGCCAGTTCCCACTGCATCCCGCTGCAGATTTCTTTTCCTTGTCTTTTCCTCTGACCCATTGAGGTGGTGGGTACAGTGGTGGCTCTGAGTCTGTGTGTGGGGACCAGAGTCAAGCAGGTGAGAGATGTGTCAAAAAACAAAAGTCCAAACTAGAACTTAGTGGCAGTTCTTGACTCCTGGAAATCAGAGAGGACCATCCTTCATCAGGATGTTGCTTTGTGACAAATGCCACCCTCATACCTCCGACCCATGTCATGCTGTCCCCTTCCCGTGCCTTGTGAAATCTTTTTGGGATGGTTTCCGCGTGGCCTCATTCCAGGCATTGGGTGATGGCTTCAGGTAAATATTGTTTTCACACTGTCCTTTACTTATGAGTGTGTGTTCATGTGACATATGTTTATGTGACATGTCCTTCTGTCTGAAAACTTCATGCTGGTCACCTGGCTTTGAAGTCCCCAGGCAAGAATCTGGGGCAGCTCATGGTGGTGATCCTCATGCTGATGGTCCTCATGCTGTCTAGGGCACAACCTGATGGAAATTTCCTTTTTGGGGTCATAGCATTTAAACTTGCATCATGGTGTAAATTTAGGTGGTTTAGCCATGAGGGGCGATCATCTCTTTTAATCTTAGGGGCAGTCACAGCAGGGAAGTATTCAGACTTTCCTCCAGTTTTCATTTCAAAAATTTGATCCTCAGAAAGCCCAGAAAGCCCAGTACAGGGAGCAAGTCCTTTGAGTCTGGCTTCTCTGCCCTTGTCATCCCCCTCGGAGATTTCCCCTGGTTATAATAATAATTTATGTCTTATAATCCTTTCTTCTTCTTTCTTCTTTCTTCTTTTTTCTTTTTCTTTCTTTCTTTCTTTCTTTCTTTTTCTTTCTTTCTTTCTTTTTTCTTTTCTTTTTTTTTTTTTGGTGTGTGTGGTAAATTCAATCCATGCTCTTTGTTTAATAAATTATTTCAAATCTCTAGGAGCTGTAATGGGAAGAATGTCTGTACCCCTCTCCTCTCTCTGCTCTCCTGAGGTAGCTACTGTACTCAGTAGACAATTTAGGGCCCAACACTAATTACTGCACATATTATTTCTTGATTCTTTCATCCAGTTTCCGCCTCAGGCCTGCCTTTCCTTCACTCCAGTGATTTCCTCATCGCCTCCCACCAGGTGTCAAGAGGAATCCAAAAGGTGTGGTTGCTGTCACGGTGGCAACTTAGATCATGGCCACTGTCTGAGGGCAGGCACTGCAGGGCTTGCTAGTGGGGTGGGCATTCAACCCATCCTTTGTGAATTGTTTTGGTTTTCTCATTTAGTTTAGGAAACATTTCTCCTTTTCCTGAGGACCATCTCTCAAGGAGTGCTTTTGCTTGGGGACAGGGAAGAATGTGGGTAGGCAGGCTGGAAAAGTAAAAGGAAAATCATCTTATTGGAATAGAGGGAGTCTTCCTATGGAGAACTTTCTGCAGGTTATAGGTTGTGAGGTTTAGAGCACCTGTTGTGAGATTTTGCTTCCATGGAAATCATTATTTCAAATAAGGTGCACCAGGGTTACCTTTCTGGCTTTCCCTGAAGGATTTGTCTGGGTAGCTTAGTGTTTTGATTAATTAACCTAAAGCTGGGATTCTACAGAAATGTAAATTGTTACCTTCCCCCACTCCCAGGAGTCTCTCTCAGGCACAGCCTGAGGGAAATGAGGTGGAGCTGGAATTTCCACCTGGTGCTGCTTTGTTTGAATTTCCGTTCTGGGATGCGGGCAGAAGACCTCGCTTGTGGAATGTCACACTCACAGTACCACACTACTGAAACAAAACCACCTGAGGCGGAGACTTGGCCTTTGCCATTGATGCTGGCAGCACAAAATGAATGAAATAGCCACCTGGGGATGCCCACAGGGAACTTTGGGTTTGAAGGTGTGATGAACTCAGTCCCCTAACATTCATCTATTGAAATCCTAACCCTCAAGGTGTTGTGTATTTAGAGATGGAGCCCTTGGGAGATGACTAAGTAATAAAGGTAGATTCTTCACAAAAAGAATTAATACTTTCATAATAAAAAGTCACAGTGCTCATGTGCCCCTTCTGCCATGTGTCACAATAAGAAGGCATCATCTACAAGCCAGGAAGTGGGCCCACCAGACATGGAGTCTGCTGGCACCTTCACTACCAGAATTGTGAGCAAGAAATTGCTGCTGCTTCTAGGCCACCAAGTTGATGATATTTTGCTATAGCCGCCTGAGTGAACTAAAACAGAAAGGGGGGTGGTGGTATCACAGGAACTCTGATCTTTGTAGATACAAAAGAACATGGATATGAAGTTAGAAAAGGACATCAGATTCTGACTTCTCACCAATTAGTCACAGATGTATATTTTCCATGCAAGGCAGAGTGTGGGGATGAAAGGAAGAATTCAGAGGGTGACCAGAGCGGATGCAGCCCCCACCCATCCCAAAATGACTGTAGGCCTGACCGAATTAGTGGGGCGGGGTGGGGTGGGGGGGAGAACCAGGCTTGGAGTCAGACCTCTTGGGCTGCCACTGACAGGTTGGGGAACATGGTCACAAAACCTTATCTCTGGGGCTATTGAGTGTCAGTGGACACGAGACTGCTGCCCAGGAAACTCACAAGCTTTGCACAGCCTGTGGGAACTCAGTGACGTAGGAGAGTTTCCTTGTGTAGTGCTGCCCACTGAAAGACCCTAGCCCAGTTAGCCCAGTTACCTAAGGCCAAGATATGAAACCAAGATATCAGGCAGGCCATAAACAGGTTCAGGCGCCAGGCATGCTTTCCGGACAACCGGTTGAAGAACAGAGCACCCGCATCCTGAGGCATGAATGAATAAACCGGAACAGATAAGCAGGAACAGAAAGAATAGAATGCAGACCTGTACCCCCTAGGTGGCCTATATGCTAGATTTAAACAAACCAATAAGAAACCTGTTGCTTCCCGCGCGCGCGAAACCTGTCCCAAACCCTATAAAAATCTCTGTATCCCCAAGCCCGGTGTGCCAGTTCACCAAAGCTCCGGCTGAGGTTCTACTGGGCACCCGCAGGCGCCTGTGTCCCAATAAACCCCCTCGTGCTTTTGCAGCCAGTGTTTCGTGTGATTCTCCTTGGACAGGGAAACGGGGGTCTTTCATTAACGGGGTTGTTTTTCATTGGAGGTCCCACCGAGATACCCCTCCCCCACCCCGTCCGGATCCCTGCCCGAGGACCACCAGCATCACTGGGAGGTAAGCTGGCCAGCTCATGTCGTGTTTGTCGTGTTGTCTGGTGTCACTTCTATGTCTGTAATGTTGGTAACTCTTGGCTGATACTTTGTTTCTATGCGCTGCATCTGTACGATTACGCGTAGTCCTCTGTATTCTGGGCAGCTTGAGAAGGAGTTGACGAACTCAGACTTCTCCCCTGCCACCCCGGGAGACGTCCCAGGGATTTTTGTAGGCAAAGGTGGAGCTTCTGCTCCACCTAAGCCATCTGTATCTGTAGGCAACGGTGGGGCAGCACCGAAGCCATCTGTATCTGTAGGCAACGGTGGGGCAGCACCGAAGCCATCTGTATCTGTAGGCAACGGTGGGGCAGCACCGAAGCCATCTGTATCTGTAGGCAACGGTGGGGCAGCACCGAAGCCATCTGATCTGGCAGCGCTCTTTCTATTCGGTCTGATTGTAGTGTTATTGTGATTGTTGTGTTATTGTTTCTGTCTCTGTGTTCTATCTCCTCATCTAAAACTAGCATGGGGCAATCAATCATGACCCCTTTGAGTCTCACCCTCGATCATTGGTGAGACGTCCAGAATCGGGCAGATAACCTTTCAGTAGAAGTCAAGAAGAAAAAAAATGGGTAACGCTTTGTACTGCAGAATGGCCAACACTCAATGTGGGTTGGCCAAAGGAAGGTACATTTAACCTGATCTTATATTACAGGTGAAGTCCCAGGTTTTCATCCAAGGTCCTCAGGGACACTCTGACCCTTCATGGTTACCTGGGAAAATTTGGCCTCTGACCCCCCCTTTGGGTCGCCCCTTTCTCTCCTCCTAAGCCTACTCCACGATCTCCTTCCAAAGCCCCACCCCTACCCTATCAGCCCCAACCCGTACCGGCTCCTGATTCCATCCAGGTTTCCTCGGAGGAAGAAGAAGAACAAGTAGATCCAGCCACCAATAACCCTCCGGGTCCACCCCCCATGGTCGGGAGACGTCCCCAGCCCCTTTCTGGGTTCTGAGTGGATTGCCTGTAGTAAAGTATTTGGTGAAGTATTTGGTAGCTGACGGATCCGAGATCCGCCTGAGCTTTTAGTAGCAATCCACTACGCGCTGCGAATTCTGTGTTTTATGTTTTTGTTTCTGTTGTCCTGTCTGTCTCCACCCCTTCCCCCTTTAAGACCTAAGGCAAATTAAAAACTGACTTTACTAGAAGGTTAAGAGATATGCCTAGTGCCTAAGGTCAAACCAAACTATAGAAGCTAATCAATCCTGTAAGTGCAAGGGAAAACTGAGGAATTCCCAGCAGCTGCCAGAGCGTTTTTTGCTTTGGGGAAATTTCCTCATTTTTTTCTCTTCACTGTAAGGATTACCCCACCTAAATGCAGTAAAGTCAGTCACACTGAGACCCTATGTGAGAACATCTGGTCCACTCATGGGAAATCTAAGGTGCCACTGATAGGAGTCATAATTAAATGGAAGTTCAAAACCTGGAGAGATATTTTCTTGTCTGGTCTGTTTTAAAGGTTATTATAGATTGTTTCTTGGGGATAATCTAGGCTAAATGTGTGTCTAAAAGATGTTTCATCTGGTATCTAAATGAGTTTGAAGCATTGCATAATCTTGCAGTTAAAAGTTAGGGTTAAGTAATTGTTTAGTTTGTGATTTCAGATAATTCATGCCAGAGAACTTAAATACTTAGGATAGAAAATTAAAAGAACTCTACTTCCAAGTTGGCAAGTAACTCCCAATCATTCAGTTTTATTTCTTATCAATCTTTGAACTGGGTAGCCTAAGGAGATTTTACTAGGTATACAGTGCATTGATTTGGGCAAGGATAGTAGATTATGATTTGGTATCTGTTTCTCTCAGTGTATAAGATTTAGGAAAAAGTGTTGAATTAAAATGTTGGTCTGGCTCATTGAAATGACATTTATTAGCAACAGTCTTGGGAATTTTCAAAGCTTAATTTTAGATATACATGGTAGTGTGGATTTTTTTTCCAGGTGATTTAATGTAACTTAATACTACTTTAGGAACTTCAGAACAAAGAAAGTAGCTTAATGATCCTGAAGGAACTTCTTCTGATGGTGGCTTTTATATTATCAAGAAAGATCCTATTTTCAGTTTTGTGTGAGCAAATTTTTCTAGTGTAGGAAGATAAATTGTGACTTATGGTTAAAATGCCTTAGGCATAAAGTTTCTGCTCAAGAATTCTGGCTTTCCCAGTCCCTTCCAGACCTCAGCCAGGGCTTTAAGCTGATATGCAAACAGAAGCAGCTTGGAGCTCAGGCCCAAGGAAAAAAAAAAAAAAAAAAGAGTAAAAGTGTCTTTTTACCTGAACTCAAACTAGACCAAACCAAGAAGTAAATTGTATGGCATTTACTAATTACTGGCCGGTTAATTTTTTTAGGACTTTTGCTTTTTTAGATTCTGTAATTTTTTTTCTTTGAGCTCATGATTTTGTTCCTACAGACAAGTTAATGTTTTTCTGATAAGTTCTATTTTTGATCAACTGGAGTTTTTTTTAACATTGCAATGAGATTTCACCTGAGGAAGCTGCAAGGCCTCCACCACTGTGTTATGTGTTACACTTGTGTTACGTGTTGTATGTCTGTATGTCTGTATATGTGTATGTCCATATATCCTGCAGTGATATAACAATTGACAGATGAGGAGCGCTCATATAAATTAAAAAAATGGATCCAAATATCTTTGATTCACGTGATTCAAATGGTTCAATTTAAATTGGGTAAACAGATGAAAGTAAAGATGTCTTTAAAATTAAGCTTATAAGTTTTCCTAGGTGTTCAAAAAGGCCCTAATAAAATGTTGATGTCTATGAAATAATCTGCTAATCTGCTTAGATTCAAAGGTTTACAGGTATTGTTTCAAAATGTGAACAGAAGGAGGTTAACAGATAAAAAAAGAGAAACTAGAAGGTTCTAGGTATGGATTTAATAAGAGGGAAAGTGTGTTTCTGGATAAGAGTCTATATGATTAAGTAATTAAGAGGGTTTAAGTAAGTGATAAAGAAGGTCTGTGTAAGTTTTTGAGCAAGCAATCTTAAAGAAATTAAACAGCTGGTTAAACAAGTGCTGTTGTTTTAGAGAATTGTGCTATGTTGTTTCTTTAAAAGCTAAACTTGGTTAATATAAAAACATCAATGTAATTGGTGCCATTAATGTGTTCATATCTTCCAGGTATACAAGTCTATAAGGTAGAAGCTTTAAAAAGAGCAT
The DNA here is from genome assembly GCF_045843805.1 of Urocitellus parryii. NCBI lineage: Eukaryota > Metazoa > Chordata > Mammalia > Rodentia > Sciuridae > Urocitellus > Urocitellus parryii. The sequence continues at coordinate 38,928,956 of NC_135532.1, read as the reverse complement.
TATATCAAGCTGGTATTCTAAAAGTGTATGGTAATTTAGGCTTAAAAGAAAAACATGTTGGAAATTTATTTATATCATTTGTGTTCTATAACTGTACTTATTATCAATAAGTTATGTAAAGTTCCATGTTACTTTTTACACTGAGATACAATTTAAATGTATTTTTAAGTCAATAAGAGCCTGATCTGGGTAAAGGTTTTATTGTAAAACACAAAAGTACTTTGCTATTTTCTACAAAAGGTTAAAAGTTTTCAGCCTTTCTTTAATTCATGTTTTAGATGTGATATTATATTGTGTCAGCTAATATTCATATAAATTTGAGCAACAATTTATGTAGTTGTCTAAAAAGCAAAGATCAGCCTCAGAACTATAGTATTTAAGACTTATGATGAGCCCCGCCTTACTTGAGATAAGGCTCTATGTCCCATCTCATGTGAAAGTGACTATGGAAGAAGTAGGCCAGATTTCAGTGCATTTAAGGTTGTGTCCAAAAGTTGGTTTTTGTCACGATTGCCAGGACCTCAAACAGGGGATTATAATGTATAACTCTGCCAGAATTCAAGGTAGCTATTACATAAACTAAATATGTTTTTATCCTAGTTAGTTTTGTTTTGTAGTTTGCTTTTAGATGGTCTAAAGATTGCCTGTTAATGTTTTAAAGAGGTACTGCTTTAAGAACTCACAACCTGGGTTAACTTAAGATAAGGAGTTATCACCTACAGGATAGAGAGATAGGTACTAAAGCCCAGTACTTAGTATAAGGCTGTTGAAGTTTATTTGCTAGATGTTTAAGATTAAGTTTTAAAATTAAAGTTAAATTAAAGGGCCAAGAAAACCAATATTTGGCTCTTGCCCTCTGAGTCAGTCTGAATCAGGGATAGGGGACTTCTCCAAAGGGCTTTGCAACTCTAGGCCACATAACCTCCTGATCAGGGAGATTAATGAGACCAGTGGAGGACAGAAAGCCAATCAGTGCATTTGCTGTGGAGAGGAGGGTCCTCAGAAAAGGGAGACATCCCTGATGCTTCTGAGGGAAGCCACGTGGTCAAGCAAGGCCTGGACCCATCCTAGCGCAAATGGCACTAGCAGAACTGAGAAGCTGCTGTGAAGTTCCCGAGGACTCCCAGGAGAGACTCAGCTGACTATTAACAATAGATGGAAACAAAGTCAGTTTGACTTGCTTCATCTTAAACACTTAGCAAAGACAGTCAAAGCCAAAGCACAGCTGTTCCTGGACATCTTAAATAATAATAATAGTTAAATGTAACTTCCATAAATAAGTAGACTGGAGGCTGCAAAAGAGACTCTTAGGTAGGAATGCCTGATAACTATCAAAAGGGACTGCTAGAGTAGTTTTAGTCTAAGGCCTTTATTTCTAACCAACGCAGGTAGGCTTAATGTTTGCAGAATTAAAGATTTCTCTATTAGACACAGGTCATACTAGTAAAAGGATTTTGCAAGATCAGATGATATCAAATTATTAAACTATATCTTAAGGGAAGGACAACTGTAACCCTAAAAGTTAAATGTTGTGTTTACATCCCTGATAATTCTGGCAATGTGACAAATATCCTTAAAGATTTACATGCTTAGATAGAAGCCATGTCCTCAGCAACATTGTCGTGGAAACAGTATCTTAACTCCTAGTTCCTGGTACTGCCTGATAGAAAACATTGTTGATCTTTGTCTTGGCCATTATACTCATTGGCATATTTCTGTGCTGTGGCATTTCTTGCTGCATCAATCTGGTTCCAGTACTAATGAATTCTTGTTTCTCTTATAGACCACCTATCACTCGAATGGCCCTCCAGCCTATTACTTCTCAATTGGACTGTTAGCATGGACCACTCGATAGACCCGATATTTTTAAGGGGGACTCCAAACTGCTTGCCCCACACCGTCCCTTTTCAGCCTGAAGAAGCCAGAGAGATCATCTTCATCCCCCTTCCTCACAGCAGTAAGGAGTTCCCAAATTAGAGGGGGGGAATGAAGCCAGATTTAAAGTTAGGTAGTCAGTGTAGTTAGATAAATTGGGGTCTAATATCGAGTGAAATCTAAAATGGAGGCCATGCTGGGAATGACTCAGGGAAAACACAGGACAATGGATATAAGATTCTATCCATGATAAAGAAAAAGGGGGGAATGAAAGACCCTAGCCCAGTTAGCCCAGTTACCTAAGGCCAAGATATGAAACCAAGATATCAGGCAGGCCATAAACAGGTTCAGGCGCCAGGCATGCTTTCCGGACAACCGGTTGAAGAACAGAGCACCCGCATCCTGAGGCATGAATGAATAAACCGGAACAGATAAGCAGGAACAGAAAGAATAGAATGCAGACCTGTACCCCCTAGGTGGCCTATATGCTAGATTTAAACAAACCAATAAGAAACCTGTTGCTTCCCGCGCGCGCGAAACCTGTCCCAAACCCTATAAAAATCTCTGTATCCCCAAGCCCGGTGTGCCAGTTCACCAAAGCTCCGGCTGAGGTTCTACTGGGCACCCGCAGGCGCCTGTGTCCCAATAAACCCCCTCGTGCTTTTGCAGCCAGTGTTTCGTGTGATTCTCCTTGGACAGGGAAACGGGGGTCTTTCATTAACGGGGTTGTTTTTCACCACGACAATCGCTTATCTGACACCAGCTGCTACTGTAAAGATGACTTGATCCCATCTGGGTTTACTAATTTCTTGGCTTTGAACATTTTCCTGCCAGGACCTGTAGAGGGTGTCAGAGAGCTTCACTGGCCTGTCCTTCCTGCCTCAGGTTCTCAGGGTCAGTTTCCCTGTTAGGTGCAGCTGGTTTCAATTTCTTTTAAAATCAGAAGGAAAGGAACCCCACAATATTAATGGATACATAATAATGAACTCAGCCTGTATTAGATCAATCTTTATACCAACACAGCTGTCAGGTGTACTTTTGGTTGATTGATTGGTTTTTATGGAGGAAGTGGCCATGGAGACCAAAGTGCCTGGAATCCATGAAAGTCCTAATGTGGCTCAGTAGGTTCCTGAATGTACTTTGAAGAGTGAGTTGGTAGCCGGGGCGGTTGCCTGCCCCTGGCTGCTCAGGGAGCTGAACAGATCCATCCTGAAGAAAGGCACATGTGGTGAGTGCGATGAGCCAAGCTGCAGGTGGGGGTGAGGGCAGCTAGTGCTGATGGAGGTGAGAGGGGCCACATTAAGGCTTTTATTAAGATAGGGTCTGGCTAAGTTCCTCAGGCTGACCTCCAATTTGCATTCCTCCTCCCTTGGCCTCCTGAGAAGCATTATAGGTATGTGTGTGTGTGTGTGTGTGTGTGTGTTTAAAGAACTGAAGCTTCCACCTTGAATCCTGTAGCGATTCAGGAAATGATACCCCCCAAATGAAGACCTCATAAGTAGGCTGAGAAGCAACATTTCTCTCTGACCTTCTCCTTCCTTCCTATATATTCTCCACCAAAGCAAAACATAGAAACCAGAATTCTTCTTTCCCCAAATCAACCACAACAACTAGAATTATTACTCTAACCCTAACCCTGCCTGTCTTTTAAGGAGCTAGCCATAAAGAAATTAAGACCCTGTCAGGAGCCATCCCTGGGCTGTGCGAACTATTTGCATAGTGGCCAAATGAGGGGATAGGCCTGGCATTGGGGGAGTGATCACCTCCCCCTCCAGATCTCCTAAGATCTCACCAGGCACCTGAGATGGGTGTGACTTGCCAAAATGTCAATCAATCTGCAGATCACAGACATCAGAAGCAAGACTCCACCCTTGAAACCTTATCCCCCTCTAATCCCGTCCCCATCCCTTATAAAATAAAGGGATCCCGGGCTCACAAGCTCTTTCCAGAGCTCTTTTTCCAGCATGGAAGCTGACCCTTAAGGTCTCAGAGCTGTCCCGCCCTTGATCTGAAAACCTATGTCTGTGTTGCGTGATATTTCGCTGCTTTCTGAGTTTAATGTTGCAGCCAGCTCTTCTAAACCCAGTTCGTCTCGTCTGTGAGGGTCATGGGTGAGAAGACCCTTTTAAGAAGAAAAAAATGTTATAACTAGGAGAAGACAGGCCTTAGGGGGCTTCCTCATTGGTGTATTTTCGTTAGCTCAGACCCCTTTTGTCTGATGACATTTCCACACAGCTGTCTCCGCTTCATGGAACCTAAGCATAGAACCAGAGACTTTCCGTGTCTTTAAGTCTTCCTTCTGAAAGGTCTCATGTTATATAAAACCATGATCAAATGAATTGGTTATGCTTTTCTTTTGTTAACCTGACTTTTATGGTAGCGGCGTTGACTGTGATGTTTTATGATGGCAGGAAAAGGGTTCACCCACATTTTGACTCTACAAATTTCTCTAAAATGCATCACACCCCCCTAACCTTCTGTGTGCAATTTTAACTTTTATCAAAGGATGTGTAGTGCACATGTGTATATATACATACATGTAATATATTTTTAGTCAAATAGTACTAAAAGAGTTAAGACAAATCATGGGGTTCAGGACATGCCACCCTAAAATATAACAGAGATCAGAAACATGCTACCCCCCAAAATGCCTCTTTGGCATAAGGATTATTTTGAGAAACTGTAGACATAGAAGATACTCTGATAACAAAAGTAGAAGTTACTCTTTTTTAAGGGAAATATACATCTATAAAGGAAATCACATACGAAGGTGTTTTTCAGTCTGTACAGGAAGAGAAGGATTATTCTAAATTGCTAGAAACTCACATCACCAGAGAGGGCCTGGACTTGGATTGGCCTAACAAACCTTACCCTTTGTTAAGGTGATTTTCCTGGTCACCTCCCTATAATTAGTTTTCCCTACAACTTTCTTTCTTTGATTCAACACATGGTGGTATTTAAGCCTGGGGTCAAAGCCTCTTCTTTAAGGATAATTTTTTTTTTCATACTGGGGATTGAAGCCAGGGGCACTTTGTCACTGAGTCACATCCCCAGACTTTTTCACTTTTTATTTTGAAACAGGTTCTTGCTAAGTTGCTTTGGGCCTCACTACGTTGCTCAGGCTGGCCTCAAATTTGTGATCCTCTTGCCTCAGCCTCCCAAATTACTGGGATTACAGGTGGGTACCACCATGCCACACCAGGTCTATCTTGGAATTACTAATTTCTTGCATATCACCCACATGCACGTGTATAAGTTATGCATGTCAATAAATGTGTGTGTTTGTTTTTTTCTTGTCTTTTGGCTCAGGTTTCTGTCCCAGTATCATGTTAAGATTCATGTTACCAGATCCAGGTTGGACTGCTTATCACTTGAAGGTCAATACTTGGGAGCTGAAATTTGTGGGAATAAAATTGGTTTCATTGAAGGGCTGGCATCTTGAGAAGAAGGGATCCTGATAAGACACAGTGGGGCACTCAGGAATGCAGAGGATTAGAGAATAAGGATATTAGGGCTCTATCTGAAGTGTGAGGAGTAAAAATTTGTTCCCAGGATGTAGGCTCCCTGTTTACCTCTCTTATTGTTTCTCTTGCTGAGAAAAAACTTTTTAGTTTAAGTAAGTCCCATTTGTTGATTCTTGTTATTAACTCTTGGGCTATGGGAGTCCTATTAAGGAATTTGGAGCCTGACCCCACAATATGTAGATCGGAGCCAACTTTTTCTTCTATCAGATGTGATTCTGCAATCTGCATTTGGGGTAAAAATTGGGAGTTCATAACCCACTTCAATCTAATGTATGAAATATGATATGTCAAGAGCTTTGTAATGTTGTGAACAACCAATTAAAAAAAATAATTTTTTTAAAAAAAAAATATATATATAAAATTAAATAAATGTAGTATATAGTAAAAAAAAAGAGAATAAGGAGAGGCGTTACACATTCTGATATTTATCAGAAATTCAACAGATGTTCTGGGTTCTGAAAATCTAAAGAAAGATGATTTAGCAGGAAACATCTTAATCATTAGGCGCTGCTTTTCTTTAGAATTTAGAATGCTGGGCAAAGGGAAGAGAAGCAAAAGTAACTCTACCAAGGACAAGTCCCAAAGGAGTGGCCACGGTTACCCTGAGAAAAGTTAGAGGAGAAAAATTATTTATCACCCTGATACATGAATAATGGTGGTTCCTTGATTTACTTTTCTGTCTTTTTATTTCTTATCCTTGAAGGTAATCACTTGCAACTTTCCCAACTCCTTCCATTTTTTCCCCCCTGGTATTTAACTTTTCCAAAAATAATTAATACCTCATTTCTAAGGAATATCTACCTACTTTTACTTCTCCACTTGTTCGTTTCAGACAGTAGCAATTGTTGTTCTTTTATGGCAGATGAAGATTTATCTGTCTTAACATCCTCACTTTATATCTCTGTCTTCACATAGCTGTCAGTAAAATTATACTATACTTTTTAAAATTAGTCTGTATTTAGAGATTTTCTCTTAGTGCTATGGAAATATTACTGAACCAGGAACATTCTGCCCAGCATGCAGTAGGCTGATCATTGAAGTCAAGAGTTTTGCAAAAGACAGAGAGTTTATTCATGAAGTGAGGAGGCAGGAGCCCCAAGTTCCTAATAACGACTCAGGCAATGATTGCCATTGTGAACCACACACCAGAGATGTAATCTGCAGCAAAGCTAATGGGAATATTCTGCTTAGTTACTTGCCCTCTAAAATTGGTAATAAAAGCAAATGAAACTAATTTTTAATTCAGATTTTCCCTCATTTCAGACATGTTCACTGCTGAACCAAGTACTAACAATCGTGTTCCCTTTCTTATGCAGAATTTCGGTTGTCCAGAAGTTAATATTTGCCTCATTTTCAATATTTAGTTTTCTTTTTGTGCTACTCCTTAATTCTTCCTAAACAATCCACAAGATCAGTACAATGCAGTCAAAGCCATCAGAACCAGTGTGTTCCATTCCTTCCTCGGAGCCTTTGTTGGAACACTCATTCTTTCTGCTGGAGGATGGGCCTCCACCGCAGGCCTCCTGGGACCCCTCCCCGCCACTCTCCTGGGGCTAGTTTTCCTGATCTAGCTTCTTGCCCTTTCTTCCTGGATTCATTTTTTTCCCTTTATTCTCATATTTATGCTTTTGATAAATTTCATACTTTAATAGCTTCCTGAGAAAACGTGCATGAGAAATAATTTTTTTCCCCAAGTCATTACGTTTCTGAGAATGCTTTAATTTCACACCTCTAATCCATAGATTGGCTTCCTTATCCTATTCCTATTTGAAAGCATTTCTTCATTGCATCCTAGCTTTGCAGTATTGCTGAGAAGTCTCGAGTCATTTTTATTTTTTAGGCTTATAGGGGATTGTGTTTTCTTTGGGAGAAGCTTTGAGGATGCTCTATCAATCACAGGAATTCTGTAACTTCACAGTATGCTTTGAAGTGGAGTTTCTCACGCACAGCATTGGACATTTGGTGGGTTCTTTTCAAATCTCTTGTACTCTTTCTTTAAAGTGTCCTTCCCTACATTTTCCCCCAATAATCCCTTTCTGAATCTACATTCTGTACCTGATTAGATCCCTCCTTCCAGTCACCCATCTCTTTGCCTCATTGTGTTACTTTCTATGACGTCGATTAGCTTTTTCTTCCAAGTTTTCTGCACACAGAAAGGCCCCAGAGTCTACAAAATTTTATCATCTGTCAAAACTGTGTCGACACTGTTTGTTCATCCTTGCTTTTTCTTGTGTTTTATACCTTTTTAATTCCTCAGTTATCACATTGGTGAGGGTTAGCAGAAAAAGCATTTGAGGGAGCAGTATTGGTAAGGTCTAGTATTGGGACAACCTGGTGATTATATTCCTACCTTGTTACTGATCTTATTAATCCAAGGGGCCTGGATACACTATTGGGTTCAGCCCCAATCTTTCACTTCCAGCTGACCCTGACAGAGTGACTGATGGGATCATTCCTGGATTGCAGTCCTGGGAAGTCAGCTCACACCCCAGCTCTGTACTTTATTAGCAGTGCTAGCTTTGACAAGGCACTTAGTGCCACCATGTCCTTCTTGGTAAGATGGCTCTATTATACCTGCTATACCCTATGGCAGTGGTTATTGTGAGCTCAGATCCAATGGGTCATGTGTAAGAGTGCTGGTAAGCTGCAAGGCATCACACACATGTACATTAGAATCCACAGTGAATAGGTAGAGCCGCGAGCTGGTTGTGTAACTCAGGGAAAACCTAAACAAACCCTCTAGCTTCACTGGCTTTTAGTTGATTTTAAAAACCACTGATTTGGAAGTCACATAGCTGAACAACATATTATTAGTCTCCTACTATCTCTGCTGTAGATGATACCCCTTACAAAGGCCGCCTAATGGATTAAAACTATTCTCCAGTGAAAGTTGTCTTTTTGCTCCCCTCCCTTATTCTGTATCTTAACTGCAAGGTTAGCTATTCTTGAAAACAATGAAACTTTCTAATTGTTTGTTTGTATGTTTTAGTGCTAGGGATTGAACCCAGGGGCTTGCATATGCTAGGCAAGTGCTATATTGAGCTATACCTCCAACCCATTATTCATTAAAAGCTTTTCTTTTTTCTTTTTAAATACATTTTTTTTAGTTGTAGATGGATACAATACCTTTATTTTATTTGTTTACTTTTATGTGCTGCTGGGGGATCAAACTCAGTGCCTCACACATGCTAGGCAAGCACTCTATCACTGAGCCACCACCCAGCAGGGAACTTTTCTTTAGAGTCACGGAACCCAGAAAATTGGGTTAACTTTCAGATAATAGCAACATGTGCACCAGAAAAGCAGACTATTGTAGAATTTATGACTACCCTAGCACCTAGCCCTCATCTGGGACTAAAAGATATTTTTTTCAGGTTTAGGAGGGCTGAGGCAGGACGATTGTAAGTGCAAGGCCAGCCTCAGCAATTTAGCAAGGCCCTAAGCAACTTAGTAACCCTGTCTCACTAAGTGTGGCTCATTGGTGAAGCACTCCTGTGTTCAATCCCTGGTAACAAACAAACAGACAAACCCCCCCCAAACAAAACAAATAAAAAACTTCCCCAAGTCCTTATGTAAGCCTTGTACCTGTGACCCCTAGGGAAGATGGATCCAACCCAGAGTCTCATGCATGCCAGGCAAGTGCTCTACCATTGAGCTACATCCCCAGCTTAGAAGATAGCCTTTTTTTAGGACCAGAGTCCCCATCTTACACCTTGCCAGCTTGTTGTCAATAAAGGTCTTTCTTCTGTATCACGCTGTCTCTCGAGTTATTGGCATCATCATTGGAATTGGACCTTTCATGGTGAGAGTTGCTCAGGAGGGTCCTCACACGTGGAGGCAGATGTAAGCTTTGCTACTTCCTGGTTATCTGCCCCTCCCACAACCTTGCTATTGACCATGGTTAGACCATTGGGATCCTTGAACATGGGAACTCAGTTGACCTTCGTGGAGGACATGAGCATGAATGGACACGTGCTAACAGGACTCCCTTTAAGAAACACAAATGGGCAGCTGAGGAGGCTTCAGTTTACCCCCTTTTAAGCAAGGTGACCAGGGTGCTCACATGGAATCACCAAGAGCAGTGAGTAGAAGGTGAACCTATGACACAGTCACAACTGTCCTGTACCTGGTCTGAAGAAAGAATGTGCCAACCAGAGAGCAGAGCTGCAGGGAAAAGTGGAGCAAAAGTCGTCTGTATCTTCAGTACCATCTCATGAAGAAGATAGAAAGTTGGGAGCATGCGCAGTAAGTATATCTGCTTGGAAGCTGCGTTCTCTCTCTCTCTCTCTCTCTTTAAATTTGTTCTCATTAGTTATACATGGCAGTAGAACGCATTCTGACACATCATACATAAAGGGAGTATAACTTCTCATTCCCCTGGTGTACATGATGTCGATTACACCGATCGTGTAATCCTGTAGCTGCATTCTCTTAATGAACAGCTATGCCCGCTCGCATAAGCTGATCAAATCTAACAGGACAATAAAACAAAATTACTCTTTCCTAACATTATGCTGATTAAAGAATGCTTCATGTACACATCGTTCAGCAAACTCTCCTAGGTGCCTGGGATACAGCAGTGAGCAAGACAGGCAAGGATGCCTGCCCTCATGGAGCCTATCTTCTATGAAAACAGCAACCTTTGAGTGATTATTCACTATCCCAGGGATTGGAGTGACAGTGATCAGTGCTAAGACTAGCCCTCTAGAGATGCACAGCTAATGGAAGTGGCTTATTAATTAGACTTTTCCATTGGGAGAGAATGACTAATTAGCCTATTTGGAATGCCCAGTCCCATTGGCACATTGAGGAATAATTAATTGCATTATCATCTCCTATGAGTTTGGTTAGCCCGAGGTAGTTCCCAATACTCAACTCTGTACTGTGAAGATTGGGCTTCCACACCCAGACAACTCAGCTAGACCCTGGAAAGTGCTGAAGCTAATTTTCCTCAGCCACACCAGCCCAAAATATCCTATAACTTCTCTATTGAGTCTCTCTCTTTTTCTAACCTCAACAGAGACATTCGTTATATCATCCACAATCATACTCGTACAGAGCAGTTAAAAGTGAGCCATTCATATATATTTATTCCTCAAATATTTCTTTTTTAAAATATTTATTTTTAGTTGTAGTTGGGCCTTTATTTTATTTATTTATTTTTATGTGGTTCTGAGGATTGAAACCAGGGCTTTCTTTGTACGTGGTAGACAAACGCTCTACCGCTGAGCCACAACCCCAGCCCTGTCTAGTATTTCTTGAGACCCATTGTAAGTCAGACCCCGTGTCCACAAGAGGAACACAGCAGCCGTCTCCCTCAGGAGCTTGCCATCAGCTGATGAGGGGACATAGTGGCCAGTTCTTTTGATGGACCAAGTTGAATTCTGGTCCTGGGTCTGCTACTCACTTGAGTGCGTGGCCTTAATGACCTCTGCTGCGATCTGGAAATGGATCAGATGATGTGGCTGTCTGGTTTAATATTTCCATATCAAGAAGGTATGGGGACTCCTCGTGCGAGCGTGACTGTGAGTAAAAAGTCATACACAGTTTGGCAGAGAAGGGGAGAGGAGGAAGGTGCATGATTTTGCTGATTTTGTATTTTCCCCGGTCTTTTCCAGTAGTAGAAGGGGCCACTGTGCAGGGGTTGGGTCTTGGAGTGCCTGCCTCCTTCGGCTAACAAGGCAGAGCTCATGGCATAATAGGTACATTAAACAGGGTTTGAAGGCCCTGGCAGAGGAACATCCTGAGCTCAGCCAGAGGACCCCAGGCAGAACTGAACTTGAGTCAGCACAGAGTGCTGTGCTCCGTGGGGCTTTTCTGCGGCCGGCCTTCCTGAGGCTGGAATCGCCTCTTAGTATCTGGATTGCAACATCCAGGTGGAGAAGAAAACCAGCCTCTTCCCAAACGGCATTTTCACTCCTCTCATTAACTGCTTCCTTTAAATTCAGTTTTCTCAAAGGAGGTACAGAGGTGGGGATCCTTTTCTCTTGAAGTGTAACCTTCTGACATTGGTGCTCTCCGTGGACTCTGGCCTCTGCTAGCATTAGAGCAACTGAAATGTTTTGCTTATTCCCTTAGTAATTATTTAGTAAGACCCTACTACTGGCTGGGCCCTGTTCTCTGGGGATTTTGTAGTGAACAAAAGAAAATAAGCCATGTCCTCATCAAATTTACTTTCTGTGGGAAAAAAGACAATAAACAAATAAGCTCATAAATATATAGTATCCAATTGTTAGGAAATGAAATATAGCCAGGTAAGAGGATAAGGAATAGATTTTGTTGGGGGACGCTGGTTAAGGGATTCTGGGAAGTCCTCATACCTCTGAGGTGATGTGTGAGCAGGATTCCTTATTAATGAATTTTTCCAGTTTCCCAAATTTGCCTCTTTAAATGCCCCAAACAATTTTATGTTAATAATTTTGACTAAAATTACTTTCAATGCTTTGCACATCTCTGCCTTATAATGCAGGAGCCCAGAACAATCCAATCTTAAAAGAGCTGAATCATTTTTGGGAACATTATTATAGCCAATTCCCTGGGCTACAATAAATACCAGTGTTTTTCGAAATGTGGCCCCTGGACCAGCAGCAGCAGCAGCAGTCCCTAGAACTTGTTAGAAATGCAATTTCAGAGTCTGAAACTTTGGGGTGAGGCCCAAAAATGTGTGCTTTATCAAGCCTTCAAGGAGATTCTGGGGCTCATTCAAGTTTGAGAAGGGCTGATGGATACCCTTGAGAACCAGGGAAATGGGAGCATCTTTGCTCATCTCAGCAGGCTGCCTTGCTCTTGAGTTCCCTCCTGGCTCCTTTCTGTAGGTTTCACTGTGGTCTCAGTGTTTCTTCCTCACTGTTGTCAGTAGTCTAATTTTTATCTCCTTCTAATCGGCTGCTTCTAATCTGTTCTGTGCCAAGAAACAGAACACCAGCCATAGCTTTGTTACATAGAAAGTAGGAATAAATTCCAGGGCTGCTGGGCCCCCTGGCTTGGGTCTTTGCCCTCAAAACATTCAGCATAATGGAAAGCACACAGTCTCGGGAATCAGATAGACTTGGATTTCAGTCCAGAATCCCAATAATCGGGGGATTCTGCCAGCTGCTGGGCATGCCTCTATCCACAATGCCTTCTGTAAATGGGAACCCACTGGACCTGTTGAGAAGGACCTCAGCTAAAACTCCATTGACCTCCTATGTTACTCAGGGTTTTCCATAGGAATCATTAGGAGATAAAGAGATTATGAGAAGGTCAATGTGATTACAGAGCCTGAGAAATCCCATGATCAGCTGTCTCAAAGCTGGAGGCCCAGGAAATCTGGTGGGGCAATTCATTCTGAGTCCAGGGGCCTGAGAATCAGGGGGCCATGGTAGAAATCTCAGTCCCAGTGTGTAAGAGGAGTTGAGATGGCCCAGCTAAGCAATAAGAGAAGAAAGGGGCAAATGCATCATTCCCTTTGTTACAGGCCTTCAATAGATGGAAGGATGCCCACCCACATGCAAAAGCACATCCACTTTGCTGAGGCCACAGATCCAAATGCTAATCTCATTTGGGAACACCCCACACAGATACACCCCAGAACAATGCTTAATCTGGTCACCCTGTAGCCCAGCCAAATTGACACAAAAAAATTGAACATCACCTGATTTCTATAATCCCCTACTCGGGTCACAGTGATGTTTTAGATCTTCTGGAATTAGTGTCATTTCAGAGCCAGCTCACAAATAATCCCCGAAAAATCTGATTATTTCCTTTTTTTTTTTTCCAGTGCATGTTCACTCTGGTAAAACTCTGTAGGTCTGGGAGACAGATGTGCTTCCTCATGGGGACCAGGCCTCCCTTTTTATTGGTTGTGATCTTGGTAGTGTTAGCATGGGAATTTCCTGTGCCAATAAAGTGTCTATGTCAGGTTTGTGTCACTGTGACCAAAATACTTGACAAGAAAAACCAAGGAAAAGGTTATTTGGGGCTCACAGTTTCAAAGGTCTTATCAGCCCATGGTCAGGTGACTCTATTGCTCTAGGCCAGAGGTGAGGCAGAGCCTTTCGACAGAAGGGCATGTAGGAGGAAAGCTGTTCAACTCATGGTAGCCCAGGGAGAGAGAGGGGGGGGAGAGAGAGAGAGAGAGAGAGAGAGAGAGAGAGAAAGAAGAAGAAGAAGAAGAAGGAGGAGGAGGAGGAGGAGGAGGAGGAGGAGGAGGAGGAGGAGGAGATACACAGGAACCAGGGACAAAATATAATCCCCAAGGTCTCTCCCCCAGTGACCTACCTCCTCCAGGTGTGCCCCACCTACCTACAGTTACCACCCAGGAATCTTTTCAAATTATTACTCCATCAAATATATTAATCCACTGATCAGGTTTCAGCTCTCATCATCTAATCATTTCACCTCTGAATATTTCTGTGTTGCCACATGAACTTTCCAAGGGACATCTCATATATAGATCATAACAGTGTCCAACAGATGCTGGTTCTTTTCTCCTGGACAAAGGAGGGGAGAGGAAAATCTAAATTTTTGTCCTTAGCAACAACAATAGCCAAGGCAGGAAGTTCATTTCAGTCCAAGAATTTAGGGCCAGGCTAAATAATATAGCAAGACCTAGTCAAAACCCTAAGCTATAAAAAATATTCTTGAGATATAACCACATAGCATTCCATTAATCTATTTAAAATGTCTAATTTATTGACCATTGTTACAATCAACTTTAGAACAATTTTTTTTTTAACCCTAAGAAGCAGCCCATACCCAGTGGCCACCACACACCTCTAACCTGTCTTTCCCCTAGTCCAAGGCAACCACTGATGCATGTTCTCTCCTATAGATTTGTCTATTCTGGACATGTCATTCAAATAAAACCATACAGTAAGTAGTCCTTTGTGATGACTTCTTTCACTTGGCATAATATCTTCAAGGTTTATCCATGTTATGTATCATTAGACTTCGTATTTTTTCTGCCAAATAATATATTGTTAGGCAGATAAACCACATTTTATTTATCTGTTCATCAGTTGATGGACATTTGAGTTGTTTCCACTTTTTAGCCATTATAAATGATGCTTTTAAGCTGGGTGCAGCGGCACAGGCCTGTAATCCGAGCAGCTAGGGAGGCTAAGGCAAGAGGATTGTGAATTCAAAGCCAGCATCAGCAAAAAGTGAGATGCTAAGCAACTCAGTGAGACCTTGTCTCTAAATAAAATTCAAAATAGGGCTGAGGATGTGGCTCAGTGGTTGAGTGCCCCTGAGTTCAATCCCTAGTACAGAGAGAGAGAGAGAGAGAGAGAGAGAGAGAGAGAGAGAGAGAGAAGAGGGAATGCATGTTCCTTTAAGGTCGGTTCAGATATACCAGCTTTGGCCACATGCAGTGTTGAGCAGAGAGGCTTCAAGAAGAGCCACCTTGGAAGAATTTATCATCCTAAATTCATCAGATGAGGTACACACGACTAAGCTTCAGGCTAAATAATATAGGTACCAAATATATGCCCCCAATAATCTAGTAATATCAAACACTCTTGCAGGATAGTCCCAGGGCTTTATGGTCATCTCCCAGGATCTGAGTTGGGTGGTTGAGGTAGCCAGGGTAGAATTCTGCTCAGAGGAGTATTTAAAGTGAGGCTCACCAAGGCCTGCGGGAACAGTGCGAGACAGTTCTGGTTTCACTCCAGTCTCAGAATTTGGATTTCCTTCCCATTTGATCTTCACTGAACATCAATTACATATGAAGCTCTGTCAATGAACTGTAGGGAGGAGGGAGATGTAAACATGAATATAAAAAGGCAGAGTTCTCATTGTAATGAATTTTGTGATTCAGCAAGGTTTTGCAAGAATTGAATGTTGAAGAAAACATGCTACATTAAAACAAAACTATAGGCTTTTATTAGACAATTGTTTCTTGAGTTTGAGAGTCCTCACTATTACTCTCAGGTTCAACAATTTAACTATAAGGAATCACAGAATTTAGCAAAGTTGTCCTAATGATGGTTAGGGTTTATTAAAGTAAACAAATACAGAAATTAACAGCAACAAAAGAAAAATGTGTGTGGGATGGAATCCGGAGGAGACCAGACTTCTAGTTGTTCTCTCCTGGTGGTGACATATGGACAATATTCACTGCTCCCAGTGACAATATGTGGCAACACATGCAGAGCACTGCCAACAGAGCCTTGGTGTCCAGAGTTGGTATTTGGGGTTGGGGTGGTTGTCACTTGGGCTTGGCAGACTGCCAACACGGTTCACCCTACTCTAGCCAATCTAGAGATCAAGTTGAACCAGATGGCTCAAGGTCCCCATTGTAAGTCACATTGTTAGCAGTAAGTATCAAGTGTGGCCTGGGGGGGTCCCAGGTGAACAAAAACACTCTTGCAGGATAGGTCAAGGGTTTTATGATTATCTCCCAGGATCTGAGCATGGGCCAAACTTTTTTTGAGACGTGCAGAGTTGAGACTTGCTGAGATCCTTACTGCACAGTATCCAAAAGCATTCTTATGTTAGAGAATATTCAGACAGTATAGACAGGTCTAGAGTTTCACTCCCCACGTCAGCAGCAGGTTTATCAATGTGGTGCTCTTTCTGGAAGCTCTGCTGCCGTGTGCTCTCAGAACAGCGTCAACCCCTCACAGGAAGAGAAATACATCATACTTAGCATTAGAACGGCAAGGCATACCTCCCAAGGAATTCTCAGAAGGACTTACATTCCATGTGATTCCAGATAACATAGGAGAGAAGTTAGAAATAAAACTTCTCTTTCAAGAAAAGAAGTCAAGTGAAGAGGACTTTGTCCTGACGACCAGCTTCTGGTCCAGAGTGGCTTGTGCTGGTTCCCCTGGGGTCACCAGACAGGCAGTGTGGATTTAGAAGACTACAACCAGATGGAATTGGGTTTTGAGTTCTGGCTTCCCCATTTCTTAGTGACTGCAGTGTGTTGTATGGCCCCCAAACAATATGTCCAAGTCCTAACCCCTAGGTGTCTGTGAATGGGACATAATTTGGAAATAGGGTCTTGGCAGCTGAAATTAAGTTAAGAATCTAGAGATGAAATCATCCTAAACTTAGAATAGGGCCTAAATCCAATAAGTGCTGCCTGGTAAGAGAAAGGAGACACAGACACATGACACACAGAGGGACACACAAATATGAAGGTCACTGAAGCCAGAGGCAGAGAATGGAACAATATGTTTATGCATCAAGGAATGCCAAGGACTTCTGGAGTCGCCAGAGGCCAAGATGCACGAGGATTCTTCCGAGAGTCTCCAGAGGCAGACAATCCTGCTAACACATACAGGACACTAAGTAAATATTTGTTGAATGAAAGGAATCTTTCTGTTGAGGCAAAATTGTGTTGTTAGGATTTGGATGTATCTTCTCAGAGACTTGATTTCAGACTTCTGGTTTCCAGAACTGTGAAAGGATACATTTCTGTTAATTTAAGACACTATGTTTACGGGAATTTGTTAGGGTGACCCCAAGAAAGTAACACAGTGACCTAGAGGCATTTTCTGAACAATGTAGTCCATAGTTTTCTCATCTACAAAATGATAATACCTACATCTTGAGAGGATAAATGAGATATTTCATATATATATATATATATATATATATATATATATATATATATATATGAATGATGCAATCTCTCTTTCTCTACAAATTTTCAAATGCTTTGTTAGAATGTTTCTTTTACATCTTACACCTCTGAACTTAATGGAAGATGTGAAGAGAAAGATTTTATGAAATCTTGCATGAGTTCAATACAAGGTAGAAAATAAAAGAGAAGGTGAATTGGAACAAATGTCATCTCCCCAGGCTCTGCTTTAAGAGATGTGAATCTCCTTCCACTAGAGATAGCCATGGCAAGTGACTTCATTGCTTCCTGGAAAGCTAGGTCCCCAGGGCCGGAAGACCATGTCAACCTGCAACTCACTGCGCCAGTACCTGGCAGTGAACACACCACTGCTTCTTGACTCTGGGTCCTCTGATGTTGACACAGTACTTTGACACAAAAGGCCAGAAGGCACTGAGGAGCAAGCACAGGGTCATCAACAGTAAAAAACAAATAGCAAGCAACAACCTTCCCCCACCTACCCAATGGCCTGTTGTTGCAGGAGACCAGAAATTTATAACTCATCTCTCTGGAGCTGTCTTCCGATCATGTCAGCATGTCCACATGTCCTTGTCATCATCGCTTACCCACAAGCCTAGGAAAGCAGTCTCTGGTATAGGTGCCAAGGCTATCTGCTGCTGTTGTCCCAAATCATTTCTCCCGGTCACCAGAAGGACTCACATGAAAGAAGCCCCTGACCCACTCCTTTTGGAGAATCAAATCCCGTACTTGCTGGGAAAGAGAAGGGAAACTTAATGTATTAGGAACCTATTCGGTGCCAGGAACAGTGTTAGCTGCATTTATGTACATTTAATCCTCATTTAATTGACTTGGAAAGATCCAAGCTGTGTAAGTCAGATTTGCATCACTATGACCAAAATGACAGACAAGAACAACTTAGAGGAGGGAAAGTTTATATGGCTCATGGTTTCGGGGGGCTCCACTGCTCTGGGTGGGAGTTGAGACAGAGCAACATGGTGGAAGGATGTGGTGGAGGAAGGCAGCTCAGGACAGGCAGCCAAGAAGCAGAGAGAGGGCAAGGGGAAGGGGCTACAGGAAAACGCACCCTTCTAGGGCACACCTCCAGTGACCTGTATCCTGCAGGCATGCCCCACCCACCTATAGTCGCCACCCCATTAATCCATAATTCAATCATTTCATCTTTGAAGCTTCCTGCATTGACACAGGAGCTTTTGGGGGACACCTCCTGTTTCGACACATGACTAAACCAGTCAGGGTCACTCCAAGTGGAATTTTAGCAGACTGAATAAAGACACAGACACAGAAAGTACCTTTTCTTTGGGTTCAGTGATAGCTCCTGAGCCACAACTCCCACAAGGCAGGCAAGGCAAGCAAGAAAGGGAAGGAGCATGCCTCCAACCTGGGTTTACTGGGGGAGGCTATTCAAATGAGGCAAGGGGTAGGGTTACAACAAACAAGAGGGTGGAATCCAACCCCATCTGGTGATGCCCACTCCTGGAGCCGCATCTCTCTTATCCCAGTGGAGGTAAAGTCCAAATGCATTGCAAAGTGCAATACCTGTTCAGCACCTCTGCACTGAGGACTTAGAGGTGTGTACATAGCTCCTGTACAGAGCAGCTCCTGAAAGCCTTCTATCCAAACCATAACACCAACTTAAGCTGGTTATGGAGGAATGTGGTCTAAAGGTAAATTGGCCAAGGAACTCAGTTTTCTCAAACCATTGGGAGGAGGATTATCCACCCTAAGAGATGACTTTTGCTAAGAGATCCATGTTGTCTCAGCAGAATCATTCATTCAACAAATGTTTACTTAGTGCCTTTGATGTGTCTGCTTTAATGGACAATCCGGACAGAGATCACTATGATGTGAGGCTTTTATTCTACCTTTGTGAGAAGACAAATTAGATGGATAAATTATATGATATCTGGGTGGGTGCTAAGCAAGATGGGGAAAATGGAGCTAAGAAAAGAAGTTTGTTTGGGAGGAAAGAGGGGGGTAGGTTGCAGTTTTGACAGGGTAGTCAGGGGGTGCCTTCTGGGAAGGTGGCCTGAGTGAAGACTTGGGGCAGGTGAGAGAGGAACCCCATGGAGAAGCAAAGAAGGGCTTTCTAAACAGAGGAAAGGAGTGCACAATGGGAGGGTTCTTGGCTTGTTCAAGGAACAGCAAGGAGTGCAGTGAGACTGTCATGCGGGAAACAGGAGGATGATGAGATCACAGAGAATCTTCTTAGCAGCTGGAAGTATAAGGAATGGCGGCTGAACCATGGGTCCTGAACTGTCCTGTGACAGAAGCAATGCTCCTCTGGAGACTCTCAATGCTTAGGCACTAATGGGCATGGCTCAGTTTCTATGGTGATTCCCTGTTCAAAGGGAAATTCTGTGGCAGCCTCAGAATTTTATCAGTTCTTAACCGTGGGTTTAAATGCTGGCTGCCTGGAGGTAGAAAATTATGGGCCAAAGTGGACAGTCCTAATGGGGCCGCTTTTACCCTCAAGTTCAGTTCTGTTTATTTTTGAGGAAACTTTCTCACAATAAATCCTTTTGATGTATAATAAATGTGCTGATCTTGCTGGTGGTCAGTCTTCCCCCACTGGGGGCTGGCTGAACCACCAGGTCCCAGCTTTTTTTCTATTTCTGTGTCTGTCTCTTCTCAATCCCATTAGTGACCAGTCCACTTAGCCCCGAATAAACAGTCATGCAGGTCACAACATGGAAGGACTTTGTTGACAGATAGGCCACAAGAGGGTTTTAGCTGGAGGGATGATATGATTTGAACGACCTAAGAAGGTCCCTCTTGGGTCTGTGTTAATATAGACTGTAGGAGGGTATGTTAGTTTTCTGGACATACCACAACAAAGCACCCCAAACAGGAGGCTTAAAACAGTAGACATGTATTTTCTAACTGTTCTGGAGCCTAGAAGCAAAAAATTAATAAATAAATTTATAAAAATTCTTCCAGCTGTTGGGAGAGCTGTGTTCTCTCTGAAAGCTCTAGGGGAGGCTCCTTCCTTGCCTCTTCCAGCTTCTGATGGTTGCTGGTGATCCTGGATGTTCCTTTGTCTGTGGCTGTGTAAGACTGATCTTTGCCTTCAAGTGAAGAACACTTGGTCTTCATGACCTTGGTCTCTGTTTCTCCTTCTATAAGTATTAAGATACCAGTCATTGGCTAGGGCCCATCCTAATCCAGTAAGACTTCTTCATGACTTGATTACGTCTCAAAGATCTTATTTGCAAATAAGATAACGTTCACAGGACTGGGTGTTAGGCCTCCAACATAGCTTTCTGGAGCTTCCATTCCAATGCACAACCAGGGGCAAGAGTGGAAGCAAAAGGCCAGCTACAATCAGCACCAACCCAGAGAAGAGAGATTAGGAGCTTGAACCTGAGTCGTGACAGAAGAGGAATGAGAAGTGGCCTGGTTCTGGATGTATTTTGAGATCAGCACCAACACTCTCTCCTGACAGACAGGATGTGCGAGAGAAAGGGAGGTATCAAGGACCTCCTGAGGTTTCTCACCTGAGCACTTAGAAGGTTAGGGTTGCCATAGATGGGAGAGGGGAAGGCTGTGGGAAGAGCATTTTGAAGAGGTGAAGATTAGGCCTTCGATTTTGAACACGTTTAAGACAGTTTTTAGGCATCCGCGAGGAGATGTGAAGTAGGAAGCTAAATCTATAAATCAGAGCAGTTTGGAGGAGAAGCTTGGGCTGGAGATGCAACTGGGAGTCATTGGCATCTATATGATGAGCCGCCTGTCTTAGTTGTTTTATAGACATTATCATAAAAATATTTATTGTTCTATAGATATATTATCATAAAATATTTATTGTTCTACAGACATATTATCATAAAATATTTATTGTTATATAGACATATTATCATAAAATATTTATTCTATAGACATATTATCATAAGAATATTTATTGTTCTATGGACATATTATCAAAAAAATATTTATGTGAACACTGTAGCTGGACACATGGAAGTGATTCTGACTTTGAAAAAGACTAAGGGAATAAAGCATTTGTCAGATTTCTTAACATAAGCCTCAGACACCTTCCTTTCAAAGAAACTTGGCTAATCAGGATAATAACTAATATTTATTGAGTTTCTACTATAGGCCAGATTTATTTAATACATTCTTTTATTTATTGCTTAAAATAACCCTTTGAGATTGGTACTAAATGTAAAAGAGAAAACCTAATTTTAACTCACCCAGAGGCATCTGGCTTCTAAGCTGCACCGTGGAGATTCACCCCACGTTTGTCTGACAGCAGAATTGGGGATACCATCACAGTGTTATTTAACTGCACAAATATCCATATTCATTTTGTAGAGCTATCAAAAAAATGCTTCACATTCAGGGTGAATTGCTGAAATTATCTCCAGTTTCCTCCAGTGTGTGTCAGACCCGACTGTCATGCTGTGCCTGCTATTCTTAACTTTTGATTCCCTTCAATCATCATTTCTGATATGGGGTCTCTATTTCCCATGGTTGGCTTTTTAAACAACTTTGTGTTCAGGAAGGTACCCTTATGAAGTTGTGTGTCAGTGCCCCTCATCCTCCAGCTAGAGCATGTGACCATGAATACTCAGACTCAAATAGACAGAGAGGGGCAGGGGGGTAAGTTCAATCAGGGACTAAAATGAAATTCTCCCATGTATTCTCCCCCACTTCTTAGAGCTGAATCTCTTGGAGTCTCCTATGATCCTTTGGCTTTCGAGAGTGGGAGGGAGGAAATAGAGGAAATAGCATCTTTCCATGAATTTTGTAGTAGGTAAGAAGCGGAGGACTCCCTTACTGTCCACACTTCTTATAGTCACCAGGTGGGGGTGGAGTGGGGGAGAGAAAATAAGTGGTGCCTCTCACAGGCCCTGCAGGGGACAAGTGACACCAATGGATAGTGGAAGTGTGGGGGTAACACTTCTGTTGGTTTTGTTGTTGCTGCTGTCTTTTTCTTTTTTTTTGTCTCAGTAATTTCAGGATCACAGGAAAATTTCTCACTTGATGTCCTGTTACACATCATTGCATGTTTTAATAGTTCAGGGTAGAATTTATCCAAGTTATTTCCCTAGCGATAGAAGACACTTACGAAGGTCTGTGTGCTGGTTTTGCAGTCCAGCGTCTATTCTTCCCTTCCTTCTTATTAGCAGAATCTTTATTTTATTCATAGCCACTTCTCTTTCTTCTCTCTCTCATTTTTCTAGATCCCTTAATAGTAAGACAGAGTGGTACTCCTTGACTTCTAAATATTTTACTGTATATTTTTTCCTGAGAATAAAAATTTCCTTACATATCTATAACATAATTATCAAAATTAGGAAATGGACATTAATATAATACTATCCTCCAGTCTACAAATCTCAGACATATTTTGTTGGCTGACCTAACACTGGACTTTGTAGCAAAAGAAAATTTAAGACTATGTGTTATGTTTGCTGTTAAATCTCTTTGGACTCTAACTTACAGCCTTTATTAAGTCTCCCTTTGTATTTTATGAAAATGATTTTTTTTAGTAGTATAGGCCAGTGAGATGTAGATCATCCCTTAATTTGAGCTTGGGTGACCATTCCTAATGATTAGACTCCAGATATGTGAGCTAGGAATTTGATTTCAATCCCTATTCCTCTCTTTCCTCTCCCTCCTCTGTCTATTCTCCCTCTATTCTACTGATCTTCCTTTTGTTCCTTTATTTATTTATTTTTAATTAGTACTTTCTACACATACATAAAGGTGAAATTCCCTTTGGTGCATATACATATGCATATAACATGATTTTGTTAAATTCTTTGCATATTTCCTCCCCTTCCCCTTCTTGCATCCACATGTTAACCTTCTTCTATTCCACTGATCTTTCTTAGTATTAATGATATCCAATTCCCTCACCCTGCCACATAGCCTTCTTTCCCTTCTTTTACTGTAGCTTCTATATATAAGAGAAAACAATTGGCCCTTGATTTTTCTGGGTCTGGCTTATTTCACTTATTGTGATGTTCTTTATTTCCATCCATTTACTGACAAATGCCATTATTTCATTCTTCTTTATGGCTGAGTAAAACTTCATTGTGTATTTATACCAAATTTTATTGCTCCATTCTTCTATTGACAGATATCTTGGCTGATTGCATAATTTGGCTATTGTGAATTGTGCTGCTATAGTCATTGAAATGGTTGCATTGCTATAGTAAGCTACAGTAAGCTGATTTTAGTTCTTTTGGATAAGGAGAATTGAGATAGCTGGTAGTTCCCTTTCTAGTTTTTTGAGGAATCTTCACACTGCTTCCTAGAGTGTGAAGATAATTTGCAGTCCCACTAACAGGGAATATTTTTTCCTGCATCCTCACCAACATTTATTATTGTTTATGTTCTTGATAATTGCCATTCTGAATGGATTGAGATGAAATCTTAATGTAGTTTTGATTGGCATTTCCTTGATTGCTAGAGATGTTGAACATTTTTTCATATTTTTTTATATATTTCTTCTGAGAAATTTCTGTTTAGCTCTTTTACCCATTTATTGATTGGGTTATTTGGTTTTTTTGAGGGGGGACTGAGTTTTTTGTATTCTGAATTTTAATCCTCTATGAGAGGAGTATCTGATAAAGATTTTTTTCCCCCATTCTGTGGGCTCTCTCTTCATACTCTGAATCATTTCCTTTGCTGTACAGAAGCTTTTTAATTTGATACCATCTCACTTGTTGATTCTTGGTTTTGTCTTTTGAGCTTTAGAGATCTTGTAGAGGAAGTTGGTACCTGCAACTATATGATGAAGTGTTGATTATATGTTTTCTTCCAGCAGTTGTAAGGTTTCTGGTCTAATTTCTAAGTCTTTAACCCACTTTTATTTGACTTCTCTTTGGGGTAAGAGACAGGAATCTAATTTCATTCTTCCACATACAGATATGTGGATATTTCTAATATCATTTGTTAAAAAGACTATCTTCTTCTTCAACATATAATTTTGGCACCTTTGTCAAGTATCAGATCACTGTAAGTATGTCAGTTTCTCTGTCTTCCAGTCTATTCCATTGGTCTTCATGTCTATTTTGATGCCAATACCATGCTGTTTTTGCTACTATAGCTCTCTAGTATAATTTGAGGTCAAGTATTGTGATGTCTTTTTTTTTTTTTTGCTCAGAATTGTTTCGGCTATTCTAATCTCTTATTATTCCAAATGAATTTCAGGACAATTTTTCCTAGTTCAGTGAAGAATGTCATTCATATTTTGATGGGGATTGCATTGAAAGATGTAGATTGCTTTGGGTAATATGGTCATTTTGACAATATTAATCCTGCTTATCCAAGAACATAGGAGGTCTTTCTATCTTTTGAGGTCTTCTTCAATTTCTTTCTTCAGTGTTCTATAATTTTCCTCATACAGATCTTTTCTTTCCTTAGTTAGATTAATTCCTGGATTTTTTTGAGGTTATTATGAAAGGGATGATTTTCCTGATTTCTTTCTCAGCTGAATGTTGGAGTATGAAAAAACAAAAAGTGTTGATCTTGTATCCTGCTACTTTGCTGAATTCATTTACCAGCTCTTGAAGTCTTCTGGTGGAATTTTTTGGGTCTCTTAGATATAGAATCATGCCATCAGCTGGAGTTTTGAGAACTGTATTGAATAGAAGTGGTGAGAGTGAATATTGTTATTTAGTTCCTGGTTTTAGAAGAAGTGCTTTCAGGTTTTCTCCATTCAGTATGAAGTCACCGTTGGGTTTGAACTACATAGTCTTTTATAATATTGAGGTAAATTCCTTCTATCCTAGTCTTTTTTTTTTCCCCTGAAATCTGGGATGGAACCCAGGACCTCATCCATGCTGGGAAGCCCCCTATCACTGAGACACATCCTCAGCCCTTTTTATTTTATTCTGAGACATGGCCTTGCTAAGTCGCCTGAGTGGCCTGGAATTTATGATCCTCCTACCTCAGCCTCAGAGCAGCGGGGATATCTGCCTGGACCAGGCATGGGTTTAGGAGGCTCTTCTCACTGGTCAGCTGGAGCCTTCTCTCACTCATCCTTGTGCCTCTGAACTCTTCCTAGACCAAACTTCAGGGCTCCGATGACTCCTACTGGCTCCCGTAGGATCTGGGAGACAGAAGCCAGTCATAATGCCTCACTCCCTGTCCCTTTAAATTCCCATTGAAAGGAGCTTCAAGAGAAGGGGGCTTTCCAAGTGCATGTGAGACGTGGCCTAGCAAATCCTCTGCAGAGTAATTCCTCCCTCCCTTCCACAAGTTTATCCCCAAGAGCAGAGGGGTACCCCTAGGATGCGAGGTGCTAGGGCTTTTTTTTTGTGTTCTCTACAGTGCCCAGGAGAGTGCCTTTCTCTCAGATGCCTTTGATGGAGGCCTGGAGTACGTAGGCCTCAGTGACAGGAAGTGAAGTGACAGGAAACGAAGCCACACCAGCCAGGGCCCTGTGGCTGAGGGTGGAGACAAGAAGGGCTTTTGTGGTTGAGATGGGGCTGCAGAGCTCCTCCGGGAAGCTGACGGGAGGGGAGTCCTGTGTTTTTGTGGGAGGTGAGTGCATCATTTCTAACCTGTGTAACTACTTCTATGAAGATTGACATCAAGAGGAGAAGATGTGAACAAAGGGTGGGGAAGGAAGTTGGGACTGGGTGCCCTCAGTAGTGGTTTTCAAATAGGGTGTTCAAAGGGGCTACATCAGTAAGTTCATCAACCCTAGAAGGTAAGTTTTAAGAAGGTTGTGGCTCCTCCAATTGTATTTATATACCAAAAGGAAACCCAGAGAACGGTACTAACACTCCTCTCCTTGTGATAATGAACACAGTCCTTATTTAGAGACACCCTTGAACAGAAGGGGGCGCTCTTCGGGGGAGTGGCTGGGACGCTGTACTCTCCATTTAGCTTGCGACGGGCACCTGTCCCACCACTAGATCATAAGAGCTCTTCTCTTGACACCTCCCCCGTCTTTATATTTTTAAAAATTTGAGATAAAATTCACATATTTTAAAATTCACCATTTAAAAGTCTACAATTCAGTGTTTTTTTCGTATGTTTACAAAGTTGTACAACCATTACTATCTAATTCTAGAACGTTTTCTTCACTTCAAAAAAAAAAAAAACCCACTCTGTCCCCATTAGCAGTCATTTCTGATTTCTGTGTACCCCCCGTCCCTGGTAACCACTAATCTACTTTTTATCTTTATGGATTGCCTATGATGGGCATTTCACATACATAGAACAGTGGAGTATGTCACCTGTGTGTCTTGCTTCTTTCAAAAACACAGTGCTTTCAAGGTTTATCCATGTTGTAGTGTGGGCCAGTAATTTCTTCCTTTTATTTACTGGATAATATGCCACTGTACAGGTCTACCTCATTTTGTTTATCAGTCAATGGACATTTAGACTGTCTCCAGATGTTGTCCATTCATGTGCTGCTATGAACAGTCATGTTCCAGTTTTTGTGAGGCTAGATGTATTCATTTATCTTGAATATATATCTAGGAATAAAATTGTGAGATTATAAGACAACTCTAAAGTTAACTTTCTGAAAAAATGTCAAAATTATTTTCATACTGGCTTCATTATTTTGTATTCCCAGTAGCAAGAGATGAGAGTTCCAATTTCTCTACTCCTTGCCAGCACTTGCATTTTTTGTGTCTGTGTCATTTTGCTTGGGTGTGCTTGCACGTGTGTATGTGTGATTCTAGCCGTCATAATGAATGGAAATAGTATCTTATTCACAATCTTATCATGCGTATTAGAATTGTAGTGTTGTATGTCATCTATTGGAGAACTTTAGCCACTGATTTACTCAAGATTTACTAGCTTCCATCACATGCTCAGCACTTCTGGGAAGCGTTAGTATGCTAATCAGATACCCGAGATAATCAACTTTTTAAGAGAAAAGGTTTATTTTGGCTTATAGTTTTGTTTTTGTGCTGGAGATTGAACCCAGGGGTATTTAACCACTGAGCTATATGCCCTGTTCTTTTTCTTTTTCGTTTTTGAGACAGGCGCTCATTAGGTTTCAGAGGCTGTTCTCAAACTTATGATTCTCTTGTCTCAACCTCCTGAGTTGCTGAGATAACCTGCATGGGCCATCATGACCAGCTGGGCTCACAATTTTATTGGTTTTAGTCCATGGTCCAATTGGCCCCTTTGCTTTTGGACCTGTGGTGGGACGGGACACATGGTAGAGCAAATCTAATCAACAAAGGAGAGAATGCAAGAGAGAAAGTGGAAGAGACCAGGGTCTTAAAATCCAATGACCTTAAGACCTCTCCCTAGGCTTTACCTTGCCTCTTAAACTGTCCACCATCTTCCACTAGTGCCAAGCTGGGGACTAAGCTTTTAATACATGGGCCTTTGGAGGAACATTTAAGATCGACACTATAGCAGATAAGGACACCGACCAAAAGAACAAGGCAGTCCTGGCTGGCAGAACTTACATTCAGTAAAGACCTAGATAAAACATGAGTAAGATGGTTGCCCACTGGAATGAGCCTCTGAGGGATATGAACAAGGGCTGAGGTAAAGCATGATCATGTGTGTGCATTGGCGGGTAGATTGCTCAGGGTTTTTCTGAGAAACAGACTCAATAGCATGTGAGATTTATTTTAAGGGATTGGCCCATGTGGTTGTGGAGGCTTAGTGAGTCCAAAGTCTCATGGGAAAGGCCAGCAGGCTGGAGGCTCTGGGAAGAGCTGCACTTGGCAAAGCCAGTCTTCTGTGGAACCAGGAGGAGCCCACGTTGCAGAGGAAGTTCAAAGACCATCCGCTGGAGAATTTCCCTTTGCTCAGGGGAGGTCAGCCTTCTGTGTTTTTTTTCCCAGGCCTTCGACTGATTAAATGAGGCCCAGCCACAATAAGGAAGGAAATCTACTTGAAAGTCCACAGAGTTCAATGTAAATCTCTTCCCAAGCACCTCCACTTCATGGAAACATCTAGAATAATGTTTGACCAGATATCTTGACCCAGAAAACTTGACACATAGAAATAATCATTACAGGAGTTGAGGGTGTTCACAATAAACAGATGACTGGAAACAGGTGACACGTATATGGAGCTCTACATCAGGCCTGCAAAGAGTAGGAAGAACCGCCCAGCTGAATTTCTCTTCTTCTTCTTTTTTAAATCGAGAAGACCTGTTATCAAGGCCTGTAAAAAACAAAAGGGAAATCAGGGTAAGGCATCAAGGGATGGGGGCGGGGCATTCCCTTTTCCTTTCCCAAGTGAGAAATTTTGTCCATTTCCAAAATTGGATACGAGGGCAGGGTTCCAAGGAAAGCAACGGGGAAAAGGGCACATCTCAAAAGTCCCAGAAAAGATGATTGAGACCCTAAGGATTTGCCTTCCAAATTTCCTTGGAAGTCGAAAATTACGGACTGTAATTAACAAATAGGATCCAAATCATCTCTAGAAAGTGCTTCCCTCCATTCTAATGGGGCTTCAGAGCTCAAATGAAACAACGAAACAGGAAATCCTACCTAACCATTGTCCCCCTTCCATGCTGCCTGGGGCTTGGATATGTGCCATTTCCTTCCCAGGAGTGACCAGAGTGCCAGGACATGGGGACTCTGTCGTCAGTTTTGAAATTTCTTGTTATAAAACCCGACTCATTAATTAATAAATTTCTACTCAAAATGGGTGAAGGCATTGGTGAGGAGCATCTCCCCAAGATGACCTAGTATCTTTGTCATCATCAGGGTTCTTTCTTCTCCTGGGAGGGACTGGTAGTTTTGGACCCAACCAACATGTGGTAATTATTTGCCTTTCTGGTATGTCTATCTAGCAAAAATCCAGGTCCTTTGTATTTTGGTTCCCTGCTCTCAGGCATTTCCTCCCTTCCTCCCCTTCCTCTGTCTCTCTTTTCCAATCGAGGAAGACCCACAGCATCTCTGTACAAAGTGCTGTGCTGTTTTCCTCAGCCAGACTGCACTCCTGGTGAGTTCTCCTCTTCTGGAGGAGCAAGGAGGCTCTGTCTGCTCTCTTCCTCAGGCCAGGGGTTGACTATTGATTCCAGCACCTCAGCTGCCACATGTAAATGTATTCAGCAGCCAGATGACAACAGCTTCAGAAACTTGCCCGGAAGCCAGAGGAGCTCATGTGGTTTGGAAATACTTGCATGAAAATTTAAATTTTGGCAAATATATTAGGTATGGAGATGAATCTTAGGGGAGATGATCTCTGGTTGAATGTGAACTCTAAGAATATATTAGAGCCATAAAAGGAGGTCATGGTACCTCTTTTTCCTTTCCTGAAATAATAGCTAATAGGGGGCACATCTGATGTGCCAGGTATTTTTCATGTGGTGCTGGGAGTCGAACCCAGGGCCTCTCAGTGCTCCGCCACTGAGGCACATCACCAGCCCAGTGAGTCATCACAGCTCTTGAGAAAGGTACTCCTGTCCCTATTTTCAGATATGGAAACCGAGTCACAAAGAGCTTAAAAACTTGCTCAAGGAAGTAGTAGAAAGTGAGTTCACTATATGAATTTTTATAACTTTATTTTTTAGTTATAGGTGGACACAATATCTTGATTATATTTTTATGAGGTGCTGAGGATCAAACCCATGGAGGGCCTCATGCATGCTAGACAGTGCCCCACCTCTGAGCCACCACCCCAGCCCCAGTGAATTTTTAACTTAAGTATCCAAATGTCATAAAAGTTATTCTCCCAAGCAGGAAGCATACTAGAGAGAGTCCCTACTGCTCTTGTCATGGTGGCCCTCAGTGAGGGCTTTCTGGGCCTGCTCCAGTCAGTGACCAGGGAGGAGGCCTCTTAGAGTAGCTGTTGTGACTTGATCCCTTTTCTTTTTTTTTTTTTTTTTGGTGCTGGGGATGGAACCCAGGGACCTTTGCATCTTATGCATGCACTCTTCCACTGAGATATACCCCCCAGGACCCTGGGGTCGTGTGGCTGTGCACACCGTCTCATCTGCAGGAAGTAAATCCTGTTCCTTAAAGCACTCCCTAGAGCCAGTGTCTCCAACAGCCAGGAGCAAAAGACTCAACTGGGATGCAGTAAGAGGGCAGGTTTCCACTTGGCTGGGCAAGAGTGGGGTCTGAGGCTGCTGCTGGTCCACCGACTGGAAAAAAGGACCTTGAATGCTTCTTTTTTCTTTTTTTGGGTGTGTGTGGGGGTACCAGGGGTTGAACTCAGGGGCACTCGACCACTGAGCCACATCCCCAGCCATGTTTTTAATTTTATTTAGAAACAGGTCTCACTAAATTGCTTAGTGCCTCACTTTTTGCTGAGGCTGGCTGTGAACTCTCCATCCTCCTGTCTCAGCCTCCCAAGCTATAGGGATTACAGGTGTGTGCCACTGCGCCTGGCCCTGGTTTGCTTCTGGATCTCCATTGGCATCCTCAGTGTTTCAGTGACAAGAGTTTCTCTGCTAAGAGTTCACTCTGTATTTGAGCACACATTCGGCCTAGTTCCCACTTGTCATCTCTGTTTTTAATCACTGCAGTAGATATTTCGGGCTGAGTTGTAATCCCCTCATGATTCATATATTGTAGTCCTAATCCTGGTACCTCTGAATGTGACTGTAGCTAGAGATATGGCCTTTAAGCACCAATTAAGTTAAACTGTTGGGAAGAATGTGACCCAATCTGACTGGACTCCTTATAAGAAGAGGGAATTTGGGCACACAAACAGACACCAGGGAAGTATGTGCATGGAGGGACTAGCGTGTGAGACGCAGCAAGGAGCCACCTATGAGCCAAGGAGAGAGGCCTTGGGAGAAACCAATCCTGCCCATACCTTGACCTTGGACTTCCAGCTTCTAGAACGGTAGGAAATAAATTCCTATTGCTTAAGCCACCCGGGCGGTGGAATTTAATTATGGCAGTCTGAGTAGACTGACGCAGAGGGTACCCATTTCTGAGTCCCCTCCCGCATCTGAGGACCCCACCATAGTGTGAGTATTGCTGGGAGACAGGTCTCCACCTTCCACTAGGAGAGCTCAAAAGAAGATATTGTTTATCCTGTCTCTCTACAAAGGGGACAGGTGGTCGAAGCTTGCCTCTTTCAAGGACTCTGAGTTTGGTGGGAGGTCCCCCCAAAGCCAGGACAGCAGTTAGTGGCACCCTTTGTCCAGGGGCCCAGTGGCAGTGGAGGAATCCAGGGCCCAGTGGTGGTGAGGCTGCTGCTGGGTTCCAGGACAGTGTGGAATGTTCAGGAGCAGCGGCAACAGCGCCCCAGATGCACCGTCCTGGGGTGAGACCAAGAGGGGGTCAATGGCCTGGTTCCCTTAATTCCTTGCCTTTCTTCCAGGCTCAGTTCTCCAGCCTTCCTAACAATTCTTCCTGCTCTCCAAGTCTCTCCATTTGATTCTCCTTCTACTTAAGCGACCTAAAGCTGATTCAATGTTTGCAATCAAAACCTTTGACTTGTATAGATTTATTCAAAAATTTTGGAATAATTGACCTTTTGGTGCTGCTTAAATCTTCTTCCACTGGTATGCTTTTTTAAAAAACAATTTTTTAATTTTACTTATTTTTTTGTGGTGCTGAGGATCCAGCCCAGTGTCTCACACGTGCGAGGCAAGTTATCTACCACTGAGCCCCAGCCCCAGCCCTGGTATTATTTTTTTACTCATCTACATTCTGTTGCCTTTCCATCACCAGCAGAGCAATGACATGTTTTCCATCTTTATTATCTTTATTATACCAAATATATTATATATATTACATTTATATAATATATTATATAATATTATATACATTGTATATTATATAATATATAACATATTACATATATTATATTATACATCGATATTATATAATACCTATATTATATCTGGGATTGTGGACCGTCTAGAGAGTAATCATGCTCAGTGTTCCAGCTAGGGAGGGTGAGACCCATGTAGATAGTAAGACCACATCATAATCTGCCACCTTGAATCAAATGTTTCACTCTGCCCTTTACACCAGGGTGTCAGCACCAAAAATGAAGAGGAAAATGAACCAGATTTCTTCCAGTGGAATCATGCAGAGGTTGTACCCTTGGGCATCCATAGGTTTACGTCCCAGGCAGCCATGGAGGCCCGCCTGCATGACTGTGGGAACACTGGCATTAGAGCTGATCTTCCCCATCATTTCAGCACCCACCCTCATCAGTTAATCCCTTTTCCTTGCTTCAGTGCCCCTGAGTCACCACTTTTGAAATCCTTTTTTTATAAAACCATATTCATTAATTGACAAATTTATATTTAAAGTAAATTGGGGCATTGCTATGGAACTTTGGGCAAATCTCTTAATCTCCCCAAGTCTTGGTTTTATTATTTATAAGGAGAGACAAATAGGATTCAACCTTGCAGGATGATGGAGATTTAGCAGGATTCTAAGTCCCATCTACCACTGGGGTCAGAAAAGGTCATAAGTGTTTGGAGTTCTGGGAAGACAAGTCTGCTAGGAGTTTATCTGCTAGGAGCTCAGCACGCCTCCCATGATGGAACTTTCCAGACAAGGCAGGCCAGATGCAGTCACAAAGCTTCATTCTGGGGAAGGAAGTATGACTCCCAGTGCAGTGCGTGTCTGTCCCGTGACTTTGCCTTCCATGTTCAAGTCTGATGGAGTGATAGCAAAGAAGGGAGGGGAAAAGAGGAAGTAACCACCAAGGCTGAACAGAAAGAATCATTTTCCTGGAAACTAAGACACCGGGACACAAACGGCGTTGTTGGGTATCCATCTGTTTGTTAGAGTGTGAAGGTAGACACGGTCTCCACGTCTTTGTCAGAGTCCACGTGCCGTTTAGTAGCTCAAAGCCTCCAGTACTGGGTGGCTGTTCTGGAAGAGAAGTGGGAATAGCCGAGGTGTCCACTGAGCAGTTGGCAGCAAATGGCAGTCATGTGGCAGTGATTGGCAGATGGAGCCACAAATGAGACCAAATGAGACCAAAACTGGCAGAGTTGATGGGACTGGAACCTTGGCGAAATACCCGCAGGGACTCCCAGAAATACTTGGTGGAACTTTACTCAGTACTGTGGTCTTTTTGTTATGGGTGGGATCAGGGCTCAGTGAAGCTTGGCTCACACAGGATTGGGAGCAACACAGGTAGAACTTTGAGCACAGTGCTGGTCATAGAGTTGGTGGAAGAGTTGTGGAAGCTACCAGCCCACAGAATAGCCACACAAATTGTGACCAACCAATGACGATACCTGTTTAAGGAGGTGACCTTGTGACATCCAATGGAGTCTTAAGTTTCTATTCATTTTTTTGAAAATAATGAAAACCACACCTAAACTTTTGTTTCTACCTTAATGGATGCCCAGAGTCGGGGGAGGGGGGAATCTAGGGTTCCAGAATCCTCTTGTCAGAGACCACAAAGGATACGAAGGGCAGGGCACTGTCTGTTCTCCATGTCCTGTGCTGAGACCAACCAGAGATTGCTGTAAAAGGCCAAGTGATACATCATGGCCTCATGGTCTGTTTTACTGGCTTAGTGGCAGAACCTAGAGACCCTGTGAGGCTTTATGGGATCAATAGAATAGAACTTCTGGGTTAAGCACAAGAAATTAAGAAAATAAATAGGACTGAGTGTTGGAAAAATATCTGTGGGCTGTATTCTGTGTACTATTCTGAGGCTCCTGGAGAAGATTGAAATGCAACAATTTGAAGCATTTACTACCAGATTGATTGACAAACTTTAGAATGTAGTAAAGTGTAGAAAAGGAGGTTGACTTGTTGAGGAAGTGAGCCACCAATAATTTTCCTTCTATAATTTTAATTTTTGTTGTCTTAGTGTTTTAGACAGACAAGAATGTGTATTTGAATTTTAAAAAAATTTTTTTAGTTGTAGGTGGACACAATATCTTTATTTTATTTGTTCATTTTTTTATGTGGTGCTGGGGATGGAACCCAGTGCCTCATGTATGCTAGGTAATGCCACTGAGCCACAACCCCAGCACCTGATTTTTATTTTTATTTATTTATTTTTTGGTGCTGGGGATTGAACCCAGGCCTCACATATACTAGGCAAGTGCTCCAACATTGAGCTACACTCACAGCCTACACCAGTGTTCAGATAGGTTCCTCTGCGCGCACACACACACACACACACACACACACACACATACACACACAGAGCGAGAGAGCGCTTTGGTCTTCAGTTTAAGCCAAATCTGTGGTTTAAGGTGTGTTGTTAAGAATCCTATGGGGCTGGGCGCAGTGGTGCACGCCTGTAATCCCAGTGGCTCGGGAGATTGAGGCAGGAGGATCTTGAGTTCCAAGCCAGCCTCAGCAACAGAGACGCCCTGAACAACTCATTGAGACCTTGACTCTAAATATTAAAATACAAAACAGGGCTGGGGGTGTGGCTCACTTGTCAGTGCTCTTGAATTCAATCCCCAGTACTGCCCCTCCCCACAAAAGAATCCTATGGGAAAAGCCTGTGTGTATTGTCCATCACTGATGAATAAATCTAGGGGATTTGACAGCAATAATGGAAATAAGGAAGGTTGGAAAGGAAATAGAGACAGGAAAGGGAAAAGCCTGAAGGCACAGGTTCAATTTCTATTGGCGAGATATAATATTTCAATTAATTTGGGGCCTGATGGAAGTGATGGAGAATATTTCTTTATTCTTGCTCTCATTTAATATTCTTTTTTGTTTTATTCTTCAACATATAACTTAATTTAAAAAAATTTAGAATAACTATTTACATCTTAATCAGGAAATTATTAGACATTTCCCTGCTCAATACCTTCATATATAATTTTATATTTGAGTAAGTAGACATCCTGTTGTTAACTTGTCACATTTATTTAACTCCATAATTGATTTTTAAATTTTGCTAAAATAGCTGGAGATAATGTTGCAATAGTATTTACGTTTATTATGTGGTAAACATTATACTAAACACTTCATATCATTTAATTTAATGATTATAACAATCTCATGAAGTAGGTTATTATTATTATTATTGTACCCATTTTATGGCAACTGAACCTTTCTATCAGAAAGAATACCTTCCTGGGAAATGCCAAACTTATGCATGGTGGTCACAGGATCTTTACAGCGGTCTATTTATTTGGTTGTTCTGAATCCAGACATACAGGACAACATCTGATACTTCACCTGTAGAACTCTGCAAGAGTGAGGAAACATAACACCTCAACAAACTCCTCTCATATCTCATTGACCTGAGATTTTATCACCTGCCTATGTAGGGACCAGAACTTGTGACTGGTTGAATGTCTTGTGCTCTTAGGCCATCATAGGGTGTGACCCCATCCACAGGATCCGAGTCAGTATCTATATCCCAGGCATTTCAGGTCGAGGAAGGGATGAAGAAGAGACAAAGAGTGATCCCTTGACCCTTCTGGTTATATCCACTTGGCCTGATGTAAATACAAGTCCATATTTAGCTGAAAGGGAGGCCAAAAAATGTAGTCTTTATTCTGAATGAACATGAGTCCAGTAAAAATTTTATTACTGTGGAGGGAGGAGGAAATGAATATTGGAGAAAAATAATGTCCCTATCACATGAGTTAGAAATAAAATCAAGGAATCAAGGATAATTGCCAGATTTTTGCGTAACCAAAAACTGCAGATGATTACATATTGAGATTGATATTATCATTAGAAATTGAAGTTAAGCTCCTGATTACAGGAACTCAGAGGAGTTATTAGCATATAGGTGGCATATGGGTCTGTGATTGGCTGAAATCACATAAGGAAAGAATTAGAAGTAGAGAAGCCAGACAATTCATCATGGCCAAACTGTGGAACCAAACTAGATGCCCTTCAATAGATGAATGAATAAAGAAGCTGTGGTATATATACACAATGGAATAGTACTCAGCAGTAGAAGAGTATACAATTATGGCATTTGCAGGTAAATGGATGGAGTTAGAGAATATCATGTTAAGCGAAGTAAGCCAATTCCCAAAACCCAAAGGCCGAATGTTTTCTCTGATAAGTGGATGTTAATCCGTAATGGGGGGTGATGGGATGAGTGGAGGAACTTTGGATGGGGAAAAGGGAGGGTGAAGGATGCATGGGGGTAGGAAAGATAGTGGAATGAGACAGACATCATTACCCTAGGACACAAACGATTGCATGAATGATGTGACCCTACTTTGGGTACAACCAGAGAAGTCAAAAATTGTGCTCCATTTGTGTACAATGAATCAAAGAGCACTCTGCTGTCATGTATAACTGATTAGAACAAATAAATAAGTTTTAAAAGAAGAAGAAGAAGAAGAAGAAGAAGAGAAGGAGGAGAAGGAGGAGGAGGAGGAGGAGGAGGAGGAGGAGGAGGAGGAGGAGGAGGAGGAGGAGCCAAGGCACAGCCTGAGGTGCCAGCATTTAGAGGTCAGGTGTGTGTGTGTGGGGGGGGGGCAACAAAGAAGGCTAAGAGGAAGTAGCCATTGCTGTTTTATGATGTTTAGGAAAACAGAGAAATGGGGAAAGTAGATAGAGGCATGGAGGAAAGGAATTTACTTAAGTGGGTTTGACAAAGGCACACAAATATGTTGATTGGGATTACCCAGAGGAGAAGGTTGATGTTGTGGAGGGAAAGATGGTAGGATGGAGAGGGGCTGGGTTGGAGAGGAGCAGGGATCGTTCTTCCTTTGTATCAGATGAGAAGACAAAAATCTGCAGGTCAGTTACATGTTTGGGAGTTTGGTGGTAGGAAGATGAGGTATGAGTTCTCACCTGATTATAAGTATTCTCTCTATGAGGTACGAAATGAAGTCATGAAACCAAGGAAGAAAGGCTTGTGGAGGTTTGAGGAGAGAGGAGAAGGTGCCAAACGGTCTCCCCAAAAGAGAGGGGATTGGATTTACACGGGAAGCGTGGTGTCCTTGAGTCAGTAGGACTGCTTGATTGACTTCATCGAGTTTCAACACTGGAGCACAAGCACATTGGAGACACAGTGGGTTTAATCAGTGCTGGATTTTCCAGATGACCTGGATGGCAGGAGAGAAGAGACGGAAGATTGAGGGCATTTGTAGGAAAAGGGCCAGGGTAACCACAGGCTCTAGAATGGGGAAGAGGAAAATTGAGTGAGCAGTTCTTTGTATGGCATGGCATGTGCACACATGTGGTTGAAGCATAGTTGGGTCTGGGAGTCAGGTGAGTGAATCGGGAGGTGAGGAGGTGATGGTCAGGATCAAGCAGGCCATCTGAGTGGAGACTTTGGAGATGATGTGGGTCTTGGTGAAGAAAGTCTGTAGGGACAGACGGCGAAGGTGGGTAGAAAAAAAATGACCACTGCCTTAAAGGCTAAAAAACCAAGAGGCTGGAGTCCTGTTCCTTTCTTCTCCCACCAGGCACCAAACACAGGGCTCTACATAGAATCAGTCCTTTATAACCATGGATTGAAAGTCAGGTACAGAGGGAACAGAGAGCAGGGGTGAGATTCAATGTGTGTGACGGGAAGAGGGGAGAAGAGAGGTTGAAGCAACCTCTAAATCAATCCCCATCCCCTCCATCCCCTGGGGTCTGCTTAGAATCCTCCATTTGTAGGGTTTTAACATACCCTAATGAGCTATCCAAGAAAGACAGATTCAACTCCATTCAATCTGATTAATGTTTTTTGAGCACTTACTGAGTCTCGAATGGCTGACTAGGTGCCAAGTGTGAGGAGGAAAAGCTTCCCATTGAAGCTGGAGAAACCCAGGACGGCATGCATTAGCAATGCCAGGGAGTTTCTGCTAAGTGCCAAATAGTGATAATCAGCTTTGCCTCTTCCTGTTGATGATGTGAATTCCTTGAGAGGTTTGTTTGAAATCAGACCCCAGAAGGCCTGCTTTCATACCACTCAGCATGGAAACGGACGAGGCCACAAGCCAGAGACTTGTAAAAGGGAGAGTTGTGTTGTTTGGAAGTTATTCCCTGCACCCTTCCCCACCCTTTTCCTGAAACCTTCCTTCCCTGAACAACGCTGTAGAAGTTCAGGTTTCTCAGAGAAACAGAACCAGTTGAAGACACAAAGGAGAGAGAGAGAGAGAGAGAGAGAGAGAGAGAGAGAGAGAGAGAGAGAGAGAGATTGATTTTTTTTTAAAGGAATTGCTCAACTGGCAAGTTAAAAGTCCACAGAGCAGTCTGGTGAGCTGGAAATTCTGGGAAAGATTGACATGGTGGTTTTGAGTCCAAATGCCACAGTGGACTAGAAGCTCAAGCAGGATTTTATGTTGCAGCTTTGAGAAACATCTACTTGGGAGAACCTCAGTCTTTGCTCTTAAGGCCTTCGAGAGATGGATGAGGCTCACCTATATTATGGAGGGTAATCAGCTTGACTCAGAGTCCACTGGTTTAAATGTTAAACCTCCTCTTAAAAATACCTTCACAGTAACATCCAGACTTGCTGTTTGGCCAAACAACTGGACACCAGGGCTTAGCGAACTTGACACACAAAATTAACCATCACTACAGCCTACAAGATAACCAACTTGAAAGGAAGCTAAACTCATTGGTGTCTTCTGAAATTTTCATTCTGTCTGGGGTATAATTTTTGAATACATGTCTTACTGAACTATCCAACTTTGAGCTCCTTATTGGTAGTCTCCGTTTTTTCCCCCATAAGAACACATTTGTTGGCTGGGATTGTGGATCAGCGATAGAGCGCTTGCCTAGCATGGGCAGGACCCGGTTCGATTCTCAGCACCACATAAAAAAAAAAAATAAAGGCATTGTGTTGTGTCCATCTACCAAAAAAAAAAAAAAAAAAAAGATTCTCTCTCTCTCTCTCCTTAAAAAAAAAAAAAAAAAAAAAGAACACACATTTATTGAGAGGCTTTTAGATCCACCTCAGTGCCTTACTTGGGTCCTCAAGTGTCAGGGAGTGCCAAGGGGGTTAATCTCCAGAAGCAGAGAGTCTTGAAATCCAGATAATTTTGAACAGTTATGTGACTGTTCTTCAACTAAAAAAATGGGAACAATAACACTTTTTAAAGGGATTATAGATTGTTGGGAGGGGAGACTTGACTTTTAATTAGTTTTTGTGTCCTCTCAGAAAACTTGGAAGAATTTACTGTATAATTGGGCCCTGCTAAGCTCTTCATCTGCTTGACTTTCAGAAGGGCCTCACTGTGCTGCTGAGTTATTATCACCATCATTTCACGGGGAGCAAAGGGGTCCAGAGAGTGTCTTAATCCATTTTGGCTGCTATAACAAAATGCCACAGACTGGGTAGAATAAAAGGAACAGAAGTTTATTTCTCACAGCTTTGGAAGCCTGAAATCAGGGCATGATTGATTCGGTGTGGGTTGAGAGCCTGCGTGCCTGGCTTCCAGATGATGGTCTTCTTGCTGCATCTTCCCATGGAGGAAGGGGCATGGAGCTTTATGGGGCCTCTTTTATAAGGCACTAATCCCACTTGTGAGGGCTCCACCCACATGACCTAATCATTACCCAAAGGCCCCGCCTCCTAATCCCACCACCTCAGGGGTGAGGATTTCCACATATGAACTCTGGTGGGAGCACAGTCTATAGTAGAGAGGGTAAGTCATGTGTACCCATACACAGAGCCAGAAACAGTGATATGGAATTGGAGCCCAGGCTGGCCTGTTGCTCAGGACCTCCCTGCAGAACATCATAAAGTTTCTTCCATGACTCCTTCCATGGTGCACCTGCTTCTCTCCCTGAGCCCTTCTGCCTAAAGCAATCCTGTTCTGATGTGCCCTCTCTTGGCAATATCTGACCAGGATCAGCAGGACAGCAGGGTCAAAATGTTGCCCCAGACCAAGGCCTACAAGGAGAGTGATGGAAGTCCAGGCTTTGCTTTAGCAACTAGGAAGCCCTGGCCTCAGGCTGCAGGTCATGCGGAAGGTCTACCTTATTGTAATTATAATACCCAGAAAGGTTCCTTCTTCACACAGAGGCACCTGTAGGTGTTTGCTGGGCCCTGGGATTGACCATTCCTTCCTCCAGGCCCTACCAGCACAAGTGAATGTTTGCCTCTTGCCTCTCTCTACCAGGCAGCAATCCTCTGAGGATAGGACCCAAGTCTTGGGTATCATCCTATGCCCCTCGTCTAGCATGGGCACTAGCCCACCTCTGCTTAAGGTGTGTTGTACAAATGAGTAGAAGGGTGAATGAAGGAAAGGAGGAGCCTATGTGTGTTTCTTGAAGTTGGCAAGATTATTTTATTCCTTCTTTATCCATACAAGTATTTATTAAGTACCTACTAGGTGCCAGTCACAGTGTAGATGGTGGAGATAAAAAGATACCTAAGGGCTGGGCATGGTGGCACACGCCTGTAATCCCAGTGGCTCTGGAGGCAGAGGCAGGAGGATCATGAGTTCAAAGCCAGTCTCAGCAAAAAGTGAGGCTCTAAGCAACTCAGTGAGACCCTATCTCTAAATAAAATACAAAATGGGGCTGGGGATGTGGCTCAGTGGTTAAGCACCCCTAGGTTCAACCCCTGGTATCCCCTCTACCCTCAAAAAATATACCTAGATGATCTGGTTCTGGCCCACAAGGAAAAAACTCATTTATTCTTTTCTATCACTTTACACAAAGAGAAGAAACTACAGCCTTACATCAAGCTGGTCCCCTAAAATACCCTTCTAGTTTTCCTGGGGTTTCTTGCTTCTAGGCTCCCAATTATTTAACAGGCTCAAAACAGAAACGATGGCCTTCTCATGGGTAGGAGTTGGTAAACACTGACTCCCTGGGGTGTGAGAAACCAGGGTTTCAGAATGCCCCTCTGCAACCTGTTTCCCATCAGTGCTTTTCTCTGATGTACCCACTGTACCCCACTAGCATGGAACCCAGGCTGGCCTCATAGGCAGAACGGTTTCCCCTCCATAGCATCTGCCCCTCCCCTCCGGAGCAGAGGGTAGCGCTGATTGCACCCGGGACGGTATCAGCTGGAGTCTTAAGGCTCATCTGTGAGAAGCAAAGTGAATTGAACAGTCTGAGCAGGCCATAAATGGCATGGTGCCTAAGACCTCTCTAATGACTTGGATGAAATAATGCAATTTCCTGGGCTCTGCAGAATTCTGAAGTCGCCAGCTATTAAAGCCACTGCGAAACACTCCTTTGATAGTAAGTGCACAATGCGTTTCTTAGTATCGTTTTCTTGGACATGAGCTGGTGACCATTTTATTGCACATGCCCAGTAGAAGAGGCATCCATTGCCCCCATCTTTATATGTAAACATATAAAGCATCAGATTAATGTAAGCATCATATAAATGCTCAACAATGCTGAGAGAAGACCCTAGTTCCTCTTAGCAAGCAGAAATTCCCTAATGGGGTGGAATGGATTTATGTCAGAGAGAGCTGTGGTTTGTATCACTAGGGGTAAGAAGACGTATAATTACTTAGCATCTCAGAAATGTGGCCTCCTCATCATTTAGATGTTGTCTAACGGGACAATATCTAACACACAGGATCATTGCAATATATATGAAGAGATAAGTGTCAGGTGCTCATCATGGGCCTGGCAGATGGAAGATGTCCAGCAGCTGCTGGAGCATTTAAATCTGTTTCCCTCCCAGAGCCAAGAGTGCATCAATGTAGGCCAACCCCGGGGACCCACGGACCTTGGAGTCCATTTAGAAATTTAAAACAGGGAAGGATCACCCAGGTGACGAAAGAGCTAACAAGCTGTAGACAGAGTCAACACTGAGACTAGCACACAGAAGCCATTACCACACCTTGGCTACAGGGACCTGGAAAGGAGATGGCTTTCTCCAACCCGGTGGTTGGCTGGCAAGGTGGGCGGGAACTGGAATCCCCAGAGGATATACCGAAGCTGTCAGAAATGCCACCTGAAGAATCCATAGGGAAAAATATTCTGGTTTTTTTTTCTCCTTTTCTTCCACCTTCCTTCTCCCTACCGGTGCCAAGAACAGGCAGAATCTGAGTCAGCAGGGGGCCTGAGGTTTAGAATGAGTCCCCCACCCCAACTCCACAGAAAGCAGAGGAGGGGAGATGTGATAAAGAAAACTGAGGGCAAATATGCCAGGTGTGCCTCTTGGTGGGAGAGGCACCAAACGACATGGTCTGGCTTGGGAGTCTTCATTTAGGGTGCTGTTTTGTTCTCAACCTATCTCTTCCCCTTCTGTCCTTGTCCCCAAACTTCCCCATACCTCTCTATTTCTCCTGTGTTCCTGAGTATTCTGTTAAAGCGGGATCTCATAGTTTGGATTGCCCAAAGGCTAAGGTATTGAAAGCTTGGTTTCCATTTTAGCAATACTCAGGTGTGAGCCTTTGGGGAAGTCACTGGATCCTGAGGACTCTGATCTCATTAGTGAACCAATCCATTGATGCCTGCATAATTGAATGGGCTATTGGGAGGTGATAGAAACGTAGGAGGTAGGTCCTAGTTGGAAGAAGTAGGCCACTGGGAGCGCGCCCTGGAAAGATTTGTATCTTGTCCTGGCCCCTTCCTCTCTCACTCTCTTTGCTTCCTGGTTGCTATGAGATGAGCAGCTTTGATCCGGAATGCCCTTTACCATCAGGTACTACCTAACCACAGGTCCAGAAACAATGGAACTAGCTGGTCATGGACTGAAACCTTGGAAACCATTAGCCAAAATAAATCTTTACTTCTTGAAGTGTTTTTTCTCGGCTATTTTGTCACAGCAATAAAAAATTAACACACCAAGTCATTTTCCTTCTGCAGATGGCAATGGAAGAGAGAGAGCAGCTCTACTACAGCAATCACCCTTGCTGCCATTGCAATTACTGTTTAAATGCCTAAGGGCATTGGTGGGGCCAAGCCCAGGAGGAATTTAGATATCAATGCTGCTCCTACTGCACAAGCACTCTTCTCAGAACTGGGTAGAAGCACCCTACAGGCTCTCTTGGGGAGCATGAGGTACTTTGGTCCTGAGTTTAGACACCAGCTATGTTATCAGGGTTGGCCCTCTCTTTGTGTCACCCATGTTAGTGCTTAAAACTCTGGCTTCAAACTCAGCCTCAACCCAGGGAAGGTAGAGGATAGAGCATTCTTTAGGATTTTTCGGGTAGTTCGTTTGCCATTTTTCTCCAGAGTTCTTTCTTCATCTTTCAAGCTACACTTCATATTTGCAAACTCTCTCTACATTCTCTGACTCAAACTAACCCCAAGCCAACCACAACGGTCCACCATCCTAAACAAGGAGAAGATTCGTGTATCAGGGGAAAAATAAAACAAAAGGAATTGATTTTTCCCAACTTTGGCACATTTTGTTGATGGGATGTGATCTAGTCATTGAAATATTTGTGCTGACATGGGAAAATGTTTGTGTTTTAAAGTTGATGGGAAATAAATTTATGTCAAACAAAGGAAGCAACAAATGAGCAAACAACAACACAGAAAAATACACCAACGTATTGTCTTGGGGGGATGGTACTCTGATTGGTTTTCAATGCAAAGAAGTGAGGTTTACTACAGAAATTCCTTGGGCTCAGGAATTGTTCTTATTTAACTTACATCCTCTTTCTTTCCCCATTCCCAGAACCTCATAGACCTTCACTGTGAAGGAAACACAGAGAAGGGTCTCCAGTATAGTTTCCAAACCATCTAACCAGTTATGCTGAGACAGGACCAGACCGTCTCTTGATTCTCTGTCTGGTATTCTTACCTGGCCACATGCCACCTGGGCTGAGGGTCACACAGATGGAAGTGAAGAAGGACTGTCTCATCTGCTCAGATCATAGAACAGAATCCTAAAGAGAGATCTTCAAGCGTTAGTCAAGTAGGGATCATGATACCCCTGTTAGGATTTGGAAGAAACAAGAAGGAATAATGAGCGATTACAGATTTGAAGCTAAACGGGTGCATCTAGAATTTCTTGTGTAATATGCTTTTGCTGAGGTTCTAATTCTGTGGTCCTTTTCTAGAATGCTATTGCCATAGTTTGAGTATGTCCTTCAAAAAATTGTGTGTTAGTGAGGTGTGTTGGCACATGCC
Organism: Urocitellus parryii; assembly: GCF_045843805.1. NCBI lineage: Eukaryota > Metazoa > Chordata > Mammalia > Rodentia > Sciuridae > Urocitellus > Urocitellus parryii. Next base: position 38,885,166 of record NC_135532.1, on the reverse strand, counting down.
TGTTACTCTAGCTACTCAGGAGGCCAAAGAAGGAGGATCACAAACTTGAGGTCACCCTAGGAAACTTAGCAAGACACCATCTCAAAATAAAATTTAAAAAGAACTGGGGATATGCTCTGTGGTAGAGTGCTTGTCTAGTATGTAGGAGCCTCTGGGTCAATATTCAGTACTACAAGGGGAAAAAAAAGTTCATGCATTGGAAATTTGTCCCCAAGTTCATATGTTGATGGTATTTGTAGTTGGGAGCCCTTGGGAGGTAAATATGATTAGAGGAGGTTATGAGGGTGGGGCCCCTATAACGGCATTAGTGGCTTTATGAGAAGAGGAAGAGACCTGGGCTAGCCTACTTGCTGTCTCATCATGGGATGCCTTCTGCCTATAATGATGTAGCAAGTAGGCCCTCTTCAGATGTAGATTGGATGCTGGCATCATGCCCTTAGACTGTTTAGCCTGCAGAACTATGAGACAAATCAATTTCTCTTATTTATGAATTTCCCTGTCTCAAGTATTTTGTTATAGCAGCAGAAAATGGATGAAGGCAGCTATATCCTTAGTCACCATGTTCCCTAAGTCACTTAATTAATTTGTTTCCTTGGTACAAGAAAGACCTTGGATGAATAGCAGGAGATTTTTAGGGGTAAGAGTAAATAAAGGTTGGCTGAAAGGGAGGGAAGGAAGGGCATGATTCAGGAAAGTGAAGAATGAAGATGTTTATGCCTTGACAAAGAATGTTGTACCTAATCCCTATTATATAAGTCATGCCATGGGACAAGGGGTTGTTCCATCCCAAGGGATGTTGACTGGGTCTCTTGAAACTCCTCAGCCTCTTGTAAGAAAACCTGTGGTTGCCACCTGGCCAAGCTGAATAGAGAGTGTCCAATAGGCGGTTATCAGTGAAGCTCCTACCTAAGGAGTGCACAGAGATCCCTGTCTATCCTAAAGACACAGAAGCTCCTCCACAGGTGACAAGATAGTCCTGAGAAACCCATCCTGAATTGAAAATGCATTTAATCCATCTGATCCACAGAAGATCCTAGCTTAGCAGCACAGCACACTGTAAAGCACCAGTGTCATCGCAGGGCGGACTGGAAACCGTGGGTCATTTCTGCTGCCAAAGTCCGGCATCTCCAGGAAAGACCAGAACATTCACCACTAGCTTGGGAACAGATCAAGATCAAAATTCAAAGTACAGTTTCTACTGAATGAAAATTCTTTTTGCATCATTGTAAAGTAAAATAACAACAACAACATCAAACCATCAAAAATCAAAGATTTCTGTAAACAAAACAAAACAAAAAGTCCTTTCCTTTCCCTGAGGTTTATGAATTCAGAGGAAAGGGGATAAAAACGACTGTCTATTTCATCCTCTTTTTCACACTCTTGACACGCCATGTTCTGCTTTTTGAGAATCTGGTACATGTGAGGTAGCTCTGGGGGTTCAGAGTTGAAAGTTTTTTAACTTTGTTTATTTTAATAAGATGGCCCCATGAGTCAACTTATTAGACTTTTATTGGAGAAAGAAAAATCTATAGTGACTGCTTACAGAATTAAATATTCTGTCAAGCTCTTTTTCCCCCTAAAGGTGAGATAAGTAATGCCATACACTATTTGTACTCTGTGAGTTTCTGGTTGGTTCATCGAATATTGTAAGCACAGTCCCGAGCTCAGGAAGAGCCTTGTTCCCAGAGCAGCGGCCTTGGCCCCAGCCCCTTCTCCAAGGCTGTGTGAAAAGGCTGCACAGATACCTTCCTACCCACCCTCACCCCAGTTCTTGGATGTGAAGTAAGATCTCCACATTGTTCTGGGCATGGTCATTGCTGGAGAGCTATGGGACATGCATATAATGGTTCCAGGGGCCTCTTTCTCGTTTATTGTCACAGCAGCAGCAGCAGCATAGAACTTTGAAGGAAGAGGTACTTTTTATTTTTCTCCAAGTTTCAAGATTTGGGGCACTTGAAGGAGCTACTGATGGGGAGAGGAAGGATTCTCAAGTTCAGCACTTGGTACCAGGCCGGGGTCAGGACTGGGAAGGAATGGGGCAGGGAGCTAGAATTAGTGGTTTCAAGAGTTAGAAGAAAACTCGAGTGAGGGTGTAGCCAGAGCCAGGGCTGCTTTCTGATAGCATTGGGGGCAGAGGAAGGCATGGGAGGGCTGGGTAGGGTGGGCAGCATTTCAGAAGGCCACTGAGCTTTTCGGCCCTCTGCCCTGGGTTCTTAGTTCTGGAGTGACATTAACTCGTGCTGCAACTTAGGTGTTCAACATGCCTAGACCTCCACTTCTTCACCACAAACTGAAGTTATGTTCCAGTTCCCAGAAAATAAGCTACAACAAGCAAAGCAAACATGGCCATCTTTGTTTATTATCAGGAAGTGTTGGCTAATTTCTACCCAAACACAGCTGAACTCCTTGTTGTGTATCCTAAAATAGTGATTTCTATTTTGGGATTTAAACAAATAGCTCAGTTTGATAGATGAGCATCTAACAGGAACGGGACCTGAATGGGGCTGGGATTGGGCAGTGAAGGCAGAACTCTTCTGAGATGTGGCTCCTGGAGCCATGCTTTAGAGACCCTCTCTGGTCCTCATCTATCACCTTCCTGTCCCAAGTTGGCTGGAACTCTGCAGAGGTAGTATGGTCATTCTGTTTTTAATTTCTAGAGAAATTGTCACATTGTTTTCCATAATAGCTAGACCATTTTATGTTCCCACCAGCAGCACATAGGGTTTTAATTTCTTTTTTTTTTCTTGAGAGAGAGAGAGAGAGAGAGAGAGAGAGAGAGAGAGAGAGAGAGAGAGAGAGAATTTTAATATTTATTTTTTAGTTCTTGGCGGACACAACATCTTTGTATGTGGTGCTGAGGATCGAACCCAGGCTGCACACATGCCAGGCGAGTGCGCTACCGCTTGAGCCACATCCCTGTGCTAATATTTGTTATTTTGCTATTTTGTTTGCTCTTAAATAGCCATCTTTAAAGAGGTATCTGATTGTGGTTTTGATTTGCATTTCCCCAGTGATTAGCAGTACTGAGCATCTTTTCATGTGTCTGTTGGCCATATAGATACCATCTTTGGAAACCTGTCTGTTCAAGTACTTTGCCTGTTTTATTATTTTTTTTAATTGTTTGAGTCTCTATATATTCTGGATATTATTCCCTTATCATGTGTGTGATTTGTTGTATCTTCTCCTGTTCTGAAGTTTGCCTTTTTACTGTGTTAGTGTCTTACGATGCTCAAAAGCTTTTAGAGATCGAATTCAACTTGTCCATTTTTTCTTTGATTGTGAATTTTGTGTCACAATCAAATCATTGCTAAATCCAAAGTCTTAAAGCTTTCCCCTAGGTTTTCTTCTAAATTTTTATAGTTCTAGCTTTTATATTTAAGTCTTTTATCCATTTTGAGTTAATTTTTGTACATGGTGCCAGGTAAGCATCCAACTTTGTTCTGTTATATGCAGTTAGACAGTTTTCTCAGCATCATTTGTTGAAAAGATTGCCCTTTCTAATTAGATGATCTTCACTCTCTTGTCAAAAGTTATTTGGCCAGACTGGGGATGTTGCTCAGTTGGTGGAGTGTTTGCCTCACATGCACAAGGCCCTGAGTTCAATCTCCAGCACCACCAAAAAGAAAAAAAAATCATTTGGTGCCCCATTCCATTTTATTGGTCTATGTATCTGTTTTGATTACTGTAATTTTTGTAGTAAGTTTTGAAATCTTCAAATGTGAGACTTCAAAATTTGCTATTCTTTTCCAAGATTATTTTAGCTACTCAGAGGTCACTTTAGATTTCATATCATTTAAATTTTTTTTAGTTATACATGGACACAATATCTGTATTTTGTTTATTTATTTTTATGTGATGCTTAGGATGGAACCCAGTTCCTCACACGTGAGAGGCAAGTACTCTGCCACCGAGCTACAACCCCAGCCTTCTATATGAATTTTAAGATTGATTTTACTATTTCAGCAAAAGACATTATTGGGATTTTGACAGGAATTGCATTGAATCTGTCTATCGGTTTGCATAGTATTGACATTTTGGCAATATTTTAGTCTTTCAATCCATGAATATAGGGTGTCTTTCAGTGTATTTATGCCTTCCTTTAATTTCTTTCAGCAATGTTTTGTAGTTTTTAGTGTACAAGTCTTTCACCTTTTTTTAATATTTATTTTTTAGTTAATTGAACACAATACCTTTATTTACTTATTTTTATGTGGTGCTGATGATCAAACCCAGGACCTCAAACGTGATAGGCAAGTGCTCTACTGCTGAGCCACAACCCCAGCCCATGCCTTTCACCTTTTGGTTAAGTTAATTCCTAAGTATTATATTCTTTTTAATGCTTTGTAAATGGATTTTTTTTCTTAATTTTCTTTTTGGACTGGTCATTGTTGATGTATAGACATGTAATTGATTTTTGTGTATTGATTTTGTATTCTGCAAGTTTGCTTAATTTGTTTATTAAACAGCTTTGCATGTATGTTCTTGAAGTTTTTCTAGATAAAAGATGATATCTACAGAAATAATTTACTTATTTATTTCAGTTTGGAAGCTTTTATATCATTTTATTGCCTAATATTCCTGAAGTTTTCATTCCCAATTTTTCTGTTTGTGTGTGTGTGTGTGTGTGTTTGGGATTGTGTGTGCAGATGCATGCACACGTGGGATACTGAACCCAGGACCTTGCACATGCTAGGCAAGCGCTCTTCTGCTGGACTACATCCCCAGTCCATTACTGCAGTTTTCTATCCAGGAAACAATAAGGGTTTGAAAAGGGATAGGGATGGTGAGAAATGGATGGATTTGTGACATACTTCTTAAGGCAGACAAATGGAGTTTATTAGATTGGAAGTGGGCTGTGGGAAAAAGAGAGGAATTAAAAATGGCTTCTAAGTTTATGGATGAATTAACTGGATGAATCACATGATACCATTTGCTAGATAGGAAAGATGAGGGAAATGTAGGCTTGGGATAGGAAAAGAAAAATTTTGGCTAGGTGCGGTGGCTGGCACCTATAATCCCTGCAGCTTGGGAGGCTGAAGCAGGAGGATCGTGAGTTCAAAGCCAGCTTCAGCTAAAGTGAGGTTCTAAACAACTCAATGAGACCCTGTCTCTAAATAAAATCCAAAATAGGGCTGGGGATGTGGCTCAGTGGTTGAGTGCCCCTGAGTTCAATCCCTGATAACCACCCCCCCCACAAAAAAAAGGAAAATTTTTATTTAGGTCATATTAAATTTGGCCATGGTTGTGGATAAAGTAGCCAAAAGCAAGAGAAGAGATTGGAAAGAGGGCAGAAGACAGATCTCTGCAGAAAACTCACATTTGGAGAATTGATAGACAAAGAACCAGAAAGAAGAGGTTAACTGTGGGAACCAGAAGGGAAGGAAGATGAGGACAGGGGCGTGATCCGTCGGCTCCACAGAGAATTTTCAGCACAATAAGTAAGACCTCCCCTTGGGTGGAAGTGAGAAAGCGCGTGGGTGACGGGTCTACTCCAAATAATGCCACAGAGCTGTCTGGATGCAGGAGGCAGTCCCGCTTGTCATGGAAACAGAAACCGTTCAGAAAAACTAAAAGCCATTTAGAGCCCCCCCTGATTCTAGTCCATCACATCCCCTGGTCTCTTGTGAAAGATGCTGATTAAGAGAGAGAGAGAGGAGAGTGGAGAGGAGAAAAGAGAGAGAGAAGGAGAGAGACAGGAGACAGCAGGGCAATCCCAGGGCTCTGTCTTTTAGAGGTAGTCGTCCCTAACGGAAAGCCTTCCCCTCTTAAGAAAGAAGCCATTGCCAACACCCACACCAGCTTCCACAAAGCACAGATGACCCACTGAACAAAGTTCCTTCTTTTCTTGCTATTGGCTGACACTGCTCATCAAGCACAATCTGCTGTTTCACTTTTTTTCTTAAATGATCAAGCTGAATTACTTGGAGGAGAAAGGCAGGAGAAAGACAGAAGGCAAGGCACCGAGGGCAGAGACCTGCAGGTGGGCATTTTTACTGTTGCTTTGTTAATTCATTGTTGAGAATTGTGCCTGGATTATCACTTCTTTTTTTTCTTAATTTAAATGTTTGTTTTTCTACCATACATATGGTAGTTTAAAAAATATTGAGAAAGTATAAAAAAAAGGAGAAGAGAACAAAAACCATCACCAAGATGTAGCTTCTATTGGCATTTGGGGAGTTATTTCCTTCTCTCTCTCTCTCTCTCTCTCTCTCTGTGTGTGTGTGTGTGTGTGTGTGTGTGTGTGTGTTTGGTGCATGGAGTTTGATTTTCATGTTGTACCCATACAATATGGATAAGTTTATGTTCATTTCTTTGATCACAGCTTTTGTTTTTATCCATATTGCTATGAATTCTTCATAATCATAATTTTAAATTGCTGCATAAATTGCATTGAGATTTATTGTACTTTACCCACGCCTTCCTCTGTTTTTGGCCACACAGCATCTTCCCTATTCTACATAGATGGAATCATTTTATTCTAGAAGATATATATATTTTTTTCTCACTTGGAGTCTTGCTGTGGGGGGAGAGGAGGTTAGCTTTGAAGATGTGTATTTCAGTGGTTTTGCTCAGAGGCACTGTGAGTGGAAGGTGTGGGGATGTGAGTTTGCAGACTGTTCTCTGTGGGGCCAGCAGTGTTTCTCAACTCTGGCTGCGCCTTCAGCCAGAATCACCTGAATTGGAGCAGATTAAAAACTGCCCCTAGAAACTTAACCTTGGGGGATCAGTCTGTCCATCTGTAGATTTTTGTCTTCCAAAAAATTCTAAGGTGACTATAATCAGCAAAAGTTGACAGAGGTTATTTGAAATATTCTCCTGTCTTTGACACTTACTTGAAAATAATATGTGTTAAAAGAAAAGGATGCAATTTCAGGCAAGCCATGCAAACCTGCCTCTCAATGCTACTTAAACCATGCAAAACATTAATTTGTGGGAAACAGAAGACTTGTAGAAATTTCTCTCATTTGTCTCAGACACATCAACTCTTGAGACGAGCATCTACCTGAGAGTTTTAATTTGCTAATGCTTTAAGGAGAGGTATTTGTTTCTCCTGCTTGGGAAGTTCAAAGTTAGAGAATTTGAGGCTCTAGAATGTTCAAAACAGATCAAAATTAAGCCCGGGCTCTGCTAGTACCTGCTGAGGCAGTAAGTCTTCCTGTCTTTTGCAACCTTCTCATTAAGCACAAGGTGGACATTTAGTGATCAGCCAGTCATAGGCACACCTGAGGTAAAGCAAAGGCGGGTGAGACTGGGATGATAGGTGACAGGAGGTTTCTCAGGTTTTCCAGAAACACTTATCTTTTCTGGATCCCAAGTCCTCATAAAAAAACTGGAAAGAATTTCTGATTTCTCTCCCCAGGAACAGAGGACAGACAACAGGCAGCTAAACTAAGTTGAAGCATTTGCTACTGCTTTCCTAGCCTACAGCAGGGATGCCGTTTTTTTTTTTTTTTAATTTATCCTAACTTAATTGATAACGTGTTAATCAAATTTCTTCTTGTTTTAATTACACAGAAGGGGATAGATGTTTAGTATCTTCTTTGATGAACATAAACATTCATGTAGTACTTTTCTGTTTAGAAACATGTTTACATACACCAGTTCTTTGGATCCATGAAATTGCCCTGGGTGCTCGAGGGCATTAATTCTTACTGTAAAGGTGGTAAATATGAAGCCCAGAGAACACAGGATCTTTCCCAAGGTGGAACCAGTACTGGTGCAGAGGGCACAGGGCTCCCTTCTTACAACTTGAATAACAGCTACTGTAAGAAGTTGATTAAATACACATTGTTTTGTCTATATAATTGGATAGCCTTCAGTCAATTAAATGATGACATTGTCACTTATTAGTTGGCCAAGAAAGACATGACATGACACAGTGACAAGGAAAAACCATAGCACAAAACAGCATTACAATATGTGCCCATTTTTGTTTAAACACAATTATGTATATTTGAAGAAAGATGAAAGGAAGTAAATTCACAAAATTTAGATGTATCTGGTTGGTGGTAAACTTTGTAATTTATTTCAACTTGTATTAACTTGATTTTTTTTTATCATAAGCATGCACTGTGTGTATAATAAAAAATGTAAAGTAAATTAAGTAGAATTGTGTTTTTCCGGTTGGCTCTATTCCAAATGAAATGGTCTTTTACTTGGCCACACGGAAGCCTCCCTGCTAATGTTCTGAGTGCTGTACATTCCTGATCACATTGTTGTGATGGTTAGCTAGCACTGAGCTCTTAGCACGTGTCAGGATCTAAGCAATCACTTTGCATCCATTTACTTCATTGATTCTCACTCAAATGCTCTCTCGGCCCATGACAGTTTTGAAATTCAGAAGGATAATGTAATAAGTGACCAAAAGGCAGAGCTGAGACTTGAACCCAGTTCCTTTTTAACTTAGAAGCACATGTTTTCATTCATTATACCTTCCGGCCCCCCATCTGCCTGGGGTCTAAGAGCAGCTCCTTTCAACATGGGTAACACCTGTTTGGGAGGAAAGTGGGCGTTCCTATGCATTGCCATGTGTCAGGATCGCCTTGTTAGTACCTGTGTGCATTCCGGACTCAAGGGACCCTCCTGCTTTTCTAATTTGTCTTGCACAGCAAATATTGGAAGCACACTGTCCCCCAGAGCTAAGCCTGCAAGATAAAAGCCCCACAAGGGATTGTGCAATCACCCAGAGAACTCTGGCTAATGCAAAGGCCAAGATGGATAATGCATAGAAAGGCAAGCCTCTTACTGTGGTTGCTGAGCTTTGCTAGAGAGGTTTTCACATCCCCTCAGAGCCCCCCCCCCCCCCCCCCCCCCCCCCCCCGGCACATTTTGAATGCCTTACTCCAGGCTCTGACCACTTCCTTCTTTGTACTGGAGTTACTTCTGTGCAGTCCTCATCCCCCTACTGGACGATGTGTCGATGTGTCTCTGCATAAAACCAGACACCCCCACATGGCAAGCCTCTCTCTTTCTCTTGCATGCACGTGCTCCAAATGCAGCACAACTGTTTTCAGCTGCTGTCCATGTTCCCTCCCATGGTTCTCTACTCACTCACTGTGAGAAACGGGAATGTGCAAATCAATTAATTCATCAGTGAATGGGGATTTTATTTACAGTTTATGATCATGTTAATGCCTTAATGTTCAATTAAAATTTTGTTTTGAATTTTATTAATCTGATTCTATTAGTTGGCCTTTGGGGAAAAGTGTAATCTTTGCTGATATCTAAAGCAAAACCTTTCTAATTGGATTGATGGCTTGGTGGCAGTACAGTCTGGCACCTTTGAAAAATAAGTCTGGTTATTAACTGAGGGGCTGATGACGAGGGTATACGCAGTAACTTGAAGACAAAGAATTCAAAACTGGATGGATCCTTAGGAAGAGCTGGGTCTAGACAGAGATTTCTGCATCGTTAATACAAACTCCAAAGTCCTGAAGGGAGAGAGACTTAAAGAAATGGAAGAAGTTGACCCCAAGAAGAACAAGGAGGGAGGAAGAGAGGAGGAAGGGCCAGGGGAGGCAACCCATTTGCTTTGGAAATTTAAAGATTTAACTAAACTGGAAGAATTTTAAAAAATTCTGTCCAAAATTATTTTATTCACTGTACATTATTAAAAGAAGTTTTTTTTATTAGATCTTAAAAAATAGACTATTTCCCATCCAGATTCCTCTCATGAGCCTAGAGAGATGGCGTTTCACATTGTCTGCATCTCTGGTGCAGAAAACACAATGGTCTAAAGAGTTCTTGAAGATATCACAGGAACCCAGGGCCTCACACGTGTAGGGTGACAGCTCTACTACTGAGCTATGTCCCCAACCCCTTGCAGAGTCTTTACAGCAAGTTGGTTTCTTTTTGAGTCTTGCCTTAATAATTCTGCTCTCTAGTAAACTCTCCAAGAGGTTTGAAGGTGGCTCCCCTTTTTAGTTGTAACAGGCACAAAACCCTACTGGGAATTTGTTGGCACAGAATCAGAAAGACAATTTGCTCTCCTCTGAGATATAAATAGTATCACTTCTTTCAGAGTTGAGAACATAGTAGCATTTGGGTACCTTTTGTGGTTGCCCCCTGCCCACATGCCATTGACCCTATCTTCTGTTCCTAGATCTTAGGATTGAATTTCAGGGACAGAAAGTTTGTAAGGAAAAATACACCAATAGCATTTCATCACCCAAAACCAAGGGGGGTGAATTTTTTTTTTCCTCCCAGAAAATGTTCACTGTGAGACATACATGAGAGGGTTGAATAATATTTCATTGGCTCACTCAGTAGTCATTTATCTGAACACCCTTATGTGCTGCACACCTTGCTAAGGCTAATAGCAGTAGACAAGAGGCACTTCTTGCCTGCAGTGGGTGAACGTTCTGGTGGTGGGGATGACAGGAGGCCACTGATGTACCCTGGGAGAGATACTGGGGAGAAACCCATGGAGCTGCAGCCAGTCAAGACCTGGAGGAGTCAAAGAAGGCTTTTTCTGGAAGTGTTATTTAGAAAGAAACTTGAGATTGGGTAAAGGAGAGCCAGGGGCTGAGCTGGAGCTCAAAGTATGTAGGCAAAAGAGACACCCCCACACGGTAAGCCTCTCTCTTTCTTTTGCTTGCGCCTGCTCCAAATGCAGCACAACTGTTTTCAGCTGCTGTCCATGTTCCCCTCCCATGGTTCTCTACTCACTCTGAGAGATTAATTACTTGCTGATCATCAGGCAAGTAGCAAACAGTTGGTTTGGAGAGAAGAGAAAGAAAGTGAGTTAGGATTTCAGTCCTGTGAGATTTATTCTAAAGCTTTTGCATATTACATTATCTCTATATAGTTTTAGTAAACACAGATGATGTTTAACAAAATACCTTTGTAAACAATTCCTCTGCTCTAAGAAATTAATCTAATAGTGAAATATAAAATGCCTAGGTGGGAGAGAAGAGAAAAAAAGTGAGTTTTACTTTGAAAAGGGGCTTTTGGGCAGTCCCCGAGTCATGTCATTTAGGCACTGTGGTTAAGGACAGGGAGGGTCCTGATGTTGACCAACCCCTAGAAGTTTATTGGAATAAGTTTTATATGAGTCAGTGTTGTGTTGCTGCGATGTAGTACCAGGATCAACTAAATTTATGAAGAAAAAAGATTTATTGAGTTAATACTTTTTGAAGTTTAAAGTCGCAGATTAGACCACCCTATTGGATTGGTCTCTGGTGAAGGCCATGGATGGCAGCATATCACGGTGGGAGCATGTATCAGAGTAAGCTGTCATGTCACTTCTCTAACAGAGCAGAGAGAGAGAGAGAGAGGGAGAGAGAGAGACAGAGAAAGAGAGAGAGAGAGAGAGAGAGAGAGAGAGAGAGAGATCGAACACGAGTGTGAGCCCCTGGAGTCCCACAATCCCTTTTAAGGACATGTTCCTAGTGACCTAAGAACTAGACCCCACCTCTCAAAAGTCCACAGCACCCCCAACACAGCCACCCTGCAAAACAAGACTTCAATTACAATGGAAATTAGGGGAACACTCAAATTAAATAATTAAATAATATCCAACCATAATAGCTTCTGAGATAGCACTTGCTGATCTTTCTTCTGTCTTGAAATCAGAACACTTGGGAATCAGAGGCTCAGATGCAGAACAAATCTGTGGCCTTACTTAGGTTATTGGGTTAATAACAGACATCTCCAACCTTCCTTGCTCAGATGTTTTTTTTTTTTTTAAAGGAAGTCATATCTCCAAGGAGCTCACAGCTCTCCATATGTGTTTTCTTTGTATTGATTTGTGCTTGTTTATCATGGTGGCTGAATATGGATGAAGATGGGAGAAAAGTTAGCATTTGAAAAATAATGGAGAGAGAACAAGGAATTAGCAAAGCAGAGGTGGGATGAAGGATGTCAGAGATACTGCCAGGCATTGTGTTCTGAGGCATCATAAGCCTCATCACGTGTTTGGATGCTGGCCTTCTGTCAGGCTTCTGCTTCTGAGACAGCCCTTGGGGCCAGTTGTTCTGGGGACCAGTTATATTAAGGGAGCATTGTCCCTTAATATAGCACAAGAAAAAATGAAGTTGTGAAATACTCCAGTTTTGCCAGTTCTCTGCAAATCTGTCTATGATTCTTAGGCATCTTTTTGCACAGGAAAATTCTCAAGAAAGGAACTTCAGTGGAGAATGTGCAAACTGACCAATCAGAACAAAGGAGGGGAAATGTTTGTCCTCAAAAGATACAAAAAGGCAGCTATTGTTAAACTATCATCCAAACTAGGCATTGTGGCAGCTTTGACAATATATGTCTTCTTCGGTGTCTCTTCTTCCATCTGTCCAGGTACACTATATTTATGGTGGCGGATGTCATTTTAGCACACATTTCTGTGGTCTGGGCAAAGTTCTTCTTTCAGTGGAAGAAGGCCATAGCCAATGCATGGTGTGTATCCAGCCCCACCCAGAAACTGGGCCTAACAAAGTTTTCAGAAGTCCCAGGGACCTCAGGCAGAACCCAGGCAAGGAAGGCTCTGGTGGCTCCCAGGAGTTCTCATGGGTCAGAGAAAGTGCTAGAAAGAGAAGGAAGCAGATATAAACTGAAGGGCACATGTGGATAAGTAATGGGGAGAAATCGCTGAAGTTGACAACTCAAGTACTATGATTTAAAAAAAAGCATTCTATTTGGTAAACTATATCATACAGCATGGTGTGTCTGGTCTTTAGAACTAAAATAGAAAACCATCATAATGAAATTCAGAAGTTATGTGTGTGTGTGTGTGTGTGTGTGTGTTTTCTAAACTTTCTCTGGACCTGTTGGAATTTAGTCAGGAGGAAGCTCAGACAGATCAACAATGGATTATCAACCTCCCACATTTCTGAACCCCCTGCCCCACCTCAACCCTAGGGGATTCCCAAGGAGGAATTTGAGGAGAGATGGTGAAGTAGGTGTGGTAACATGGCATCCTCCACCATAATTAGATGAGGCAATGACAAGAAAGAAACTTCCCAGTGCATTTGGTGCCCCACGGGGATGCTGGCCTGTCTTGGCAATTGCTCACTAAAACTAGCCCATTCTTCCTGCCAGGATTTTCTTAGATCTTCCTCCAATGGCAAACAGAGACTCTCTTCAGGAGCTCAGCCTTGGAAATCTGTGCAATCCCATGAGTAACATGCCCAGGTTTCTTTCCACTCAACACCAGGGCAAGTCAAACCACAGTTTGGTTGGGATCCAAAAAAAGAGGGCCCTGTGAGCTCTAAGACTTCCAAATGTAGCATCTGAACTCCAGGAACTCTGAAGAGGAGGGCAAAAATGCAGCAAACTCTGCACAGGCCCCAGGGGCGAGACTCCAGTCTCCCTACAGGTGAGCGATGGAGTCCCTGGACCTTTCCTGAGAAGTTCCTGCCTACCTCAGAGCTGTCCAAAGTACAGAGAAAGTCAATTGGAGAAATCCTTCCCCTGGAGACTTCCAGAGCCATAAATGCTTATTTAATGGTCTGGTTTACAGTAGATCTGCCCACAAACCTTTTCCCAATGGGCCAAGGTGGTAACTTCAGAGTCATGCAATGTGTGAAAGCAAATTGCATTTAGCAAGCAAAGGGTCATTAGTCTGGTGGCCCATGAAGTGGCTTATACTCCACAGCTCTTTGAGGTACTTTGGGGGTGACAGAGCAGAGGAAGAAATGGAGCAGCAAAATTCTCCAAGGTGCTGATTCCATGGAAACAGGGCCCTGAGTGGGTCACTCCTCTACCCGACGTACTCTGGGAGCCCAGAGACCAGCTCAGTTCCTCATTCAAAAGATGTTGCAATCTCAGTCTTGTTGTTTTTAATCTGTATTTCTGTTTTGGTCTCCAAGAACTCAACTCATTTTAATTCTTTGAAAAAATTCTGAGAGCAGAATCTCATTTCTGCTAGGACCGAAACATCTCCATCCCAAACACCACATTTCTAACATGACGTTTGGGGCCTGTTCTAGCTAAGTTCTGGGTTAGCAGCTCAGATTGCAAGAATAGATTTTCAATGATAGATTGAAAACAGATTTCTCTGTTTGGGGGACTACATTAACTCAGGACTCAGGGGTCTCCGGGGTTTTGAGAGATAAACGTGCTGTGGAATTGTCCCCTCTGGAGGGTTGCATTCTCTCTGCATGACTTCAGGGAACTGGTTTGTGAGCCTTTGCAATAACAATGGCTGAAACTTTTCGTGGAGCTTTTTCCAGTGCTCTCTATGGCCCAGGCACTGGCCTGAGTGCTATTTATATACCATCTCAACGCATCCTTGCAACAATCAATCCTTTGAAGTAAGGACTAGCATCATTATTATCTCCATTTTACTGATTAGGAACTGAGGCACAGGGAGATAAAATTACCTGCCTTCTTCATCAAATTAATCAAGGAAAGACCAGGATTCAGTTTCTGAGTTTGTGGTTTTCCCTGTTTTTCTCCTACTGCTTCTGCGCAGCTGAGAGCAAGCGCTGTCATGCCTTCCACAATGATTGTCATTAAATGATCCCCCAGCCCTTGCTTTTATGTGAGAAAGTTTTGCCTCCTGAATACTTTTCCTAAGTCCCTAATTTGAGCTTAATAATAATAGTTACCATCATGGTGTGCCCCCTGGGTGTGAGAGCCACTTACATTATGCCACTTACAGATGAGGAAACTGAGGCTCAGAGAAGACAAATCACTTGGCCAAGACTTTATGGCTAGTAAGTGGCAGGTTTGACTCTCTCACTTTCCACCAACTTTCTCTTCTGAACATTTCTATGAACTATAAAAAGAAATGTTCTATTTGTGAATCCACAGTATACAGTCTCTCTGGGAGCTAAAATCCAAGTTATGCTCTAAAGTTTTTGGATAAAATGAAGAGCATGATTGTGGGGAGAGTTGTGGATTGCAGGGTGGATGATTAAAACAGAATCCTCCTACTGTGGAGAATTCAAACCCACAACAATAGAATGGTTAGAGTTAAGCCTGTGAGAATCTACTTGAAGGATTATAAGATTGGCCATCATCACACTGGGATTTATGACATCTCAGCCTAAATATTCAGTCTGTAAGTTCCAATGATTTTCACAATGAAAACCAAGGGAATCTCACTCAAAGTGAGAGAGTTTTGTCTGTCATTAAATTTTGTGCAACATTTTATATAGAATTTAAGAGTAAAAAAAATATGGTGCGAAACTTGTTTTCTATGTTTAATAATATAAAATGATCCTCTTAAAGCTGAGGAAAGATGTTTAATTTTTTTTTAATATCCACAGATAACACTTGTAGTGAGCTCTTCTGAGCCTTCAGTGAAAAACAAATTGGCAAGTCCAAAGTCACCAATAGATGGTACTTGGGAAGTCCTGCATGCAGTCTTTATTTTATGGGGATCACCATAAGTCACTTGTATGTTTTGTAATGAGTTACTAAATGCAGGGAGCAGGAAGATGGATGTCGTCAGTGGGTGCCTGGCATCTGAAAAGGGATAGGATCTTCCTTATGGATGATTTCTAAGGCCAATTGTATATAACTTAGGTTAAAAAAAAGTCAAAATTCAATTAAATAATTCTGAGTGACTTTTTAAAAAATAATTTTTAGTTGTAGATGGACACAATACCTTTATTTATTTATTTATCTTTTTATGTGGTGCTGAGGATAGAACCTAGTGCCTTTTCCATGCTAGGGGAGAGCTCTACCGCTGAGCCACAACCCCAGCCCTCTGAGTGACTTTTGTTCTTTAGGAATGACTTGATCTTTAAAAGCTGCTATCATGTTTTTATACCTCCAAATTTCATACTTGCTTAGTGAAAAGTTATCCAAATTTCATAACCTTGCTTTCGTGGCCTACCTGGATAATTTGTTTTTGGGTTTTGATATGATTTCTTATTGTATTATGACATTGGAATCTGTCTAACTGGAAATGTCACATTGATCTTTTTGCTCCCCGAAAACATTTTCCTTCTTATTCCCATTATAGCTTGGTTTCATTTTCCTCATCCCAAATGTCCTCACTCTTCTGATTTTCATATCTCTAGTACCAGCCTTTTCTACAAACAAAGATCTATTTTATTTTTATTAATACCAATATTCAAGACATCATGGACTTTAAATTCATTTTTTAAAATATTTACTAAAGTCATTTTGATCTACCATTCGTACCTTCTCACTTCACCAACTTCCCTCAGATATGTGCTTGGTAGGGTAGGGTATGCAAAATCAGTAAGAGATTGTCCCTTCCTGTCATAAATCTGATAATCTATAGAGGGCAACGTGATGTATTATCTGCCTAACACTATCTACCAAAGCAGTGAAGAACTACTCCTAGGCTGCGGTAGTTTGTTTATAAGTGCGATAAGAGCATTTTAAAAAGTGGGGCCTGCGGGATGTGTCAGTTGGGGAAAGTGAAGCACAGAAAGCAATATCGATGTTGAAGATTTGGCCTAGCTAGAGTTAAGTTCTTAGCAGGTTGGGGAAAGGGGAGATGGGGAGGAGAGGGAGGCCAGAGACTGAAGAGAGCGGCCTGAAAGGCACAGGCATGTGGATGAAGCGCAAATCCAGGTCTGAGCTGCCTGGTCTTGAGGAGCAGTGGAACAATGACGATAAAGCCAGCTCGTGGTTTCCAAAGCGCTTTCACTTGCATCATTACCATCTGTTCCTCTTGGAGCCCCCTTCAGATATGGGGTCCGCCAAGTAACTCCACATCATGAATGGGAAGTTATACTCCATGGATGTATAAATATGTCAAAATACATTCTAATGTCGTGTGTAACTAAAAAGAACAACAACAACAACAAAGATACGGGGTCAGGGTCTTCACTGTCCCCATTTTACAGATAAGCTTCCCCAAAGTTTCTATCCAAGGCCAACCAGTTAGAAAATGGTGGAACAGGACCCAGATCTCTGTTCTCCTTCTGCCATCTGTCACCTTGTTGTGCAATTTCCAGATGTTTGGTGCTGACTCTTTGTGAGAATACAGGGACACTGGAGCCCAGTGGTAGGAAGCCTTATCTTTTTGATTGATGAATTTGCATTTGGTCTGATAGGCAATTATAGGTGGTTCACAGTGAAGTGAAAATGTCATTTTAATGAGTTAAATCTAGCAATCGTTACAGGTCAGGAGACACTTTTAGTTTCTAGGCATCAGCTCTCATAGACTGAGGTTAGGATGGTGATATTATTCTTGTAAATGAAGGTTGGAATTTGAAGCTATAATTCTGCCCAATTGATTAGATGTGAGCAAGAAGAATTAAAGAAAACGTCCTAATAATGGTTACTGTCTGAGCAGGATCTATTTGAAAAGAAGGATAAGTTCAGTCAGCGTTTGTGGCAGAGGCAGAAGCTCCAAGTGAGACTATGCTGTAGGTAGAAGTGTGAGAATATAGCTCAGGTTAGAATTCAGGAAAAGCCCCTTAAATTCTCCTGGCCTCAGCCTTTTATCTTTATTTGTAAAATTGAGATGATAATGCCAACTCAGTCTATCTCAGAAGATTGTCAAGCAGAGCAAATGAGATAACTTTAAAATTCTTTGGAAGTATAAAGTGAAAAACAGGAGTTATCAAAGGGGACATCTGGGAGTCAGAGAGATGGGACTGCAAAGTCCCCAAGGTGGATAAGTCCTTGACAGTGGTGGCTTTAGCTGCTGCTGGTGCACTGACTACCTGCCCGTTGGTCACTTAGGAGTCATCTCTGCTCTCAGTTGACATTCTTGCTCTGTCAGGAAATGGAAAGCATAAAGCTTCAGAAATCAGAGGAGCGGAGGTCTTGAAGATGTGAGGACCCAAGCCTATGGCATGACTAGACAGGAAATATGAGAAATGACTAGAGAGCTGGTTATTGGGCAGGAACTAATGACTTTATCTAAGTCACTTGAGATTCAGAGGAGGGCCTCACTGAGGTGAAAGGGATGGGGCAGGGCAGACATATTGTGTAGATTAGGAAGAGGAACATGGGAAAGAAATATCAACAGAAAGCACAAAATTGAGGGAGTTTAGGTGTAAAAGGACAAGAAGAAATGGGTCAGAACTTCAGCAGGTAAAACAGTTAGGTAAGAGGGGAAGAAACTAACATTTGGTTGACCTCTTGCTATGCAAAGCTTCATTTGAAGCCCCAAACAATTCTAAAGGACTAGCTTCGTTAGTCTTATTTTAAGATGAAGATGCTAAAGGTCAGAGAGCAAAGCTAAACAACTAGAAAGAGAGGGTTGGGAGTCAAACCAGGACTACTGGATCTCAAGTAGAGTGTGCAGTAGTACCCCCTTCAGTGGTCTCAAGCAATTATAATTCAAAAGTAGAAAATTCCAGAATAAGAATAATTTAATAAGAATAATTTAAATAATAAGTTTAAATTCCATGCCAATAGAAATAGCATGATGAAATGTCATGTTGTCCCACTCCATCCTGTACAGTTCATGAATCATCCCTTTGTCCACAGTATCCACATTGTATACTCTACCTGCCCGATAATCACTTAGTAGCCATCTCTGCTCTCAGTTGACAATCTTGCTTTGTAATGCTTCTGTTCAAAAAATCCTTGCTTCACTTAGTAATGGCGCCAAAGCACAAGAGTAGTGAAGGATGCAAAGGAGGCACCAGAGCATAAAACATGGAAAGACGGGGGTGGGGTTGTAGCTCAGTGGTAGAGCACTTGCCTAGCACATGTGAGGCACTGGGTTTGATCCTCAGCACCACATAAAAATAAATAAATACAACTAAAAAAAAAAAAAGACATAGTAAGACAGATGAACTCTGATACTAAGCAACATGTCTTTTGCAGCAGCCACAGGACTCTCCCCTCATCCTTTCCCCTCACTGTGAGTGCTTTCTCAACTGCTGCTCCTTTATCAGCTTCCTGTGACTGGGTTGCACCTTCCCCTCTGATAACCTTGTTGCTAAATCCTCTGGTGATCCCTATCGATCACTTGGTCACTTACTTCTTACAGCAGCCTTCCTCTGGCCCCTGTGGCAGCACGTTCTTGATTCACCTCTTATCATTTGGCCAATCTTCCCCATCATCCTTACAGCCTTTGTTTCTCTCTACCTGTCCCTTCATTGCTGACGTTCCCCAAGGTCCTGTTCTTGACCCTCTTTCCTTCTGTGTTTCCACAGCCCTACACAAGTTCTTTCTCTCTTCTGAATTCAGCTTCCACCTAGTGCTGATGTTCCCTAAATCCACAGGCTCACAGAGCTCCTCCCCTGCTCTAGGCTGCAAAGGGACACTTCCACTTGTCTATTACAGAAAACCTTCAAATTCAGAAGTTCCCAAATGGAACGCCTCATTTATTTCCCTAAATAGCATCTTTCTTGGCTTTTATTAATGAATAGTATCATTCCTGCCCACCAAATATCCCTTAACTCCCCTTTGCCCTAGATTTCCACATCTAGCCCATCCACAGTGGGGTCAGCTGTTACTCCTCTATACCTTTCAATCTGATTTGGGTTAATTCACACCATCTGCCCTGGACCATCGCAAGGACACCCCTACTCATCTCTCTTCATGCAGGCTTGCCTCCCCCAGACTTTCCTCCATCTACTTCCAGGATCTCCTATTTAAAGCACAGATCTCCTCTCCAGATTTGGGGGGCTCTCATTGCCCTCGGGATAAAACTAAACTCCTTAGTATGGACACAGGCCCCTCTCGGACCATTCTCTAACTTGCTTTCTTTGCCTGCTTCTCCTAGACTATACTGTATTCTACATACTTCCCAAATCTGCCATGGGCTCTGGGCTATGGGTCTGCATATGTCTTGTTTCTTTGCTTGGAATCCTTGAACCTCTTTCCTTGGAACCTCAAGGAAACTTGTCATTGGCTGCCTCCTTCCCCATGCACTCTCACCCCCTCTACATTTCTTTCTCATGGTCCTTCTCATTTCGACCTTTGTCTTTTAACCTGTCCAAGTCATTCACCACGATGGAAGTTTCTATAGGTTAGAGATCGTGTTTTCTTCACTGTCATGTACACAGAGCCCAGAATCTGCAGCTCCATGAGACACACTTGGTGTTGTGGCTCAGAGCTTACAGCTGGGTTCAAGCCCCATCCCCATGACCAACAGTGACCTTGAGCACATAAGCGACTCCATGTCCTGCACTTTGGTCTTTTCAACTCCGATATGATAGAATCAGAACACCTAGAGCAGTTATCAAATAAGAGTACTAAGGGCTATTTGAGGATGTCTGGCTAGAGAGAACACAATACGGCTCCTCATTGCTCTTATTGAATGACAAGTATCTGTGGCTGGAGGTGGGGGTAGGCTGATGGAGAAAGTGTACTTCCCAGAGCCCTTGGGCAGGGAGACTGAGCAGTTTGAAGTGGGAGCAGTGCTAAGGGCTGATACAACCAGGCAGCCAAGGGTCCTGATGTCAGTTCACTGGGAGGATTTTCAGTGTGGAAGTTAGTAGTCTCAGAGACAGTGGTCAAGAGGTCAAAATATCCAGGAGGACCCTTAACTCCCCTTTTCCCTAGATTTCTACATTTAGCCCATCCAGTACTCAGAATAGCACTCAATAGCAACTAAGAGGCTTCTAGCATGGGAAATATACCCTCTGACAGGTTAGATGCTGCTGTCCTCTTGCTCAGGGCCACTCTACACAAAATCACATCAATAGTTTCTTATAAAGACAATGCACACTGCACCAACATCCATTATCTGCTCTTTAGTAGATAATATACCAGGTCAGGGCAGCTGAGTGTCTAATTGCACCTTGCTTGCTACTGTTCTGAGTCAGTGTGTTGCTGCTATATGTTTGTGTCTGAGCACTTTGGTCTTTTAGGGCTCTGTAGGCAGGACACAGTCTGTACGTAAGGACTGAAGATGAACACACCTGGTGAATGCAAGGTGACTGTCCATCGTCAGGGAGGTCTCTGTGCCAAGGTCTAACAATCCCAGGAGAATATATCAAAGATATTTTTTTTCATAAATAAAAATAAAAATAATTTCTTTGCTATGACCAGGAAAATATGCAAAATATCAATGTAAGCTATTTATCCCCATGAGCTTTTAACTGGTCGCTGAAAACCTGTGTGTGGGTTTTCTTCAGTACTCAAGTATGGAATCTCTACCTGCTACTGCTGGTCCCTGTTTCTTCTTTGTTGTTCCAGTATAGTAAAGCTGCAGGAGAGCAAGCCTTAACTCTTTTTCGATTCTGAGCCTCCTCTCAGTACTGGAAGCTGTGCCCATGCTCAATCCTGCCCCATTAAGGCAGTGGAAATTATATGACCCAATTATTTTCCAGTTTCCCTTGAATTTACCTCTTCATATATTTATTAGATTCCTCTTTTTTTATTTTTTTATTTTATTTTTTTATTTTTTTTTATTGGTCGTTCATAACATTACATAGTTCTTAATACATCATATTACACGGTTTGATTCAAGTGGATTATGAACTCCCACTTTTACCCCGTATACAAATTGCTGTATCACATCAGTTACCCTTCCATTGATTGACATATTGCCTTTCTAGTGTCTGATGTATTCTGCTGTCTGTCCTATTGTCTACTATCCCCCCTCCCCTCCCCTCCCCTCCCCTCCCCTTTTCTCTCTCTACCCCTTCTACTGTAGATCATTTCTTCCATTTGTATTCTCTTGTCTTACCCCTCCTTTCCTCTTATATGACATTTTGTATAACCCTGAGGATCGCCTTCCATTTCCATGCAATTTCCCTTCTCACTCCCTTTCCCTCCCACCTCTCATCCCTGTTTACTGTAAATATTCTTCTCAAGCTCTTCGTCCCTACCCTGTCCTTGTTTACACCCCTTATATCAAAGGAGTCATTTGGTATTTGTTTTTTAAAGATTGACTAGCTTCACTTAGCATAATCTGCTCTAATGCCATCCATTTCCCTCCAAATTCTATGATTTTGTCATTTTTTAATGCAGAGTAATACTCCATAGTGTATAAATGCCACATTTTTTTATCCATTCATCTATTGAAGGGCATCTAGGCTGGTTCCACAGTCTTGCTATCATGAATTGAGCTGCTATGAACATCGATGTGGCAGTGTCCCTGTAGCATGCTCTTGTTAGGGCTTTAGGGAATAGACCGAGAAGGGGAATAGCTGGGTCAAATGGTGGTTCCATTCCCAGCTTTCCGAGAAATCTCCATACTGCTTTCCAAATTGGCTGCACCAATTTGCAGTCCCACCAGCAATGAACAAGAGTGCCCTTTTCCCCGCATATTAGATTCCTCTTGCATACTTAATTGTCTGGTTGACTGATTTTTACAGTTACATCTAATAGGGAGGTTTTCTTCCTTTTTATTTTTAAGGGTTTTTTTTTTGTTGTTGTTTGTTTTACTGGCTAGGGAATGGTTACGGTGTGACGTAGTCACATGTATTTTACATAGACAGGAAAAAAAAAACAATCAAAATATCTTAAAGGTTTCTCAAGAAAAAATGTGGAGCTACATGCAGTTTTGAATCTGGGCTGGCCCTATTTCTGCAGGTGTCCTTTAACTACATGATATTTCTAGGAAGGGTGATTCTGGGTTTTCTCTCTTTAACTTTCCAGGAAATTAAGATGTTCCTGGTATCAAAACCCTCAGCCTCTTTGGTTATCCTCTCCCTCCAACAGGGGCTGCTTGGCAGCTGTCACCCCATCCCACCCGACCCAGCTAGGCCCCGTGAGGCCCAGCACCAACCCCCACCTCAAGCCAAGGGATCAAAACAGCTCTGGGACTCAGTGTTACCCTCTGTGTTGATCCGCTTCTGATCTTGTGCCTTGATTCTAAAATTAGGCTTTCCTCTCATTCCTGAGATTTGGTTCCCAACTCATTAGGGTAAATGGCCCTCCGTCCCAGCATCCCTGGCCTGAGCCACCTCTGTGCCCAAGACTTTACCTAACATGCTCCCTAGGACTCAGGGCCTGCTGGTACTGACCAGGCCTCCTCCCAGGGGAGGAGTCCAGGGCTGGGTCACTCTCCAGCTTCCCTTCTTACCTTAACCCAAGTCCTGCTGGACTTTAGACGGAGCAATGGTGTCTTCATGGTTAAAGACTTTGAAACTTCGATTGCTTTCAAGTCTATTCTACTGTTCGAGACCCTTCTCAGCTTCTTAGATATAAACTTCTTACCTGGTTCCAACATCAAATTATTCTTTGGAAGGAATAGATCAGGGTCATGGAGTGATGTTGTCTTGAGAGATTTTCAGAATAATCTGAGAGTAGTCAGTGTTCCCGTAGAGTGGGCCTTTTTAAGAGACACCAACAGGAGTTATCTTTTTACACCTCATGAGAATGGGAGAGTTCATTTCATCTCCTCATCGATGGTGGCCAATGGGATGATAGAAGTTGAAGTAAGATCATCTCTACATTCATTCATGAGTCTGGAGCAGTGAGGGAGCAATTGCCCTGTGCCAAGTACCCTACGTGGCACATACACTGACTCATATAACACTTATGGCCACTCTATGAGATGGATTGAATCATGTCCCACCAAATGATATGTTCAAGTCCTAACCTCAGGTGCCTATGAATGTGACTTTATTTGGAAACAGGTTCTTGGCAGACGTAAGGTTAGAATGAGGTCATACTGGGTGAGATGAGCCCTGAGATCAACAGGGTGAGTGTTCTTAAGAGAAGACACAGAGGTGCAGACACTCACAGTGGGAAGATAATGTGAAGACACAGAAGAAAAGCACCATGTGATGAGACATGAGTTTGGAGCAGAATGTCTGTAAGCCAAGGAATGCCAAGGATTGCTGGTAACTAGCAGAAGCTAGAAGAACTCTAGGCAAGGAAGAATTCTTCCCTGGAGCCTTTGGAGGAAGACTGGCCATACTTGCAACTTAATTTCAGACTTGTAGCCCCCAGAACTCTGAGAAAGTAAAGTTCTGTTGGTTTAGGTCACCCAGTGTGTGGTACTTTGCTAAGGTGGCCCTAGGAACCAAGAACAATCTCCATTTCACAAAGGAAGTAAGGGTGCTCCAAAATGCTAATTTATTCAAGAATAAATGCTTAGGCTCCCTGATTCCAAATAACTTTAACCCCACATGCCCCCACTCCCTTGCTAGTTGATCTGGTCCATCAGGAGGGGGCTCCCTTTCTCATTCAACAAAATCATATTCTAGATAAATTACAGGGAGTTAGAATCTGTTAATGTGCAAAAAAGTTTTCACTGTCAAAAAAAGTTGGGGAGGGAAACTCTATACAAATCTTTTTCTGTGGGATTCCAAAGAGCCTTTCCAATGCATTATGAATCTCTTAAGAGAGGGATATTAGAGCTGGCTGTGTTTTTCAAGCTGCGTTGATTATGGAAGCTTTTTCTTTTCAAAGCATCTTGTGGAATCCATGTTCTATGGAAGATACCTTAGAAAGTGCTCAATGAAAGGGGAAAAAAAGTAAACTCTCTCTTTTATTACATCATTTTCACACTGACCATGTTTGTGAGTTCCATCTTCTCTGAAGAACAAGTGAAAAACATTCTTGCTGCATCAGAAATACATTTACAAACCATCTATTTGGGCAGGGTAAATTAATGCTGTACAGTACCTCTGTTTTTGACATTATTTGGCTTCTCAGGGATAATGTCTTCTAGAGAAAGGCCATTAAGACAAGACTATAATTGTACGAAGTTGGTGTATGAACTTACATCTGGGGAGAATGCACATCATTGGTACAGTGAATTCTTATAATTTGATGTTGCCTAAACATCCCTTTTAAATACAAGCTTAACTTATTTATACCAAAACCAGGACTCAGTCACCCTTGCCACTGTTTGCAGATCTCCACTCCATCCCCCAGGTCCTCAATGTGCTCAATCCAGATAACTGCCTTATGCAACCACCTCCAGGGACCCCCTTCCTATAGGATAGCTAACGTTTCCTTCTGACTGGCCTTGCTGACCATGTTCCATATGGACTGTGAAGACATGTCACAACGACAACCTTACTCACAGTGTTGTTCCTGGAACTCATGTCTGCTTGCTTTAAATCCACCAATGAGAACTCCCCACAGGAAGCCCAGGATCCAATAAAGACATTGGCCAGTGGTCCCTCTCTCTCCCCGCCTGTACTTCCTGACCTCCCTGTGGTTGACCTCCAGAATCTAATAAGAAAAATCTTTATTTCTCTTTTGTGTCTTTCCTAATCATTGAAAGGGTGCACTCCAACTTAAAGACTCTAAATTAAAATAACTGAAAACAGTTGTCTTAGAAAAAGAGCATTAGACAGGAATTATCATAGGATTTGTGCTCGTGTTAGGTAATTTGGGGATAGAATTCAGGGAAACAGGACTTTTCAGAAAACAAACATGGTTATTAGTTCTTGTAACAGATTCTGAAAATGAGGACCCAGATTCTGAAATTTTTACACCCAACAAATTAAAATATGTTCCTCAAATCTGCCTGCTTTTTTCTAGACATGCAGGAGGTCCTTGCCCCTGAGTTAGACTGTCGTGTAGTATTTATGCAGGTGCAGCCAGAGTGTTTACTCTAACATAAATTTCTCTTTGGTTAGCTAAGAAGAAATTAGGGACAACGTGATTATCCATGACAACTCTGCCTAATGGATATAAATTTAAAACTGGGCTTCCGGAGTGGAAGTTGTATAATTCGTGACTTTTTCCTGGCTCAGAGACAAATTTTGGATGGTCCTTTCCACTTGTGTGATCCCAGCTGTGGTCGTCATTGCTCGAAAGGCCTGCAGGTCCAGGAGTCAGGTCACCCTCCACAAGCGCTCTCAAGGAGCCTGAGCTTGCCTTGAAGATGTCTATGGATTCTTTTAGGGAAAATATGATTCACTGAAGGGATGATTGTTTAAAACATCTGAAATTCTCTAACAATTATCCTGAATACACAGATAAGTTCATGTGTAACAGGCAGGAGTAAGCCTGATGTCCTATAAGGACTGTTCTAGTGGGGCACACTGGATTGATAATGGACATTTAAGAATCATGGATCAGGCTGGGGTTGTGGCTCGAAGGTGGAGCGCTCACCTAACATGCATGAGGCACTGGGTTAGATCCTCAGCACCACATAAAAATAAAATAAAGATATTGTGTCCACCTATAACTAAAAATAAATATTAAAAAAAAAGAATCATGGATCACTTGGGCTGGGGTTGTGGCTCAGCGGTAGAGTGCTTGTCTAGCATGGGTTTGATCCTTAGCACCACATACAAATAAATAAATAAAATAAAGGCATTGGGTCCAACTACAACTAAAAAATAATTTAAAAAAAAATCATGGATCACAACAGACTCAATTTGGTCTTTGGTTGTCGGGGGGTGTCACTTGAGATGGACAGGTTCCTTCAGAGGAGTCAGATCTTGCAAAGCAGTCTGGAATGTCCCTCAGGGAAATGGAGTGACTGTTTTTATCCAGGAGAGGCCAAATCTTTGTCCCCATTCCTGCAGGGTTAGGTCTTGCTGATAGGGTTATAAAGACCTCAGCAGAGAAGTCTTTGGTTGATATGGGGTCAATGTACAATGTTTATAAGTCTGGCATCTGGTATAAATTTTGTAAGAGAAACTTACGTATCAGAGGGACATGTAGATATATTTATCTTTTAATCATTAAAAGTTATTAAATTCCATCCACAATCAATTGAATTCAAAACAGTTATCTATTATCTGGACAAAATGCACCAGAGAGCTTTGTTTGTTTCCTAAAGTGACAAAAGACCACTTGAGTCAAAAGTGGTAGGATGAAGAGAAGGGACATTATGTCAGTTAAGGGAGGTGGCCCAGGTACCATGACAGACAAGAAAGTCTGCAGAGAAAAGGAAAGAAAACAGCGTGCTAAAACGCCAGAAAAGTCATTCTCCCTGCTCCCCGTCAAAAGCTGTTTCTGTAGTTAGTAAGTTGTCATGCTGTTTTGGACAGGAGGCAAATTACTGTAAATTAACAGCTTCTGAGGAATTTCTAAAAAATCTTAAGCTTGAGGACTCTTAAAGGAACAGTCTTCCAGTAGTTGGGATGCAGGGTTTAGATACATGGTTTTAGCTGGAGACATGAAGCCAGGGTTAAACTTTTGGAGTCTTTGTGCTGTGCCTTTATAACAATACCCAGTGATGTTCTTTCCATCAGGGTCTAAGGGCTTTTTTTGTTGTTGTCTTTTCCAAAACAACAAAAGTCTTGGGTTCAGATCACACAGAGGCTGCTTAGGGGGCTATTTTGAAACTAGAGCTTCCTGGCAATCTTCCCCTCAGATTGTAACAGGACAGAATCGAGGACTGGAAGTAATCCTGAATACACCGGGCAGCCTCTTCTGTTCCAGAAGGAGATAATGTGCTTGACCTGCAGGAGGCTGAGCTCACCGCAGTCAGGCCAATGGAATCCAGTGGCCCTTGGTCATTTGAGGGCTTTCGAATTCCTTTAGTCCTCATCACTTTTTTCATGGTGTTTGTGGATGATAAGGACAGAGAAGTTTCCATGTAGAAGGTAAACCTCTACTGTTCTTTATTAATTGTACCAGTGAAATGTGTGTCTGCCTCTCTTCCTGGAGAGGAGAGCTGGAATTTCCCAAATTGTGAAAACAAAATGAAACAAAAGTTTTATACCATCATAGACATGGGCACTCCAGCAAAGAAAAGCCTTAGTACATTCTGAGAATAGACAACAATAACCAGAACATCTTCATAGGCCTGTAGGAAAGTTCAAAGTGGTCTCCAGCCGTGGGTCATCACGTTTTACTTCTCTAGCCTTAGCATGATTGTGCCAATCTGGGCAGGGCATGCATTGGGACATCCTTGGAAATACCCTTTAATCATCCCTTGAATGTTGGTTTAAGATCATTGTCAGTTTATTTCTGCTCTTGTCGTAATATCATGAAGAAGCTTTGCTAAACTTTATTTTCATTATGGCTCTCTCCCTGGGTAATGGCACGTAGCTCAAGGTTCCTTAATTCATCGTCTATTTTATAGAGGTTTTTTTTTGTTGTTTTTTTTTTTTTTTTTTTTTTTTTTTTGTAGTCTCAGGAGATCTTTTTATTTCTAAAGTGTTTTGAATCCATGGACTGACTCATCTAAATTCACGCACCTTAAATCAGTATGTTTTCTTTTATCTTTTGTCAGCTGGCAGGTTTGTGGGAGGGCAATTGATTTAGCCATTGGAACTTATTTTTATTTATAGGAAAAGCTATATTTCAAGGGAAATGTCAACTATAGCATGACCTACGTGACAATTCCTAGCTTTTGTGTTTTAGTATGAACCAACATCAAAGTTAAGTCAGAGGAATCCAAAGACACTCTAGAAATTTCCTGTAAGGTATGGATAGTTCCCTCACAGAGGTCCCCAATCATAGGCACAATTTTCTGCAGATGAGGAAAGGAGGATCACTGGGTTTAGAGTGTTGGCAATGCATGCTGACGTTTCATGAATAATAAAACTTCATGAGAGACTGGGTGACTAAGCAATCCAGAATCATCTTTCTTTTACTTTTTTCCCTACTGGGGGTTGGACTCAGGACATTCTACCACTGAGCTACATCCCCAACCCTTTAATTTATATATATATATATATATATATATATATATATATATATATATATATATATATATATATATATTTTAGATAGATAGGATTTTGCTAAGTTGCCCAGGCAGGCCTTGAACTTGTGGTTCTCTTGCCTCAACTTCTGGAGTATTTAGGATTATACGCATGTGCCACTGCACCCAGCTTGTAATAGTTTAATACTTTTAAATGTCAAAGGATATTTAGATTTCTAATTGTCCCCTTTGTCCTTTTTGTCATAGGGTAAAGAAGAAAATCTTTGTTATAGTGACCACTGTAATAAACTCAAAGATAGTTAAGGCTCCAAATAGCTTGATTATTCCGATTCGGGGCCCTGAATTTGTCAACAAAAGAATCAAGAATAGTTTCTCAAGGATACAGACACAAGGCATATATGTCTAGGGTAAGAAATAACTATAGGCAACATTGTGAAAACACAGAGTTAACAGTAGTTAACAGGAATTTTTGTTTTTGTTAAAGCAAGAAATCTTTTTAAAAACGATTTAAAACTATGTCAAGAGGATTGAAAGTTAACAGTATTTTATGTTGAAAAGAAAACTTTATTCACACGGACATAAAAACTTAATCATTTTATATTTTAAAAGACCTAAATTCTAATTTTACTTTTTGTACATTATTCATTAATAACCCGCAATAAAGACTCTATTAATATGCCTCTACATGTATCAATTTAGGCACACACAGATATATAAGTAAACAAATAAGTAATGAATTTGAAGTGTTAACTACAGCTTTTAAATTAAATCTATTAAATAAATCAATGTGTGTCATATTAAATTTACTATCTCTATAAACAGTTTCAACTTTACTAAAGTTCCTAATTAACCAGAAAATCATATTCATTATCCTGTATGTATATTTATATTTCTTTGTATATTAGTCACCTTTCCATTACCATAATAAAATACTTAAGGCAATAACCTTATAATAAGAGAAAAGATTTATTTTGGTGGTTCCAGTCCATGATTAAATGGCTGATTTGGGTCTCAGAATATTAAGAGAGGAGTACATGGTAGAGCGAATCGCTCATCTCATCAGCCAGTAAGAAAAAAAAAAAAAAAAAAGGAAGAAGAGATCAGGATTTACAATCCCCTTCCAAGAGCTGGTCCCCTGTGACTTAAGGATCCACCATTAGTCCCTATCTCCTAAAAGTCTGTGGCACCTCTCAATAGCCCCACCCTGTGGAACAAGACCATGAACCTTGGGAGGTTACTATCCATATTCAAATCATAGCACTCTGAATTAACCATTTATATTAATAATCATCTTTCACCCAAGTTGTCAACCTTCCTTTACTACACACACACACAAAAATGGTTTAGATGATGTCTAGTAACATTTCATACAATTTAAGCAATTTTGATGTATAAACATGTACTATCATTCAAAGGCTTCTGCTTATTTTGTTGGTCTATTGCCATTAAAAAAAAAGTTAAAAACGATCTTCATAATCAGTATTTGTATCTTTTCCTTATTTAGAAATCTCCTAGGCAAACTTTTTAAGTTAACCCTTTGTCTAAAACCTTAAAGTTAGTTAAGGATCAGGAAATGGAATTTTAGCTAACACATTAAATCCTCATGACTTATCACATTGTAAGAATTTCATAAAATTAAACCTTTGAAAGGGCATTCATTAGTGTTAATATAATTTTTATATGTATAATATTAGTTTTAAATAAGTTATGAAAATAGTAGAAGCATACAACCAATGTAGGAAATCCAGTTTAATCCTAAGAATTTCAACCCTGGACTTGTCCAAATCAAAATACTGTGCTGTTATTAATTTTCATAGTAAGGTAATTTTCTGAAGACTGTGACTCATGGCAAAAAATTATACTTCTTTTAACTTGAAGATTATGCTTTTTTTTTTCTTTTCTTACAATAATGAAGACTCTCATGCAAATATACTTTCAAGCTCCACAGAAAGATACAAAGTTTAATAACTCTTTTTTTCCCAGACATTTTGACTGGTTATCTGGATCTTCTAAGAATGTGCACATAAAAAGTGAAGGACTCTTTGGTAAGGTGACCATTAATTTCCTAGGACAGGAGAACAGAGGGGAAGCGGAATAGAGAAAAAGAGGAGCCTGCTTCCGATGAAAACGACAATTAGCACTGAAAAAGCCTAATTATGCTTCCTCCTAAAAGAGAGGGAATAAAGTTATCTAGAGAAGAGCAAATTACAAAGATACACACACACACAAAAAAAAAAACTTGTATTAAAAATGATTTAAGGGGCTGGGGTTGTGGCTCAGAGGTAGAGTGCTCACCTAGCATGCGTGAGGCACTGGATTCGATCCTCTGCATCACATAAAGATAGAATAAAAATATTGTGTCCACCTACAACTAAAAAATAAATATTTTTCAAAAATGATTTAGGTCTTTGGCAACTTTATCAATTAACATAATTGAAAAGTCAGCACTTAATAATCCCCAAAGAAGAGACATAAAGGGTGGCTACTATGACTCCAACTCTAAACAAAAGAATCTCTCAGAAAAAAGAAAAGAAGAAGAATATCTCTTGGTAAACAAGACAATCTTCTCATGAAGATCTCTTCACTTTTTGTTTGAAAGTGTCCCTCGTGTAAATCGTCTATGTCAGGGTCCCCCGAAGTAGCCGTTGCAATTTCAGATTGTCACTGGTGAAATTGTACCCATCAGAGGGACCTAACCCGTGTGACAGGGAGGAAGCTGAAGGCAGAGGTGTCTGGCCTGGAGGAGGGCAGTCTCCGGTTGAGCAGAGCCCACCAACGTGGCAGTGGATTGTAAAGGTGGCTCCTGTCGGACTTTGTGTCTCTAGAATTTGGGCAAAGGTCACTTGTCTCCAATCAGGGCTAAAAAAAAAAAAAAAAAAAAAATGAAATAAAGTAGTTCTCACAGTCACAAAGATAAGGCAGAGGAAGTTCTTAAAGTTTTGAAATGATGACACAAAGTTTATCCAAAGGACAGTTTGTGCAAAGAACGCTCCTCTCCTGAACTCCCAGCCAGGGATCAGATGGACTCAGACTGAGGGGGCTGCTGCTTCTCCATTCCTTATAGATTTTTCCTCTTACTGACAAACAACATTCAGGACAATAGATCATAGAACAGATGTTAGAAGCCAGAAAACAAATTTTCCAACTTATCAGATTTACAAGTCCCATCATAACTAAAACCTTCAGAAGATTTATTCCTAGGAGGGAAAGATGAACCCACCGCTGAAGGTTCTCACAAACTGTTAGCTCTCCTTTCAGGGTGGACTTCTCTCAGCCATGGGCAGGGGTCTCAGGGGTGTGCCTGGAGGGGAGGGAGGGCACTTATTCCAGGCAGCAAGGACTTCAGGTGGATCTTGGTGAAACTCTATTCCTGTCACTGTCCCCCAGCCGGGGACCCCTGACACACACTTGTAATTGAATAAGCCGCCTTCATTACTAATTGAGGTGGGGCCCCTGAGGGTCTTCTCCCACTTCCCTGAGATTATTTCTGTAGCTATGGAGTGTGGACAGGTTGCCGGGGTGGGGGGTGGGGAGGACCTTATGGATCTAACCAAAGAACTATGGAGCAGTTCTTTTTACATGAAATTCTGCAACCATCCCAGGATATTCCGTTCAAACCACACTTACACTTTTAATTTTAATTGATCTTTTCTTTTTGAGACAATTACAAATTCCATACAGGCATAAGAAATGACACAGAAATCCCTTGTACCCTTTTCCCCAGTGGTAACGTCTGGTAAACCTATAGTATAATATCACAAACAGGATATTGACCTTAATACAATTAATGATACAGAATATTTCCACTACTATAAAGAGTCCTCAAATTGCCCTTTTATAGCTGCACCCACTTTCTTCCCACCCTTGCTGCTTTCTTAATCCCTGGCAACTACGGATCTAATTTTCTCATTTCTATAATTTTGTCATTCTAAGTGTGTTATATAAATGGACTCATACTGGAGGTGATCTTTTGAGATTGTTTGTTTTTTCGTGCAGCACAATTCCCTGGAGATTTATCCTAGTTATTTTATGTATCAATAGTTCTCTTTTCATTGCTGAGTAATACTCCACGGTATATATGTACCACAGTTTGTCTAACCATTGAAGGATAGCTGGGTATTTCAATTTTGGGGCTACTACACATGAAGCTGCTCTAATCACTCATAGATAGGTTTTCTTTTGAAAGTAAGTTTCATTTCCCTGGTGTAAATGCCTGGGACACAATTATTGGATTATATGGCAGTTGCATGTTTAGTTTTAAAGAAATTGCTGAATTGTTTTCCAAAATGACTGTATGTATCATTTTACATTATCACCAGTAATATATGAGTGATCCAGTTTCTTTGTATATGGTGATGAAACTATTTTACATAATAGCCATTCTAACAGGTTCATAGTGTTATTTCATTGTGATTTTAATTTATATTTCCCTAAGGTTTAGTGATATCAATCAATTGTTCATGTGCTTGTCTGTTGTGTGTATATTCTCTGAAGTGTCCCCTTATGTCTTTTGTACATTTTCTAATCATATTTGGGGGAGGGGGTGCTGGGGATCAAACCCAGGGCCTTGTGCATGCAAGGCAAACACTCTATCAACTGAGCTATATCCCCCACCCTCTAATTGTATTTTTTAACTGTTAAGTTTTGAGAGTTCTTCATATATTCCTTTGTTAAATATGTAGTTTGCAAATATTCTCATACCATCTGTAGCTTGTCCCCTTAACAGGACTTTTTTGTAGAGCAAAAAGTTTTCATCTTGATGAAGTCCAATTTGTTGATTTTTCTGTTTATAGATCATGTTTTTGGTGTCTGCCTAGCTCTAGATTCCAAAGATTTTCTCCTGTTTTTTTCCTAAATATTTTATAATTTTACATTTTGCGTTAAGTTCATATTTCATCTTAATTAATGTTTGTTTAAGGTGTGAGGTTTAGTTCAAGGTTTATACTTTTGCTCATGAACATCCTATTGCTCGGCATCTTTGAAAGACTCTTTCCTCCAGTTAATTGCCTTTTTCATCTTTGTGAAAAATCACTTGGGCATATTTGTGTAAGTGTATTTCTGTAAGTGTATTTCTATTCTGTTCTATTGGTCTTCTTGTCTATTCTTCAGCCCGTACTACCACATAGTCTCGATTACTGTAGCTATAAAATAAGTCTTGAAATTAGGTAAATGGATTATTTCTGCTTTATTCTTTTTCAAAATGTTTTAGTTATACTAGTTCTCATAGCCTTTGCCTTTCCATGCAAATTTTAGAATAATCTTGTTCATTTCTAAAAAACAAAAAAATCTGACTGGAATTTTATTGAGATCTGTATTCATTCTTTCCATCAATTTGGAGAAGGCTGACAATATTTATGCTGTTGAGTCTTCCAATCCATGAACAGGGCTGTTTCTCTGTTCCTTTAGAACTTTGTTTTCTTTCATCAGCATTTTGTAGTTTTCAGCAGGAAAGTCCTGTACAAGTCTTGTTAGCGTCATACCTAAGCATTTCATCTGGTTTTTGAGTGAGTATAAAGGGATTGCATTTGTGGGCTGGGGTTGTGGCTCAGTGGCAGAGCACATGCCTAGCATGTGTGCGGCACTGGGTTCTATTCTCAGCACAACGTAAAAATAAATAAATAAAATACAGGTCCAATGAAAATGGAAAAAATATTTTTAAAAAAGGGGATTGCATTTGTAATTTTAGTAGGTCTACGTGTTCCCTTTTGATATTATGGGAAGATAATTAATTTTTGTATGTTTCTCTTGTATTCTACAATTTTGCTGCATTCACATATTAGTTCTAGAAGGTGTGTGTGTGTGTGTGTGTGTGTGTGTGTGTGTGTCTATGCATGTGTTTTGTAGATAGATCCCTTGAGATTTTCTATATATTCAATTATATCATCTGAAACTAGAGGGTATTGTGTTTCTTCCTTTCTGATCTGTGTGATATTTATTTCTTTTTTGCCTTATTTCACCAGTTAGAATTTACAGCACTATATTGAATAAGAGCAGTGAGACTGAACATCCTTGTATTGTTCCTAATCTGAGGGGAAGGCTTCAGTCTTTTTCCATTACCTGTAGGATTTTCATACATATATTTTTTTCTCAAGTTGAGGAGATACTTCTCCATTACTCTGTTTCTAAAGGATTTGATCATGAATGAGTATTGAATGTTGTCATATGCTTTTTGTATTAATTTATGTGACCAATGTGGTTTTTCTTCTTTAGCCAGTTACTATGGACTACTTGGCTGTTTTTGAATATCAAATCAGTTTTGTATCCATGGAATAAATCCCATTTGGTCATGGTGTGTAATTCTTTTTACACTGTGATAGATTTTATTTATTAATATTTTGCTAAGTGTATGTTGCATCTATATTCATAGAGGATATTGACCTGTAGGTTTTGTTTTGTTTTATATTGTCTTTGTGTGGTTTTGGTATCAGAGTAGTAATAACTTCATAAGACAAATAGAAAGCATACTCTTCCATGCAAATTTTAGATTAATCTTGTTTTTTCTATTTTTTGGAAGAGAATGTGTGGAATTGATATTAATTCGTTCTTAAATAGTTGATAGAGTTCTTTTGTGAAACCATCTGGACCTAGAGATTTATTTTTTGAGAATATTAAAGTAAAAAATTTTAATTCCCTTAATAGTTATTGAGCTTTTCAAGTCACTGATTTAACATTGGGTAAACTAGGACAGTTTGTATTTTAGGAGGAATTAGTCCATCTCATTTAAGTTGTCAAATTTATGTTTATAGAGTTGTTCATAGTATTCTGTTGGGATTCTGCTTAGTGATATCTCCTGTTTCATATAATGGTAATTTGTTGTTGCTCTATTTTTTCCCCAGACTTTCTAGAGGTTTGCCAATTGTATTGATCTTTAAAGTAACCCTTATTTCATTGATTTCTCTATTATTTTTGTTTCTAATTTCATGACTTCTGCTCTTTATTTCCTCCTTGCTTTGGGTTTATTTTGTTGGTGGTAGTTTTTGTTTTGTTTTGTTGTAATGGTTTTATTTTTAGTTTTTATTTTTGCTTTGTTTTGTTTTGTTTTTGGTACCAGAGATTGAACCCAGGAGTGCTTAACCACTGAGCCACATCCTTATCCTTTTATCTTTTTATGTTTTATTTTGAGACAGGCACTCACTATGTTGCTCAGGGCCTTGCTAAATTGCTGACGCTGGCTTGGGGTGGAGCTTACCTTATTGATTTGAGACTTTTTTATTTTATAATATATACATTTAGTATTATATAGTTTCCTCTTAATATCACTTTTACTGTCTTACAAATTTTGTTATGTCATACTTTCATTTTTATTCAGTTAAATATATTATTTATCTTCCCTTGAGATTTCCTGCAAAAGAAATTAAAGGGATATGAATAGATAAAAAAAGAGCTCAAACTATTTCTGTTTGCCTTGAAACTTTTTCTTTGACCCAGGAATTATTTAGAATTTTCTTTTTAGTTTCCAGGGTTGAGAGATTTTCCTCCTTTCTGCTGTTGGTTTCTAGCTTGATTCCATTGTGGTTAGAGGACCCATTCTATATGATTTCAATTTCTTTAAACCTGTTGAGATTTGCTTTGTATTCCGAGATGTGGCTTATCTTGGTGTGTGTTCCGCGGTCACTTGAAGAGAATGTGCATCCTGCTCTTGTTGGATGTTGTGTTCTCTAAGTGTCAAATAGATTCTGTTGGTTAGGGGTATTTTCGGCTTTTCTGTATCCTTGCTGAGTTTTTTTCTGTTTTCTCTATCCATTGTTCAGTGAGGGCCTTGAGGTCACCAACTGTAATTGTGGATTTGTTCAATTCTCCTTTCAGTTCTGCCAGCTTTGGTCCAATATCTGGCAATTCTTGTTTGACTAATACCCTTGTGGAACTTGTGAGTCTTCTTGGTGGACAATGCTCTTATCTTTATATAATGCTCCTCTTTGTCTCTGATAACTTGCTTTGCTCTGTAGTTCACTTTATCTTACACCAATAGAGCCATTCCTAACTTTCCTTGATTTGAATGACATGTATTTTCCTTTCCTGTTCCTTTCAACCTGCCAATACCACTATTTGAAGTGAATTTATTGTAGACAGTAGATAGTTGGGTCATTTTTTTTTATAATCCAGTCAGCCAATCTCTCTTTTAATTAGTATACTTAGACCATTTATATTTAATGTAATTATTGGATATTGGGGATAAATTTGCCATTTTTTTTTTGTTTTCTGTTTGTGTCATCTTTTCCCTGCCATCATTTTATCCATTCAAATGAAGTGAGGAAACTTGACCTTCCTTTATGTCTCTTTAGTCTTCCTCATGGATAATATAGTTATCTTAAATAATTCCTCTACATCCATATACAACCACATCAGAGTGTATTAATAGTTTTTTTGTCTGTTTGTTCATTTCAAACATCTAATATAATTTGGACCCATCGAGAGAAGGGAAGTCTACTTTTTCTGATTGCTCTAAGTTGTCTTTTTCTTTTTAATTCTCTCCTGTTTAAAGGGCTAACTTTACCCTTTCTTTTAGTGTAATTCTGATGGTTAAAAAGCAAACAAATAAACAAACAAATCCCTTAGTTTTCTCGCCATCTGAGAAGTCTTTATCTCCCCTTTATGCCTGAGGGATATTTTTGCTTGATTGAGAATTCTAGTCTGGAAGGTCTTTTAAGCACTTGAGAAATGCCATGCCATTTCCCTTTGCCTCCCACGAGTTCTGATGAGGAATCTGCGGTCCAGGGGATTCAGGCTGCAGTATCGCAGGAAGGCACTCATACCAACATGAGCACGAGGCCAAAAGTTCCCCAAGTTGGAGGCTCCAGCCAAATAATGGTTATTCTCTATATTATACATTAGGAAACTTATCATGACATATAATACAGCCTATTGTAAAGACATACCAATATTTTTCAATATGAGTTTCAAGAAAAATCTACTATTTCTCTCTGTTTTATTACAACTCAGAAAGATGTAATCGATGAGCAAGAAGGAAAAAGAAAATGCCTAAAGTAACTTTTTGTGTCTGTTCCTTTTTAACACAGCTGGGAGAGAAAACTCACGACCTGGCTTCTGTCCAGCTCCACATCAGAAATGGCATCAAATGAAACCCAGGACATGGGGAACTGCACGACTGAAACCTTCAAGGGACAATTTTACCCCATCGCCTACCTAATCATATTTGTCTGGGGATCCTTGGGAAATGGCTTGTCCATATATGTTTTCCTGCAGACTTATAAGAATTCCTCATCTGTGAATGTCTTCATGCTCAACCTGGCCATTTCCGATCTCCTGTTCACAAGTACTCTGCCCTTCAGGGCTGACTACTATTTAAGAGGCTCCAACTGGATATTTGGGGACCTGTCCTGCAGAATTATGTCATACTCCTTGTACGTCAACATGTACACCAGCATTTATTTCCTGACTGTGCTCAGCGTTGTGCGTTTCCTAGCCACCGTTCACCCCTTCCGGCTTCTCCATGTCACCAGCTTCAGGACGGCTTGGATCCTCTGTGGGATCATATGGCTCTTTATCATGATTGCCTCAGGAATGCTGCTGAAGAGAGGCTCCGAGCCAAAGGGCGAGCTCATATCATGCTTGGATCTGGATCCCAAAAAAATTAACAATCTGCTGATCATGAACTACGTTGCCTTGGTGGTGGGCTTCCTGCTGCCGTTCTTCACACTCACCATCTCTTACCTGCTGATCATCCGGGTCCTGTCGAAGGTGAAGCTCTCGGAATTGGGTCTGCGGGCTTCTCACAGGAAGGCTATGATCACCATCATCATCACCTTGATCATCTTCCTCCTGTGTTTCCTGCCTTATCACTCGTTGAGGACCCTCCACCTGGTCACCTGGGATGAGAAGGAGTGCGGGGATGGGCTGCACAAAGCCGTGGTCATCACATTGGCCTTGGCGGCAGCCAACACCTGCTTCAATCCTTTCCTCTATTACTTTGCTGGGGAGAATTTCAAGGATAAATTAAGGGCTGTGTTCAGAAAAGAACATCTGCAGAGGGCAACGACAAAGTGCAGCTCTCCTGTTTGTGCGTGGCTGAAAACCGAAACGAGGGTGTAAGGTCCTTAGATGAGGCTCCTTCACGTACCATTGTGTCCACCTTCATTCACTCAGCATCCAGATGACATTGTCATTACGTCACTCTTGACAAATGTTGATGTCCACGTCTTGTTAACCATGACCTTTGTTAATAAGACCTACTTAGGACATTTCATTGGGTGTAGTTTCAGTGGCTGAATCTAAATGATGTAGGAGGAGAAACCCCCTAGTAGAGTCTTAAATGCTGAAATCTCAGACTGGGGGGAAAATGTCAAGCACAGTGGAGCTGGCTTTCCATCAGATTCTGTATCCAGATCTCTGGCCCATCAGGCATTCTACATTCTTAATTTTAAAACATGTCTGATTTCCCCAGCATATCCAGCTCCCAGTCCCTATAAATCTTTGAGATACAGCCCATTACAAATATACCAGAGGCCCCAGAACATCACAAGTGCATCCTCAGAGAAGAAGTGCATCCTAAAATTCAGGCAGAGGCTGGGTATGGTGGTGCACGCCTGTAATCCCAGTGGCTCCAGAGGCTGAGGCAGGAGGATTGTTGAGTTCAAAACCAGGCTCAGTAACTTAATGAGGCATTTAGCAACTCAGCGAGACCCTGTCTCTAAATAAAATAGAAAAAGGTCTGGGGATGTGGCTCAGTGGTTAAGCATCCCTGGGTTCAATCCTGGGTACCAGGTGGGGTGGGAAAGGGACTCAGGCTAAGATATTATGAAGAGAAAGGATGCCCTGTAACAAAGCAATTACCAAGGCCCCAAGGACAGTGAGAGAGAAGCAGGGGAAGGATTGAGGTCAGAGAGAGCTGATGATAAGTGGGGGAAAGAGGAATTTCATTTTGCCCTGGGAGAAGGGTTCTTGCACAATGAAGGCACAAGGAATGTTTCCCTTGCTTCTTTCTTGCTCTGGGGTTAGGAAGGACAGGAGGAGTAGGAGGGGGAGCCGGGGCACTGTGTAGAGGGTGGAGAAATTAGGCATGGAATAGGCGAGAAGGCAGGGTCATGGGCACGTATCTGTTTTACTTTGAGACCTGGGTTTGGACTGATGTCACTGCAATCACTACTCCCGCTGTGGGTCCACTGGGATGGGAGCCAAAGTAAAGGAGGTGATGCTGAGGGTTTGGATTGGGCACTCAGGGAAAGGGAGGAGTGGAAAGCCAGGTGCAAAGGCTGCTGCATCCCTGAAGTCCTGTTTATGCTTCAGCAGGACATGAGCAGAGAGTGGAAACAAAAGCACCGGACGTGGGAGGAGATCCTTTCTGCCCACAGAAACCAGGCTAAGGATCCTGCCAACCACTACCAACAGCCACTACCAAGGACACTGCACTGCCCACAGCTGAGTGCCCTCCCCGTGCCAGGCAGACTGTGCCAGGCACTTCACATTCATTCACCCCACAGAACCCTCCCGTCTCGACTCTGGAGAAGTTTTCATTTCACAGATGGAGAAGTGAGAGCTCAGAGACTTTGAGAAGTGTGCCTCAGTTTAAACAGCTAGTGAGCGTTTAAAAACCTCCCTGCGGAAGGGCTGACCGGGTACTCTACCCACTGGACCCTTGCAAACCTCCAGGGACACTTTTTGAAAGGGTGAATAGGAGCTCCCCTCTCCCACCAGGAATACGCTCCTCCTCATTCTCACAAAAAAAATAAAGATTTTTCTCCTTGGAGTTGATCCCTGACACGGTGGAGGGCTGGAGGGAAGTGATGTTCTGAGGCTCTGGAGGGACTAAGACAGCTTTCATGCTAAAGTGAGGACCCAGTGCCCTTCCCTTATTTGGCTACCAGAATAATAACAGACAGATGCCTGTCAAGACAGGACCCTGGGGCTTCTGCCTACAGGAAACTGCACAATCCTAGAAAAAAGGCTGACAGAGGTTGGGAATCCTCTAGCCTCAAAGCTGGACATCTGCTTTGTTTCCTACATGACTTCAGAGCCTACAATGCAGTGAATCCCTTTCACTCACAAGAGCATCAAATCAACCTATTATGACATCATTATGAACGGCCATCAGTGACCACTGCACACTTGAGGAACAGGCCCTCGTGTGAAAGACACCAGCAAATACATGAGAGAGTAGATAGAGGCCTTTTCAGAATGAAGGACCTCAACATGTTTTATCATCCTTGCATTAATTATGGTTAAATTTCATTTAATTTATTCATCTGTTTGCAAGTTTCATTATTTTTTGTTCTACTCTGCATCTCTGAGATTCATCTGGGATCTTATCTTTTTGCCTAAAGATCTTTCTTCAATAGTTTTTTTTTTTAACACAGCTTAATAAAATGATGAATTCTCTATTTTTTTTCTTTAGCAAGAAAATATTTTCACTTTATCTTAATT
Source organism: Urocitellus parryii (assembly GCF_045843805.1). Taxonomy (NCBI): domain Eukaryota; kingdom Metazoa; phylum Chordata; class Mammalia; order Rodentia; family Sciuridae; genus Urocitellus; species Urocitellus parryii. Next base: position 38,844,425 of record NC_135532.1, on the reverse strand, counting down.
CTGAATTATATATATATATATATATATATATATATATATATATATATATATATATAACAAATAACACTGGAACAACTGGATGTCCATATGAACAGGCTCAAGAATTTATTGGAACCCTCACCTCACACCGTAAACAAAAACCAATTCAAAATTTATGAAAAATCAACCCAAGATTCTTACAAGGGGATGTAAGTGTAAATTTTTGTGATCTTGTAGTGAGCAATGTTTCTTTTTTTCTTTTCTTAATTTATTTTAATTAGTAAGTATATATGAGAGCAAAATGCATTTTGACTCATTGTACACAATTGCAGTGAAAAAGAAACTTGATCAGAGAAGGAAAATAACCACAGTACACTACATGGCTCAGCTGTGAATAATATTTACAAAGTGAGTAATATACATACAGAAATACTGTGATATAATTTTTTTTCAGGAAATAGGGGAGATGATGTGCATGTGTGAGAGATGGGTGTAAGAAACCTGAGTTCCCATCTTTCATCAGAGAAAAAGCATCGCAGCTGAAGCTGGGAAATAATAAACAGCTGTACAGTATGTTATTTAGCGATAGGAGGTAAATACCAGAAACAGCAGCAAGAAGAATGGACAGAGACTAGCTCTGGATAGAAGCTGGGTGTGGGAGAGTGAGGTGGGGATTTTAGATTTCCCTTCTCAGAACTGTTGAACTGTTTGTGAATGTGTGTTGCTGAAATAAAATAAAATAAAAATTAAGTTAAATTAATTTTAAAATTCAAATGAATTCTTAATTTTTTTAAGGAATAAGAACATTGATATGAGAAAAGAGAGAGGGAGAGAGGCTTAGTGAATTATTTTTCCCTTTCCCCAAGACTTTTCCTCTTTCCAACCAAGGAGAAGCCTCTGATTTGGTAAAAAAAAAAAAAAAAAAAAAAAATGTCACCCCTGGGAAAGGAAAAAAACCCAGCAGTCTTTATTTAAGAAAGTAAAGGCCAAGAGATTCCAGCTCTTTTTGTTTGAAGGATTCAATATCTCCTCAAGCAAACCTACAAATTGCTCAACTGGGAGAAAGGAGTTCTGTTGAGCAAACTTTGGCAGAATTATGATTCTGGAAGGGTGCTTTTTCAATGGGGACCTAAGAAGCAAGTGCCAGTTATATTCTGTTAATATATGTTATATAATGTTAAATGAACAATTCTCTGTTGTAGATTTCATCATTACAATTTATTCTCAAGTAGAGATGATGTCATACTGGCCAAAAATGGGTTAGGAAAGGAGATTGGCAAAGATAATGGCTTTCTTTAAATAATTCAGTTTTCTTTTCTTTCTTTCTTTTTTTTTTTTTTTTTTTTTTTTTTTGGTACCAGGGGTTGAACTCGGGGGAACTTAAACAGTATGCCACCTCTCGAGCCCTTTTTTGAATTTTATTTTGAGACAGTTGAGACAGGGTCTCTCTGAATTACTTAGGGCCTTGCTAAGTTGCTGAGGCTGGCTTTGTACTTGTGATCCTCCTGCCTCAGCCTCCCAAGTCACTGGGATTACTGGCATGCACGGCTACCCAGCTCACTTTTCTTTTTGGAGAAGAGTTTGAAAATAGAGACCCAGCAGGGGAGAATGGGGAGGTGGGGGTAGCCCAAGGCATCTGGAGATGAGAGAGCTTCATTTCAAGTCTTTTCTTCCACAATAGATGGGACAGCTATTTAGGGCTAAATAAAGCCACAAGGAGAAATACAATGACAAAGAGCTTATTACAATGTTGATATATATTTTGACACTCTAATAATTAAAATTAATAATTTAATTAATAATAATAATTAATAATAATTAAATTAATAATAATAGCACCGGCATAAGGATCCACTGAGAGATGAAAGAAGCACAACCCGAAAATAGAGGCTGATTTACATGGGGAACTAGAAAGACCTGTGAAAGGTTAGTTGGATGATGAGCTGAGGAGACTGAATTCCAAGCCCAGGAGCCTCCAGACCCCAACCCTTAAGCCTCTGCATCCTAACTGTGGGGTAGACACAGTGGGGTGTACTGGACATAAAGATAACCTGTAACATGGCTCTGTGGACGGGTGTGGAACTGTGGCTGATGACCAGAGAGGTCTCCCTGATGAACTGACTCTTGCAGGACCTCAAGTTTTGCATAACCTGCAAGTTAGGGAATATCCAACTGTTGTATAACTTTCAAATTGGGGGATATTTGTAATGTATAAGACTGAATTCCTCATTCGCCTGATGGAACAGGGGCTTAACATCTTGATATTAATTAATGTTCTTGAAATTAAGTATGATTCTATGAAGTCATTTTGACTAGAAGTTTCCACTTATCTTTTATTTACAAGATATTTCATGCAAACAAAAATGTGTAAATAAGAATAAAATTGTCACCTCTGTTCTTACTCCCAGGCATGAGAAAAAAAATATTACTAGTACTGTCATAATCATTTCCATATCCCTGATCTCAGAGATCAACATCAGTCTGAATTTCATGCTAATGATTTTTTTTTGTTTCTATTTACCATTTTATCACAAAAATGTATCCCATGGAAAATATTATTTAGCTTTGTATATTTTTGCATTTTTAAGAAATGGAATAATATAGAAACCATTTTTTCCTCACTCATCTTTATCTTTTGAGATTCAGTCAAGGCACTGCTGCTAAGATGACTAGCACAATTTAATTATCCATACTTCTGTTAAGGAGATTTGGGTTATTGTCCATATTTTGCTATTAGGAATGATGCTCCTATGAATATTCTTATACATGTCTCTCATGCATGGATATAAAATATTCTCCAGATCTATATTTTCTGGGTATTACTCTTTTCTCAACTGGTTTTACCAATTCATACCTCTTCCTTCAGTGTGTGTGTTTGAGATGGTCTGATTTTTTAACCTGTTTAAACCTAGGGATTTCATGCGACTTTCAAGGAAAGAAAATTTAAGGAGTTAACTGCAAATAAACCCTCACTCACTAAAGGCAATCACAAAGTTTGTACTCTTGGCAAAAGAAAATTGATAACAGGTGGGCAATCCAAAATGCAAGAAGAAAGAGTGAACAGTGATAAGGATAAATATACGTGTAAATTCAGAATTCCAGATTGCTAGCCAGGGTCACTCTCCTCTGCAGCTTGTTGCTGTCATTCCTTGAATAGCAAAGGCTATTTACTAATGTTAGGTATCTTCCCAAAAGTGTGGGTGCATTTTTCAGATAATAAAATGAATGGAAAATATTATTGATTATCTTTTAGAGAGAAGGATACTGAGTCATAGAGAGGTAACTTGCAGTAACTTGCCAAATCGTACTTGCAGTTCATAGAACTAGTATTGAAACCTAGCCAGTATGTTCCAGAGCTCAGGTTCCTACCAACTACCCTTCACCCTTACACTCTTATCCACAGAACTAAACTGTCACATGATACTGCCTCACAGATGAGTTTTGTTTTGTTTTTTCCTGATTGTCATTAGGCTCTTCTCTCTGTCTTTTGTGTTGTGAAGTAGTACCGAGATATGTTGAGGTATAGATTTCTCTTTTATTAACCTAATTTGGATTCAGTTGTGACTAATTCAGTGTAAATCCATTTCTTTTTTCATTTCTATTTTGCATTTTTAAATTTCTATTACAGTTATCTCTCCATATCTGCAGGTTCTGCATCCATGGATTCAACCAACCGCTGATGGAAAATATTTGAAAAAAATGTCTGTGATAAATACATATAGGTTTTTTCTTGTTATTCTCTAAACAATACAGTATAACAGCTATTTATATAGCATTTACATTGCATTAGGTGTCGTAAATAATCCAAAGATGATTTGAAGAACATGGGAAGAATTGTGTAGGTATATGCAAATAACTACCGTATTTTACACAAGGGATTTGAACATTCACAGATTTTAGGGTTGGTGTCGAGTCCTGGAACCAATTCCCCAAGGATTAGGAGAGATGATTGCATTTGACTTTTCATTTCTAGAAATGAATGTCTAACTAATTAATTTTTGTCACTGGGGATTGAACCCAGGGGTGCTTTGTCACAGAGCTATATCCTCGATGCTTTTTATTTTTTTAAGACAGGGTCTCCCTAAGTTGCTGAGGGTCTTGCTAGGTTGCTGAGGTTGACCTCAAATTTATAGTCCTTCCGTCTCAGCCTCCCAAGTCACTGGGATTTTAGGCCTGGGCCTATAATCTCATAAATGTGCTTATTTTATACTCTGGATCTAATAATTCCACCTTGAAGTCTCTAATGGTCTGATTCTACTATCTATCATTTCGCCGTCTTTACCCATGGTGATGTGGTAAGTTTTGTGATTTTTGAACTATGGGTCCCTGTTCTTTGGAACTTTCTTCATGAGGATTTTCAAGGCTTATCTCGACTTTCTTTGAAAGAAGTTTTGCATTTATACCTACCATGTTTTTGGTGTTTTGGGATGCATTGGAATGTGATCCTGGGACCACAGTGAATCAGATTCCACACTTGTTTTTTAAAAAAATACCACATCGGAAGTATGAATTCTGGCTACAAATTCTCCCATGATCAAAATTATGGTCAAAACATTTCAGGACAGATGATTTTTTGTCATCACCCAGTGGAGGGAGGGTTCCAGACAGGCAATGTGCATTGCTCTTCCTGTGGGACACAGTTCTGTTTCTCACACGCCATTATGCTGAGCATGGAGTCTTCCATTTCCATTTCATTTTATTCAGGAGGTGTAACAGATCTTGTCCAAAAACGAACACCACTGAGTCCTTCTCTAACTTAAAATTGCATTCTGTTCCTCACATCAGGAAGTACAATCTACAAGGTGAGGTCTTGGGAACGAAAATGGATCAAATTATGTCATATGCATGTGTGAACATGCCTCTGTGGAACCCATTATTCTGTGTAATAAATATGCATCAATGAAAATTTAAAAAGTAGAATTTAGTTCTGTTCTTTTAAACATGGGCTGGGCTTCATGACTTGTTTGGCCAATAAGATGCAGCAGAAGTGATTTCTGTGTCTAGAACAACAAGCCACGAGGCTTCTGCCTGGGTTTCCTAAAACTGGCTCTTAGGATGCTCCCTCTTGGAATTCAACCACCATTCTGTGAAATGACCAAGCCACCTGAAGATGATTTGTTTGACGTCCCCAGCTGATATCCAGCCAACAGCCAGCTCCACTACGTCCTGTCCTGAGAGTGAACCCTTGCTGGCGGATGGCCAAGCCTTTAGATGACTTCAGCCCCAACCTCCATCTGGCTGCAACCCCACAACACGCTCCATGTGAGGGCTTCCCAGGGAAGCCTTGTCAACCTCAGAGTAATCTATTGTTGGCTGAGACCCCTGAGTCCCAGGCTGTTTTGTTACACAATGGGTTCTAGTAGACTTTCATCTTGGGTGGGATCTAGACTTTATCCCTAGGTTTCCTCACCCCATGAAATCATCAAAATAGCAAGAACTCAAGTTCAGTAGAGTTTAGAAAATACTCACGGTGAACGTGTATGTTGGCCCTGCCCTTCTCAGGGTTCAAATTTTCACTTGGTTTTTGGTCTCTCTGGGGCTTTCCCTTTATTCTATACTTTATAGTGTAATGCACTTAAAAGTTAAGGCTATATAGTTCTTATCAGGTCCGGATTTGAAGGAATATCATCCTCCATGCAATCAGAAATGAAAGCTTTTAGCTTCTTTGTGGGAAAATAAATAAGGTTATGAGTTACTTGGAATTTAATTATGAACTTGGTGTAAATCTGTGACATTTCTCAGTAAGAAGGTCCATCTCCACTCACACTTCTATCCTCTCCCATCCAGCTGTTTCTAACTGTACTCAAACTGGCTTTGCCAAAGGTACCAGCAGTCACTATGTTTTTCAAATTTAGTAATCCCGTCATTTGTCTCAATTTACATGATTTCTGTTGCATTAAATAGAGTTGACCACTATTTATCCTTGCTATACTTTCTTTTTGTGAGATTTGTGATGCAACATCTTCTGGTTTTATTCCCATTTCTCTGGATATTACTCTAAACAGGCTTTGATTCAGGCATCTGTGTGTGTGTGTGTGCGTGCGTGTGTATGTGTGCGTGCACGTACACACATTCTAGTCCATTCGTCAATGAGAACCATAGGCTGGATCAGAATCCATTTCTTGGGGATTCTATGCTCTGCTTATCTTTTGTTAATCTCCATTTTGGTGGAAACAGAGATTCTAGGAATTTTTTTTTTTTAAGAATTTTACTACCATTGGTTTGACCTCTCTGCACACTGGGATATCTGGATATCTTGGTATCAGCTGGTGTATAGTTCCAACAAAGGTTGTGCCTCCACTGCAACCTCTTCCTTTGTCAACCTCAGTGACCTGGCTAATTCACCCCAAACCCCCAAAATCTACACCTCACTCCTGACTATTCAGACAAAGCCTTTTGTTGGCTACAAAATAGAGAAATTCCAAGTCAGATTTTCAAGGGAAAGCTTCATAATTTTATCGAAATGCATGTCCAAAACAGGAGAACTATTTCCATCAGTGACAGACTACATCTATATGAGGACGGTCCCCTAAGATTATATTGCCTAGTGATGCTGTAGCCATTTTAATTTGTGTGTGTGTGTTCTCCAGGACATTTGCACAACTGTGAGATCACCTAATGATGCCCTTCCCAGAATGCATCCTGTTGTTAAGCAATGCATAATTTTATTTAGCTTAACCCTTAAAGAAAGTGTGAGAATTAGCAAATAGAGATTGAGGAAAGGAAAATAGAAAGGCATTACAGTTGAGGGACATGGATGAAGTCCTAAATGAAATCTAGTGCTTTTTGGCAATTGTGATCATGTGGATGTGGACCGGTGGGGTACAGGTTCTTGGAGGAAGAGGAAGAGCTCACAGAGGTGGTAAGAACAGGGTAGGGTCATGGAGGGTAGAAATGTCATGCTAAGGGGCATGTTGCAGTCAGGAGTCAACGAGGACCCACAGAAGACTTGAGAGCTGTTTATGAAGAGCATTACTCTGGAAGGAACACATTGACTTTTAATATGAAGACTGAACCATGTCCTAAGGTGAAACAGAATTTATTCTTGATTATCTTCAGTGGTGTATGACTCATTATCTCTTCTGCTGTGCTAGGGAGGAAGAACACAAGTTAAATTTATTAAGTTTGCCTGCAAGGAAATGACTTATAGCTCTCAGCACAGAAGGCATCCTCTTTGAAATGTGACTCTGTGACTGACTCTCGTCCCAGTCCTCAGAGTGACTCGAGTTGGCGGCATTTGGGCTTTCCGGTTTGGGTTGAAAAAACAACAACAAAACCTACACCTGGAAATCCTCGTTGAATGAATTTATGGTCTGGCCTGACCCTCTGTTTTTGAAAAAGTGAGATGGTGACTTTTGTGTGTCCATTTGACTGGGCCTTGGACCCAGTGAAGGTATCTGGTGAAATGTTATTTCCGGTGTGTCTGTGAGGGTGCTTCTGGAAGATATTGGCATTTTAATCAGTGGCTGGGCAAAGCTTCTGGCCCTCCCTAGTGAAGACTGGGCACCATGCAATCCGATGAGGACCTGAACAGAACAAAAAAGCCAAAGGAAGAAAGGCTTCTGGTTTCTACCTAATGACTGGAGCTGGGACACTGTGTTCTGCCCTTAGATTGAAACATACCTTTGGTGTTCCTGGTTCTCAGGTCTGTGGATTTTCATTAAAACTATGCCAGGGGCTCTCCTGGTCTCCAGATAGCAGACAGTAGATCATGGGACTGCTCAGCCTCCCACATCATATGGGTTAGTTCCTTGCAATAAATTTCTTCAGACATAATTAGATACAGATGTAGATATGCGTATACATTTATCCAATTGGCTGTGTTTCTCAGGAGAATCCTGACAAATGCAAAAAAGTTTCACTGGTGACTCAGGTGGGATCTTTCAGAAACTTACAGATCTCCAACTACGCTCTTTGAAAGTCAAATTATTTTTAATACATGATCCTCCATTTCAAATTTAATATGCTGTAAAATAGTTGAGTACTTTCAAGAAAAAGTATAAACCCCAAACACAGTGGCTTACAAGGGACAAGTGTTTTGACAAGGGGTCAAATGAATGGACAGCTAGCCTAACCTATGACATTTCCCAGGTATGTAACCTTGAACACACAGACTTTGCTCTCTCTGCCTTAGCGTTTGCGTCTGTAACATGGGCATAACAATACTTGCCCCACTTTTCAAAATAGTCAAGAGGACAAAATACATTATGAAAAACACTGATAAAACCCTATAGAAATACCAGCTATTCAATCACATGCTATTGGATATTTTGTATACATAGGGTTTCTTATTACTCAAATTACATTGTAAACGACTGTGGGAAGCTTGCCAAACCAATGAAGTTGCCAGTGAACCTTTACTTAAGGCAAATAATTAATTTGTGTTTAGAATCCTTCCCTAATTTATTTGTTCTTTGCATTTTAATTTTGTTATTTTGAGTAGTCTGAAAATAGCACATGCTTAACATTCCTGCTGAAGAGACTGCAGTGATTCTGCTGAATATAACACAGGACCTGGGCAAAAGGGAGCTCAGAAGTCGGCATTCACCCTCCTAACGAGGGAGAAGCAGGCCTGTTGGAACTTCTCCAGGTGGCCCCTTGGGGCTCCTGGAACAAATGACTTTAATCCTCTCTGCGTAAGGAGTGATGTCAAGGAAGCCAAACCCGTAATGACTCAGAACACCCTGGGTCTCCTTAACCTTCTCTCAAACGCAGACATCTATAAACAGCTTCTTACATCAATATATTGATTTAGGTTCCAGAAATATGAGAAGAAAGCCATAATCTCAAAAGAGGAAGGTTGGACTATCGAGGCTGTGTGCTAGGAATTTTAAGTACAAACTTGGTTGAATTCAGTCCCAACTATGGGCTCTTTGGGGTTGTCTGAAATCCATCACCTTAAATCAAAGGTTGGAGTTTTATTTTGTGTTTGTTTTCTTTCATTTTGCCATGAATCTTTAAGAACCAAAGATCCATAGAATTGGGAGGATCAAGCTGTGGGTCACACGAAATAAAAAAGGTGAAGGGTTCTGGAAGCTGTTTCATATGTGGCAGGAGACCAGAGGCTCCCTGTTTGGGAGACCCGCCTCTGACCTCTGGCTCCACAGTTCTCAGGCAGGAGTGGCAATGTCTCCAGCCTCCATTTTTCATTCCCCAAACCTGAAAATCTGCTTCATCGTGTTATGAAGATTAATATTACAAAGAACATACGTAAAAGCAACCAGTAAAGTCAAGGGCACAGAGTAGGCACTCAGTAAATCTTGCTTATTTTAGTAAGAGGAAACAGAGGTTCAGAAGTATTGCTATAAGATTGAAAAAGAAGCTGAGCACAGTAACGCATGTCTGTCATCCCAGCAGCTCGGGAGGCTGAGGCAGGAGGATGGCAAGTTCAAAGCCAGCCTCAGCAAAAGCAAGGCGCTAAGCAACTCTGTGGGACCCTGTCTCTAAATAAAATACAAAACAGGGTTAGGGATGTGACTCAGTGGTCAAGTGCCCCTGGGTTCAATCCCTGGGACTCCCCTCCCCACAACAATATAAAAGAATGCAAAAGCAAGAGAGAAATATGATAGGGAACCAAAAAAAAAAAATAACCCTTGCTCAGTGTGATTTGGTGTGTGTGTGTGTGTGCGTGTGTGTGTCTGTCTGTCTGTCTTCTGTGGGGTCAGTTGTAGATCAGAGGGAAACATTTCTCAACTCACAATGCAGGTTTCCAGAAAGAAAGCCTTTGGGTCTAATTTGGATAGTACTACAGAGAAAGCTGCTTCATTTTAATAGCTCTGGCTATTTTCCTTGCACATCTACTTCTGGAGCCTGTGTTAAGTCAGTCAGTGGGTTCAGTCAAACCACAGGATCACATTTAAATACATACAGCCTGGAAACCAGCGTGATTGACACCAATTAGAATATCATATTACATCCCTTCATGAAAATGACTAAGAGGAATTGTTTTCTTAAATATATCAAAACATTTCTCCCAATCTGTTTGTCATGATCTCTCACACATCTGGCAGCTGCCCCAGGGTCTTTGTATCCCCCTAATCTGCACTCTCAACCCTTACCTTTCCCACCATTTTTTGGTAATGCATTGTAAGTAATAACTTATGCATGCACTTCCTCAATGCTCAGCATTTCTCTGAACATTAAACAATGCTCTCAAACTACTCACATAACCAATAAATCAAAATGCATAAATTAATACAGCAAATTTCCCTAAGTCAAGATTGCAATCCTAATCTAACCCTTCCAAACATTCACCTATAGTCACAAATATATTATTGTTTCATAGGTGTTTTAATACTGTAAGAGATAATACTCAGGGTAATGTAACTAATAAAAAAAAATCAGTACATTTTCATTGAGTAACAGGATTGCTACTATTGTGGAAAAACTTCTTGTTTTAAAATGCCAAATTCCCCACATGCCATCACAACCATCTCACACCCATACACTATTATGGAGAAAAATCTCCCGCAAGTAAGATACAATTACCTTTATATCCTTCCTGGCACAATGGACTATGTAAGGATGATGTCAGCGATTGTTTGCTGAATTGAAGCATGGGCATTATTTTTTCCAAGTTTTAGACAAAGAATAGAGACATAAACAATGTCAGGCATCTTGATTTCCCTCAATCCATCTGTAAACACAAGTGTTCACCCTGAAGTCAAAGGGAACCTTCCTTCCCAGTTAGGAGAGGAGGTGGGCCAGGGCCAGGCTTGCTAGAGGCCAGCAATGCGAGAAGAAACAGAAGACAGAAGTGATTCATTGGCGTGGGGATTACTCTTCCTAGGTGGCCACCATGAAACTCCGCAGTCTGGGTGGTTTCCACAACAGACATTTATTTTCCCACAATGTTGGTGGCTGGACATCCAAGATCAAGGTGCTGGTGAGGCCTCAGCCTGGCTTGGAGCTGGCATCTTCTCACTGTGACCTCATGTGGCCTTTCCTCTGCGGGCATCCAGAGAGAGAGAGAGACGGGGGGGGCGGGGAACAGTCTCTGGTGTTTCTCCCTCTTCTAATAATGACCTCAGTGCTGTATGATTAGGGCTTTGCCCTGAGGATTTCATTTAACCTTAATCACTTCGCTAATGTCTCTGTCTCCAAATACAGTTGCGTTGGAAGTTAGGCTGCAAAATATGAATTTGGGAGACACACTTAAGTCTATAGCAGGGTACAGCAATACATTGGAGGCAGATCCCTTGATGGCAGCAGGATTGGCTTTCTGTGGCTGTGACAAAATACCTGAGACAATCAACTTATAAGACAAAGGGCTTATTTTAGCTCATGGTTTTATAGGTTTTGGTCACTTGGTCACGATGCTCTGGGCCTGCAGCAGCACAGTACCTCATGGTAGTGGGAGTGCGTGGGGGAGGAGGCCTGATCACCTCATGGTGGCTCGTAAGCAAAACAGAGAGACAGGAAGGGGCCAGATCCCAGGATTCCCCTATGGCCTAACTTCCTTCCACTAGGCTCTATCTTCTCAAGTTTCCACTCCCTCCCAACAGCACCCCTGGGAGTCTCGCCTTCAATATCCAGAGACAAACTATTCAAGATCCAAACTAGAATGATGGCCATCCTCAGTCCAGTGGTTCTGGGATCCTCTTGGTGGCAGATTCCTCACCCCTCATGGGTGGCACTGACTTAGAACGTCCAACACCACCCGGCAGATCATAAGCGAGGGGTTAGGGACTTTGTCCCGGTGTTCTTGATATCCAGCATAGCCTTTGCTTTGCTTGTCAGCTAGTTTACAAGTAAACTGAGGCGAATATAAACATCCACGAGGACCAAATCATCGTCTTTGCCCACCTTCAAAACGGAGCTCTCTCTTCTGATGGTTCTTATCATTGCAGGGCCTGGTGCAATGATAAGAGCTTCTGTTTGGAATCAGAAGTCCTGGATTCAAATCCTAACAGTTAACAGTGTCTCACAAACCCCCAGGGGACTGCCCCCTCCCCTCCCATCCCTCTCCCTCCCTCCCTCTGGTTTCCTGCTTCTACTTAAAACCAGGGAGCACACTCCCACCCCAGGGACTTTACAAGAGCTATTTCCTCTGCCTGGACATTCACCTTTCTGCACTCAGTGCTTTACTTAAATACCACCCCTTCCAGAAAGTTCTTCTCTGACTATGCCTCCACCAAACTCTACCCACAGCTTCCTTTCCCTTTATAACCTGGACCACCCTCTGATGCCACTGTATATACTTGTTTATGGTTCAGAATGTTTATTTTCCCACAATGGATTGCAAACTCTACAAAGGCAGGCTCCTTAGTTGCTACATCCTATCCCTTCTCGTCCCTCAGACAAGAAGGCGAATAAATATTTTGAATAAACTGAATGAATGACTGTGAGTGCATAACCTCAATTTCTCCTCCCCGACTTGGCTTTTCCTTACTCAGGTCCTGCCCTGGGGAGCCTCTGGCCTGAGAGCCCTATCCTCAGTGGGCCCTCGACTTCCAGGTAGAGTCCAGAGGTGCATTGGCCCGCAGCTTCTCCAGCCCTCCAGTTCTCACTTCAGACAGCCAGGGAGGGACAGGACTGCTGTATAGGAGAGACGCCAGCTTCCCTGGAATCACTTCTCAGGTAATCTACAGATAGTGTGTGTGAGAAAGAACGGAGAGGCTCTGGGCCTGCTAACATCTTAAAGGCTCAGAGCAAAGTAAGGAAGGGCAGGGGAGTGGCCTTGAAGAGGAGAGGTGGGCCACAGACAAAGCACAAAGAAAACTCTGTCCGGGCCATATCTGCCCAAGATTAAAGTGTTTCTGGGATTGAGCAGAAGACCACAGATGAAGCACAATCTCCCAAAGGAGCCCAATGGCAGTGCAGAAAGGAAGCGATGGAAAGCTTGTGAGATACGGGCTTGTTTACTGCTCTGTCCCCAGTGCATGGCAGTTCGTCAGGTACTCAGTTCATGGGCAGCTGCATTTGAAGAGTGCATTGTAGGTGTGTGCTCTGGGGGCTGAGACCTAACCAAGGCTGCACGTTGGAAAGCAAATGAATGGAGACAGCATCAACTGAAGAAGCTATTTTACAGACACATCAGTGATGAGGTAGAAAGTCAGGCAGCCATGGGGGTCACAAGGTAGGGGAACCTGGGCATGGTATTTAATTCCTTTGGGCCTTATTTTTCTTATTTGAAAAAGAAAAGTGGGATCTGGCGTGGTGGTGTATGCCTGTAATCCCAGTAACTCAGGAGGCTGAGGCAAGGGGATTGCAAATTCGAGGCCAGCCTCGGCAATTTAGTGAGTTCCTAAGCAACTTACTGAGACCCTGTCTCAAAATAAAAAATGAAAGGGGCTGGGGATGTGACTTTGTGGTAAAGCATACCTGGGTTCAAGCCCTGGTAACCTCACTCCTCAAAAAAAGTAGGTGTAATTCTACTTACTTTGTAGATCACATCTTAATTATATGCAAATTAGCATGTGCCCAGCATGGCCCTGGTACATGACAAACTAGAGGAGGAGCCAGATGGCAAAAAGCAAGGCCTCAGTAAAGAGATGGGGTTAGACAGAGAGAGAGAACAGCCAGGCGGCAGAGAGGATTCAGGCCGGTGGGCAGAGGGAAGCAGAGGAGAAATGAGTGGTTAGAAAGAGGCCTGAGGGAGGTCGAGGAACCAAGGAGAGGGGGCTCTGTAACAGGCAATGGCCAGGGATGAGCAGTAGGAGCAGGAGGAGGACAGGCTCTGCGGGCTGCATTTACCCCTCTGTAGGGGACCTGGGGAAGCCCTGGGCCACCTGCGTACCACAGTCGTGCTGGACAGACTCAGGGTGATTCAGCCTCACAGCAGATACACAGGTCTCAGCAGGATGCACTGGTTCCTTAACCCAAGATTCATCAGGCTCAGGTGCCTGCTGGGGAGAAGACAGAAGCACAATAAATGCAGCTCATCATCAAAAGCAGGAAAGAAAAGAAGCAATGGGAAAGTCAGGTTTTATGTTAATTGGAAATCAAATGTTTGGTGCACCAACTGCTCGCTGAGAGACTTCTTGACTTTGTATGATGGGGAGAGAAACCTTGACGTACGTTTTGTCAAGCTTGTTCCAACTGTGTAATGTCTGATTCACTTGGTTGATTACTGAATTTGCCATCAGGTTCTCAGCGTGCTCAGTAAAATCTCTTATACCCTCATCTTGGACATTTTCTCCAAAGGCCAACATGCCTCCTAGATCATCGCACTGTGTTATGCTGGACTTGCCACCTAGAAAATTGGCATGAGATGCTGCAGCTGCCTAGTCTCAACTGCCCACTCACAAATCCACAGGAAACTTTGTTATCACTACAGCTTATTTAGCACTTTGATCAGAATGTGTATGTAATATAGTAAGAGGTCATTTGCATTTTTCAGTACCATTCTTTCCTGGGGTTTTCTAGAGCCTATATGATATGAGATATCACCACAGGCTGAATGCAGAAACTGATACACAAATCCAGGTGTCCTCCAAAAAAAAAAAAAAAAAAAAAAAGATGTTAAAAGAGAACTGCAAAAATGGAAAGCACATCATTCCTCTCTTTTTATTTTGAAAATATAATTTAAAAACATTTTTGTTAGCATATGATAGACTTTTTTTGCTAACTAAATAAATGTTTTCATTAGAATTTTAGGATAAATTTTAGTTTCTAATGCATAAATTGATCAGTAGAACTTACGTGAACAGAAACTCTTTGGTTCCTCAAGAACTTTTAAGAGTGTAAAGAGGTCTTAACACAGAAATGAGTGTAAATCGCTGACCTACTTTGCCTGAGATCATATAATCGCCCTTTCTGTGCATTCTCTTTGGTCTTCATTCTCTTTGGTCTTTCTGTGAAATACAGCCTGTGATCTCCAGCTTACAGAGGACAAAACCGAGGCTCACAGAACACCCACCTCTCTGTCGAGAGACGAAACTCTGGTAGGACACGCCCTCTTTTTGTGCTATAACCACTTTTCTGCATAGCTTCCTTAACAACACCCATTGTAGCAAAAGGAAGTTTCATGAATCAGAGAGAAAACTACAATAACCAGAGGTTTTGCAAGAGGCAAACGTCTCTCCAACGCTCTCTTAACAATATTCTGTGTTACTTGGCCTAAGGAAGGAAACAATTTAGTTCAAAAAGAGATATTTCCACCCTTGGCTCAGCCCTGGGCACCAGCTCTGGGCTTTGCAGTCTGCGCTGCGCTGGGTCCCCCGGAAAGATTGGGGCGTTGCTTCTGCACAGCGCCCTCTGCTGGCCCCTCTCTGTCCAGCCGCGGGTTGGTCCAGCCTGGCCGCCTCAGACCCGGCTCCCCTTCCTGGGGAGAGCCCTCAGGCGCCAGGCGCATCTTACCAGGGCTTGGGGATCCCTCTGGCCGCAACCACGCTTTTATACCAGAACACGAGGTCGCCGTCAACAGCTAACCCTCCCCGGGCCTCGGCCCTGATTTACAGCTCCATTTTTTTTTTTCCTGCATCATTTTTCACACTAATAACCGCCCTCCCCATTCTTGTCATTGGAGGAGGAAGCCTGGCAGGATCTTTGGGACTCACACAAGCCTAGATGCATCCACACTCTGCCACGTAGCTCAGCAAGTTACTTAACCTTCTGAGCCTCGCTCTGGTCTGTTCTAACGTGGAAATGCTAATATTGGCCTCCTAGGGATATCAGGAGCTTGAAGTGAGACATTACAGAAGAACTTGGCACAGGGCTGACAGGTGCTGGTTTCCCATAAGGTCCCCTTTCTCCTCTGGGCTGTGGGAGGAGCCAACCCACTGCAAAAGGAGTCACAGCCACCACGGATGGCTTTGGGCTGCAAGATTCCTTACCATACCCTGGTTTCCTCCCAGTCCACAGCCATTCAGCTCCCACCACAGGCGGACACTCTCAGGACACAGAGCTGAAGGAAGAAAGTTATGCTCTTCTCTCTCAAGGAGCTAACACTTCAGTGCAGTGGCTCCCAACCCTTTCAAGAACGTTTCTGGGATCAGTCTTCCCTTAAAAGACTTTGAAAGTGTCATTTTTTTAAAAGAGTCGGTTTAGGTTCACAGCAACACTGAGTGGAAAGCACAGAAAGTTCCCACCTACCCCCAGATTCTTCTATCATCATCCTACAACAGAGTGGCACATTTGTTTCAACTCATGAACCTCCACTGACTCATCATTATCTCCCAAAGTCCATAGTTTACACCAGGATTCATTCTTGTGTTCTACATTTTATGGGTTTGGACAAGCGTAGGATGATTTGTTCCCACCATTAAGACTTTTGAAAAGGCTAAACTGGATTTTTCTTCTTGGAGGACATGCACCACCATTTTGGCCCAGTTAAACGCCCATGGGGGAAATGGGGAGCATGGTGGATAAGTTCTCTCCAGACTGATGGAATCATGGAGCCAGTGACTCATCCCAGGGACTCTCCGACACTGGAAGACCTGCTTTGATTGTCCCTTAGGATGACTCCTGCTCCACAGTCAGGTGTACCTAGGACAGGAAGCAGATTGCCCAGAGCTTTTTCAAAGAAGGGGCACTACTATAGATAAAACAGTGCTCCCCTGGCCCCCCACATGTCCATGTCTTAATCTCTAGAACCTTACATGCCAAAAAAAGATTTGCAAATATGATTAAACTTAGAAATTTGAGATGAGGGGGTGATTCTGGATTATCTAAGGGGCCAATGTATTCACAAACTCCTTTTAAGTAACCTTGGGAATTGTGAGAGAGAAGGAGACGTTAGGACAGAAGCAAGGGACAGAGTCCATCAGAGATTTGAAGATGCCAAGCTCTTGGCTTTGAATATGGAGAAGGGGGCCAAGAGCCAAGAATGCAAGCAGCCTCTAGAAGCTAGAAAAGGCAGGGAAATTGATTCTCCCCAAGAATCTCTAAAAAGGAATGCATTCCTTCCAATATCCTGTTTTTAGCCCAGTGACACAAGCAGAAGTGAGAATAAATTTGCATTATTTTCAGCCTCTAAGATTGTGGTTGTTACATCAACCACAGGAAACTTATACAGGCTCAGAGAAGGATAGGCCTCTAGGGCTCAGTGCATTCCCAGGTGGTCAGGACATGAAGAGAAATCCTCTGGTGAGAAGCAGGAGCTTTGGCAGCAGATGGAGCTTTGGGGGCAGCAGCAAAGGATGCCTGCTAAACTGTGCCAAGGCCATTGAAGGCCTTAAGATGGTCTCTGAGGCTAAGGGTGACTCATGACTAGGTTGACCAGTATGATTAGCCACAAGGAGGAACCCTGTTGTCATTGACCTTGGGCCATGCAGAGACTACCTTTGCCAAAGGAGTTAAGTGGAGGCTGAACAATGGCGGACATCTTCAATGTATTCCTGCAGGCTCGGGCTGTGCTAAGTCAGTGCCCTCCTTATCCCATTAAGTCTTCACAACTCTAAGAGACAGATATTACTTTAATTCTTACCTTATTGGTAAAGAAACTGAAATTTTCAAAGGTCAGTTTTGCCCATGTGCAAAAATGAGCTCAGATTCAGGGTTTCTATACTTAATACCTCTTTCTTCCTCTTTTTTTTTTTTTTTTTTTTTTTGGTACTGGGGTTTGAACTAGGGGCACTTGACCACTGAGCCACATTCTCAGCCCTATTTGGTATTTTATTTAGAGACAGGGTCTCTCTGAGTTGCTTAGCACCTCACTTTTGCTGAAGCTGGCTTTGAACAAAATCAATGGTTAAAGAATGAATATGAGCTTTGGTGAAATTGAGACTTGTATTCAAATATAGTCCTGCTGCTCTTGCCCTTGGTGAGGTCACTTAACCCCTGTAGGCCTTTGTTTCTCCTTTGTACAATAGAGAAAGTAATATATCTAATATATCCACAGAGTAATACATTTCCTCTTTAGAGGAAACAGAGTGGGATATTGAAAGCAGGATTGGGAGCCTGACTACCCTGCTTTTGAACCCTGGATCAGCCACTAATAAGGTGTGTGACATGAAGCAGCATGTTTAATCTCTCCAGTTTTATCTGAGTACAATGAAGCGAGTGGTCTTTGTTTTGCTTATTGTGCCAGTAGCTTTTTGTAAGGGTCAAAGGGCACAGTATACTAGCACCTGGGCCACAGACAGTGTTGGAGTAGGCCTGGAGCAGTAGAGAGGCTTGGACTAACCCTGGGACACTGGGTGATTCAGTTCCTGTCACTGCTGTCTTTGTCCACGGTGGGAGGGAAGCAGCTCCTGCCAGAGACCTGATGGAGGACTCCTGAAGTGGGGGGCGGGAGGGCCCCTGTGGGTGGGAGGTATCATGTCTGGTTACTGGGAAGGGCTGGGACTACAGTGTCCCTTGAAGGACACAAAGAAAATCGGAATCTGCTGCTCTAAACAGGCTGAGCTGCGCTCAGGCAGAGTGCCAGAAGTCAGCACCAGGGGGAGCCGTGTGAGCATTCCAGCTTCCTGTTCTCCATTTTGGACCCAGAGACTTAGAGAGAAGGACCAAAGACAAATTCTGCAGATTTTGGCCTCCATCCCTTAATGGAGTATATTGGAGCCAGAAATTAGCTATTCATTATCATTAATACATTTCTCTTCATAAACTTGGATTTTTACATTTCAGCAATCCTCAAAATGAGACACCTGTGGCATTGAAATTATTGTTTTCCTTATATAAGTGTTTATTTATCACATTATCCTATTTGAAGTGGTTATTCTCATTCCTCAAATTGAATTTAATTAATTTTCATATTTCAAGAGCTTGATAGTTGCTCAGCGTATCCACTTGGCCAATAGCTCCCTAAAACAATCTGTTTTTCCCTCTTGCATTTATTTGCATCCTAAAAGCCTATATTTACTTCTCTAGAGTAAAACTACTCTGTATGCCAGGCCACATTAACAAATTCTCTGGAGGGAAGAGAATTTTCTAGTAAAACACAGCCCAAGAATTTGTGGCAAACAGATGAACGCTAAGAACCGCGCTTGAGCTGATGGCGGGGAGAAAGCAGACAGCATTTGTTACGCCAGATTCATGGGACCCTAATAGACCTCCAGGAGCCGAATCTGATGCAAGCACACAAGAGTCTTTATTGCAAGCTCGAGCCAGGACTCACAACCGTTTCGACACAGCAGTCCCAGGGAGTGAGTCCTGGTCCTTTGTTCAGTGAGATTTTATAGGTTTTGGGGGGATACTCTATGCGTCACAACATCACACAGCAAATCATCCCATACCGCAGGAAAATCAAACAACTCTTAACATTGATTAATTAGTGCATTTACTGGTGGGAACAAGTTGGGTAGGGGTGATTGGCTAGTACAAGAGTGGAGTTCCTTTGAACTGATTGGTTTAGGCCACGAGGGGTGTACGCGCTGAACTACATGGTTTCCCAACATGTTATCAACCACCATAAACTACTTGGGGGGGTCATCTGGCATCCCAGGTATTTTCCCTGTCTTATGCTGATTGGAGGTTGCTAGGAGGGTTGCTATATGTCCTCACCTAGCCTAACTGAGTCAGGGACACCTGGCACTGCAGACCTCTCCTGTTATTTACAGACAAACAACTCAGCAGGGTGGGTATGTACTAGGAGTGCTCTGTGGGTTTTTCCAAGGACAAGGGTCACACCCCCTTCCTTAGGACAGGCCTTGAGGTAGAAGCTGTTATTTATTTATTTAAAAAAATGGAGCCACATTAGTTTCTCACATTCTATGCCGGAGACATACCTTTCCCTTTGGATTTGGGAAGGTGGTCTGGTCTGCCAGACCCAAGAGCAGAAGCAGTTGCAAACAGCCTTGACCTGCTGACAACTTCACAGCTGCTTTCCACTCTGTGGAGCCTAAACACAAGCCGTTTGTCCAAGGAAACTTGCAAATGGCTTTTCCACGTATGTTTTCTGGTGGCCTTAGAGGAAGCCCGTGTCTGGGGATGTTTTCATGCTGATTTGGCCATTTCAGATCTCCTGTTCCGGATGTGTTAGTCAGCTTTTCATCACCATGACCAAAATACCGGACAAGAACGACTTAGAGGAGGAAAGTTTATTTTGGCTCATGGTTTCAGAGGTTCCATCCTGGCCGGCTGACTCCGTCCGTCTCTTTGGGCCTGAGCTGAGACGGAGCATCAGGGCAGAAGGGCATAGTGGAGGAACGCAGCTCACCTCACGGTGGCCAGGAAGCAAGAGAGAGAGGAGAGAGAGAAAAAGGAAGTGGTCACAGGAATGAGGAACACTTCCAGGGCACACCCCCAGTGACTCACCTCCCCCAGCCACCAGTGATCACCCACTTAGTCCATTCAAACTAGGATGGACTGAGTAGGTTACAGCTCTTACAATCCGGACAGTTCACCTCTGAGTCTTCCTGCATTAGCCTAGAAACATCTCACACTCAGAACCTAACACAGGGAATGCTTCCTCCAGGGCTGACTGTGACCTCGGGCTCCATCTGGGAGAACCTGGCCTGATTAGCCATGTTTTATTTTTATCCATCAACATATATAGGAGCTTTTATTTCCTGATTGGCTCAAGAGTGTTGCCAGAAAGTGCTTCAAAACAAAAGGCCAGGGCTGGGGTTGTGGCTCAGCGGTAGAGCGCCCACCAACACGTGCGAGACCCTGGGTTCGACCCTCAGCACCACATAAAAATAAATAAATAAAGGTATTGTGTCCAACTACAACTAAAAAATAAATATTTAAAAACAAAACAAACAAAAAACAAAAGGACAGGCCAATCACCAGATTTATGTGATACATAGACTATCTTATGACATTATTATATGTGCCTCTAAAATTTGGTGTCTTTTACACGTACATACTAACAGAGACAGGGCAGAAGGGGCAATTTCTTGCTCAAGCAAGATTCTCCCACCAACACTCTATAACCTGTAACCAGTGCCATGATCAATCAAGTTAAAATTATAAACCAATATTATTTTTATACTTACTCTGTGCTTGTCAGTTTCTACCAAAACTGAATATCGATACCAACTTTCCCAGGTTCCAAAGCACTTCCACCTGCATTATTTCACTTGATTGATTGTCACAACAGCCTGGTTTTAAAGTAATAAGTGTAAAGATCAGAGGTTAAGCAAATACGCCTGAGGTCAGGGAGCTATTAAATAGATGGTAGTGGAGTCAGCCAGCAAATGTTGCCAAGGAACATCTGCTGTGTCTTCTGTTAGATTATGTCTTTTGGGAGCTCAAAAATATTGAGAATTTGTGATAATTATAAAAAGACTCATTATTATCTTAAAAGATGACTAGGCCTTACCCTAGGCACTGTATCAGGAACTTCTGTGCATTTTGCATGTATTTTTATGCCTTTCCTTAGAGGTAAGCAGCACAGTTCTTATTTTATAGATGAAGAATCTGAGGCTCCACAAGTTGAACCAAGAAGCCCAGGATCTCAGCTCCATTTGACTTCTCAGCCCAAGCTCTTTACATGTGGTCAGGTTATCCGTCGCTTTCACTTTAATGAAAATTTAAGACAATGCTGCTACCTTTTGAACAGGCATTTGCATTTTACTACATCTCTGGTGGTAGAATGAAAATAACTTGTTCCCTGTTCATAGAAAACAAAAACTCCCAACTATTAGAGAAGAGGTGGAACAGAGACTCAGGGCCTTGGCAGTCTATTTAGTGTTTCTGAAAGTCACACCATAGAGCTGATGGGTCCCGGGGCTGCCAGGAGCGAGCACAACTTCAGCTGTCCAGGAAGATGAGTGGGCTTCTCCAGGGAGGGGGGCATAGGCCACTCAGCCGAACACCTGGGTCTGAGTGGCCTGCTCTTTAGGATCAGTGTGTCTTTGATAACTTCTTTTCCTTTTCAGGGATTCTGCTTCCTTCCTTGTATCACAGGGTTTCGGTTGGATAATGTGAATTGCAAAGCAAAACAAGGAAGGTGTTCAGAGAGTCCTTCACCCTGCCCGGAGTGACATTTCTGACTAATGCACTAATGACTACCAGGACACGCCTTGTCTTCGAGAGGGCTTTTGCTGAGAAATACATCTGTCATTTTCTGCAAGAGTTTCCAGAGCTTTCTGCCAACAAACTGCCGTAAAGGGGAAGGCCGCAGTGTGTCAAGAAACAATTCTGCTCAGTGTAGGGACAGTTCCTGTTCCACGGGCCCAGCGACACCAAGAAGGAAGCCAGTGTGTGGCTGCAGGTCCCAGGGACTGTTGTCGGAGTTACAGATGGTGCTGCTAAGGGCCCAGCAGGGTGTGCTGGGAAGCTACCTTCATTATCAGAGCCCTGGCCTGTTCTCAACTCCCCGCATCCCCCGGCCAGTCAGCCCTGCTCCTTCAACTCTCCTTAAGCTCTCCTAGGCCTTGGTATCCCCTGCCGTCTTCCCCGCTGCTTAGATCTCATGCAGACACACACAACCTCCGGAAAAGCCATCATAACTTCAGTTACCCACTCCATGCAGATGACACCCAGACCATGTTCATAGCCTGGAGCTCAGTCCTGGTCTGTCTCAGGTCTCCAGCAACCTGTGGGCTGTTTTCACTTTTCTCTTGCTGGCTGTCTCACCAGACCTCAAACGTAACCTGTTTAAGGAGACAACACATTGTCTTACTGCAAACAACCACCAGGTTTACTTTCTCCATTTCCATGTCTATACCCAGCACCTTATTATAAGTTCCCTGGGGACAGAGACCATGCCATACACCATGCCATGCATACATATGTGCTAACTTACCTAGCACTGTCCCAGAGCTCAGGATAGGACTTATGTGCCTGAACAATAGACATTGTCTAGGAGCAAGTGGGTTTATCGTGTTTTGTTCTTTTTCTGACATCAGATCCAAAGTTATACAGACTCTAATGGAACCACAGAAGATGGAATATGAAGTGATTAACACTCATGGAATCACTTAAACAGGAAATGCTACAGGTTTGAGCAAGTGGGCACCATATCCATCAGGCTGAGGAGCCAGCAACTGGCATTCACTGAGCATTGGCGAGGAAAGCAACGTCTTTTGCAAAAATCAATTCGATAACAACACAGGACTTAAAAACTGCACTTTAAGCAACTGCCTAGATGAAAATTAAGAAGTCAGCATTCCCAGAGTGGAGATAAGAAACACAGCAGAGGCAATGAGGGAAAATCTAACACCAGATACAAGAAGATCCCCCAGAATGTGGTGGAGAATTACGCTTTGGGCCTGCACCACACTGGGGCAATTCCCTGGTCCTCAGTGAGGAGAAAGGGGAGTTGGATATCAGAGTCCCAGATGGGTCACCACACTGATATGTCCAGATACTGTTCTTACTAATGCATGTAAGTTCAGCCATTTTTCAAATCAGATCACTATGTTCTCTTCATAAATTCCCAAGATGAGAAACAGGTCTTGGCTTCAGAGCCTCTGTCCACTAAAACAGGACCCCCAAAAGATTGGGGGATGGAGACATCAGAGTTCAGGTCAGGAGAGGAGCTGGGATGACAGGTAGGTATGGCAGGTGGATGCAACAGTTTCTTTCTTTGCTCCCTCAGATGGTTCACAGAGATGTGTCTAGGGCTGCTGAAGGGACACAGGGACTCTGAGCTCACCCACCTCATTCAACCTGAGCAGGTCTCTGTGTTTCACTTACCAAGTTCGGTGGTAGGATAGAATTTGAAGAAAAGATTCCATTACCAAAATAAAGCTTACAAATCAATGGTGGAAGTTTGGGCTTGTCAGAAATACAACAAGGCATTATTATTGGCAGTGGCAAAAAAACTACAGACAACCCAAAAGTCTATCAGTAAAGGAACAATTGAATAAGCTGTGGCATAGCTAATACATAAACTGTGCAGGTGCTAGACAATCAGAAAGAGCTATGCATATAAATTGACCTAACATGGGGGATGTCCATGGCAAGTTGCTAAGGGCCAGAAGCAAGTTTTGGGATAAAGCATATGAAACATGTATTTGTAAAACAAACAAACAAAATAAACAGAATCCTATGTATTTTTGTATGTGCTGATAATTAAAGACAACATAATAAAGGCTCTCCACCAGAATTTGGCTTTAGGAGCTAGAATTAAAAGATGTTAGGCAATTACCACATTTTGGGGGGAGGAATACTTCTGTATCATATAAATGGTTTCCATGAGATTAATTTTTTTGTATTTTGTTTTAATAACTACAGATTCATCTGGAGTTGTAAAAATATTACAGAAGGCCCAATGACAACAATTTGCATAATGATAGTACAATATCAAAGCTATGAAACCAATATTGGTACAATCTATACATAGTACACTGTTCTCACTAGTTTTTATATGCACTTGTATGTGTATATAGTTCTATGAAAACTTGTCACATGCATAGATTATGCAACCACCACTGTAATCAAGATATCCAATAGTTCCATCATCACAAAAATCCCTTATGCTAATCCCAGCAGCTTTGGAGGCTGAGGCAGGAGGATCGAAAGTTCACAGCCAGCCTCAGCAAAAGTGAGGTGCTAAGCAACTCTGTGAGACCCTGTCTCTAAATAAAATACAAAATTGGCCTGGGGATGTGGCTCAGTGGTCAAATGCCCCTGAGTTCAATCCCCAATTCCAAATAAATAAATAATCCCTCATGATACTTCCATTCCCTGTTCATATCCATTCTCTGTTCCCTAGAAACTAGTGATCTGTTCTCCATTTCTATAATTTTGTCATTTCAAAAATGTTATATTAATGGAATCATATACTCTGTAACTTCTTGAAAATTGCTTTTTCATTCATTGAAATTTCTCTGAGATACATTCAAATTGGTACATATGTCAACAATTCACTTCTTTTTATTGCTGAGAAGTAGTTCATATGGAGATACCACTGTTTGTTTAAGTATTTACCCATCGAAGACCATATGGGTTGTTTTCACATGGGCTATTTTTGGTTACTACAAATAATACTGCTTTGAACATTTGTGTACACAATTTTATGTGTACATATCTTTTTCTGTTTCTGGGATAAAAGACCATGGGTGTTAACTTCTGGGTTATACATTTAGTCTTCTAATAGATGACTGTAACCTTTCACATTCCCACCAGCAATGAACAAACCATCTGTTTTAGCTCTTTTAATGGATGCATAGTGATACTTGATTTAAATTTCCCTACTGGCTAATGATGGAGAAAATTGTTTCATGTTCTTTTTTCTCATCTGTATATCCTCTTTGGTGAAATGTCTGTTCATATCTTTTGCTTCACAGCAGCATGGCCTCTGCCACAGCTGACTTAAAAATATTTTTGGTTGTAGATTGACACAATACATTTATTTATATGTGGTTCTGAAGATCGAACCCAGTGCCTCACACAGGTTAGGCAAGTGCTCTACCACTGAGCCACAACCGCAGCCCTTTTTAATAGTCTTTTGCAGATTAAAAAAAAAAAAAAGTTTAATTTTGATGAAGTTCAAATGATTGATTTTCTTTTATGAATTGTGCTTTTCACATTTAAGAATTTTCTATCTATCCCTAGACCCTAAAAATTTCCCCCTATGTTTTCTTCTAAGCATTTTAAAGTTTTATGTTTTCTATTTACACCTATGATTCATTTTGAGTTAACTTCCATTTAAAATGTGAGATTTAGTTTAAAGTTTTTGGTTTTTTGTTTGTTTACTTTTTTTTTTAACTTATGGATACAACTTCTAAAGTGTCATTTGTTGAAAAAAAAAATTCTACTTCCATTACATTGTTTTGAACTATTCATAAAAAATCCCAGTTGATTTATGCATTGGAAAACATTATCAGTGGAAAAAGACAGCCCAGAGAAGGAAGAAAATATTTACAAAACATACATTTTACAAGAGATTAATATCCGGAATATACAGAGAACTTCAAAACCCAAAAGCAACAAAACAGCCTGATTCAAAAGTGGGTGAAGGCCTTGAACAGATACTTTAGAGAAGACATAAATGGCCGATAGGAACATGAAAAGATGTCTGAGGTCATGGGAAAATTCCAATAAAAGCTACAAAGAAATACCATCTTATACTCACTGTGATAGCTCCTATATAAACATATTTTGTAAAGATCCCTAGCACCACAAAACAAAACAAAACAAACAAACAAAAATTTTAAGAACCCAGAAAATAACTAGGTATGGTGGCACATACCTGTAATCCCAGAGACTCGGGAGGCAGAGGCAGGAGGATTACAAGTTTAAGGGCAGCGTCAGCAACTTAGTGAGACCCTGATTCAAAATAATAAATAAAAAGTACTGGGGATTTAACTCAGGGATAGATAACCCTATTTTCAATACTCAAGACCACAAAACTAAACAAAAAGAATCAGAAAATAACAGGATGTAGAGAAATTGGTATCACAGTGTGTTGTTGGTGAAAATGTACAATGGAACAGCTCTGTGTAATACAGTATGGTATTTCCTCAAAAAGTTCAAAGTATGATTACCATATGATCCAGCAATTTCACCAATTCTTGGTTTGTATATCCAAAACATTAAAAGTGGAGTCTCAAAGAGATAATCAAACTATTTTCAAGAGCAAAATAGGGTATAGCCTTATAATGGGATGATTTTCACCCTGAAAAATTAAAAAAGGAAATTTTTCAGTATGCTACAAAATAGGTAGACCTTGAAGATATTATGCTATGTTTTAAAATCCAGTCCCAAAGAGATAGCACAGTCTGATTCTACTTCTCTGAAGGATTTAGAATAGTCAGAATCATAGGGACAGAAAATAGAATGGTGGTTTCCAAGTCTAAGGGTTTGGGGGAATGGTAGTTATTTTGAATAGGTATGGAATTTCAGTTTTAGAAGATGAAAGGAGTTACGGAGATGAGTGGTGATGATAATAGAACAACATTATGAATCTATTTAATACCACTAAACTGTACACTTAAAATGATTAAGATGGTAAAATTTGCTATATGTATTTTATTGAGCACCACAAAAAGTCCCTTGGGCATGCTTATGTGGATCTATTTCTTAATTCTTTATTCCATTCCATTGATTTATGTTTCCATTGCTTCACCAACACCAAACTGTCTTGAATACTACAGTACGTACTAGATCTTAAAACTGGTTAGAGTGACTTCTACCACATTAACATCTTACAAACTTCTTGAAGCTATTCTAATTCTTTCCATATAAATATCAAAAAATGTCTATAATTATAAAACGAATCTTTCTGGGATAACGACAGGAGTTGCATTAAACTTATCAGTCATTTTTGGGAAAACTGACATAATTTATCATGTTTAGTTTTCCAGTCCATAAACATGGTATGTCTTTTTATTTAGTTAGTTTTTCTTTATTTCTTTCATTAGAATTTTATATTAGCATATGATTTTATTTTAACATATAAGTCCAGGATGTGTTTTATCTTTATTTGAAAAATCCATTTAAGTAATTTTTAAGTCATGTATATAAAAGCTAAGTACAGAGAAAGATTTTGAAATGGTACCAGGTGCCAAAAGTAAATGTAGTGTGTTTCTTTCCCTCTGCCCCAGGTGACTCACAAAACCTTTACTTAACAAGATCCTATATTTCCAGTTTCCTGTCCAACTATGGAAAGGTAATGTATTGGCATTTGAAATTATTCAACAGCTAGAGATTCAATCCTAGAAAGTGTGCTCATGGCAATCTGCTCAGATATCATATCTGCTGTGCTAATGTTCTTTTTTTTAAACCAACTCAGAGTGTTTTGTTTTTCCTTGCTGCCAAAGAATCACAGTGGTGATCAGAGATGGAGAAAGAATTTGATTATTTGCCATTTTCCTAACTGCCAAATCAATAGGACATGTCTTCCAGTTAAGTCTGTTGTAGTTCCTCCTACTGGACATAGAGCATCAGGAGCTAACATCAGCCAAGATATGTTTAACTCTTACACCTTTTTTTGCAAAGATAAAAGTCAAGCTGAGCTCAAATATTAAGAGTTTTTTTGGTCTTAAGTTCTCATCTTCCCCATGATACAACAAAGAAAACCATATCAGAATTCAGAGAAGCCAAGATGGAAACGTAATATCCATGAAGAGTAAGACAAGTCAAATTACACTATATCTGAAAGAAATAGAATTTTGTTTTTGAGGTGAACAAGATCTTTCTCCAGCAGGATATAATTTTGGGGCTCTTCTACAACAAACAAATCACTAAGAAGCAACTGCATTTTATTATTGCACATAGCAGTGCCTGAAAAGGAGGAAATGATAAGTGAACCTTGTCATGTCAGGCTTTGTTCAGGCTTATAGGATATACTGAAAAACACGAGGCAGACATCTATCCAAACCCCATCCAGAAACCCACAAACAGATGGTGCAGACTCCAAGACTAAAAAAATGTAAAATAGCACACAATGGAATATCGGTGTCCATGAGCATAAATTTAAAACTTTGATAAGTAATCTAGTATAAATTAGTAACACCTACTACTTGAGATTACTTGAGAGGATTTGGAACCAATATGAGAAGAAGTGGGCATGACCATCAGAACAATCCTTAGCTGGGCTTCGGGCACAGGCCCTAGAGAAAGACTCAATATGCTTTTGTCAAGTAGGAGGTGTGTACCTGGGACCAGGTGTGCCCTGGCTCTTTTCTGCTTGCATCTGGGCTTTCTCAACTCTTGAAGAAGTCTCTGTGAACGAACTCCACTTCCAGAATAAACACTGTGAGCTTCTTGGCAACGTATTTCTAAAAGCAAATATTATCTAAATAAGACATGGGGGAAATAATTGGTGATTTGATCATGGTTGGAGGAACCACAAGAAATAGTCAGGAAAGAAAAAAGTTGCTGACCAAAGAAAGCAAAGGCTTAACAGCATTGCTTGTGCCAACCACTGTTGTCTGTTGACCAGGTGCCAACTCCTTAATCCTAAAGACAATCCACTGAACGGATTCTCACAATGATGCCATTTTATAGATGAAGAAAATAAGACACAAAGAGGTTAACTTTGTTATTACAGAACCCTCCTCCGGATTGAAATAGGATTAAGAGGAGATGTTCTAAGTGCTTAAAATAGAATTTGGCACATTCTAAAGGCTGGGGAAAATTAGCCCTACGTCCTCACCTCCCCAGTGCCAGCCTAATTCTTCCTCTGCTAGGGAGCATTTTGAAGAGAAAAATAAAATGGAATTGGTTTTCAAAGGCAGCCTCCAGTATGGCAGAAGCACTTAGACAGTCATCTTTTACAAAAATTAGTAAATATCTATCATCACGCTGTCATCCGGAATGACACAGCAACAGAGGGTCTCATTTCCAAAGGGGTGCCTTGGAACTGCATCTCTCATCATCTTTTACTCATTACAAAACTCGCCACTAGGTGGCAGCAGAGCGGGGTCCCTCCAAGAGAAGGGCGCCCTGACCATTAAGTCAGCTGCTGCAGAGGCCATGCTGCTGCGAAGGGAACATCTGACTCATCCAGGGTTAGTGCAGAAAATGACAAGAGCTTATTTCAACAGCGTGTAAAATGTAACACCCCTGTGCCCTGAGTAGTACAATAGACCCGGAAGCCCGAGAGTAATCTCAGAAATAAGAGCATTAGGGGAGGTTGACAAATGAAGACACAAAAGCTTATGAACTATATTAGGTACTTGTAATCAATTTGATCCCAAGATAATTAAGTGATCCTGCAAGAAGGCTCACGTAGTCGTGTGTCTTCCTCGTGTAAAAGCCTTCAGTGATCATCCTCAGGTTTTCTTGACTGTGGGGAGGGGAAAGACAAGTGTTGAATCTCCAGAGGAGCTTAAGAAAAAGGGACACTCAATAAGCCTCCTATCTTCATAGTATCAACTGCAGAATGCAAAGTTTCATGGAATCTATCTAATGGCATAGGTAGAAGATAGAGCAAAAAGCACTAAAGGTCAGTGGATTTTCAAAAGGGTGTAAGAAATGTGGGCACAATCACAGTGTCAGTGAAAATTAACTTTTATTAAGTACTGAATAGGCACAGTACTCTCTGCCTAGCATGCTTGATCTCATTTAGTCCTAAAAACTACCCTATGAGGTAGCAATT
This sequence comes from Urocitellus parryii, assembly GCF_045843805.1. Taxonomy (NCBI): domain Eukaryota; kingdom Metazoa; phylum Chordata; class Mammalia; order Rodentia; family Sciuridae; genus Urocitellus; species Urocitellus parryii. The sequence goes on along the minus strand of NC_135532.1, from coordinate 38,814,625 downwards.
ACTAATTCCCACTTGATAACTAGGGAAACTGAGGCTCAAAGAGATTAGTTAGTGTGTCTAATGGCACACAGAAAGAATTCAGATACGGTGTTCAAATCTGAAGTGGCTGGCGGGACTTCTAAATGCTCTGGAATGTTCTCTTCTACCTCCTCTCCTCCTAAAACCTTTTGGTAAACTAAACTGTTTGCAGAGGAGCACCTTCCTGAGCCAGGCTGGACGTTCCAGGAACAGAGGCATCACCTGAGTTTACCTGTGTGAAGGGTGGAGGGACTGAAGGATAAACAGCTCCATCAAATAGGTGTTCGTTGCTGGGTCCTCTGTGGCTGGGTACCCAGCAAGGCATTCACTCTTCCAAGGTGTAAGCCTCCAGATTTAGCAATTCTCAGCCCCAACAGTCTTCAGCCTATTTGTTAAAATATGGTACTGCTTGCTCTGAAAGCTTTGGGAGTGTCTCTTCTCCATTTTCTTCTTTTAAGGATAGGCCCCAATTTCACCACACTCCCTCACGCTCTGGGGCCAGTAGCCGTCATGGCACGTTTGCTATTTAAAGCCAGTTCAGGACCAAATGGGGCACCATCTGAGATCCATGTGCTCTTTTCATTCCCAGAAGATTCTTTAAAAACTAGCAAGGAACCCTTCTCCAACACTAAACTAGGAGTTCCCTAAAGGCCTGGACTTATCCTTGTTCATCTTACACTACTCAGTCTTGTCCAGAGCCTGGCATAAAAGGATGCTCATGAATATCTACCAAATCAAAGAATTCTTAAACAGACCATGGAATACCTTAAATCATAAAATTTGTCCTTAGAGCAGGAGAATGCTCTGTGCTCTCCCAGAATTTGGCTCCAGGTCACTGCCCTTGAGATTCAAGCCACAATGCAAGTCAGGACAAAAATCTGGGACACCCTTGCTGTCACCCGAGACCATCGAAGAAAAGTGTGGGAACATTGCCCATGGGGCTTCCTCGAGAGCCCTGATGAGAGGTCCCCATTTGTAGCCAGGAGTCAGGACACAGTGATGCCAGCTGCCATGATGGCACTGCCTCTGGCTCTAAGCAGTAGCCAGGGTTCTTCCTGAGATGACGCCAGCCCACCACAGCAGGTTTGTGCTATTCACAATTAGCTCTGGGCTGCTTTTGTCCTGTCCGATGTGTAGCTACTGGGCCTGAGGGTGCAGCCACCCTCTTAATCCCCTGCAGGTGTGGATGCACACATTCAAAAACTATAGATGCAGCATTTCCACAGCAACTCAATGCTCACAGTGTCAATTTAGTGCTCTCCATGAGTACAAAATCACCACCGAGATCGCGCCTTGAAAAAAATACATTCTGAGATGAGCCTCAGCTGAGAGTACCATCTTAAGTTCAGAGCTAGCTTCTAGCATACTTTCTATAAAAGCAAAGTAAAATGCATATTTCCAGGTCCTCTTTTGCCAGAGATTTTGAATCTATATGTATGCTTATAATTTATAAATATGTATTATGAATCATCTATATAATTTATAATATATAAATAATTTTAGTACAATTTGTAATTTATTTATATATATTTAATATATTTAATATTTTGTGTTTCCAGTTAAGCAATGAGAATAATATAATAAACATCTGTTCTTCACCATGCAGCTTTGTCACATGTTAATGGTTTCCTAGATTGTTCCCAGATTATTTTTTAAAGACATTAATTATAGACACAGTTGAGGACTCCTATGGGGGAGAGGGAGCTCCAGGATCATACTCCTTCTTTCTAATATTTAAAATTTTGATATTTATCGTCCCTGGTATTTTTTATATTTTATTTTTTGTTGTAGTTGTACACAGTACCTATGTTTTATTAATTTACTTTTATCGGTGCTGAGGATCAAACCCAGGGCCTCAAACGTGCTAGGTGAGCACTCTACCACTGAGCCACAACCCCAGCCCCCAGCCCTGGTATTTTTAAACATGGGCCACATAAACAGATGTAATATTGCATTGTGCTATTTTAATAATATATAAGTGATATCCTACTATGCTGATTCCTCAGTAAATATTTTTCATTCAATAATTTTTTTTGAGATTTAAAAATATTGCGCACAGGACAAGTTCACTCACCTTGCAGAACTGCAGGAATAGATGCTGTCTTTATTCTGTTGGTGGTGCACATTAATTTTCTCTGCTTCCCCTCTGTAAAAGCAAGAGCACAGTGAACTGTCTTGCACACATCTATTTATGCACTCTGAAAAACATCTCAAGAGTAGAACTAGGGGTTATAAGACTAGATATCTCTATCAGATACTGCCAAATAGTTCTCTAAACCCAATTACAGTCAAAATCAATGACAAAAATTCTGTTTTTCCATGTCCTTGCTTCCTTTTTATGGGAAACACTTCAAATTTATAGAAAAGTTGTCGGAATGGTACAATAAACATATGTAAACACTCCATCTAGATTCAACAGTCACTAACATTTGGCTACATTTTCTTTCTCTCTCTTCAAAATTTTCTTGGCCTTTGGTTTTGCATATTTCAACATGAATACATATATTAAAGCATATATTGAAATATATATTGTGTGTATATATATCTATCCTAGATCAAGGACATTCTCCTGCATAGCAAACCACAGTCCTCACACTCAGAAATTGAACTCTGATACAATTTCACTATTATGCAGTCCAGATTCAAATTCACCCACTGCCTTTATAATGTCCTTGTTTTTTTTTCTCCAGTCCAGAATTGAATAGACTTATTTAATTATCGTGTATCATTAATTTCCTTTAATCTAGAAAATTCCAAAGCCCTTTAAAAAAAATCTTCCATAACATTGGCATTTCTGATCCTTGCCAGCTCTTGATAATGTCAGGCTTTTAAATCATTACCAAATTGATCAGGGTTGAATCACATTTTGTTGTAATTTCAATTTGTTTTTCCTTGGTTACTAGTGAAGTTGAGAAATTTTTCATATACATATTAATAATGAGAATTTCCTTATTTTGATTTGCTGGTTGACAGCCTTTGCCTGTTTCTCTATTACTTTGCTTACCATTCTTTGCAGATTTATGAGCATTCTAGAGGCATTGTGGATACTAAACAATTGCCAGTTAAAGGCAGTTTTAGCTATGATGTTGGCTATGTTGTTGAATAGAGGTTTCAATTTTAATATTCAAATATATCAGTCTTTCCCTTAATTATTCGTGTTCTTTGTAAGAAACCCATCCCCATCCCAAGGTCATAAGATCTCCTCATAGCAAAAATGATAACTTCGAATCTCTCATCTATATGAAAATCTATTTTTATGTTAGTGCATGGATCTAATTTCAATGTTCCCTCTGCATAGTATCATAGTGCCATTTTTTGAACAGCTGTCCTTTCTCTGCTAATTTCTAATTCTATCTTTCTTACACATTGAGTTCCCATAGATAGCATTCTACTCACTGTGAAGCCGCATGAGTAGGTCATAGGTTGTAGCTACTTTAACTTTACTAAAGGTTGACAGCTTGCTCTCTAAAGTGTTTGCATGGATTTGACTGCCAATACCAGAGTTTATATTTCTTCAAGCCCTCATCAACTCTTTTTTTGGAAAAATGAATCCATTGGTTTATTTATCTATTCCTAAGCGGTATCACATTATCTTAGATCAGATAAACATCTGTAGTAAATGTTGTAACCTGGTAAGGGAGATCTCCTTTCTCTGTTGGTCCCAAGAGGAGGATAAGAGACATATGGGACAGAGTCCAACCTCCTCAGCTGGGCCTCAGTGGACCTACCCTTACCCCTCATTCATGCACACATTGGCTAAATAAATGCTTATTGATGAGTGCTTCTGCAACTTTGTGGTTGTTTACTTGTGGTCTTATAAGGAATCTGCTAAAATTAAGCAAGCAAGTGCTTATACAAAGTAAGTAGTACTCTATAAATGCAAACGATTATTACGATTTCAGTTAACAGCAATTAATGGGCTGAGTCATTCAAGTTGGACAGCAGGGGCTCATCATGAATTCCTTTATTGTCCCCTCATACTGTCACCAAGTCCGCTGGTTCGACTTCCTAGATATTTCTCACCTGTGATTTCCCTACATCCCTGCTGCCCATCTCTTGGCCAAGGTCCTCCACATGGCTTATCTGGATTTTTGGTCTCCTAGCAGTGACTCTTGCCCCCTCCCAATCCTTTCTTCATGATTCTGCCAGAATATAATTTCTTAAATAAATTGGGTCATAACCATCCTCATTGCCCTCAGAATAATACACTAATTGATTGGTATGTTTGTCCTTTTTGACCTGGTCACAGCCCGCCTCTCTAGCTTTGAGCTTAGTTTCTTACCATCCCTTCTGCTCCAATCACACTCAACTATCCACTGTTCCTGTGCCACGTTCCTCCACACCTAACTTGCCTCCCCCAACATACATGCACGTATGCACCCACACACACCATAAAAATATTTTTAAATAGCTGAAATTAGTTAGTCACATATTCCTCGCTTACTAAAGTGTATCTTTTTAAAAAAATATTTATTTTTTAGCTGTAGTTGGACACAATGCCTTTATTTAATTTATTTTTTTATGTGATGCTGAGGATCAAGCGCTGTACCGCTGAGCCACAACCCCAGCCCACTAGAGTGTATCTTTAGACAAACTACTACATATCTCTCTTTCCTGTTCTGAAAAATGGGGACAGTCGTAGTAGTACCACTTAGAGCTGTTGCAAACACAGGGGATAATTACTACATGGTTCATGGTGTATGGTGGACATTCAGTAAATTACTTCTTGCTTTTAGTTTCTCATCTTCATTCTTTGATGACACCTGTATTGGTTCACGCTGGCCTTACCTTTGGCATCCCGATCACTTGCCTTCTTAATAGTATCTCACGTCTCAGGCATGTGGTTGGGTGGGTTGACCCACCTCAGCTCTAAGAGTGAGAACTGATTGATGCAAACCAGAGTATCCCATCACCTTAGCAAAATCAGATAACAAGTGGAGCTCCTTCCCTGGACACTTGGGGACGTAACTATTTACAGGCCCAGAAGCTCAGAAGCTACAAGCTGTCACTGTGGCACCACAAATGAAAACAGCTTAATGAGGAAGAAACTCAATGGAAGGCAAAGTGGAAGCTTGGAATGAAACTAATCCTTGGTGGCAGAACTTGAAGTTAGCTCTACATCTTGACTTCTCATAAACCTATTGTGCTGTATTGTGTAGGTCAGTTTTAGATGGGTTTTCTGCTCTTTGCAACATAGGGTCTAACATAGAGTACTCCAAAATTGGTTCTTGTGTACCTTCTCTTTTTCAGGACATCGCTTCTAAAATGAAGCAAATTCTAGGTCCTTAACTGTTATAGTGGGTTCAATGATGGAGCCCCTAGTCATGCCTACCAGAACTTGTGAATGTGACCATATTTGAGAGAAGGGTCTTTGCATACATAATGAAGTAATTCAAATGAATTATTTACTAGCTCACACTGAGTTGACTAGGTGGGCCCCATATCCAATGATAAGTTCCCTTGTAAGAGGGGGTAAGTCAGAGATAAGAGAGGAAGCTCATGTGAAGATGGATAAAGATTTTGGAATAACAGAGCCACAAATCAAGGGATGCCTGAAGCTATCAGGAGCTACAAAAGGCAAGGAAGGATTCTCCCCTTGACCCTTTGGAGATAGTGTAGCCCTAGGGGTACTTTGATTTTGGACTTCCAGTCTCCAGAATTTGTATTGCTTTCCGTCACCAAGTGTATGGTAATTTGTTACCATGGTCCTAGGAAACTAAGACTCCAGTCTTAGGTGGGCAATTTGCAGATCCAGAACTGCCAGGGTGACGAGGGGTTGCCTCTCATCTTTAAGAACTTCTGCCTCAGTGTGTTTCTGCACAGTCCCTTCTTCACTACGGTTCTTCCATCGCTATCTACATCTAAAGCACATGGTGACTTTCCATATCATCAGATTTTGAAATTTTATCTAGGCCCCTTTCTATCAAAATTCAAGCCAAACCAGGGTGGCCACATATGCTCCTTGGCCGGGGACTGTACCGGAGTGCACCTACTCTCTCAATGTTATGTTAATATCACACTTCTCACTCTCAAAAATCCCTCATTTTGGATGGTTAAGTGTATGGTTGTCCTTTTTATTGAAAATGGTCAGCCTCTGCCAAACTCGCCTTGTTTAAGATGCCACTCACACTTCCTGAGGGGAATACGTCATGCTCAGAGCGCTGGTCCTCAAGGACTAGGGTCACGCGTGCTCCCTACCATGATGGATGGGGGTGGTTACCTGGCTCATCTATAGACTGGTCAGTAGCAGATGATTTTTGTCAACTGTCTCGAAAAGATGAACTGATCTATTAAATTTGTCTCTTAGGAATTTATGCTTGGGAAATCCAGAGACTTGGATGGCTCCGAATATAACTAAAATGAAAGAGCCAGAGACAGCCTTCAATACTTGAGTAACCATCTCTGGGGTCCCCATTGAAAGGGTAGAGAGGGTCAAGCCGCCCACAGGGTTGCGTGTCTTCAGTTGGGTCCTAGGGGGAATCATTTCACGCGGCGCTCCCTGAAGCTGAGTGTCACAGGAGTCCTGATTGTCTTGGATCCTGGCATCTTTCTGTTCCAATTGCAGTTGCTGTGGACCTCTATCAAGCTTTACTGAAGATTAGAATTGTCTGGGGAGGGTGATTTTGTTGTTTTGTTTTTTTTTAAATCCTGATTCCAGACTGATTAATAATCAGAACTGAGATGAGATCCAGATCTCAAGAGCTCTGAACACTCCTCAGGTGAGATCAGTGCTTAGGCAAGTTTGAGAATCACTATCAATCTCTTCTTCCCCCTTTGTGAAGTCACGGGAGTGGGTCTCTGTTGTCATCAGTAAATCCTTGGACATCATGCTACCCCAGCTTTATGAGGGTCAGTGACCCTCCCTGGTGCTTTGGATGGTACAATGTGGTCTATGACGCTCTTTCAATTAGCCAGATGTCATAATCCTTATCCACAAAAATCAAGCGCACTTTGCCTGACACTCGAAATAGTGAGGTACTTATACTGCTGGCTAATTCCATGTGCTGTTTGAATAGCTCTTTGCATGAAAATGAGAATTATGTAAAATAGAAGCTTGTTTTTGTTCATCTCTCACTCCTCTCTGTGCCTCTATAGACTGGATGAGTCATTCTCAGCTACAACTGGACTGCAGTTTCTTTAAAAATACACAGCAAAACTTGATTGTGCTTTTTTTTTTTCCTCCCAGTACTTCATCTCATGGGCTTCAGCCTGCTCATTTTCTACCATGTTTTTGTCCCTCTGCCTGGATATGAACATTCTTGGTCCAGTAGCAGCAACAGCTGGCAGATGCCGGTGGTTTATAAAAGAATTCAAGGGACATGTCTACCCCATTGCCTATATCTGGGAATGGCCACTTTTAATGACAAACTGCCTCATGCTCTGGAATTTTCTTTATTAAATGGTCACCGAGGATCCAGGCTTTTCTGCCCACAAGATTACTCACTCCAATATTTGCTGGAAAAAAACACTGATTATTTGCAGCATCTACCCACTCAGCACCTGAGCACAACTTTTAGAAATGATGTCAAATGAGCCTTCCTGAGGGAAAAAATCACTTATGATCAATAGTGACAGGTAGAAAATATTTCAAGCCGGTCACCACTATTGTCATTTGCTTAATCCTCCTTTGAAAAGGTAATAGAAAAAGAAAAAAAAAAAAGTATGGGCTAAATGTATTTCAGGTAGACTCTAGGCCTGGGCTCATTTGTACTGCTCCAATGTGCAGCCTACAGTGGGCAGGAATAATTCTCAGCTACTTCAGTGAGTCTGACCCGCAGAGATTTTAATCCGTCTGCCAGCCGAGGCACAGCCAAGCCAGGCCAGGCACTCCGGAGGGGAAGGGGCTGCTCACCAGGGTCAGCTGCATGCTCTTCTCTCTTGGCTTTTTCTTCTGCTCTTCTTCCAGGCCTGGTGAACTCATCCTCATCCTCATGACAGGGCTCCAGCGCATTTCTGTGGTGGTTTCTCAGAGTTGCCATGTCTGGAGACACGGGCCCTGGACATGATGTCATTATTGCACTGAGATTCTCTTAAGTGTATTTCGCTGTGGCCTGTGCTGTGGGTTCAATGTGGTTTGTCCCCTCTAAAACTCATGTTGAAATTTGATTGCTGTCGTGGTGGTAGTGTTGGGGGTGGAGCTTTAAGGTGTGATTAGGTAGTTAAGGGGGAGTTCTCTTGGGAGTTCTCATGGGACTGTTACTATAAGATCGAGTTATGATAAAGCAAATCTGTCCCTCATCCTTTGTCTCTCTCTCATATACTCACCCTACTGCTTTTCTGTCATGTTATGATGTAGCATGAGCCCCTTAGGAGCTGCAGCCGCCCAATCTTGAATTTCCAGCCTCCAGATGTATGAGCTAAACTTCTTTACTTTATAAGTTACCATGTGTCAGGTATACTGTTACAGTAACAAAAAAATGAACTGAGACAATCTATCTTCAAACCAAACTAAAAACCCCTTGAAGGTAGGATTCTCTTATGTGTCTGTCTACCCCATTGCCTATGAAAGGGTCTGGGGAACATATTCTGGAACTGAAAAAAACGGATGATGAATTCAGAAGATTATGTAAATTATATAGATGGACAGGCAGGACTGAACACACTTAAGGATATCTTATGTGCTTAATGCTTACACATTTTTTTCATTAAACCTTTTAAACAATCTTATAAGGTAAATATAAATATGAGTATTGAGGTTCAGAAATATTAAGGGTTTTTTCCTGACTAATGAAGGCAGTTCTCAAAGTCAAACCTGGTTTCTTTGACTCTCATTTGCATTCTGTTTTATTCTGTTAGCCTGAGTTACTGTAAACACTTATTTTTAAATGGTACCATATATTCCTTTTCCTTAAATAGAACATGATAATGAGCACAAGTTACTCCATTTTAAAAATTGCATTCTGAAGACATTTATATTAATTTTAGTCTCTCAGATGCAACCTTTTTGAAAAGTGTTAGGTATCCTCAAGTGCACAGGGAAGTGGTTCTTTCAGGAAAAAATCTGTGCATGACTCATGCCCATATACAGTACCATCATTAAATTAAAAGTGTGGAATGGTTTCATAAGATAGGATTCCATGTTATGGTGGGATTCTTTCAGAGGTCTGTTTAGAAATGCATCCTGGAGCCTGTTAGTACCTCTCAAAGGCAGTAATAGAACTAAGCGATCTCAACCCAGAAGGGTTGGAATAGTCCCATCTATAGATGATGAGCTTAGAGCTTGGAGGGGAGAGGAGGAGGAAGAGGAGAAGGAAGAGAAGGAGAGGAGGAGGAGGAGGAGGAGGAGGAGGAGGAGGAGGAGGAGGAGGAAGAGGAAAAGGAAGAGAAGGGAGGAGGAGGAGGAGGAGGAGGAGGAGGAAGAGGAGGAGGAGGAGGAGGAGGAGGAGAAGGAAGAGTAGGAGGAGGAGGAGGAGGAAGAGGAGGAGGAGGAGGAGAAGGAGGAGGAGAAGGAGGAGGAGGAGGAGGAGGAGGAGGAAGAGGAGGAGGAGGAGGAGAAGGAGGAGGAGAAGGAGGAGGAGAAGGAGAGGAGGGGGGAGAGGAGGAGGAAGAGGAGGAGGCGGCGGCAGTGGTTTAAGAGCCACCCTTCATCAAGGCTTGCTGTGCACCAGGAAATGTACTAAATATTATGGGCCTTAGCTCATCAGTTTCCCTGCAAGAACTCTACAACATAGACCTAAATATTATCCTCATTTTGCAGTTGAAGAAGCAGAGATTTAGGGACGTTAAGTGACTTCTCTTAGGTCCTCTGCTTGTAAGCAGCTCTTAAAGTCCCAACCTGATTCCAAAACCTAAACTTCTCCATTAACACCTAAAGACAGGACACATGGTGGGAGTGTTACCTGTGACAGCCCCTTTAGAGGACATTCATGTTAGCATCCATGAAAATTTAAGGGTGCATGCCTGCAACCCACAAATCCCACTTTTTAGTATTAACCCAAGAAAAATGCTTTCACATGTGCACAGGAGACTTATTTGCAGGGTTGTTTGTGATAGCAGAAAACTGGAGACAATTTGTAGGTTATATGTTTCAAAGGGGAAATCACTTTTTAAAAATTATAATGTATGCATGCTGCAGAATAGCGTGTAGTTGTTCAGCTCTTGAGGACACAATTTTGCTCCTGTGGTAGCAGGTGGTAGAAGGGTATGGTAAAATATTATGTAAGCTCACACCTTAAGACATCAGCATATATGGATACATAAATATAGTTGGAAAGCGGATGGAAAGGGAATGGAAGAATTCAGACCAATCTGATAGCAACTGTTACCTCTAAGGTCAAGTGGGGAAGGGACCATGATTGGAGAGATGGGAAAAGGGACATAAACCCTATTTATAATGCAAAATGAATATTGATTTCCTCCTTTCCTCCTTCTCTTCCTCCTGATTCAGTTTCAAATCCCACTCTCCCACCAACATACCTAATTGGTAGACTCTAAACTATATCCGGAAGCCGAAGTACAAGGAAGCCTAAGAAATCTTAATTTCAGTTTCCCAGCCTCCACATGCTATGATAGAAAACTGCATGTTGAGCTTTTTAATATACACAATCATTTTCTGGCCATAAGTGCTTTGGTCAAATTGCCGAATTAAAATCAAGCTAAAAAGAAAAGGATGTCATCGGGTACAACCAGAGAAATAAAAAGTTGTGCTCCGTTTATGTACAATGAATGGAAATGCATTCTGCTGTCATGTATAACTAATGAGAACAAAGAAAAAGAAATAGAAAAGGTTGAAATGACGAGTCACTTGGACTGTAACACAACTTCATATTCTATGAAGCCAACGACAGTCTGAAACTGCAATAGTAAAGAGTCCAAGCAAAAGAAGATCTTGACCTCCTATGAAACCACTCCAACATTCCCATCATCCCCTCCCAGGGTGCTGTTCCTCTATCCAACCTGTTCAAAGACAGACAGCAGAAGAATTACTCTTCTGGAGACCTAAAATCAGCATACTACAGTGACACAGCCGAATCCATGTTTGGAGCAGCTCAATTCACACACAATAGCCAAGCTATGGAACCAATCTAGGTACCCCTTCAACAGATGAATGGATAAAGAAAATGTGGTACATATACACAATGGAATACTACTCATTCGTAAAGAAGAATGAAATTATGGCATTCACCAGAAAATGGATGGAACTGGAGACTACCAGGCTAAGAGAAATAAGCCAGTTCTCAAAAATCAAAGACCAAATGTTCTCTCTGATATGTGGATGCTGACCCACAACAAGTGAGGGAGGTGGGTGGAGGGAGGAAGAAAGGAAGTTCACTTCCAGTTCCAATTCACAAGTCTTTTATTTTTATTTATTTTTTCCTTGTCTAGTTGTCCTGTCTGGAACTTCCGGTATTATATTGAGTAGCAACGGTGAGTGTGCACATCCTTAACTAACTCCTTATCTTAGACAAAAGCTTTCCGTCTTTTCCTGTTGAGTTATGGCATTTTGTCTATGTGTTTTATTACATTGTGGAAGTTTCCTTCTACTCCAAGTTTGTTGGGTGTTGTTATTGTAAGAGAGCATTGAATTCTGCTAAATGGTTTTTCTGCATCCATTGAGATGACCCCCAGACTCTGTCCTTCACTTTGTCCATGTGGTGTAATTACATAGATTGATTTTCATATGCCGAAGCATCCTTGCCTTGCAGGTGTGAATCCCACTTGGCCATGGTATGATCCTTTAAGCGCTTGTTGAGTTCAGTTTACTGGTATTTTTGTTTAAGGTTTCTGTGTCAAAATCCATCAGGGATATTAGTCTATAGTTTTCTTCTTGTGTTCTGTCTGGTTTTGGTATGAGCGTTAATACTGGACTTCAAGGATGAATTTGGTAATATTTTTTCCTTTTCAATTCATTCAAAGAGTTTAAGAGGGATTGGTGTTATTCTTCTTCAAATGTTTGATAGGATTCTCTTGTGAAGGATTTTGGTTTTGGGGGGAGGTTTTTAATTACTGCTTCACTCTCTCTTCATGATTCTGTCTTGGTAAATTGCATGTGTCTAGGGATGTGTCCAAGGTTTCTAGGCTATACAATTCTGTTGGTATAACATTGTTCCTAGCAGTCTCTTACAATTCCTTTGTTATGTGGGATCATTTCTAATTTTAGGTATTTGAGTTTTCCTCCTTTAAACAATCTAGTTGAAGGCTTGTCAATTTTTTTTTTAATCCCTGTGAAAAAAACTAACTCTTGGTTTCACTGATTTTCTATAGTCTCGATTTCTATTTTTCTCTTCTGTATTTTAGTCATCTCTGTTCTAATCTTTATTATTTCCTCCCTTCTAACTTTGGGTTTATTTTGTTCTTCTTTTTCTAATTTCTTGATGTATAAATTTAGCTTGTTGATTTGAGACCTTTCTTTTCCTGTATTTATTTTGGTGCTGGGGATTGAACCCAGGTTGCTTAACTACCAAGCTACATCCCCAGCTCTTCTTTATATTCTATTTAGAGATATGATCTAGATGAGTTGGTTAGGGCCTCACTATTGAGGCTGGCTTTGAATTTGTAATCCTCTTGCCTCAGCCTCCCAAATCACTGGGATTACAGGCATGCACCACTGTGCCTGGCCTCTTTTTTGGGAAGGAGGGGGGGAATACTAGGATTAAACTCAGTAACACTCAATAAGCCACATCCCCAGCCCTATTTTGCATTTATTTAGACAGGGTCTCACTGAGTTGCTTAGTGCCTCACTTTTTCTGAGGCTGGCTTTGAACTCGTGATCCTCCTGACTCAGCCTCCAGAGCCTCTTCTTTTTTAAACATTTACCACCAGAAACTCCCCTTTAGTATAGCTTCTGTTGCTTCCATAAGTTTTAACATGTTTTGTTGTTTTCATTTTCATTTGTCTCCAGATATTTTCTAAATCCTTCTTATGGTTCTTCTTTGATCCATCAGTTGTTGAAGAACGTAATGCTTAATTTCCACATATTTTTATACAAAAATATGTTTTTCCTGTTTTTGTTTAGTTATTGATTTCTGGTTTCAATCTATGAAGAGGAGGTAGTTTATATTATTTTAATCTTCTTAAATTTGGCAATACTTGTTTTGTGGCCTATGGGGTCCACCTTGGAGAATGTCCCATGTGCACTTTACAAGCCGTTGTTAGGGAACGCATTCTGTACACGTCTGCTACTTGCCATGAGTTGGTCCATAGTGTTGTTCAGGACCTGTTTCCTTACTGGTCTTCAGTCTGATTTTTCTATCCACGACTGAAAGTAAGGATTGAAATCTCTTAATATTATTGTGCTGCTGTCTCTCTCCAATCAGTTCACTTTATATATTCATGTATACTATGTTAGTGGCATATATATTAATAATTGTTGTATCTTCCTGATTAATTGACCTGTTATTGTTATGTCATGGTCTTCTTTGTCTCTTGTGAATTTTCGTCTTATAGTCTATTTTGTCTGATCTACCTATGCTCTCTGCAGGTTCCCATTGTATAAAGTATCTTTTTGCACATTTGTACTTTTAGTTTTTGTGTTCTTAGCTCTAAGTGAGTACCTTATAGACAGCACAATGGATCTCGTTTTTTATCCATTAAGTCGACATGTGTCTTTTAATTGTGCTTTTAATCTGCTTACATTTAAAGTAATTCCTATAGGGAAGGATTTGCTGTTGTCATTTTGTTAATTGCTTCCTGCCTGTCTTATTTTTCTCTCTTCCTTTGCGTTTTGTTGAATTCTTTTGTAATGACATGTTTTGGTTTCCTTCTCACTTCCCTTTTGTATATTTTATAGATGCTTTCATTGTGGTTACCAATGCCATTACATAAATTACATCTTAAAGTCATAACAATTCCTTTCAAACTGATAAATTCTATTGTATGTTTAACCCTGTGTAAAATTCTACTCCTTTACATTTCTGCCCCCTTATGTTATTGATGGCACAAATTACCTTTATGTATTCTGTATCAATTAACATAAATTTATAATCACATATTTTATTTCTAAAATAAATTCTATAGCAGATTTGTGATTCATTCACTTACATTACAATACTACAGGCTTTTATATTCTTCTATATATTTACCTTTACCGGAGACTTTGTTATTTTCATACTGTTTTGTGTTACTATTTATCATCCTTTTGTTTCAACTTCTAAGATCCCTTTCAGCTTTCCTATAGGGCAGGCCAAGTGGTGATGGACTTCCCCAGCTTTTGTTTATCTGGGAAAGTCTTCATTTCTCCTTCACTTTTAAAGGAAAGCTTTGCCAGACATAGTATTCCTAGTTGACAGGATTGTTTTCTTTTCTTTTATTTCTTTCAGGATTTTGAGTATATTATCCCACTCTCTTCTAGTGAGATTTATGCTGGGAAATCTCCTGGCAATCTGTCTGAAACTCCATTGTATATGATAAGTCACTTTTATGTTTCTGCCTTCAAATTCTCTTTGTCTGTGACTTTTGACAATTTAGTGATGATGTGCCTACTGTAGGTCTCTAGATTTATCCTGGTTGGAGTTCTTTGAGTTTCTGGAATTGGTATGTTCATTTCTCTCTTAAGATTTGGGAAATTTCCAACTATTATTTCTTTAAATGAATTTTCTGGTTTAATTTTCTTCTTCTGAAAGATCATTTTAATGCTTGTTTTTCTCCTTAATGGTGCCCATAAGTCCCTTAAACTCTTTTCTTCATTGTTCTTTTAAATTTTTGTTCCCATCTCTTGGAAATTTCAAAAGTCATGTTTTCAAGCTTACAGACTCTTTTCTTCTATTGAGATGATCTAGTAAATTTTTCATTTCAGTTATTGTATTCTTTAGAGTTTCTGTTTTGTTTGTCTTTATAGTTTCTCTTTATTGAAATTTTTTTGTTCATGAGTTGTTTTCTTGATTTCAGTTATTTTTAATCTGCTCTTTTTATTCACTGAGCATCTCTTGATGGTACTTTTTAAATCTTTTTCTTGCAATTCATATATCTCTGTTTACTTAGAGTCAATTTCTGGAAATTCAACTTGTTCCTTTAAACATGTCATGGTTCCTTGTTTCTTTGCTCGACTTGGTATTTTTGTTGTTGTTGTTGTTGGGATTTTGGCATTTGAAAAACTGGCCAATTCTCCTAACCTTTGTGGTCGGTCTTATTTTGTACAAATAGGACTTTCTTTAGCTGGGCAGTCTCAAAGTCTGGAAATCTCTCAAGCTTTTTCTGGGCATAAATCTTCTCTGGGCTTGTGAGTATAATCTATTTGAAGAGGTTTGCCACTTTCTTCTTAGGAGCTCCCCCTGCTGTCTGTGGTCTCTCGGGTGCTAAACTGAATCATGGTACTAGATTTTCACTCTGTCTTTCTGTGACACAGTAGGGCTTAGTACATGGTTGATGATCTGTGAGAAGAGATCTTTGAGAGGCGATCCCTAACCTGGTATACTGCTTCTGTTGGTGCAGACTTGTCAAGCAAATCAGAAAGCAACCCTAAAAGTCAAAAAGTCTGACATCTTCTCTACTTCTTTCCCTCTTAAGGGAAAAAAAATGGGAGTTGGGGGTTTCTTTTAGTCATGTAGTGTCAAATGGGGGATACTCTGATGAAAGAGAATGGAGAGTGTCATAAGTTTTCTACTGGACTTCAGTGTGGTTGATTTGATGCTCACTTGGGGCACAGGAGCCTTTTAATTGGTTTTAGATTTCTCACAGAAGTATTTAATCTGTTTACTTAAATCTGTGTTTACATAGGAGAAGGAGGGTCTAGCCCTTACTACCCTGCCATCTTGTTGATAGCGTTCATCTGACGTTTATAATCAGAAATAAAGTAATCTGCATTTTTTTAAAAAAGAAACACATGCAACTTCCCTTTCTCGTGATCCTCATCTTCCACCACCTTTGCTTCCAAAAATATTTAGTTCAATCTCTTTAAAATGTTCATCTTGAAGACAAGTTAGTCCCATTCTACTTCTCCCGTTTCCATCTCATTCACCACATCTGCGGTCATTTTGCATCTGTTGAGAGCAGCTGGATTCTCCCCTCCCACTTATCAGCCCTGCACCAGGGGAAGATCAGGCCATTAGGATTTACAGACAGAAAATATAAAGGTACTTGAGTTTAACCACAATGGAAAAGCCATGATGGGTGAGTAGGAGGAGGAGGAGGAGCAATCTGAGCCCTACAGACACCTGTGTCACCTTCCTTCACGGGAGCCAGTCAGAGCCATCTAGTTGGATTTACCAATTCTAGCTTAAGAGACCACCCAAGAGTCAGTAAACAGATCAAAGAGAAGGTGAGAGAGCATGAGCTGTGAAGAGACTCCCTACAGGCAAGAATACCACAGATCTCCCTGTTACCCACAAGCCCTTCTGCTACTTTTGCTACGTTCACAAGGCCAGACCCACTGTAGTCTGGTAATTCGTGCCTACTGCCATCATTAATTTGATCTGTCAATAGTTTAAAAATTCTGTTCTCATTTTTTAATTTAGATAGTGCAGTGATTGATTTTGTGTGTCAACTTGACTGGGCTAGGGGATGCCCAGGTACCTGATACAACATTATTTCTGGATGTGTCTATGAAGGTATTTCCGGAAGTTATCCGCATATTAATTGGTGAACTGCATAAAGTAGATGGCTCTCCTTAGTGTGGATGGGCCTCATCCCATCTGTGAGGACCAGAATAGAACAAAGAAATAGACAAAGGGTGAATTCACTCTTTGCCTGAGCTGATTCACCCATTTTCTCTTGCCCTTGGATGTCAGAGTTTCTGGTCCTTGAGTTTTGGGAATTCAGATAAGGATTTACCCCACCGCAATGGTGAGCCAACCCCCAGTAATACTAGAGTCCAAAGACTGTTGTCACTGCTAGACACCTCCAGGGGGGAACAAGGAGCAGCAGTGATCAGGAGCTGCCTAATGGACACCTATAAGATGTTGCTTCCTCTGTGAAGCTCATCCCTAGATGGAAGGAACAGGATCCGAGGCACACCTAGGGCAAGAGATACCAAGTTTATAAATGGAACACAAAAGATACTGAACCCTGCCAGGGATCCACTTATAAAGAAAAAAACTGCAAAATACTTTCAGGTAGAGTTGGCTGCCTGTCATTCTTTTTGTCCCTGCCTGAGCTCAGTCCCTCAACTGGATGTGTATAAGCCCTGGAGGTTGCTGAGACTCCAGTAGGTCTGGTCATACAAGGTATATTGAAGAAAGGGACAAGTGACAAAGACCTCATGAAGAGATTTTGCCTGTTTCTTGGAACAATCAGGACATTTGAAGGTTGGGGAACATCACACCAGCCAAAGAGTGGCCCCTGCATAGGTGAAGTCATGGTGGCAAGGTACCCATTCTGTCCCTGGACCATTTGAGAGAAGAGTTTCTTCACCAATTTATCAGGATTTGCAGTAAAGGTAAATCCCCCTTTATTATGGAATATAAGCTCTACTGCATGTTATTAAGTTCCAGGAAGCAGAAACTCTGTGTTTTCCTTACCACTGTGTCTGCAGTCCCAAGTCAGTAACACCACAGATGCTCAGAAAATATCTTTTATCCAGAGGCAAAAACCAATAGATTAGGAAATTATAGGATAGAAAATCTGCAAATGGGTACAGATCATTTCTTACCTCTATTCCACACGAGCTAGATTTCAGACCTCCCTAAGTATATGGTTTTGTACAACTTATAACTTCTCAGATCTATTTTTGTTTTATTTTGTTTAGTTTTATCTGTAAAGTACAGATGATCCTTATAGGGTTCTTGTGAGGATTACATAAAATCATGCATATGTTGAAGATTCATCAACTGTGAAGGACTATAAAAATGTTAACCTTGGCTGTCGTTTTGAGGATAAAGACAACAAAGATGCTAACAAAGATGGGAAGCTCAGCTATGGAGCATGAGTAGCTGTGTTGGTGGGAATAAAAGCACAGAGGCTGCAGTCACCGCTGCAGGATTTTGCTCCTGAGGCTGATATAGTTACCCTTCGGATGTGCTAGCTTTGAATCCCAGACCAGGGAAGTGCATCTAAGGCATAGAATATCTTTTGCTTTAGTTTGTTCCCCAAGCGTCTTACATAGTACATTGCTCATAGCAAGCAGTAAATATTTGTTGGGGTGGAAAAAAAATGAATGAATGATTTGATGAAGAGTGACACAGGTGCAGTGGCCAGAGAGAAATGAGGGTATTAGGTGAGCAGAGATTGCGCCCTGAAAGTAATTTGTTCAAGTGATCTTGTCACTTCCTGATTTAAAAACTCTGTTGGCTCTTCATTGCTCAAAAAATAAAGTCTGGGCATATTAGGACATAGAAAGTCCTTCGTAAACTGGATCCAACCTCTCTCTCTAGGTTCATCTCCCGTCCCACCACCTCCCTGACCCCTGATTCCTTCCACAGCTGTCTCTACTTGCCTTATATTCTGAGGATGCTGAGTTCCCTGAGCTGCCAGGTCTCTTCCCAGGCGATTTCCTCCACTTGTCAAGGTCCTATGGATTCTCGGAGAACAGATGCTTTATCTTCTGAAAGGAGCTCCCTGATATCCCCATTCATTTATTCATTCCTAGAACAAGTATTTCCTTAGCACCTGCTGGGAGACAGACACTGATTTAAGTGCTGTAGTGAATAAATCAGATCAGGCCTCTGCCTCACAGAGTCGTCTCCTCGGAGGAAGGGGATTAAACATGAAAGAAAGAAAGTTGATATGTACTGTGTTAGAAGATGGTAACTGAGCAGGGAGAGAGAGCTGGGGAAGTGGATAAACGTGCCATTTTATTTATATAAAATATGATGTATCAGTCAGAATGGGCTAGGTTATGTTGCAATAACAAACAGCTGCTAAAGTCTTAGTGGCTTATAACAACAAAGATTTTCTTCTAGTTCATGCTACGTGATCTCTGAAGGTCAACTGGGCCTTAGAAACATACTGCCCACTCTGAAGATAGGCCCAAACAAACATGACTCTAACCAAGGCTAGAGAGGAGAGGGCAAGGCATGTTCCAGCTATTAAGGATTTTATCTGAAAATGGTACAAGTCACATATGCTCCCACTTCATTAGCCAGTAGGAGTCACGTGGCCAAGCTGAGTTAAATAAGACATGGAAGAGTAGTTCTACCATCTGCCTGAGAGGAGAGAGAAGGTTCTAGCAATTGTTCAGTCTTCTAGATCTTCCAGAAGTCAGTAAGTGAGGAAATCCGACATCTTTCTCAAATTACAAAGGATGTGCCTTACATATTATGAAACAGCCCTCACAGATAATTTGTATTTCTCAGAACACATATAGTCACATTTATAAAAAAATAATATTACATGTAAGCTCTCGTTGTCTCTCCGAATCCAAGTAGGGGGTGAGTTACTGATGAGAAGGGATCATATTTTCTAATTTTAAAACATAATCAATGGCCCATGTAAAGATCTGAGTACTCCACAGAAGATTCAGTTTGCCAAATGAATGAATGGGTGAAAGGATAGCATTGTCACAGAGAGGGGACAATGAGGGTGAGCAGCTGCTAGAACACCTTGACTTCTCCTTTTGAGAGAATAAACCATCCTTTGTGTACCTTGCACTTCTATGTATTCTGATTTTGAAGTATCAACAATATGTAAAAGCCTGGAAATGATTCTGGCTTGCTGTGAAAAGAGAAAAGTAAGGAAAAAATATTTGGGGTTTCTAAGTTTCTGAAAGGGCCACCGAAGCAGTCAGTAAATGTCCGATGAGGTGGCAAGAAAATGAAGTAGCGGCTTCAGTTCAGAAGATGGAGGGTCTCAGAACCAAGTCATAGCAGGGGAGTTGAAAGCAAAGTTGAAAAGGACGAAGCCACATATGTGCCCAGCAGGCAGCTGAACAGCCTGGAAGGTTTAGGCTCCTTTTCTGTATATTTTCAGAAAAGGAGACTTTCAATCAAACATCTATTTTCATGAGAATTTTGTCCCTGCGGTGATCTGTATAACTTGCTAATATCTACTTGGCAAGAAGTCATCTGTGAACAGATGAAATCTCTCTCCCTAGCTGACACACACCTCATTGAACAAAATTGCTTCTGTGTCTGAAAGAGTGAAATCTCCCTTCCACGTGGGCTCAGTGGAAACCCTCCGTTCACCTTTGTATGGTGTGGAGATGGGGAAGACAACTCTAGGTGACTTGAGACTGAGAATTAGGGGTCCTGTACCCCCAGACCAAACACAGCTTAGAAAGCTTCAAGCACAAACAGGACAGCACAAGCAAGCAGAAGACCCAAGGCGTGGACAACTTCAAGCCACCTGGAGATGAATTTCACTCACTTAGGGCTCTGCTGTGACTTCCACAGGTGGTGTTGATGGCCACAGATGGCGTAGGCTCCATTCACAGGCAACCTCCCCTCCCTCACTGTGGCATCTCTGATGTGGTAAATGAGGCCAGAATGCTCAGCAAGTGGGCTAGTCTAGGAGTCTGTAGACCAGGTTCTGTGTCAGAACTGGTCGCAGGCTTAGGACTAACTGGTTGGATGCATTTTCTCTTGATTTTAATTCTTTTATCTCTTAAATGGAACATAAAAATGCCTTCCCGACTCATTGACATGGGGGAACAAATGAGGTATTATATGTGAAGATGCTGTAGAGGTGTGAGGTCTGTGAGGTGGACAGAGTCAGGATTTTTGAGTTGAAGAGAGAAGAGATAGAGGATCACAAGTGATCAATGATAACCACTAAGGCAGAACTCAAGGTGGTGATAACTCAAAGTTACTGTGTTTTAATTAGTGTACTCAGTATTGACCGGGCTCAGCAGGTACAGACTTACGCTATCAATACCTGAAAGAGATCAGCGTTTGAATCAGAATGTCAATTTATTAACAAGCCACGGAGGATATCCCTTTACAGTAAATGGGAATGCTTGTCTCTGCTACCCAAGGAATCCTTTATTATGGTGGCCAGAAGCTTGTTTAACTGAGAGGATTTTCAGTTAATTATGAAAATTAACTGAAAATTATTAATTTTCTACTAATCCTCTGCAGTGGATTTAGTAGAAAATTAATTTATTAAAATGATGCTGGACATCATTTGGAATGATGAAGGGTGAGAGAATCAAATTTGGGTACATAGCCAAGAGCAAGGTCCCAGACCCTGCATTAGGACTGGTGTGATGCAGACATTCTGCTTCAGTTACTAGACATCATGTACTACAATATGCACTGAGACGTGTAAGAAGTTTGAGACACTGTATGGCCAGTAGGAATAAGGAGTGTCCCCCACAGTCCACCCTTCATTGTCCAGCATTTACAGACACTCCTCTTCATACTTGAAATGTTCCTGCCTGACAAAATGCCATCATCCTGCACAAAATCAAATGGTTTCTCATTCCCCCCCTCAAAAAGACAACAACCCCAAATCTCATCAGGCACCGCGCCCAGCTTCTTATCCTTCATATTCCTCCTAGAAGAGGAATATTTGTCTTGATATTCTATAATTTCTGTTATAGCCCATGGATTAAATTATAAACTAGTTCCAACTCATTCTGTACAAAATAATGGGAAAAAGAGAAAAGAAGAAAATAGTTAAAATATAAACATGAGACTATAAAGAAAGAAAACAGGTAAATACATTTAAAAAAAAATTCTAGTACAACAGATCCCACCATATAACAGGCATCTGTGACTTTCCTCCTCCACCATCCTTTCCACATTCTCTTTGTCATGGGGTTATGCAAACTTGCATTTCTGAAGGATCTGATCCTTTGGTGACCTGCATATAGAGCAGTGACAAACTATTTCTTTAAATTTACCATTGGATATGGCAGTTCTAAGAGGTGCTCATCGGGGCATTTAGGTCCTAGAAACACTGATCCTTGCCTGATTGTGTAGCAGCAATTGACTTTCTCATCATAATCAGAATCAATCACTCGATCTAACATATCATCCCTACTTTTAAATTTATGTATCTGCTAACATAATCCTGAAATGACCATATGTCAATTTCAGTTTTCAGTTTGAAGGGACCATTCTTGAGTCCTCTATGTAAGCATTCCTGCTTTGTTGTCAGTACCTCTAATCCCAAAGAGCCCAGAATTGCTGGGACATAGAGCAAAAATTTGCTAGTTGGTCCTTAGGCACCATATCCCATATTCATTTCAACCCATGAAATAAATAGTACCACTGGTTCAGAGCACATATTGCATCCAGTAAGGAAGTACAAGTCCTCCCTGACTTGTGATGGTTTGACATAACTTTTTGACTTTATGATGATGTGAAAGCAAAATGTTTTCAGTAGAAACTGTACTTTAAATTTTGAATTTTGATCTTTTCCTGGGCTAGAAATATGCAGTACAATACTGTCTCAGGGTGCTGGGCAGTGGCAGTGAATTCAGGTCTCAGTCAGCCACTCACTCACAAGGGTAACAACTCATACTCTGCAGTGTAGGGTGTTGCTCATCTTGGTGTTGGTATATTAAACACTTTTTTAAACTTATAATAATATTTTTAATTTCCAATAGGTTAACCCCATTGTAAATTGAGGAGCAACTGTGCTACAACCTCGTAAGTTATTTCCTTCCTGCTACACTAACATAACTGAATCTTTGATGGATCATTCTACTTTTCTCTAAATCTAGAGAATTCTAAACAAAACAATATATGGTAAAATGAATTTAAAATACCCATGGGATTCACCCACTTTCTTCCTTCTTTTGCTGTAAAATGTGTCTCTTGCTCAAAATCAAGGTTGTGTGGTATACCATGATGTGGGATACCATGATGGAGAAAAAGCCATTGCATGGATTCAGCTTGACCTGACAGCAGCCATCTTGATTCATAGTGGCCAGGATTGCTATAGTAACCCTAGATTAATTTTTTAAGGATCTTTTTTAAAAATATTTATTCTTAAGTTTTAAGTGGACACAATATCTTTATTTTACATTTATGTGGTTCTGAGGATCGAAGCCAGTGCCTCGTGCATGCTAGGCAAGCACTCTACTACTGAGCCACAGCCCCAGGCCCCCTTAGTTGGTTCTTCCTGCATAGTTTATGGCATAGTACAGACCAAAAAAAATTAAAAAAAAAACCAAAACAAAACATTAGAATGGTAGATGGAGCTTTACAACCAGATCCTGGTGCCAGGAAGATGCCTGACTCTTTGAAATAAGAACTTAAGAAGAATTAGATGCATTGTTGTTTGGATAAAGTCACTTTTATCTTAACCAATATATACAGTCCTCCTTCTGACCCAAATTACAGGAATCTACTTGATATCAATTCCACCCAGGACCACCTGTCACTAAGTTCTTTAATAAAGTGCTCCCTATTCAAGTCTGGATTTGTTTACCACCAGTCTCATGGCACCTTGGGAACAGTTCCCATACACTGGGACCAGGTTGTTACATAACAAGTACTCAGTAAGCCCATGGATAAAGTGATAGAAGAATCACAGGAGAAACTGTATGGCCAGTAGGAATAAGGAGTATCCCCCACAGTCCACCCTTCATTGTTCAGCATTTACAGACACTACTCTTTATACTTGAAATGCTTCTGCCTAACAAAATGCCATCATCCTGCACAAAATCATTCCCCCTTCAAAAAGACAATAACCCCAAATCTCATCAGGCACCGCACCTAGCTTCGCATCCAAAAGATATTTTTCAAAGGTGAATAGCTCCTTTGTTTTTTGTTTTATCTTTCTCCCATTATTTTGTACAGAATGAGTTTGGTACTAATTTATAATTTAATCCATGGGCTATAACAGAAATTCTAGAATATCAAGACAAATATCCCTCTTCTAGGAGCAAGAAAAGGTCTCAGTGAAAGTAAATCCAATCTTAATCTGTATGAGATATCAAAGCTCATGAGGGGTTTTGGTTTGATTGACATTGCAGACAAGTTGGCACTGTTTGAAGTCCAAATTGTTGAGTCTACAGATAGCTTTATTCCTGGACCCCCGCTAACCACTATGTTTATGAACCCACTGAACAAAAATTAGGATAGGTATAAAAAGTGTCTGATGATACTGCAGAGTAGGTCAGCTTCCTATCCTTGATTCCATGACTAGAGAGTAAATAATACATAATAAATTCATAAACTCCGAAGAGCTAAAGAAGTACAGTTACCTGGTGTCCCATTTTTTTTTAACAAGCCTTACTAGAAATCCAAAAGATATTTTGCAAAGGTGTATAGCTCCTTTACTTGATTCAAAACCATAGGATGACCCTTGATTCTGTCTGGAGGCACTCAGAATCTAGCACTTGACACACTGTCATAGATGTTCTTACAGGACATAGCTTCTAACAAAAATGGGCTCTGCAGAACCCTCTTATTTATACCAAGAGGATTAGAAAAGCACAGAAATCTGCATGTCTATTAGTGTTTCATGGGGTTTAAATCCCAATGCCTGGTATCCTTAGTCACAGCAATACATATGAGGTTCTAGATCCCCCGAGGTTTATGCTCCTCAGATACCTCAACAACAGTTGAACAGCATGCTCTTTTACAAGATAATAACATAATCAAGGACCCTGTGGACTGACTTATGACACAAGGCTAGGGAGTTGAGGTAAACTTCAGGCAATACATTAAATGTACAGATGATCCCTGAATTAGGATGGATTGACTCAGAACTTTTCAACTTTATGATATTGTGAAAGAAATACATATTCAACAGAAGCTATATTTAAATTTTTATCTTCTCCTGGTCTAGCCATATGCACTGTAGCTCCCAGCCAACCACTTGATCATGGGAATGAACAACTCAAAAAAAAAAAAAGTCTATTATGTTGTGGAGCTATGATGTTTGGTAGACGAGGTGTATTAAATTCACTTTTTACTTCTGATATTTTCAATTTACAATCAGGATGTAATGCCATTATAAAACAGGGAGCATCCATATAGTGCTCTTCCCACTAGTTGACAACAAACTACTTCTGATGTTTTCTGCTTTGGAGGTTAAAAGATCAATAGCTGCATAGCAACTATTGGGATGTGCATGTTTTCTCCAGTGAAGAGACCACATTTATAAAAGGAGCTGTAGACTCTCTGATGGAGCCTACAATAAATCATTTTTATTATCCAAAATCTGTTTTTAATAATGGCCCAAATATCAATCAAATGGAGTTGTGAAAGTCTATCTTTTTAGAGCCATAATAATGGACTTGATGTCTTTAGTTTTACCCAGTTGTAGAGCCTGAGTTGTACCCCTCTACACCAAATTCATATGTTGAAGCCCTAACTCCCAATGTGATTGCATTTAGAGACAGGGTCTTTAGGAAGTGACTAAGGTTAAGGGGTCATGTGGACACTTTTGTGGTCCCTCAAGCACAGCCTTTGTTCATAATTCTTAGAGTTGGAGAATTCTTGGGGATTTCACCAATTAAGTAGTGTCTTTATGGTGTGCTCATTTATACTTGTTCTCAGGACTAAAAATCAATTAGATCAATAATTCTCCAAGTGTTCCTGGACCAGCAGCATCAATATACCCTGGGAACTCATTATAAATGCTAATTCCATGGTTCCCATCCATATCTACTGATTCATAAACTCTAGGGTTGAGGTTCAAACATAAGTGATGTTTTTATTTATCTATTGTAATTTAGCAAGCTTTCCAGGTGGTGCTGATGTACATAAAAGTTTGAGGACCACTGAAGTAGTCACTTATAAAGATGGTTGCTTGTTGTTTATCCTGATTTACAAACTGACCTGGAAGTCTGTGATAGTAAACATATTTACTTTGCCTCCGATGGTTATGAAGAGCTGTTTGGCCTCTCTCACCCCAGTTTTCTAGCATCTCCATGTAAAAATAGGAATTTCATGCCAAAATCAGCATTTCTCATTAGAATCTCAGGCCTATAGGACTTTCCAAATGTACTAACATCCCTCTCACTAATCAATACATTCATCAAAGCCTTGAAAACTGAGTGTTTTCTAAGACTTCTTGGGGGGATACATTTAGACTGTGGGTGTGCACCATAAATCACCTCCAAAGTGCCTACTTCTCAAACCTTTCACTTCTGTGCTCTGTTTATACACCAAAGAATTTCTAGATTCTGAACTTCGGTAAATGGAGACCAGTTAAACTGAGGCATTGGTCAACCAATGACATTTCATCCCTACGGTGGGGTATCAAGAGGCAGGACCAGATGGGACCTTTGAGAGTTCACGGGGGCTCTGTCCTCATGAATGGGCTCACAGACTAAGGGTTGTCATGGGAGTCACTTTGTTATTAAATTGAGCTCTCTCTGACTTGTGTGACTTGTCTCACTATGGGATGCCTTCCACCATGTCACAACCCAGCAGGAAGGTCTTCACCAGATGCCAAGCAGATCCCAGTGCCATGTTCTTAGACTTCGTAAACCATGAGCTAAATAAAACTCTCTTCTTTATAAATTACTCACTCTGGGTTATTTACTCATAGTAACAGAAAATAGACTAAAATAGGGTTTAAGTTCCAACATGAATTTTTGGAGGAACACATAACAGTCAAAAGGAGGATACATATGGGGCTGTGGTTGTGGCTCAGCGCTAGAGTGCTCACCTAGCATATGCAAGGCCCTGGATTCGATTCTCAGCACCACATAAAAGTAAATAAATAAAATAAAGGTTAAAAAAAAGAAGGATATATGTGGACAAATTCTTCTCAATCTCAAGTCATATTCTTTGCTCCTTGATCTAGTTCCTCCACATCCATTTCCACAAGTATTCACAATATTTGCTGATATAAACTGGCAAAATTTTGCAACTGTTTAGTTATGAAAGTCTTTTCCTTCTGGGTTTGACTTTGTAATTGGATCCCTGGTCATGCTGGGTTCTGACCCTGGTTTGAAGTCTACAGATAATGAGAAGGAGGGAAGATGAGTTTTGAGAATTGGCTGCCTCTTTCCAGGTAATTACCTTAGACAAGGTCATTTTTAAAGTTTTCAAACAAGCTAGGAATTGCCTCATCAGAAAGCAAAAGGGGCTGCTTTCACCTGCAGAGGAACCTCGGTGAAGTTTTGGGGTAGAATGTTCTTTGAACATGGGGAGTACCCTCATTCACACACTCCTGCTCCAGATTAGGGGGTTATAGTTTTTTCCAAGCAATGTCTGAATTTTCATACAAAAGCTGTGTGGTTTTAATTGATGTTTAAAACCCTTCAGGGTCAAACTTTGAGAGTGTTGGATTGGCCAGTTTTTTTCCTTTGTTCTTTCTTTCTTTTTTTTTTTTTTAACTTTGGATTTGGCTTCTGGCATGATGTGAAGACAAGGAACTGAATCTTGTTGTTGCTCTTTCTAAGCTGTCCAGACCACAGGAAGCAAGCACCCCCTTGTGAGTGCCCATTTATATACCATTCAGAGTTCTTGCAAGCAATGTAAACTGACTCTAGTTAACTGAGACAGAAAAGAAATTTATTAAAAGATTGTTTGGTAATTTTGCAATTTATCATGAGGACTGGAAAACAAGGCTCAGGAGTACCCAGTCGGTAACACACCCCCAATCAGGATTCAGACAGAGTGCTATGAGTCCACACTGGCAGTGCTGTGGTCAGCATAATCATATTTACTGCTAGGGCTTATACCCTCAGAATGGCTATCCCTCTCCACTAGATGCTGCCACTGTTGTTATGGTTTGGATGTGAGGTATGGCCCAAAAGCTCCTGAGTGAGACAATTCAAGAAGGTTTAGAGGAGAAATGATCAGGCTATCAGAGCCTTCACCCAATCAATAAATTAATCTCCTGATTCATTTATTAATCAGGATGAGCTGAGTGATAACTTTAGGTGGGTAGGATGTGGCTGGAGGAGGTGGGCATTGAGGGTGTGGCTTTGGGGTAAATATTTTGTATCTGGTGAATGAAGTCTCTCTGCTTCTGATCATCAAGTGTGCTGCTTCTCTCTGCCACATTTTCCGTCATGATGTTCTGCCTCACTTCCAGCCCTGAAGAATGGAGCCTGCTCTGCTGTCTATGGACTGAGACTTCTGAAACCGTGAGCTCCCAGATAAACTTTTCCTCCTCTACAATTGTTCTGGTTGGGTCTTTTAGTTACACCAGCGAAAAAGCTGACTAAAACAACGATCATTCATTTATTTCCTTGCACATGCTCCTGCTGTTCTGTCACCAAAGAGAGTTCCATGTCATTTCCAAGACTCTAAGCTGGGTGCATGATCTGGAGATAGGTCATGTAGTTGGTCCCTAGCTTCAAGGCATGCTGGGAAAGTAGGTATCTGATATTTTCAGCTTTACTGTAAAAGACAGATTCACCAAACAGATGAATTTCCACAGTTCATCCCGGAAGGGTTTTTCAGATGCTGGCCAAATAAATAAATGCAGAGGTCCATCATAATGTGCTGTCTGGATTCAGAGCAATGAAGTTTAGTTGGAGGATATCAATAATCAAAAGAGTGCCCTTTTCTGTCTGAAGCATCTGCTGCTACCATCAGGGCATCCCCTGCTCAGCACAGTACTGGATGAACACAACCAAATGCCAGTTCTTTGGTTTCCCAGTTTCTAGGCTTTGTGCTGGTCATCTGTTTTAACAAAAGCATCAATTAGGCTAGAGCAGTGATTCTCACTGAGGGGCAGTTCTCACCTGCTGTCCAGGGGACATTTGGCAATATCTGGGTACACTTTTGGTTGTCATAAGTGGTAAGGGGTAATTACTACTGGCACCCGAAAGGTGGAGGCCAGAGATGCTAAACATCCTTTAGAACAGTGTCCTACAACATAGAATTATCCAAGCCAAAATGAAAGTGGTGCAAAGAAGCCCTAGGCTAAAACCAAATCCTTCTCTTCCTTTTTGGGCTTTGGAATTCAATCTGTTCCCTTAGAGGACTTGTACAGACACTCCATCTTATCCTTCAAGTATTGATTTCACTTTGGCTTTCCAGGGTGGCTCACCAGTTACCTATGTCTTTCTGTTTTAGTCAACATTTTTTTGCTGCTGTGACTAAAAGACCTGACAAGAGCAATTTTAGAGGAGGGAAAGTTTATTTGGAGGCTCCCAGTTTCAGAGGTCTCAATCCATAGACAGCTGGTTCCATTCCGTGGTGCTGGAGGTGAGGCAGAGCATCTTGGCTGAAGAGTGTGGCAGAGGAAAGCAGCTCACATGATGATCAAGAAGTGAGAGAGAATGGCTGGGGTTGTGGCTCAAGTGGTAGAGCACTCACCTAGCACGTGTGAGGCACTGGGTTTGATCCTCAGAACCACATAAAAATAAAATAAAGATATTCTATCCACCTAAAATAAAAAATAAATATTTAAAAAAGTAGAAATTTCTCTCTGAGAAAGTCCACTCACCAGATACAAAACATAGACACTAAAGGCATGCTCTCTGTCCCTATGACCCACCTCCTCCAGCCAGACTCTATCCACCTTCAGTCACCCTTCAATTAATCCCATCAAGGGGTGGGGGGGGTTAATCCACTGACTGGATTAAAGCTCTCATAACCCAGTCGTTTCTCCTCTGAACATTCTTGCATTGTCTCACAAATGAGCTTTTAGGGGACACTTTATATCTAAACCATAACACTTCCCTATAATCATATTTACTACATTTAGCCTGGGGGACCCTCCACTCGTCTCTAGTTGTATCAGCATAGATTAGTTCAACAGAGTAAGAAATGACAATCTTCCAAGCACAAGAGAATTATCTAGCTCAGCAGTTCTCAACCAAGTACAATTTTGTCCCCTTGAGGAAATTTGGCAATGTCTAAGAACATTTTTGGTTGCCTTAGGGGGAAGTGGCAGGCTACTGGGTAGAAGCTGGGGTGTTTCTAATATATCTTAGACTATAGACTGTGGGGAATTCAGAGGCAAATAAGATACATCCCTGCCCCAGGAATATCAGGGTCCAGAAGGAGAGCTATGGCAAGCATACAGACGCAGCAGAAAGCATCACCCTGGAGGCCCAGGAGACATGAGAACGCTAAGGTAAGCAGGAAGGGAGAGGAAGAAACATGTTTCTTTGTAAGATAGGCTGAAGGGCAGATTGCTAGGAAGGAAAGGTGCTCACTGAATTCTCCTAAAACTTTTCACAGTAAGCACACAATTTTACTTAGGATGCATATCTCTTTGAGCTGGCTCAGGGTGCCAAAGGAGATTACAGGCAGCCAAGGCTCAAACCACCATCTAACCCCACCACTGACCTTCCCTGGAGATTCTAACTACTGGGCCCAATCATGAGCAGTAGGATGACTTGTGAGATCCATATAAAGGAATGGGGAGGTGGGTTTTAGGAAGTGCCAATCAACACTCTCACTACTTTGTGTCTGAAAGGCTTACCTCTTCCATGCAGTACTGAGAATGAGAGCAGGCTTTGATGGGGAGTACCCATCGTCTTAGATATCACAAATCTGGAGCCCAGGTGCCCCTTCATCTGTCAGAGAGGTGGGGAGGACTCCATAGTAGACAATGTACACACATACACCAGCACAGGCACACATATGTGCATGTACACACAAAGCATCATGTGATCTTTGCCTTTCCTGAATGCCAAGCACTCAGGTTAAAGAACTTGTGTCCATGCTTATGTTCTAAGACACACATTCTCCTGCTCTGAAAACAAGATGAAGTGTTAGGTGCAGGGAAGCTGATACAACCCAAGAAATGACTGGTTTTCCTACTGCTTCAGGACGTGAATTCTAATATGAAATGGCAGAGGGCTGTAACCTACATCTACAAAATCCACATCAGTGGGAGGCCTTTCTCAAAGCACACTTTGGTTATTTCAGTCTTGCTGACTCTTGTAGCCTGATGGCAGGATCATCTCATTTAGGCACATCAGCTATTTATTGCAAAACTCCAGGGGCACCATTCAAGTTGTATAAAGCAATGGTTTCATCTAGTGGAAATAGCACTGGACGTGAAATGATACAGACTGGGGTTCAAGCCCCAGAACTGGTACTTGCAACCTGAGCAGATTTAGATACATCTTTCACTACTTTGTGTCTCAATTTCCTGATCTGTGAAATAGGGATTCTAGGCCTTTTGTAAGGGGATCAAATAAGAGAAAGCATGTGCAAGTGCAAATTCCCTATAGTGCAAATTTGTAGCACTATAGAGAATATAGTGCTTAATATTTTTTACTTCATAATAGTCGTCTACCAACATAACTCCAGCATTCACCAAAGGACTTGCAAATATTTTGAATTGATGCCATCCAGATATTTCCAGGTCTCCTCAGCCTGTATGTCCAATAGAACCACGCAAACATTAACTGCATACCTGCAGACACTCATTACCCCACCATTCCCCCAGAGTTTTCCCATTCACTTGGGGTTCTTCCAGAGTATGTCACATGTGCTTAGTGACAGTCCTTCATTTTCTTCCACTCAGCTTCTTCATTAGGGTCTGCTGTCTGCGATGGATCTCCTTTCCCCTTAGCAGCCTCTGGGTCCTCAAGGAGAATAGAATTGAGGGCCCCAATGTCTCCCCCTATAGCCCTGGACACTGTAACTGTCCATAGAGGCTGCATGGAACCTCAGAATAACAAAATTTCACAACATTGGTGCCCTCTGCCCAACTCTGTGTGGGTTTTGTTACCTGAACTTGAAGAAGAACTTTTGGGCCCCAGGGCTCACAAAGTTCCTGTGCCCAAGTCTCCTTGGTTTTAGAAGGTCAAATGTGGTCCCTGGTATAGTCTGGGCTGGGTACTGGGCACCAATTCACTTTTTGTTGTCCCTTCTCTGTATCTCTCTCCCCATGTCACTGACCATGCCCCAACTCCTCCTTTCCTCCTTCAGCCATAAAGGACATAAAGGACATCGTTATCCCTAGTGTTTTATGGCCGGTGAGGGTCTAAGAGGCACTCTCTGTTTCCACAAGTCCAAATTCCATGTAAGTTTGGCAAGACCACCCTGCTGCATTTGATTTAGTGAAGTCATAAATAAAGTAACTGGACAGGTTCTAAATTTTGGGACCATCATAACTGATGTTCCAATATATCTTGTCACAGTGGTTTGTCATTATGACTCACACTCAGCAAGCCTCCATTTAGCACCACATCAGCGTAATGTTTTAATCCAGCAAGTGAGTGGACTTTAGTCATTGTCCCAATGCTACGCAAATAGATGCATTTTCACCAGCTCAGAGTTCAGCTTTTCCTGCTGTGATCGGTTCTGAGGAGCTCATCTCAAAGATGACACATACGTCCCCCAGTCTTCCCACACCAAAAGTTGTGTTCAGGAGCCTGGCTCCAGAGGTCAGACCTATCCTAATGTGAGGACATGTCTTCTAAATGAGAATGAGCCCCAGGTGGGTCCCCTTGACTACACTGCAGCCCACTCCTCCATGGGGAACTTGGACTTTACTTTAAAGCCATGGCGATCTCTTGAAGGATACTCAGTGGCACTTCTGTTAATGAAGAGGCGTGTTCCAACAACACATTCTATGGTCAGGACTTTTGTTACCAGGTTTAGAAATAAACCTGGACACACAGGGATGTATCCACCTTGAAATCCGTAGAGTTCCCCATAACCTCCCATTAGCCATATTCAGTGGATGCTTTTTAATCATCTCACTTGTGCCCCAGTCTGGCTGGGCACAAATCACGAGCCACTGAAGCAGGAACAAACTTTATTTCTGAACTCCACCAGCACACTTCACACACGCTCCTGGGAATTCTCTCACACGCCATGCGGCTCCTCCAGTAACCAGCAACCGGAAATATCCCTCCTCCGGCACTTCCCCAACCAATGGGAACTCTCTGGGAATCCCCGCGAGAGCTCAACTGGAACTCAAGGAGAACTCCACCAGTGGTGTCACCTCTCAACCACTACTTCTGGCAAAAATGCCATGCGTCATCCCGACTCGGCTGTGGCCCTCAACACACTTGATCCTTCTCTATCTCTGGCACAGTTGAATCAGGGAAGCAGAAGAGAGTGGAAATACACAAACGGTTCAAATTCTTGTTCTCTTCTTATAAGCCACTGGACCCTGGGCAAATTATTTAACTTCTCTGAGCCTAAATTTTCTTCCGTAAAATAGGTAAAGTGATGTGTAAGGGATTTTTAAGAAGTATTATAACATATATAAAGCTACATATTGTAGGACTTTAATAACTAATGGTTGTTATTACTCTTATTGACTAGTTTTCACTCTTAAACACTTCCCTTGGGTATTATGACATATATTTATACCACAGTTCTCTCTCTACTTCATTTTTCATCTATTATGAATTTTACTAGGTACTGGTATTAATAATACACAGTCTCTGCCCTAGAGGAGCTCACAGTCTACACGGAAAAGAGATGTGCCAATTCCAACTCAACCTGACAATTGCTACATAGAGGATTCATATGACCATGCCCTAGACACAAGGCTTAATGTGTTGACAGGAACCTGGGAGGGCTTCAAGTTTAAGCTTAGCATTGAAGGATATGTCTGAATTTTCCAGGAAAACCAAGAAGGAAAGTTGTTCTGAGCAGAAGAAGCACTATGTGTAGTATCATATAAAATTATTTAACTAATAGTAACATTTACAAAGCTCAAGAGAAAATAGGTTGGAGGATACTATTAAATTCAATCTCAAACCAAGCTTGATGCCATCATTGTTGTCTATGAACATTGGGATTTGAAAGCAGGATCATAATTATCCATGAATGTGAATTATAAATGCAGATGCAACAACTCTCAATATGGCAACTGGCTGAATGTTGTCTTGGATTTACAGGGCATGAGTTATAAGAACCATGCTCAAATCCAGAATCACAATCTGCACAAGATATTCCCACACTAAGCACACTAAAACAGACCAGGTTTGAAAAAGCAGGTTTGATTTTCCCTCCAAAAGTCACATAGTTTCATTGGGTGAAATGGTGGGAAAGAATCACTGTAGGTTTAAATGTGGTTCTTCCCTTCTTGCTCATGCACCTCACATCCCAGTTTCCAGAAAAGGTGGATTGCTCAACTGGAATTCACATATGATTCGACTCCACCATTTGTGTCCTTATATAAGAAATTGCCAACAATTTGCTAAAATGTTCCTTTTATAGGCTGGAACATTAATGGTGAGGTCTCATATTCCATGTTTTTTGTTATTGCAGAAATCACAGGGGCATCTAATGGAGTGTTAAGAGACACTGAAAATAAGTGACTAAGTTTGGTTTGCAAAGCAGTGTTTATACAGGGACCCTCATAAGTTGCTGATGACATTGAAGTTGATGTCTTTTTAAAAAAAACTTGACAGTAACTTGACAATCATGTTGGTGATGATAGTGAAATCAGCTAATTTATTGTGTGATAGTCCCTCTGCATGATGTAACTCACACTTCTCCCCTCTGCAACACTACTATTATCATTCCTACTTGACAGATGAGGAAACTGGAACACTGTAAGAAGACTTGCCCAAGGCCACACAGCTAATAAATGGCAGAGTGGGGCTCCAAACAAAAGCATACTGGTTCTGATTCCAAAGACTATACTTGAACTATCCATGCTGCCTTATATTGTATCAAATGCTGAAATCTTTTTACAAAGTTATCTCATTTCTGGGTATCAATCCACAGCATTCAGAAAATTCCTGATCATGGACAATGATATATGCAAGATTTATAGCACATTGTTATATGTCATTGGAAGAAAACCAAATATTTCAACACTGGGAACAGTTGAGAAAATGAGATATATTCAAGCTGTTGAACACTATATACCATTAAAAATAAAATCATAGCTCCTATGTAAATAATGTAGATTGGTTATTTGCTTCTATTATTATTCCCTCCCTAAATGATAGTGGGAAGATTTTTTTAAATGCTTAAAGCCACAAGTGAATCCTTTCTTGAAAATCAAGATTCCATCCCATTCCCCTGGTGTTGAAGATTGAACACCAAAGGAATGCTGAGGAAAGAGCAAAAAGTTTTATTTAAGGGATAGGAGAGAGAGAGAGAGAGAGAGAGAGAGAGAGAGAGAGAGAGAGAGAGAGAGACTGACACTCCTTGGGAGGGAGAGGGTCCAGAGCTGGTGCTCCAGCGAGTGGACGTGTCCTGCCCCTTTTATAGCTTTTCTCATATGGCCTCCTCCCATCCTGCCCAAAATGTGGAGTGACCAAGGATAGGAATGGAGCCACCCAGGGGCTACCAGTTCTGTCCTTCTTTACCCCCATTCTGTTTTTCTCATCCATTTGTCACTTTCTGACAAGCCACATTTATTTAATATCTATTCACCTCTACCTATGGATCTATATATCCACCTTCCTACCCACCTGTCATCTATCCACTGTCCAGTCCTCCTACATGCTTACACAAAGCCAGAAATTTTTATGTTTCATTCACCCCTGCCTCCCCATTGCTTAAAACAGTGTCTAGCACGTGACAATCACTCAGTAAATAGTGTAAATGAGAAAAACCAGTCATACTTGAAGTGGGATTAGGAGGACATTTTTATATTGGAAGTTGAGAATCTTGCCATACTCCCCAAGAATTTTCATAGGCAAGGTTTGGACCACCAGGTAGGAAATTTGAATAATAGTTTCTGAGGAATCCGATAGCTAAAGAGAAAAATCACCAAAGGCCTTGACATTGGGTCCCCAAATGAAAATTTTAGATGGTTTGCCCTATAGAGATATCACAACTATGGGGGCCTTCAGCCCAGGACTAAGGGATTTCCTGGTACATGAGACTTTTTCAGTACTAAAACTGGGACAGTTCCAGAAAAAACAGGGTTGGGTCACCTAGCCGTAATCAAGAAGCCACACCCACATACTCAGAGTTTCCAATCACTCAGCTATGACCAAACTTGCTCAGGTATGATCACTATTACCAGACATCTGAGCAAACCCATTAGTTTGTAAGACTAAGACCCAAACTAGTAACCAATAAAAAGCAATGTAGTAAACAAAGACTATATATTGAGAAAGAAAAAAATCATTGATATCTCCAGAGAGATAAGCAAATATAACAACTATGAAAAGAAACCAGAAATTGGAGATTAATCATAAGAAAATGAGAGAATAGTCTAGGAGAGCTAACAGTAGGAGTTCAGTAAGAGAGAACAGAAAAGAGAGCAGAGGAGAGGAATTATTAACAAAATAATTCAAGAACATTTCCCAAAGCTGAAAGGGTTGAATTTTAAGATTAAGTTTGCTCAGAGACTGGTGAAATTAGATACATAGCAGATACATACATACATATTAGGTGAAATTAGATACATAGCAAAACACAGGAATTTGAATTTCAGATCAATGGATATATAGAAGAGCTTCTACAAGAGTAAACAACTCTCATATACAAAATAAATAAATAAATAAGTGTAGCTATGGACTTCTGAAAATTTATTCATGTAGAAAATTATATGGCAAGGAAAAAGTCTTCAAAATTTTGAATGGAAATTAAACATAGAATTCTATACCAAGCCAAACCATTAATAGAGTTAGAATTAAAACATTTTCCTATATGGAAGTCCTTGACATTTTTACTTCTCATGTACCCTTTTCTCAGAAAGCTATTAAAGGATGCCCTCTATTAAAACCAAAGACAGAAACCAGGAAAAGAAAGTTTTTCTACATGGAATGTACAAAACATTAACACAAAACAAACTGAAGTGATCCCTGGAATAATTTTGAAGGGACATCTCAGGATAAGAGCTTTGAACCACTGGGTGCATACCTATAATCCCAGAGAGTCAGGAGGCTAAGGCAGGAGGATCACAAGTTTGAGTCCAGCCTCAACAACCCTCTCAAATAAAAGGAGCAATGCTGGGGATGTAGTTCAATGATTAAGCCCCCTAGGGTCTATCCCCTATACCAAAAACAAACAAAAAAACAACTTTGAACCAGATAGAGAGGCCTCCCAGGCTAGAGCAATCACAAGATTCTGGAAGAGATTTTTTTGAGGGGGAAAGGGAGGGGGAAGGGGATTAGTAAGGATGGTGGAATGTGATGGTCATCATTATACAAAATACATGTATGAAGATTTGAATTTGGTGCCAACATGCCTTATATACAAACAGAGATATGAAAAATTGTGGTATATATGTGTTTTAAGAATTGTAATGCAAAAAAAGAGTAAATTTATAATGGCATAATTTGGCGTGAACATACTTTATATACAGAGATATAAAAAACTGGGCTGTATATGTGTAATAAAGGTTGTCATGCATTCATTCCACTGTTGTCATGTATTAAATAAAAAATAAAATAAAACAAGATAATATTGTCTTCAAGGACAATTTAAACAACTGGTAGGGCAATTGAAATTCTCTAAAAAACCAGCAAACAAAAGAGAAAAGATACCACAAGAAAAAAGAGAAGTGGTCTAGTTTAATACATAGCTGGGCTATAAACAGCCCATGTTAAAATCATCCAAACATTGAATATTAATCAAACCAAAATTATCAATAATCAATACTGAGAGAAAAAGGTGGGAATAATGACTTGGCACAGGGATTGAGCAAAAAGAGCTGCATTCCTGTTGTCCATGTTGGGAAGGTCAATAGAGGACTTTTTAAAATTGAAACAGGAAGATGTGATACCCAGCATGTTAACTAGAGATATGAAGGTCAAAATCAAGAGAACCCACTTTTAAAAAGTTGAAAGAGATTATCTGTAGGGAGACGGACTTTGCAGGGAGAGGGTGAGGGAGAGAAAAGCAAGAAAATGCTGTTTTTAAACCTTGTGGATCTACTTGCCTCTAAAAGATCTATAAGTAAAATTAGTTCTTTTACTTTTAAATAAACTTTTTTAAGGGCAATTGAACCAATTTCCAATATGAAGTATTATATAAGTAGGAAAATCTTAAGTGGACACACCATATAAGTGTACCAAAATTAAGAAAAAATAGAACTTTACCAATACTCAGATTGGCCCATCACCAACATCCCACTGAGGATAACCAGCATCCTCTCTTGTGACATCATAAATCAGTACTCCTGCTTTTAGAATTTGTATCAATGAAACAATGTGTGTACACTCTTTCTGGCTTTAGTTGATGGCATGTCTGGAAGGTTCATCCATGTTGTTTTGTAAAATAATACCTACCATCTTGCTACATGATGTTCCATTGAATGAAAATTCCACATTTTTTAATCCATTCTCCTAATGGTGGACCTCTGAATTATTTTGAACATAGGTGGCCATGAATAACTTTTTTTGAAATATATTTTTAGATGTTGATGAACCTTTATTTTATCCATTTATTTGCATGCAGTGCTGAGGATCGAACCCAGTGCCTCACACACATACTAGGCAAGTCCTCTACCACTGAGCCATAATCTTAGCCCGTCCATGAATAATTTTGACAAAAGTCATAATTATACCACAATGACATGGAGACATGTACCTGGTGTGTAGAAGGGTCTAAAATCATAGGTATACCATGACTGCAACTATTTATAAATTCATCCAATAATAACAAAACCTTCTTAGTATCTACCCTGCATGAGGTACTATTCCAGACAACGAGGTTTTAATGGTGAAGAGGATTATGGCTTCTGTCTTCCGAATAGAGGGAGGAAGATGATGAAAGAATTAGAGAGTAGTGGGGAGAGGGGATGAGAATTGATTATTATTTTTCTGGTGAGTACTTTGAAGCAGAATTGTTGTGATCTAACCTCACTTTCGGCAACATTTGTGTCGAGATCTGAAAGAAGAGATGGGATTAACCAGGCCAAGGTGCAGACTTCCTCCCAGAACAGGGAGGAAGAGTATGCCAAGGAGGGGGTACAGAACATACAGAAGGTGCAAGCAGAGAAGAACACGGTGTGCAAAAACTGTGTCAAACCCAGTGTGCCTGGGGTCTGCGGAAGAGGAGCAGAGTGCTGCAGGCCTCGGGTGTGTCAAATGGCTGAGCAAAGTAAGACCAAGGGACCCCTGGGTTTAGGGCCACTGAGGTCCGGGGTGATCTTCAGAGAGCCATTTTAGTGGCAGAGTGAGGACAGATTCCAGTCTAGGGTGGAATCAGGAATGAGCAGAAGGTAAGGACATGAAAATAAAAATTCACAGGAGAAAATACAAAGTTGTATATCAATGAATGTCTTTTTCTCCAAATTTTTATATTTGTATATAAATATAATCATATATACATCATATACAATTATACATATATTTTTAAGGAAATTTGAACTACACATTACATTTAAAAAATGTCTACATAAAGGTCAAGTGTTTTTAAGGGGGAATATAAATACCAATTTTATTCTTAGTCTTTTCTGGGTAATACCGTATCCTACAATGTAAAAATGTGGTTTTCGACTCTATCAGAGACACATTATTTTCACAGTCCTGCAGAAAACATTGGTGGGTGTAGGAATCATAAAGAATGTAGGGCCTGGGGAGTCTTCATTTTCATTGGCTAAACACACACCACACAGAAATTTTTTTAATCCAAAACACATGGTTCAGTGAGGTCAATCAATCTGATGATCCAGTTTTGGCCCAGATTCAGAGACAGCTAAGCGACTTCAAGTGCCTTCACGCCCAGGGACAGAACCAAACCGGAGCTGAGTATCATGAGCAAGGAGAGGCTTATGTTTATGGAAATGGCTCCCTTCTTAGGGAATGCATGCCTGTGCCAGAAATGCTCTCTACATATTTATTTATGCTAAGGGATGTATTGAAAAGATAAAAGGTTTTATTTTATTTGAAAACCCAAGGCATAAGTAATCCAAGCAATACTTACGGAAAGATGATTCTCCTCCTCATGAATTTCCATACAACTTGAACACTATTTTCCTTGTGGCTCTTAATACTTCCTTTGTTCTATGTACATGTCCTGTCTCCCTTGATTTAATAACTCATCTCTAATTTCCTTCAGCACCAGACCTTGAAAAAAGCAACTTGGTAATTTCTACTAAATTTATTTATATATATAGTCATCCAGTGTGGCAATGGATGAAATAAAAACCTTTATTTTTACAATTGTGTTTGCTTTTCAAACTTGCCTTGGTTCAACGTCTCCTTTGGCTAGTAAGTCATTGCTTTTCCTGAATTTGCAGAAGTCCAACACAGTCTGTAATGCATGAAACTTTGGCCTAAGGTCCTCTGGGCAATGAATAATTGTTTTGTCCACTCAGAATATTGGCACAAGATTTGAAACAACTGCTCATGTTACATCCCTTTTCTGGACCAGTTTCATCAACAGCAGTTATGTCTTATAATTAACATTATAATTATAATAACATAAGCCTTTGTAATTAATTTCACTCATGTACCCTCTATTCCCAAGAAACAGTGACTCATTATCCTTAATTTGCAAAACACACTCTATTTTTTAATTTTATGTTTAACATAATGAGATACAAAATTAATTTATTCAGGGACTTACAAAAACAAAATTGCTGAGACAGGATTAGAACACAATTACCAAGTCCCAGGTTTTAGTACTGTGTCACAGTCACTCTTCCGATAGTCCAAGTGATTCATCCACCCATCCATCCATCTATCCATCCATTTATTCATTCAGTGTAATTTTATCATGATAGGCACTGCCTAAATTCAATAGAGACACAAAATTAATGTTATTGCTTTCAGGGAGTTCATAGATTGGTTAACAAATACAATAAAACAGACATTTTTTAAAGAAATAGAATAATAAATGCAATGATTAGAGAAATGAGGTATGTGTGTTGCAAACATTCTTACATAAGAACTGATAAAGAGTTTTGTTTTTGTTTTTGTTTTGTTTTTGGTACTGGGAATTGAACCTGAAGGCACTTTACCAGTGAGCTACATCTTTTTGTTTTGAAACAAGGTCTCACTAAGTTGCTTAATGTCTCACTTAAGTTGCCCAGGCTGTCCTCAAACCTGCAATCCTCCTGCCTCAGCATCCTGAGTTACTGGAATT
Organism: Urocitellus parryii; assembly: GCF_045843805.1. Taxonomy (NCBI): domain Eukaryota; kingdom Metazoa; phylum Chordata; class Mammalia; order Rodentia; family Sciuridae; genus Urocitellus; species Urocitellus parryii. The sequence continues at coordinate 38,774,009 of NC_135532.1, read as the reverse complement.
ACAGGGGTGCAACACTGTGCCCAGCAAATTTTAATACTTTTAATGAGATCAAATTGTTGTTTTCCAAAGATAACAGCATACTAGCACCAACCTAGGGTAAGAATATTATCTGAGACCAGCTTTACAATTATTATGTAGCAGTGAATTTGCCATTTAAAGGAAATCTTTTGGACATGCAAACAGAAGAAATCTAAATGAGCATCCCTGAAAAGAGCAGAAGTCATAGGCTGGGACTCCATCCAGTGGCTTGCCCAGAATTTCCACAACCCCCGCCCCAAGGCTCCCTGGAACATGTTGAAAACCAATGAAGAAAAATGACCATCCATCAGACTCAAATACCAATGTGTCAAATTTTTGTCATGTGTGAAAATTAACTTTAGGGTCTAATAACTGAATCAAGCTCATCTAAAAGTGATCAGCCTGTGGATAAGTAAGAATACTCTCTTCAGAAGCCTTCTAGCCAGGTGTGGTGGCATACGCTTGTATCTCCATGGCTCAGGAGACTGAGGCAGGAGGATCATGAGTTCAAAGCCAGCCTCAGCAAAAGCAAGATGCTAAGCCACTCAGTGAAACCCTGACTCTAAATAAAATACAAAATAGGGCTGGGAATGTGGCTCAGTGGTCGAGTGCCCCTGAGTTCAATCCCTGGTACCCCTCCCCACGGGGGGCGGGGGGGGGGGAGAAGCCTTCTTAAAGCTTGATGGCTCTTCAAGTTTATCACAGGCATTCTTTTGCTGTTGTTTCCTGGCTTGGGTGATATGCAGAATGCTTTGAGAAAATTTCAGTAACTTTGCCCTCCACTTTTCAAAAAATCAAGCAATTATTTTTGAAACTTCTTTGTGTATCGGGACTAGAAAAGCAGTTGGCAAGACAGAAAGGGCCCACTGGCTAAAAGGAGTCACACACAGAAATAAGCACTGCTACTGAAGAGCAGAAATAGTCTAGACAAGTGTGCTCACGTTCATTACAGCCAGTGTTCAATACAGCTGCCTCGTAACTCGACTCAACAAGTAACTGTTATTACCTACCAAATGCCACGCACTACATTATACTGAGGCAGATAAAATGAATCAGATAGTACCTGCACTCACAGGATTCTCACAATAAAATACATAACTAGGAAGAGACAAGCATACCAATGGCGTACTATTAAATGTCAAAGTGGATTACCATCATGGTTTCCAAAGAGGGTGAGATTAGAATGCTCATTGCAATCACACAAGGAAAAGCATGACTAAAGGATTCACTCAGATGATAATTTTCTTTTGGGGACCCCAAAGGACTTTCAGATATGCTCTTTATTTTAATGAGGTATAGAAAAAGGAGAGGAGGATTTATGATAATTTCACTCAGGTGTTTCACTTGTAGGTAACTCACTCACCTGTTTGTCCTCCATCTTTCCCATCCAGATAGGTCACCACTCATCCAGCTGTTGACTCAGTCACCCTCACTGCCACCCACGTCTAATAAATCACTAGGCCTATTGATGCAACTTACTGCACATATCCTGAATATGTCCACTATCTGTCTCTCAAATCACCCCATCCACCAGTGTCCTCTCACCTCAACGATCATCTCCATGAGGGCCAAGGGCCATGTCTGCTTTGTTCACTATTAATCCCCAATACCCAGAGCAGAGTTCAGCACAGAGACTGTGCTCAGTCAGAGAAGAAAGAAAGGAAATCAATGAAACCAGTAATAATCAGCTCTTCCATTAAACTTCTTTATTATCTTACATATAAACACAACATAGATAGAAATGTGTATGTATTTTTCTAATCCATTATAAGATGATGTCATTATTTCACTAAAGCAGTGAATTGTGATTGCAATGAGCATTCTAATCTCACCCTCTTTGGGAACCATGATGGTAATTCACTTTGACATAAAGCAGACAATTCCTGATATGTCAAAATGTTTAGTTTACTGTGTGTTATAATGTTCAGTTTAAAGATTAAACAATAGAAGAACAGCTGGATGTGGTGGTGCACATCTATAATCTTAGCAGCTCGGGAGGCTGAGGCAGGAGGGTCACAGGGTCCAGGCCAGCCTCAGCAACTTAGCAAGGCTCTAAGCAACTAAGGAAAGATCCTGTCTCAAAATAAAAAAATAAAAATGGCTGAGGATATAGCTCAGTGATAAAGCGTTCCTGAGTTCAATCCCCAGTACCAAAAAATAAAAATAAAAATGTTAATACAATGCAGCAATGAACACTTGTTGTTCATATTTAGCCTTTAATTAATTTTCTGGTCTTTAAACACTATATGGCTTATGCAAGTGAATTGCTATGCTCATGTGGCAGCTTGGCCAGGCACCCAGCATGTGACTTGAAAGCACATCCTGGACATGTGTATCAGTAAATGCAAACTTTGGCATCTATGATATGCATTATTAAGTTATCAGTTTATCCTTAGGTTGATTTCATTTACCAGGAAATACAACTGCCTCTTGTGTCCACAGGTGGTTTGAGAACAGAGTCTCTGCTTCTCAAGATTGTCTCATAACCTGGTCACTAGGTACATGTGGCCCATGCCAACATTTCCCAGATAAACACTGTCAAGCCGAACTCAATTTCGACAAGCTTTTTAAGGAGGAAGAGGCCTCTCTATCTCACCTTTCAAAGAGCAGAACGTCTGCTATGATTTGGTAAACAGTACTGTTTCATCCCCTGTCTGCCTGCTGCAGAGGCTGCATATCACAAAACCCTAAATGCCACTCAAAGATTCAGCCTCCAGGCTGGATGCTCTGTATCCAGTCCAACCCCCAGTTCCCACCAAGAAAAGTCAACCTCATTATGATCCATTCCATCTGCCTCCAGTCTTGGAAAAGGTTAAAACCTTGCAGAAGCTTAATGAACCATGTCCTTCCCTGAGAAATACAGATTTGTTATTGTTTTACAAAGAAATGAAACTAGTGGAATAAAAACAGGAGTAGATCCTATGAGTCACAGGATGTAGGTGAAGAGCTCAAATTAAATTGAGAATTTAAGCATATATTCATCGAACAGAAAGCCAGGAAATTTGAGGTCAAAGTCCTGCTCTGCACCAATGAGCTGTATGAACTTGAGCAAATCATAAAATCTGGGCCTCTGTTTACAAATCTCTGAAATGAAATGATAACTTTTGTCCTAATGTCCCTTCAGGAAAGGATAAAGGATGAGATGATAAATGTGAGTCTCCTTAAATAACAATAAAAACAAACAAACAAAAAAACCTGTAAAATACAGTTTATTCCCAAACAGAAGAAAATAAAAATCACTTCTACTGGGAACTAGAAGAAATCATAAGAGTTCCTGCACAACAATTCCATTTTTCTGGGTGAGGATTAAATTTGGCATTTATTGAATGTGCCCTATATTTCAGGAACAAGTTTTTAGAATTGAGAAGGAAAAAAAGAGGTCAGGTCATCATCCAAATTTTCCTATAGTAACTCATATTCATTCATTCATATGTTTGTGCACTTAGGCCAGAAGCAGTAGAAGCAGTCATGCAATTTCCCAACTATTACTGAGCATCTGCTATGCTCTAAGATTGTGCTAGCCACTGTGGATACAAGGATAAAGGCAGTCCTGAAATCTCTATCCTGTGACCTTACAGCAAAGTTTTTGTTTTGTTTTTTCACAATGAAAGAATGAACCAGACTTGGTTCCTACCCCAAAGTAGTTATAAACCAGTAGAAAAGGAAGTGACCATAAAATAAAATTGAATCATTTTCAGAGGACTCTTTTGAAAGAGCAAGGGGAAGAGATAAATGGATTACGTCAATTCTTCCTTTTTCCTGGATCAGCGTGCAGCATTAATATTAACAGACAGGCACACTTCAATAGTTTCTATCTTAAAGTCTCTCTCAAGTCTATTCCTTTTGGCAGGAAAATTCTTACAAGATCTGCCTATGGTCACATATTTGCCCTCTCAAATCAATTCAGTTGGGATTCTCTCTCTACCACCTTATTGAGATGCTTTTTGGCAAAGTTACCAGTGGCCTTCTTCTTGCCAAATTAAGTGGCCACGTGTCTGGTTTTAATCTCATTATCATTTGAAGTAATTAGTCACTTCCTCCTTCTAGAAAGGAGGTTGGTTTCTTTTTGTTAATTTCCGTGATACCATGATCTCCCAATCTTCTATTTTATTGGCCACTACAGATTTGTTTGCAGCCTTCTTACCCTCTTCTAAACTTGTAATGTAGGAATAGATTCAGGAATTTCTCTTGGGCTTCCTTCTCTATATAAACATGGTTTTAATTGTCTGGTCACACTGCCTCCAGTTCATCTCTCTCTCTATAGTAGATCCATAACTATCTCTATATCTGGATAGTGTATATTTAGTCTACATATCCAACACTGACTTTCTACTATGTTCCAGAACCATGTGTCCAACTGCTTCCTTGACATTTCTATTTCCTTTTCTATTAAGCATGTCAAATTTAACAGCCAAAGCAGACCTCCTGTTTCTGTTCCTTCCAAAGCCTGCTCCTGACCCAGATTCCCGATCTCAATACTCAAGTCAGAAACTAGGATTTTCCTTGCTTCTTCTCTTGCCCTTATTCCCCATCACCATCCCATTAGCATAGCTTTTTTTTTTTTGTAGTTGTAGTTGGACACAATAACTTTATTTTATTTATTTATATGTGGTGCTGAGGATCGAACCCAGGGCCTTGCATGTGCGAGGTAAGTGCTCTACCGCTGAGCCATAACCCCAGCGCCCCCAAGCACAGCTTTTTGACTCTAGCCCCAGAGCAGAGTCTGTACCGCGGTCCATCTCTATAGACTCTGTCTCCCTCTCCCCCTTCTCTGCAGACGTATCAGCCTCTGTCCTGTTCCTCTAATGGGCACATTCACTCCTGCCTTTGTATGGCACCTTCTTCTGCTTAGAATGTTCATTCCTCCGATTTGGGTATGACTGACACCCTCTTTTCACCTGGATTCCAAATTAAGTGTCACCTTTTCAGAGAAGTCTTCATGAATCTCTTATTGAAAGTAGTCGCTCAAATGCTAGTCATCTGTCACTCATTCCATTTTAATATTATAAAATATTTATCTATCAAATATTACAAAATGTTACAGTATAAAATAGGTAGAATTAGTTACTAACCTTCAATAGTTTCCTTCGTATTTCTTTTGTCAGGTATTTATTTATCGCTTGTCTTCTTATCCTAGAATTTAAGCTCCATAAGGAGGAACTTTGCTTTGCTGGCTTTACTCACTTCTGTATCCTTGGTGCCTAGGAAGGAACATAAGCAAGCTCATATAGATGGGTCCCCTAGATTCTGGGGGTACCCACTTAACCTGAGGAACCACCATATTGGTTGTAATCATCATTTTGCCTGCCCAGTGACCCTGGCATGCATTCTGAACCCTAGTGTATAAACAAAATCATTAAGCTAGTCAGTGGAGGAGCTGGGGTTGTGGCTCAGCGGTAGAGCACTTGCCTCCCATGTGCAAGGCCCTGAGTTCCATCCTCAGGACCACATAAAAATAAATAAATAAAATAAAGGTATTATATCCAACTACAACTAAAAAATATTTTTTTTTTTAAAAAAAGATAGTCAGTGGAGCACTCACACCATGCCAGGAGGTATTACTTAACTGACATTTGACAGGTTAATAGTTTTTGAGAAAGTCCAGGTACATTCTGGTTGACCACTACCCACCTTTGTCTCACTTAGCATAGGTACCCCTTCTTTCTGCCAGGGAGTCCAGGCATCTTGCTCTTTTGTTGTTCCCAAGATGTGCTTCTGTCTATAGGTCCCTAATAAATTATAGCCTGGGCAGTCCTGGACTTGGGCCTGTTTCATGGGTTTCTCGGCACCTTCTGCCTTTGGCAGCCCTAGTTCCCTTCCATCAGGTTTTTCTGAAACATGTAAGTGTATTTCCTGTTGCTGTCTCTCGGTATCCAATACACATTACCACGGATTCTGGCCCTGAGTAGCGCCATTTGCATTTAACTCATTCATCCCTGATTATATGATTTGTATTTTCTATTTTAAAAATTCAATGATGCTTACATAGATAATGAGGTTAAAATAAAACAAGAAATGAGTAAACGTTTCCAGGATTTTCTTTCTATGCTATAAATCTCTTGGGAGAGTCACAAAAAGTTTTCTTAAATAAGTGTCATTTTATGATCTCCTAATTAGTTCAGGAAAACCTGTTTTGTTGTTCAGCGTATCAAACCAAACATAGTGCTCAAATACAAATGTTGCATTTTATAGGTGTTGTGAAAAATGTCACTTCATAAGAAAATACTTCATAATCAAATATTCTAAATGTAAAATCAAAACAATTGAATAGAATTTGACAAGGAATCAGAAATTCCTCTCAGGGCTTCTAACTGCTACTTGTATTTCCTTGATTGTATCAATATTATTTTGCTTCAATCTCTTCCTTTCTTTTGAAATTAAGTTCAATTTTGGGGTTGTTCTTAAGTTAAAACAACTGAAAATGCATATTATATTATTTATTTTATATAATAATATAGAGATGCTTAAATTACATGTGGTAGTAATTGTACATTGTAAATGTGAAATTTTACTTCATATATATTGATTAATGATAAAATATCTCAGTAGTTCTCTATACCTGGAGCTGGACTCAAATAAATTTTTAGACATAGAGTTGTGGGTTTTTTGGTATATATATATATATTATTTTTTATTGGTTGTTCAAAACATTACAAAGCTCTTGACATATCATATTTCATACATTAGATTCAAGTGGGTTATGAACTCCCATTTTTACCCCAATTACAGATTGCAGAATCAATGCAGGCTTGCTTTCTTCCTGTGAAGAAGGTATCTTATGAATTGAAAATAAATATGAAAATTGAATAGGAAGAAAGCAAAAAAAAAGAAAGTTAAAATATATGGATATTTGAATGAATCCTAATATGATAGCATTCCTAGGATTTTATGCACCAATATCTTGTTCCATTTACTTTAAGATTATGAACTCTATAGTCGTACCTTTAAAACACCTATTTTTCTTTTCCATGGAGAGTCAACCTTAGTATTTGAAGCAATCTCAGATACTTGTGTATAGTGGAATGACAAGTTCCTGTGTCCTGCTCACCCAATTCTGGGTTCCCATGAGAGACAGTGCTCTTCTTTATAGCCCTTTTCCCATTAAACCAAGTTAGGGCTTCGGGATTCTTCTCAACACAATGCTCTGGATAGCCACCACCTATGGTCAAAGTGTGCAAAAAAAAAAAAAAAAAGTTGACACCTGACATCCCTGGTTTAGATATCAGGTGAAGATTCAATTTCATGGATCTAGATTTAATAAAATAAATATTAGATTGAAGAACAGTTTGTTCTCAAGTCTTGATGACTTTAAAAGACTTGGTAAATAGCCTTTGTTAGTTTTTTATCAGTCAGAGACTTCTGACAGGTAGGAAATTGACCTCACTACCTAACTCCAGACTTTCCCATCCCTTACAGGGAAGGCAAGCTTATGCTTTGGCATCTCTTTTGGACTGGTTTACCTTGGAAGGCCCACTCATACCTATGCAGTCTGCAGAATTTTTACCCTCCTCAAGGTACGTGCACACTGGTGCAAAGGGAGCTGGCATCTGGGTATGAATCCTGTCTCTCCTTCCTACCAGCAGTGGACCTTGCTAAACTTCTCAATGGCTTGTTTTTCATTTTTGACATGAGAAAAAGAATACCTACATTGTGGGGTTGTTGTGGGGATTAGAGATAACACATAGAACATGAATGGTAGGTCCCAGGTATTTATAAGCTGAGAATTTATCCAGGATCTTTAGCTACAAAAAGAAGCATAAGAATCAAATTGTCTTGTCCATGAAAAGTGAAGTGTTAAATCCCATCTTTGGGGGCTGCAAGTGTCCACAGATTTCATGAGAATGTCAGTGGGAGGAGAAAGACCGATGTATCATCTGGAAGTGGGGGTGGCACGAAGAGAGGAGAAAAATCCAGAGATGACTCAAGACCCGGAACTGCCACTCTCCATTTAAGTGACTGATGTGCTAGGGTTGTTCTCAGGTTGCTCTAGTAAAATGGTGCTATGAATCATAGATGGGGCCATTGGATGTAGGTGGTGATTTTAGCTTCTGCTTTCTTAGTTTCTATTAAGAGCCAAGGAGAATCGCAAGCTGGAAGCTTTCTCCCAAGTCAGAGCATGTGGAAACAGAACAGTTTGCTGACCCCACCACTCTACCCCCACTCACCCTCATTCACCTAAATGGAAAGGTAGATCATGCTTCTCAGGGAGCCAGTGGTAAAATGCTCTGCCTAGAGGCAAATAGCATGGTTCTCTGCTCTGCATAGTGACCATTGGATGCAGCTTGGAGGGGGAAGCAAGATCTCAGTGCCACAGTAGAAAAAGGACCATGACATTATGACCACAAGGCCCCTGTCACTCTAACACAGCTTTTAGGTTAAAAGGACATATACTCCTAACCCAAATGCTCCAATCCTTCTAGCACTTTTTTCATCCACAGGAACCCAACTATCTCATATTCTCAACATTAATATGTTTGTAACAGAAATATTATTAAGTTGAGATGATAAGAGGGTTTTTTCTCACTTGTCCAGAAAAACATACCAGAGGCATAAACTATCATCACAGTTCTTGATGATGTGTGATGGATACATATTTCAGAGGCTACAATTTAAAACTGATGCTCTTGGTCATGGAAGGAAGCTCAGGGGTCTCAACAAATGACCTGAGGTATATTTGTTTGTTCGTTTGTTTTATTTTGTTTTTTGTTTTTAAATATTTTTTAGTTGTCAATGGACCTTTATTTTATTTATGTATATGAGGTGCTGAGAATCGAACCCAGTGCTTCCACATGCTAGACAAGCGCTCTACCACTGAGCCACAACCACAGCCCATGATGTGAGTTTTAAATGGAGATTTCTCTACCTCTATACCTAAGAGCCTGCTCCTGCTCTATGTAACAGGCTGCATATTGCCAAGAGAGACTTCAACAAAGCACACATGCAGAATCAGAATCATTGGTCTTTGACCACATGCACAGATGGCAAGACTATTTCAGGTTAGCAGGAGTATTGTAGGCCAGGCTCTAGTCCAAAGGGTCAACCAAGGAAAAGGAGCACACACCATATTTCTTCTTATCCTCCTGTGGCTCTGAGCAGGGCAATCTATCATTTTTCTTAGTGTTACATACACTAGCTTGACCTGAGAATGTAAAAATGACAAGCTAAATGGGAGAATCCTGTATGATCATTGATTTTTTTCACAACCAGCCATGACCGCAGACTTAAAAAATGTTTTTCAAATCACAGAGCCATAGATCTGGCAGGAAACTGGAATAAAGGGTCATTCTACAGAGAATCCATGGCAAGGCTCCAGCTTGATCTTACAGTCCCTTCCCTGTAAGAGATTCTGCACCTGCCTTTGTGACATATTCTGAGGTTTAATGGCTTCTCGGACAAAAGGCACTGCATCACGTCTAAAGGAAGCCTCCTTTACCACAATCAAACCTCCTGGGTCAAGATCCAAGTGTAGATGCAAAAGAGCTACTCACTCTCCTCCATATACCTGTACATATTAGAAGATGTTTATTTTCTTTTTTGTTTGTATCTACAACATATTAAAGTGGTTGAGGAAGCTACCCATATGCCCCTTAGCCCATTCCAGTTTTCCTGAATGTCATCATCTTTCATCATTTCGGTTCATGACTCAAAACTAGGAAATAAATATTGATATATTACTATTAACTCAATTCCAGACCTTATTTGAATTTTACCAATTTTTCCCTAAAATTCTCCAGGATCTGGGATACCACATTGCATTACTTATCACATTTCCTTAGGACCTTCTGCTTTTCTGGTGAGAGTTTCTTAGCTTTTCCTTTACATTTTTCATGAGCTTGACTTTGACAATTATGAGGAATATTTTGTAACGGATTCTCCAAAAGGAGTTGATCTGTTGTTTTTCTCATGATCAGACTGGTTATAGGTTTTAGGAAATAATACCACCCAGAAAAAGTACACTCCTCATCAAATCAGGGTACATGAATGTCATGTGACATTACTGATAATTATAACCTTGGTCACCTGGTTAAGGTGATGTTTGCTAAGTTTCTTCATTATAGATATATTTCCCTTCCCATAGTCAGTATGTCTAGTCCACACTTGGAGAACGCCCACCCCATGCCCAAACACACTTCTTTTTAACTCACCTAATTAGTCTAGTTTCAATTTGGTGGGAACTTTCTTTTTTTTTATTAGAGCATTACATTTATACATAGTAGTTGGGTTCATCTCAACAAACTGACACTTCATGAAATTTGATTTCAGTTCACGTCTTCCTACTCCATTTCCCTCTCCTCCTCCCTCCCACTTCTCCTTCCTCTACTCTAGTGATCTTTCTCTTGCTCATCTATTTATTTATTTTTGATTGATTCTTTCTACTAATACAAAAAGGTAAAAATGCTTATATTTATTTATGCATGTAGCATAATTTTTAAAAAATTCATCTCACATTTCCTCTCCTTTCCCATCCCTCCTCTCTCCCTCTCAATCTCCTTTTTCTACTCTATTGATCTTTCCTGTATCTTTATGATATCTGATCTCCCCCTCCTTCTTTTCCTTATTTTGCTCTAGCTTCCACATATGAGAGAAAACATTTGACCCTTGATTTTCTGAGTCTGGACTATTTCACTTAGCATGATATTCTCCATTGCCATCCATTTACCAGCAAAATGCCATAATTTCATTCTTCTTTATGGCCAAGTAAAATTCCATTGTGTATATAAACCAATAATTTCTTAGTGCCTTCATCTATTTAAAAGCATCTGGATTGATTCTATAATTTGGCTACTGTGAATTATGCTGCTGTAAACATTGAGGTGCCTGTATCTCTAGAGTATGCTGATTTTAGTTCTTTGGGACAAATACCAAGGAGAGGGACAGCTGGGTCCTATGGTAGTTCCATTCCTAATTTTTTGAGGAATCTCCACACTGCTTTCTAGAGTGGTTGTATTACTGTGCAGTCAGTTGGTGTGAACTTTCTAAATTTCCATTCTTTTCCCACAGTTCTTCTCTTAAAGGGATATAATACTGTCCTATAGTGTTTTAGTTCATTCAGGTTGTCATAACAAAAATGCCAGAGACTGCGTGGCTTTTAAACAACAGACATTTATTTCTGGAAACTGGAAATTCAAGATCAGAATGTCAACATAATTGGCTTCTGGTGGGGACACTCTTCCAGGTTGCAGATCTTCTTTGTCTTATTGTTATCTTGACTTGATAGAAAAAGAGAAAGAGCTCTCTAAGCTCTCTTCTCGAGCATTCATCCCACTCATTAGAGCTCTACCCTCATGATCTAACTACCTCCCAAAGCCTCCACATTTTAATACCATCATTTTGGGGATTAGGATTTCAACACATGAATTGGGTCAGGGGAACACAAATATTTAATCCATAACATATTAATTTGATCAATAGGATAAACATTTTTTTAAACTTCTGTACATTACATACTGGTCAATCATTTTTATTCCTGTTATAATACTTCACAATTCCACTGTGGCTATTAGGAATAGACATAGTAAATACTTTTTAATCTGTCTCTTCCAACATATAATGAAAGCCATAGAGAAAGGAAATAATCCTAGATAGATCCTCTAAGAAACAATTTCAGGAAAAAAAAAATGAAAACAGCAGAACTGGTTGTAAAATATAAGGGTTATCAATGGAGTATTTTCAGAAACTCTGACACAATGGAAAAATTAAAATGGAATTCAGAGTTCAGAGTGAGTGGCTTCAAGTAGGAGCACAAATATACTCAAGTGGTGGCGTAGGTGACAGAATGACCACAGGGAAAGAAACGGCAGCATGTGAGCTGATTTTCCGAAGGTGTTTCTCTTCTGTGATTGTGCAAACAAACAAGATTGGATTGGATTAACATGGGGTGGAAGGTTGGCGGTGACAATACAATCCATTAAATCTTTAATGATTTCATGACCACACAGTTTTCAACTTAATGGGAAGATTGTCAGATCTATACTTTTGTTAATACTGTGTTCATCCGGCCCAGGCATGCTTTCCTGGCATTTGGGCTGCTGAACACAAACTCCGGAGACCTTCCTCTACTGGAGGGTTCTGGGATCAATATATTTCGGATACTTTGCATACTATCCACTAGGGATCTGCAAACTTTTTCTGTAAAGCACCAGACAGTAAATATTTTAGGCTTTGTGGGTTACAGATGGTCTCCATTACATAATCTTCTTTATCTTCTTTTTGAACAACACTTTAAAAAGGTGATCAACATCCTTAGCTTGAGGGATACACAAAAGCTGGCCATGAACCACATGAGCCCAGGGACAGATAGTTTGCCCTCTCCTGCTACAGACCCTTCCTGAATATTCTAGAATGTGTATGAACTCATTAAAGGCTCTGAAAAGACTGATAGGATAAAAAATTCTGTTTACCATTTCTAACCAGATTTATCCCAAATTTATTTGACTATGGAACTCTTTTTTTTTTTCCTCTTACCCAAATATCTCACATAATTAGTTTTCTATGGAAAATTCTGTCTTTTTCTTTGGAAAAGTCTGGCCTTTCACATATAAAGAATATAATAAAGTTTATTCCTACTCGCCCCTACAGAAAAGCTCTCAATGGCTTAAAAACACAAATAGAATAGTACCAGAGACTGTCTGTGGCCTTATAGCAAAATTCCAAAAGTATTAAGCATAAGGCAAAAATTATGAATTTTACTGCATTTTAACGCCTCAAAAGTCTTTCTGTTCAACAAATACCACCTCAGAAAAATTTAATAATTGACTAATATAGTGAAAGAAAATACTTTGCAGTGTTAAAAAACATAAAAAAATAGTATTTCAAGGACATTTGCCAATTAATAAGAAAAAACTGGGACTCCAACAGAAAATGTGCAAATAATATGGATAAGCAATGTACAGAAGGGAAAAATTATAATGGCTAACAAGTACATGAAGATGCCCAACCTTACTGGTAATCATAGGAATGCAAATTGAAAGAAAAATAAAATACCTCTTGTACTATACATGCATAAATTGGAAAATATTGAAAAATTGTACAATAGTATATGGCAAAATGGATTCCTTCATGTCCTACTGATGGGAGAAATAATTGGCAAAACTTAATGAAATTCAGTCTGTGCATACTCACTCTTGAGTATGAACCCAGAAAAAAGTATCCACAGATCCAAGAATGACAAATACAAAGAAGTTCATTACAGCATTTTATTTTGAGGTAGGTGGAAATGGAAGGCAAAATACTGCCCATTGCCACAATTTAGCAAGATGAGTTAAAAAAATAAAAAAGGACTGGTGATGTTGCTCAGTGGTAAAGCTCCCCGTGGGCCACCAAATGCTGCAGTCTGGCTGGGCACAATTCAGGAGCCACTTGTCAAAAGAAACGAACTTTATTTTTAGAACCACACACGCCAAACAAAACAGTTCCTCAGGAAAAACCCTCAGAGCCCAACTGCCACCACCTCTCTACCTCCCACACTCCTCCTGCTCTTGAGGCCAATTGGCTGGGTCACGTGGGTGGAGCCAAAAAAAGTCCCCCAATGAGCAGCTCCATAGTCTAAGAGGGCGGGGAAACAGCCCAATGAGCATCACCACAGAGGAGCCAATCAGTTAGCAGCTAGAAGTTGCTGGGGCCGCTGTGAGCCAATCATCAGCTGGCAGCTGGAAGTTTGCTGGCAGCTGGAAGTTTGCTGGGGCCCCTTCGGCTGTGGCTGTCAACAGCCCATCACTAGGGGAATGGGTAAATAACATATGATAGAAGCTTATCATGGAACACCACGCATCAAAATTAGAAGTACATAAAACAACATAGGCAGAACTCTCAAAAGTATTGTTAAGTCAGAAGAAACTAGTAAACAGATCTATAGCATATTGTTGATTATATAAATTTTTAAAATACTCATATCAAAAACAGAGGTGGGGTTTTCAGGGATGAAGGGGGGAAATCATAAATTTTAGCATTCAGCTAGAGATGAATGCTAGTGTGTCATTAATAGAAAAGTGCAATCAACTCAACTCTTGGCAATTGCTGCTAAACTGTGTTAGTGATATCCATGTAAATTCCTGTTAGTATTCTACTTTCCCCAAGATTCATCCTCTATCAAAGAGAAAAGTTAAGTTAATCTTATGTCCTCTACCCCAACACTAATCTATTGATCAGCACCCATTTAAAAATGACTTGGTTTAAATATTAAAAAGAATTTTTATTTTAAAATACACATATCATTTACCATTTTAACCATCTTTATACCTTTATTTATTTATTTTTTATGTAGTGGTTGAGGATTAAACCCAGCACTTTGCTTGTGCTAGGCGAGTGCACTACTGTTAAGCCACAACCTCACCCTACCCCCATTTTAACCACTTTTAAGGGTACAGTTCAGTGACATGAAGTACATTGGCATTATTGTGCAACCATCACTACTTTCCATTTCAAGAACTCTTGTCATCTTCACAAACTGGAACTACTCCCATTAAACAACAACTCCCTGCTCCCCTATCTCTCCAGCACCTGGAAACTGTCATTTTATTTCTGTCTCTATGAGTTTCACTTAGATACTTCATATAAATAGAACCATATAATATTTATCACTAGCATAATGTCTTCAAGGTTCAACCAGGTTGTAGAACATGTTGGAATTTCCTTTCTTTATAAGTCTAAATATTATTTCATTATAGATGTGGTGTCTTCTGTACCCCATTTAATTTATCCATTAATTTACCAATGCATATTTGGTTTCCTTGTGTCTTTTGGTTATTATGAATGATGCTGCTATGAACATTGGTGTAAACAAAACTGTTCAAATTTATGCTTTAAATTCTTTCGGGTATCTACTCAAAAGCAGAACTGAAAGATCACAGCATAATTAAAAGTTTAATTTTTTGAGGAACTGCTGTTCTATTGTCTATAGTAGTTGTCCCATTTTACACGTACACCAGAAATACACAGGGTTCCAATTCCTTTACAGCCTCACCAACACCTGTTATTTTCTGTTTTGCTTTTTTAAAATAGTAGTTGCAAAATGGTTTTGATTTGCATTTCCCTATTGATTTATAATGTTGAGAATCATTTCACATGTTTATAGTCAGTAAGAGATTTTTAATTATAAAATAAATTAAGAAATTCATTTAATTTCTATCTCTGAATAGTTTCTTCCATAGAGTTCTAGACACTGACACGTGGGTTTGTGGTCTATGTCATAGGACAAAGATAAAGAAGAAAAAATCCTCAAATACTTTAAGGATGCCTTTAATCCATTCTCATTCATTTTTCTGAGCAATTAATGTGAACCTCATGTCTTAATCAGGGTACACTACCTTCAGTAATAGCTGTAAAATCTTAGTGGTTTAATGCAATAAATGTTATTGTTCATTCCATGAGGACTGACAGGGAACTCTCCACACTGCCATTCAGGGTCTGGGCTCCTTCCATCTAGTGGTTCTGCCATCTTGGGAAAGTCCTGGAATCTACTGCTGGATGCTGTACCATCAGCCTATTGTTGAAGAAAACAGAGTGTGGACCAATAGCATCCCTACTCCAAACTTCCTGGACTAGAGATGACACTCATCACTTCCCCTGAGATGCCACTAGTCTTATAGCCCTGCTCAGATGCAAAGTAGCTAAGAAATGTAGCTAAGAAGAAAAGAGCCATGGGGGCTGGGGATGTGGCTCAAGAGGTAGCGCGCTCGCCTGGCATGCATGCGGCCCGGGTTCGGTCCTCAGCACCACATACCAACAAAGATGTTGTATCTGCCGAGAACTAAAAAAAAATAAAGTATTAAAATTCTCTCTCTCTCTCTCTCTCTCTCTCTCTCTCTCTCTCTATCTCTCTCACTCTCTCTTTAAAAAAAAAAAAGAAAGAAAAGAAAAGAGCCATGGCTTTTAGTGAAAAACTACCTACTCTTTGCCATGGCTAATAATAAGAGTTTAAAGGAAAAAAAACTTTTATTTTTGAGGAGTTTTTTCCTTGTTTGTTTTCATTTTTTTTAATATAGATCTCCTTACTGCCAAGACTTCAAATTATTTTCTGGTTATAATTCTTAAATTTTGTACCAAAAGAATCTAGTATTTTCAAAGTATACATTATCCTAAATACTTGGAGTGATAATTGTATTAGTGTGGCTCTTGAACTATTCATGTCACATATGTAGACAAAAGATCTCTGGGAAAAAAAGCAGTTCATTTTGAGATGTACTACACTGTATATCAGAATATCTTGAGTGAGCAGAAATAATATGGACAGATTTTCCCAGATGGAGTAGCAGGGTTGAAGCAAATATACCTAATACTCCTCATTCATCCTACATTTGCATATTTTGTATCGATTTCCAATGAGATTGTGACTGTACTTTGTTTATTACAGGATGCTATCAAGTCAGAGTAAATCCCCTACCACAAAATAATCAAGGCAAAAAAAGACAAATGCACACACAAAGAACTTAGCAAAATGGGTTGAATTAGAGCTATTCAGCTCATACCGTGAAAAACATATAAAGCGACCACAAGCAGGCTATAAATTGTCCTGAGTTACACAATGGAATGATAAGAGAGATGACCTGGAAAATGTGAGCTGGCAGGGCTGTCTGAGATTGATTAGTTGGCTGCCCTAATGCCCAGGTAATAGGATGCCTTTCAGCTCTGTTCTGCCTATTTTCATCCAGATTTGTTTTCCCTGCTGTCTTAAAAATTAGAAGAGACCCCCCGCTTCAGTTCTGCAATCATGTAGAAGCTCATTCTGCTCAGAGTGCTTCAAAATACACAAATACCATCTTTTTTTTTTTTTTTTACCATGCAAACAACATGCAATGCATTTTCATTGAATGCCACGAACCCACAATCCCACAAAGTACTTCCTGAGATGGATTCCAAAACCAAGCAAAATGTCCAGGGTTGGAGAGGAGTAGAGAACAAGAGGCAACACTCCAAAAGATGCAAAAAAAGGAAGCCATGCACAAGCTATGAAATTTCAGAGAGATGTGCAAGTGAATCCATCTCTATATTACAGATTTCATAGAAAAACTGGAAAGAAACAATGATTGCAAACCCAGAAAGTGGAGGTCATGGGGGGACCATAAGGCATGATAACGTACGTCAGAACCCTTTGGGAAGTAGCCAGGAAACCAAGCAAACAAGGTGGTAATGGCAAGGATGAAGGCCAGCTTAGGAGACATATGTATGTATGACTTACAAGATGTCAAAAAGCTCCCACATGAAGAATTATACTTCAGGCAGCCTTCTCTAAACCTCCATTTATGTGATCCTTGTTAAATTGCATTCTTTTGGGGAAAACTCTAGACTAATCCAGCCCAGGGCTTTCAAAAATAGGTGTGTGAGCTGTCGATTCTGATATCTGAGGGAGGCAATACACAGACACTCTACTACCAGGTTTAAAATTAATTTTGTGGACTAAATAACAAATTTTTTAAAGCCTTGCTCACTTTAAGGCTTGAGGTTCGACTGAAAAAAAAATCTCGTTAGGCTATTTATAAATCTAGAAAATTTTATAAAATAAAAGCAAGAGGCCTTTCATGGATATTAGATCCTTTCACATGGAACATCCTAAGCATCTGTAACCATGAATCCCATTTACAACTTTAGTTAATAAAATCCCTTTTAACATTTAAACTTCATTAATAAAAAATATGTTCCATTTCTTTTTAAGCCCTTCCAGAGCCTAAATGGACAGGTTGCAACCAGAGAAAGCAAAGCCTTCCTCAGATACTTAGAGACATTTTTATAAATCAAATGAATCAAAAATTTTAGGTTCTTGGAAACAGCATGATACGGTTTAGAAGCTAAATCCATTTTTTCTTATGCCTTTTTAAAAAACGAGAAACCCAAATTCAAGTGCAAATTTCAAATTGCATGCCCAAGACTGATCTGTCAGTTTTTCGAGTACAGCAAATTCTTTACGATATGTTCTTTAACCATCAGGTGTTCATTAAATGTTTCTACGCTTAACATACATCTTAATACTGTGGTTTTGTAATACCTCATTATTCGTTTTTTTTCTTATATTTCATATTTAGGTGTGCTGATGTTTCTGGCTTCACAGTGCCAGAATAGGATCATTATCTCAGTCAGCCTGAAATTGCTTATTGATTAGAGATGTGAGGCCAGAACGCAGGCCTGGGGAATGAATAAATCCATAGAGATTATTGAAAGACAAGGTGAGCCTTTTTTTGAATAGCTTCTATGACAAAAAGAGTGTCAAATCCCATATTCCTCAGAGGGAGGGGGCTGCTCCTGGTTCAGAGTTATACTCTTACATAATTCTTTCATCCGATAATCTGATGTTTTCAAACCCTTGCCCCGGCTAAGCTAGTTTCTTTTGTACCTAATTGAATTTTAGATCCTTTTCTTATTATTCGCATCATGTAGACCTCAACACTTCCAGGCTTTTTAATGAAATCCGACTGGATTCTGCATACCTCTCACATCTTTCCCACGCTGTGTGGTTACAACTATGGCTGATCTAGAGCCACAAGAAAATGCGAGAAATGGGGTGGGCTTTTATGTGGATTCTACCAGTGGTGCCTGACTGAGTGAGGCAAGCCTTGGCCAAAGTTAACGTTTTCTCCACAACACCTCCCCATTTGAATGAGAAGCCCTTTCAAACTTCCTTCTTTTCTGTGATTCTGATTCCATAATCTTCTAGTGCACATGCAAAGCCCTATTTTACTGTAATGAATGGGATCTCAGGACCCAACTTCCAATTACCTGCCTGTCCAAGATCCCAATAAATACCATGCGGTTGACTCAGCTCCAAGGACCCACCACGTGGTAGGCTGAATAATAGCTTCCCAGAGATGTTTAGGTCGTAATCCCCTGAACCCGTGAAGGTATCACCTTATATGGCAAGAAGGACTTTGCATTTGTGATTACATTAAGGATCTCGAATTGGAGATTATCTTGAATTATCTAAGTGGGCTCAGTGTAATTACAAAGAGTCCTTACAAGAGGGAGGCAGAAACTGAAAGTCAGAGGAGATATTATAAAGACAGCGGCGAGAGGCTGGAGTGAGGAGAAGAAGGTGTCTCAAACCAGAGAGTGCACGGAGCCACTAGAAGGTAAAGAAGGCAGGACAGCAGACTCTCCTCTGAAGCCTCTATAGGAAACCAGCCCCGATGATACCTCTGCTTTAGCCCAGGGAAGTTGATTCCAGACTTCTGATAAATGTGTGTCGTTTTGAGCCATTAAATTTACCATCATTTGTTACAGCAGCAATGACCAGGGGCTTCCAGATGGCTATGGTTTTAGTCAGGTCATTTGGCTCCTCCTCAGATCTTGCCTTTGAATATCACAGTGCCCCTGATGGCTAGGTGGCCTCCGTCTGCACTCTGAGGGGGTCATGGCCTATTTGTCCCCATATGCATCCCCTGTGAGCTGCATTTTTCCATACCCCCATTACCCGGCTTTCATCAAGTGCATCCCTAAGTAAGAGGACTGGAGGAAGAGAGTCAGGGTATTTCAGATGGGATAGCTCCGAGAGTTACAACATCTCCTCCACAATTCTGGCTCCCACTGGTTGTGATGTCCCTCCTTATCTTGGCTGCCACAGACCAGAGGCCCCTTCCACCTTCCACTGCAATTTTCCCCTCCTCTCTATATCCCTCCAGGCAGGGGTGGGGAGGTAGCTGCTTTCTGTGCTGCTCCCTCTGTGTTAAACTTGACCTTCTTCTGCTTACTTTTCCAGTCCTTCTAAATTATCTATTTTTCCATATTAAATTTTCACTGTTGAGAAAGCTCGGGTCATTTCTATATTGCTGCCACAATCAAGTTGTTTTTCTCTGTGTCTTGGATCTGTGAGGGGAAAAAAACATAGCTCTTCTCTGTCTAATTTTGAGGTCTACCTTAGAGCCTCAGAAGCCCCATACTATCAGTTTTTTTCCATATTCTGTATTCCAGACTCCAAAACATCCTCATTCTGACCCAGAATTTCCCAATCCCTTCTCCTGAGCATCTGCCTGGGAATACGTTTTATTTTTACACCATTTCAACAGGCTTCTTCATACTAATTTACCATTTGTACATTAGTCACTCGGGCTGTCTTGAGCCAAAGGAATCTGTTGGAAGGACATAAGGGCTCAAAGAATCACCAGGATGCTGGAGAAATAAGCATTAAATCATTAGAATCATCAGAAAGCAGAGCTATGCAGAGCACCAGCTAGCAAGAGCCCAGCCACAGACACACAGCAAAGTGGGTTGCTCAGGCATTGCCTCCGCCCCTGCCCTGAGATGAAGGGCAGGTTTCTCACTTTGTCACCACTTGCTCAAGATTGAAATTCTGAGACAGTAAATCCAATGGTTGAGCCTAGATCCTGTGCCCATCCCTAGGGAGAGAGAGGATGGGGATTCCTTTGGGTTTCCTTAAAGGAAAGAATGTGCTCCCTTTGTCATCAGAGGAACACATGTTGGAGAAAGAAAATCCCCATAAACAAAATCAGAAAGGAAATCAGCTGTAGAAAGGAGACTGATGCTAAACTGCCAAAAGCAACAAATGAACTGTCTCTCCTACCCATTATGATTCAAAATCCATGACTAATCCTTTTGATGTTACCATTCTCATAATCTCACATTTCCATTGTTTCTCGTGAACTCCCCTTTACCTTAGTTCACTTTTAAATCCACATCTTTTGAAGGGATATTATTCTTGGGTTGAATCACCAACAGTTTGGGTTTTTTTTAAATATATTTTTCAAATTAATTTTGTAATCATCAAAATATCGAATGAATGCGAAGTGTGATGATCATCTATTATTATCTCTCCTTTAAGGCAAGTCCAAGGAAGACATTATCTTTCTAGGTGCTGAATTGGTTCCCCAGTTTAGAACATTGGGTTTCCAGTAGACATCTGGGATAAATAAGGAGTTGGATTTTTTTTTTTCCCTTAAGCTTCTGGTTTACCAATCAACAAAACACCATGTTCTCCACAAAAATGCTCTTAAGATGCATGGTATTCCTCCAGGGAGGCAAACAGACTATTCAACAAATATTTATGAGATGGGTTCTCACATCACTATTGCTCCACTGCCCATCAGGAAAAGCTTTGAGGCTTATCCTTCTTTGTGGCTCTTCTATACCAGCCTACCTTCCTTCCCAGCAGCCCTCAAGGAGGTAAATATTCACAGTGCCTGATGGTAAACCAACAAAATGTTGGTGCATATGGCTCCCATCAGTGATCAGGTGCTAGGAACAAGTCTGCTGCCTTAACAGTGATTCCCCTTGGATCACTTTTCCTGTTACACAACCTTTGGTACAGGGAAGGGAGTCCACCCAGATGAGTGGTGAAAACAGTGGCAGTCTCCATAGTAGGAATGAGACTCCTGCTTCTCCTTTTTGTGCCGCAGTCAGACAAACACAGACCCTGCTCTCAGAATGGCTTCCCTCTTTCTCTGGTGGAGACAGAAAGTAGACCATCTCATGCTGGCTGCCTGGGATGCATTATGCAATGCTTACCTCTGGACTGCCTGTGGTGAGTCACTATGTCACATGGCTCATGTCCAGACCAGAGAAATCCTCAACAAAAATGCTCAGAGTCAATGATGGAGGAGAAAGCTATTGGCAACTTTCACTCCATCAATCTGAGCTACATCACTAATGTGTCCTCCGTGTTATTTTTGGAAGTGATCTCATCCCTATCTTGTTTGTCTCTGGTTACTTATCTTACTCTAGCATATCTCATAAGAAGACAAAGATGGATCTCTTTTTGTTGTACCTCATTTGTCTTCCTTAGAATACAGCACAGCATTCACATACCACACACTATGGGTCTATTAAAAAATAGAAGAACAATTCTCTCTGCCTCATAAAGCTCAATAAATACTTGTTGACAAACTGCCAGACCTCATCCAAAAAGAGATGTTGATTACAAAATGATTCCTCTTTATAACAAAATACAAGGGCATTTATTAATTAATTCACTTGTTAAATTTATTGAGGGTCTACTATGCCAGGTGCCTGGCTAGATACAGGGGGAACCACAGTATGCAAAACAAGACATTGTCCCTGTTCTCCAGGAAAAACATTTATCAAATACTTCCTCAGATATGCAAGCTGCCATGGTGGTCAATGTTAGGAGGAGATGAAAAATGCTATAAAAGCTTCTATGGATGGGATTTGATTAGTGCATCAGGAAAGGCTTCCTGAAGCAATGGCACTTGAGTTGAGTACCATCAGAAAGATGAGAAGTCATCTAGCTGAATAGAGGAGAGAGAGCACCCCAGACTAAGAGGAGAGCTTGGGGCACAAGGGAATGTTGGTGGCGAGAACGAAGCACTGGAAGGTCTTGTGTTAACACAGATAGAGTGAGGAGAAGTGGGGTAGGAGGACAGGAGCCCAAAAACCTAGCCAGGTGCCACATTTAGGAATTTTATCTGAAGAACCCTGGATTGGAAGATTCTTTAGGCCCTGGAACAAGACGGTCAGGACGGGGCTTGAGAATGGGTGATATGAAATCTGTGGACACCAATCTGGTCCTCTTACAAGGTTTTTGGAGCATCCAAGTGGACATGAGAACAACACGGACACCACTAACGACAGGATGCCTCTATGTGCCCCTTCTGGTTCTCCCGTGCCTTGGATGCCTTCTGACTAGCTTAGAGAATGCCACTGTTTTCACCACTCATTTGTGGGGACCCCATTCCCTTTACCAAAGGGTCTTATAACCAAGGGGAATCATTCTTAAGGCAGCAGTATTTATTCTCCCTCCTGATGTGAGACAACAGTTCTGCCACTCAGCAGTCCACATTGCCCAGGCCTCACCCGAGTCTAGTTCTGAGTGACGAAATTGTTGCCAGAATTTTCTGTGTCTTCATCATGGAACCTAGAAATTCTGTTTATGTCTGCTTAGTGGCTTTCCATTGGCAGGCCTGGCTGTTGCTAACCACAAGCATTTAGAAAGAGTGTTAGTAACATAAAGAGATTTTTGTTTTCAAAGTACCACTTTGGCTCCCACTGATAGAACAGATTAGAAGGGGGCCACATGGGGGCTGAGAGACCATTAAAAGGTGATGGTGGCTTAGACCAGTGTGGAGATGAAAGAGATCAAGGGAACAAACTGAAGGCGTATTCGGGAGATATGTGTAAACAGGACTCAGTGGTGATTACAGATGAGATTCTAAGTTGATGATTCATACAACGAGAAGCATTCTTAAGCTCATTAAAAAACTCATAATATTGCCATTCCCAAAGACAGGGGACATGGGAAAAGGACCAGGACCCAATCATGTCCTGAATATGTAAGTCACAAAAATATAAACCTTTTTTTAAAAAATTATCTGATGGTGCTGGGGATTGAACCCAGGCCTCCCACATGCTAGGCAGGTACTCTAACACCAAGCTACACCCCCAGCTCAAGAAAGATCTTTTAAATTGAAATGTTCTCCATGCTGAGGAGGAACTGTCGAAGTTGTGCCATACATAAAGTGTCTTCCCATAAGGAAAGAATGGAAAGACTCCAGCTTCAGGGAAAGCCACAGGTTATTATTATTTTCCACAGAATATTATTACAACTCCAGGATCCAGCACGTACAGAAGTTCTGCAGGTAAGCACGGCAGAGATGCAAAGATGAAAAGAACTTCCCAACTATGCATCATTGATCAATTAAAGAATGGTTTGCTTAGAGGCAGAGGAAGAGTAAGTCAGAGAAACCAGAGGACTCTAAGGGATAATAGTGGGTCAGGTTCCACAGAGCAATGGTGCTACTCCAGGGATGGCTGGTAAAGTTCTTATTGTGTGGGGACACATCTCTCTAGCATCGTTGGAATATGTTTCATCCCCCAAGTTTAGTGACACTGAAGTCACTCCCAACAGAATTCAAAACACAGGGCTTCAGAATGTCTCTGGGGCTGGGTATGATTTTGATCTAAGCAAGGGTGGACCATGTCTTCCTTCTGGCCATTAACTTAAGTTGATGTAGAACTGAAGCACTGGGCATATCCAGCTGGAAATGTCTTAGTAAGCCCAGAGAACTCAAGGGATGATGATGGAGCCTAAAGGGAGGCTGCAGAAATACGGAAAACATGAGGCATTGCTCATGGTCATGGTCTAAGGGGACATTGATACAGTGGCTTAAAGAACACAGATGCTTGCTTCTCTCTTGTGTAACAGTTCCAGGTGATGTTCTAGGCTGGCATGTATCTCTGTTCCAGGAGATCATTCAGAAAAACCAAGTTCCTAACATCATCACTCCCTCATCATCTGCTAGGGCTGCCTCCCCCTCCAGTGGTCAGCCAGTACTGGTACTGTGTTTGGCAACAACAACAAACAGAAATTGAAGATCATTTGGGGATGCCAACTTCAACTATTTCTAGCAGGTGTTATCAACCCCCTTGTTTCTACTAAAATATCAATCAGAGTTGAACTCTTTTTATTCAGTGAATGTGCTCTGATCTTAAATAGCAACCTGAAGCTAAAACTTGGCTTTTACAGAGGGATGCTGAATTGCTCATTTTTAATTAGTCTGCCACATTAGTGCCCATTTGCAGATGACAGATCATTAAGATAGAAACACATCTGTTTATATGTTTGTGTTTGCATACTTGTATGTACAAATGAGAAGTAATAAAGTAAACTTACTGAGAAGCAGAAAGAGTAGCCCTTTTCTCCATTTGGAGACAAACAGTAAAATTCTGTGGGTAGACAAGGTTTCAACATGGGCCACAGGATATAGAAGACAGGTATTGTTGAGCTAAGTATAGTCCCAGTCTATTCGTGCAGCTATGCCTTTTAACACTACTCATTGCATTGGTCTGATATAAGGGGCAGCCCAATATCTACCACCTGCACAATAAGAGACTGTAATGATGCCGTTCATCAGCAGAGTGAGGACTCTAGAATCATTCTCACAGGAAAAATATATATAAGAGATTTTATTCCTTAATGTAAGCATCAAAGAATGAAATTAAACTAAAATTAAGCTATAGATTATGTGATACTTAAAAAAAAACCCACAGGTCATCAGAAGTTGAGAGGAGTAGCCAAGAGAGTAGATGATTGAGTTAGAAAACAAAAGGATATTAGCAAATGGGAATGATGGATTAAATTATAATTAAGTCTACTAAGTTGATGTTTCAGAAGAATAAATATAAGGAGTTTCTTTTGCATCAAAAATGAAACTCTGCAAGTATAGGTTGAAGCATATATGGTTCAGCAACAACACAGATAAAAACATTTTAGAATTTTAGGTTTAAAGTCAGTATGATATTAACTGTACTAGAATAGTTAGTCTTGGATTCCATTTCTAAAATATGATAACATCTAGCAAAAGGGAGGTAAGTGTTCTGTTCCACTGAAACTACAACATAACCTAATCATTTCTGAGGCTGGCTTTGAACTCATGATACTCCTGTCTCAGCTTCCTGAGTCACTGGTATTACAGGCATATGCCACCGTGCCTGGCCATGGTACCCATTTTTGAGGAACACCTTAAGAGGGCCTGTTTTAGTTAAGGTAAGTATAGGCTGCTGACACCATGAGATCTGTTGATACAGTGTCTTAAAGAACATAGAAGCTCAGCTCAGGAGGCTGAGGCAGAAGGATTGTAGCTTCAAAGCCAGCCTCAGTAAAAGCAAGGCGCTAAGTAACTCAGTGAGACCCTGTCTCTAAATAAAATACAAAATAGGGCTGGGGATTGGCTCAGTGGTTAAGCGCCCGTGGGTTCAATCATGGATAATGATTGCTCACACATAAGTGCAGGGGGTGGGAGGGGGAGGTTGGGGGTTCTGGTGAAGGTAGTTTAGTGAGGGCAGGCCTACCCAAAGATAGTTCCATTATCCCAAAGGAAAGGCAGAACAAATGATTTTGTTGCCTAGAGCACAATCTCTACTGCAACCTATGAGAAACAGCAATCAGGGGAAGAAAGAGTGCATATCACATTAGGAGCACACTATATCAGAAGAAAATATGAGTATTTCTCATGAAAGTGATTAGACTAGTTTGGGGTCTTTTTTTTTGGGGGGGGGGTACTAAGGACTGAACTCAGGAGCATTCGATCACTGAGCCATATCCCCAGCCCTATTTTGTATTTTATTTAGAGACAGGGTCTCACTGAGGTGATTGCTGAGGCTGGCTTTGAACTTGCAGTCCTCCTGCCTCAGCCCCTGGAGCCACTGGGATTACAGGCATGCACCACCACGCCCCGCTAGACTGTTCTGTGTGTTTCTGGGAGCTCAAACTAAAACATATAGATAAAGGACTTTCTAAAGCAGTTGCCAGAAGACAGGAGGGCCTCTTTGAAGCAGAAATTCCCTCTTATTCTGAGAAAGGTTAGTGAAAATTGTGTTAGGACTCGGCTATTCCATGGCATTGTTGGGATTGCAAATGACATTAGTCTGATTGCCAGATCCTTGATGTTTCCACCATGTTGCTGCTGCCTCCCAGAAAGAAGGTCAAAACTAAATGAAGTGTTCCTTCTTATTTCCTCCCCCATCGTGAGGCCCCCCTTCTCTAAATCCTTTATCTTATCAGGGCTGACTGCCTGGAAGGGACTGGCTGTTCTGCAGGATTTAGCACAACAGCAAGATAGGATCACTTTAACATCCGGTCCCTTTTCCAGCTCTTTCTGCTGGGCCAAATGACTTGATTTGTCACCCACGCTTTTCCTGGCCCAGAGGCACAGTCTCCTCTTCATTCAGAAGCTTCTGCCTGTCTCATTCCTTCCCTAAGGAGGTGGGGCTTCTCCCATGACCCCAGTCCCCACCGTACAGCCACGAATCATTTTCTGCTGTCTGTCACCCACGAGTCGGCTACCTAAACCTAGTTCTGCGTATTGTGGGGGGAAAAAAATAAGTGTTGGAATAATTTGAAATTAATGCTTCATCCCTTGTGCATTGAAATGGATGTCAAAAGTGAATTAATCATCAGCGAATCTTCCATCACAGAAAATGTACCCAGATTCCCTCCAAAGACAGGATGACTCACAGAGCACCTGTTTGGTCTCCTTAGTAACTGGCCTCTTAGAAATCCCTCTTGTATTTGCATGCAGGCGAGCACAGCAAATTGACTGGGGGGAAGGGAAACAGTCCACAGCGCGCAGAATGTCACCTGTGACACTGTTTGCCAGCCATCTCGTGCTTCATGTACTCACTCAGTGTCTCTGTTATAACCTCAGCATCGATTCAGCCGCAGACTCTGGGTCTGGGGATAAGTCTGGAAAATTACTAATGGCCTCAGGGAAGGTTTGGTGACACACAATAGAAATTGATACTGGTGATGCTCTGTACTGCGAAGATGGATTCATCTCTATGTCAGAAATGTTTCTTCCTTGACTTTCATCTTTGCTGCAGTTAGAGGGAGACACACAACTCTATCAAGACAGAGGAGGACGGGGTGGAAGGAAGAGGTTCAGTTAAACCACTTACCCAGCTTTACCACAGGAAATAATGTTCTCAGAATCGGGTTTTATGTGGTTCTCTGTGGTTTCTCTCTCTCTCTCTCTCTCTCTCTCTCTCTCTCTCTCTCTCTCTCTTACAAAGCCTTCCCTCCCTGGCATTGTGGTAAATAATAATGATAATAATAATAAAAGAAGTTTTAGATCAAGAGTGAGAGACCCATGTTGCCGTGTGTTCTCAGCCACTAAGAGTCTTGTGCCTGTGAACAAATTGCTTAGCTTCTCTGGGTTTCCTCCCAGCACTGAGGGGCTTCAACCCGATGATGCTATTGCCCCTTTCAATTATGATATTTAGACTCCATTTCCTTGATCATACTGAGTTTAAAAGCTGTAGTTAGCTAAACTCTTACATTTACTGGGTCAAAGCTTATACAAAATGAAAGGTTAACATTTCCTCCTCTTTATTTTTACAAATGATGCCCCTAGCGGTTTCTTGCCCAAGAATCACATAAAATTCAAGTATTTTCACATTGTTGGTTTTTGGTTTCTATTTGTATCATAATTCAACATGCTATTATTACAGCTGTACATGACTTGTTATGAAAAATAGTACCAGTTCGCTGCCTGCCTTTCTTCTTCTACTTCCCAAAGGCAGGTACTTTAAAACATGTTTTTAACTTTTTTTTCTGTTTGTTATTTACCTCAATATCTGTAAATATTATATTGTCTCAGCTTTAGTTTTCACCTCAACCACAAAACATAAATTTTTCACCTCCCGCCCCTCTCCTGGGTAGTTATAATTTTGTTTAGATCAGTAACAAAATTTTATTTATTTGACATAAATATTATTCACAGTTGAGCTATGTAGTATAGTGTGCTTTTTTCTGTTTCCTTTTCTGAGAGTTAATAATTGTTGTATTTTTATTTTGCATAATTTTCTACGAATAATCACAAATTCAATCCAAACTCCCTATAATTGTGTCTGTGTTATGTTTAAACATTTTTGGGTGCAGTACAAATTTTATCTTCTTGAAGAAATATCTCCCATTACCTCCTGATCTGCTACAGTCTGGATCAGTTTTTCTCAAGGCCTGCTATCCAGTGTCAACTTGACCTCTCCACTGACCATTCTCCTTGGAACATCCTCACCTCCAGTTTTTTTGCTGGATCTTCAATTTCTTGGATCCTACATTTCTTTCCTTGGCTTAATTCCTAATTTTGGCAGAACACTCTCTCCAGTAAATTCCTAAGGAATTTCATATCCAAAATATTTTTATTCTATCCTCATAGATAGTTGATAGATCTTCTAGGTACGGAATTCTAAATAGAAAATTATTATTTTTTTCCTACAGAATTGTGAAGGCATTTGTGCATATTAACGGGGCTCCGTGTCATGGTTGAGATGGGTACTGCTTTTTTAATTACTTGTGAAGGAATGTCATCCGATTTTATGCAGAGGTTGATAGGGCCTCTAAGAGATCACTTAGGCTTCTGTGTATATCACATTTGCTCATTTGCATCTTTTCCTATGCCTGCCACTAACTGCTTGTTGGCCTTAGGAATATTGAATAAATCCCTTTAAGCTTCATTTACAATGAAAACATGACTGACACTCAGAGTACTGCTCTCACAGTGATGTCAGATGGAATGAAATAACAAGCATGCCCTGTGGAAGCATCTGCTGGATAAATGGTATCTGGACGCTCACATAAATCTGGTGGGATTTCTCCCCTAACACTCCCCCCGCCAGTTGTCTTCACAAAAGCCTTAATAATAAAATAATAAGTAGCTGATGGTAATGATTTCTGAAGAGAGTTTTCTTTGAGCATCTATTAAGAGGACTAAAGTAGGATGGTTCATGCTTTATACATTGTTTTATATATGCAAATAACAATACCCAAAATTATGTTTGTTGAAAGAATATTTGATAAGAAGGCAAACATCTAGCTTCCTTTTTTCCCCGAAGCATTTGAAATTATGAAAAAAATTTAAAAGATTTTTTAAGGGAATAAAAGAGGAATAAATGTGTAAAGTCCATGGAAGACGGGACATACCAGCAGTGGCCCAGAGTGTGAACTCCTGGAAAGGAGAAATTGCAGCTACAATAGCAATGTTAGAACACTTAAGGGATTACTATATGCTGCAGTTTGGATAAGTGTCCTCCAAAGACCTATGTGTTAAAGGTTTGATCAACAGTCATTGGGAGGTGGTAGACTCCTTGAGACGGGGCCTGGTGGAAGGAAGTTAGGCTGGGTGCGATGGTGCATGCCTGTAATCTAGCTGCTCCAGAGGCTGAAGCAGGAGGATCTCGAGTTCAAAGCCAGCCTCAGCAAAAAGCAACATGCTAAGCAACTCAGTGAGACCCTGTCTCTAAATAAAATACAAAAAAAAAAATGGGGTTGGGGATGTCACTCAGTGGTCAAGTGCACTCGAATGTGCATTGGGATCTCAGGGCCCTCTTCTCTCCCCCATCCCACTTCTTGGCTGCCATGAAGTGAGGAGCTTCTTCTACCACATGTTCTACCATGATGCACTGCCTTCCCACAAACCGAGAAGCAAAAGACCAAGCAACCATGGGCTGAAAGCTTCAAAACTGTGACCCTCAAATAAAACTTTCTTCTTTTTAAGTTTATTATCTCAAGTATTTGGTTAGAATAATGCAAAGCAAATTAGCACAGTATAATTATGCCGAAAAAGTTGAAAATATAAATGCTTTTTTGAAAAAAAAAACACAAATTAACTGAATTTACATATGAGGAAATATTGAATCCAAATAAATTGATAAATTTAAAGAAATCAAATTGGTAATGAATAACTCACACCCACTACCCCTTTTATTTCTGGCTTCTGTGTTTAACATTATATTTGAGAGATTTTTCCATGACTATAACAGTAAATTGTTATTTTCATTGACGCATAGTATACATTTTATGAATATACTCAAACCTCTTTTTCCATGATCCTATTGAGGATATTGGATTGTTTACAGCTTGGGGCTCTTATATTATTCCTGAATTGAACATTCTTGGTACCAATATCTGATATCTTAAAGATACATATGTGCATTTATGTTGGTATAATTTCAGTAGTGGAGTTAGAGTAAACATAGGTTCAATTTTAACAGATTCTAGTTAACAGTTTTCTGAAGAGGTATATCAGCTTCTATTTTTACCAGCGGTGTATGTGATTCCTGTTTTTTCACATCTTTCTCAACACTTGGCATTATCAGATTTAAAACTTCAAGCATTCTGGTGAGTACGTAATGTGATCTTACTATGACTCTGATTTGCATTTATCTGATAACAAGTGATGTTGGGCACATTTTCATATGCCCGTTAGCTGTGTGAATATCCTCTGTGCTAAAGTACCTGCTCAAAAATTTTGTCCATTTACAAATATGTAAAAAAAAAGTTCAACATCTTTAGCAATCAGGGAAACGCAAATCAAAAGTACACTGAGATTTCATCACACTCCAGTCAGAATAGCAATTTTAAGAATACAAATAATAATAAATGCTGGTGAGGATGTGGGGAAAAGGTACACGCTGTTGGTGGGACTGCAGATTAGTATAACCACTTTGGAAAGCAGTATGGAGATTCCTCAAAAAACTAGTAATGGAACCATCATATGACTGAGCTCTCTCCTCAGTATTTATCCAAAAGAACTAAAATCAGCATACAAGAGCAAAACTGCTACATCATTGTTTATAGGAGCATACCCACAATAGCTAAGATATGGAACAAGCCCATATGAATGGATTAAGAAAATGTGCTATATATACAATGGAGTTTTACTTATCCAAAAAGAAAAATGAAATTATGCCATTTTCTCTTAAATGGATGGAACTGGAACACATCGTGCTCAACGAAATACAGACTCAGAAAATCAAATGTTCTCTATCATTATGTGAAAGCTAGATTAAAGTAAGAGGGGAGAAGTAGGCAGGGTCAGATATCATAAAGAGACAGAGAGAAGATCGGTAGAGTAAGAGATTAAGAGGGAGGAATGGAAAAAATGAGGAAATGCAGAAGGCATTTGACAAAATTATGCTACATACATTTATAAATATACTACAGTGAATTCTACCTTCACGTATATCTATAAATCACCAATTAAAAATATATAAATGAATACAAGGTAGACCAGTAGAATAGAAGAAAGAGAATGGGGGAGGGGAAAAGGGAGGGAAAAGGAAGATACTGGGGACTGAAATGGAATAAATTTAATTTCAGGCATGTATAATTATATCAAAACTAACTCAACTATTACATACAACTATAATGCACCAATAAAAGCAAAAAAAATTGTCCATTTTTGAAGAGAGGAAAATCAAGCAATGGGTACTTTTTCTTTCTTTTGTTGGATACAAATTATCACTATGGTGACTATGTTGCCCAGGTTGGCCACAAACTCATCATCCTCCTGCCTCAGCCTCCTGAGTAACTGGAATTACAGGCACACATCACCAGCCAATAACTATCTTTTCTTACTGATTTATAAGACTATTATATTATATTATATATAAGTACTACAAATGTCTCTGAGGTTGAATTTTTTATTCTTATCTTTTAAAATAAAGTTCTTAATTTTAAGAAAGCCCAATTCATCATTTTGTTTCATAATACTAATACTTTTGGTACACCATGCAAGATATCTTTGAATATGGGGTAAATCTCCAAAATAGTCATCTTTATGGTTTTTCATGTGCTCAATCATATTTTTTGAAAATTGATGATATTATTCTTTCCATTCCCATCTTTCTGATACATCTTTGTTTTTTGTCTTGTTTCATGACCTAAAACCTCCAGTACAATGTTGATTAGAACTGGGGACAGCAGACAGCATTCTCTTATTACTCATTTCGGAAGGAAATCTTTTGCATTTACCCATTAAGCATAATGTCTGCTAAAGGTTTATGCAAAAACTTTTTTACTTGAGATTTAAATGGTCTCCTGTTTCTTTCTATAATAATTCCTTTAAGTGCTAAACTTAAATATTTTTCCTGAATCTATTAAAATGATCATGTAATTTTTCCTTCTTATTTTGTTAAGGTAGAAAATTACATTGATCAATTTTTCTAATATTAAACAAACTTGCATTCCTGGAATAAACTCTCAATAAACTCATGATATATCATTTATTTAGCTGCTGAATTCTATTTATAAATATTTCATGATTTTTGTATCTGTCTCTATGAATGCGACTTTTTTTTCTTCTATTTTTATCAGATTTTATATCAAAGGATATCTTAGGATATTGGCTTTTATAGTCCTGGTTGTCTTGATTTTTCTGTGATACACTAAAATAACTGGATTTTTTAAAAATGCTAGTTGGCTTTTATAATTACTCTCCAGGGAGGGTTTGTGTGATATAAGCTGTGCATTTACAGCAAGAAGCAAAACATTTTACAAACCTGATGAACAAACAAAACATCATTTCTAACCTTAATTAACCTTCTGACCTGTTTCAGTTCCTTAAAAATTCTTGGGTTACCAAAAGTACAGTTTTGACTTTTAGTGTCATTTAATGGCCTCATCTGTTAAAACAGTTGTAGGAAAATAAATGAAGTTTAATTACAGTCATAATATTTTGCCTCATTAAAATGAAGGATGTTCACTTTAAAAGGGTGTTAAATAAATTTCCTGGATCGGGTTAAAGAGTTTGAGATGCATTTGATAGTGAAATATATGGTGAGATTAATATGTAGTTGATATAAATATGAAAGGAGGCTGGAGTAATGCTGAGACAATCCTTCCATTTGGTGAACTCCTAATATGTGCTAGGTGCTTTCCTTGGGGCTTTGCTGGCATTATCTCACTTAATCCCTGCAAATATAATGGCATGTTTTTATCCTCATTTTATAAAAGAGGACTTCAGGGCTCAGTAGGAATAAATAACTTCCCAAACATCTCACAGATGGTACGAAAAATGTGAATCGAGCTGTTTGACTCTAGAACCCAAGCTCTTTCTACTAAACCAGACTAAGATAAAACAGAAAACAAAACAGAACAAAACACAGGTGCTCTTCTCAGTAAACTCTGGATTCTTTACTAGTAAACCCTGCTAAAGGGGTACTGAGAAGGAAGAGTTTAGTTACATGTTTATGGTTTGTTGGGTGAGGATTTTATTTTGGGTGTGTATTTCCTCTGTCTCTGGAGTTCTTGGTATATTCTCTAATAAAAACATTTCCTGTTTACTACTGACTGGGCTAACATCCAATGCCCAAGCAATATGAACAAATTCCAACATTTATCTATCTGATGTATAGTTAGAGTCTGTATGTGCCAATTAAGGCCCAGTCCTGGGTTAGATCTGCATTTCCTTTATAGGACATACTAGTTCTCCATGATATTGATAGAATTATTCAGGGAAAAAATTCTAGGGTGCTGTGTCACTGTTAAATACGTTTAATAAACTCTGAATTAAGCTAAGTTAAATAAGTATATTTATCTCAGACTTTCCTAAACCTTAAAATATTAATATGTACTATGAATTGTCAAGAAAACTTATAATATATGTGTTTTTAAAACTTATTTGGCTCTGAGCACTTTGCTGGAGGATCAACTTCTTGAATGGGCGTTATGTAGACCATATGTGTGTGTGTGTGTGTGTGTGTGTGTGTGTGATGCTGAGGATTGAACCCAGGGCCTTGTGCATGTGAGGCAAGCACTCTACCAACTCAGCTGTATCCCCAGCTCCTAGACCATATTTTGATGAGTTAGATGCTTTAGTTCAATTAGTTGTAGAGCAACACACTGCCTCACTGGTCACAGTTGGGAGATATTAAAAGTGGCATAGACCCCACCACAAAAAGTTTGGCATGGAATCTGGTGACTTCCTGAAGAGGTATTGTAGAAGGGATCCCTTTGTGGGAAAGAAGTTGGACAAGAGGAACTCTAACTTTCTTCCCATTCTAAGTTTCTTTGTTTCTGTGAAAAGCATAATTCCTTTTAGGAAAAAAATTTTGTGTCATGTTATGACCTATAATAAGAAATATATATTTAGTCTTCATTCTGTTTCCTGGCTTACAGCATCGAAAACCCTTGGGATCTCCACAGTGATAAGGGACTTATATGCTCCTGAATTGACTGGTGCCTGGAGGCTCCTGAATGGCCTCAGCATGGGGGAAGTGGGTGGGCCAGTTGCTAGGGAAATTAACCACATGATTAGAGGATTGGAACTTTCAGTCCTATACCCTAGGTCTCCCAGGAGAAAAGTGGGATCGTATTAGTCCGTTTTCTGTTGCTATAACAAAATACCTGAGATATTCATTCAGCTCACAGTTTTGAAAGGCTGAAATTTCAAAATGGGATGGCCCCATCAATTTGGTCTCTGGTGAGGGCCTACCTCAAAGTTCCATCTCATAACTCTGCTCCTTTAGGACATGAGTCTCTTCTACATAGCTCAGCTGGGTCTCTAGCAGGCCTGTTTTCCACTCACCAATAAAAGGGAAATCCAGGCAAAGGATTGCCATTCATCTAGGTAAGGCGAAAGTTACCTACCTCAATGTGCTCATGTTTCATTGGGAAAATATAATCACATGACTACACATAGCTATGGAGTTAGTTGGGAATTTCATTCTCTGGCCAAGCTGTTATGTGCCCAAGAAGAAGGGGAAAGAGATTTTGGAAAAACAACTAAGACTGCCATACATTTTGAAGGGACAAATACTAGTTGGTAATTGTTACTTGGGCTTTACTTACATTTCCTAATGAACAACCAGTTCAGACTGATCAAATTCTTCCAAGAAATATATTGAATTCCTGTCAGTGTGATATTCAAGTACTCCAATTTATGAAGCACGGAATTTCTCAGAAGAGCTCCGATTATCTGTCAGGGCTGGAGGATCAGTACAGCAAGTCTGAGGGAGGTGTGGGGTCAGTAAACAATTCATAGTCAATATCCTTTGCAGACTCGCTTCTTATTGTCCTTCAGGCTCCTTGACTGATTTTTTTAAAAATTGGCTCAAGAGGGGATGAAAACTGGCAAATCTCCTAGATTTTAGACAACTAAAGCATCAGCAGTGATGTGCTATAGGGACGAGTCTATGAAATATAGTCTTAAAAAAACAAGAAAGCAATTTTCAGAGAGGAAATTTTCAACTTAGATGCTTTTCTTTCCAATTTTCAGGTATGACTTCAGTCAAGAGTAGGTTATACAAATACAGCCAAACAGAGTACCTCGAAAACAGGTCTGCTGGTCCACCAGCCTTGCACTTTCCTTCATCCTTCCCTACGAGTGCTGCCACATGTCCTCAGTAATGGAGGTTCTGCTCTCTCTCCCTTAGAATTTCTTTTGTGCAATGGTAACGGTTCCCTTTGTAAAGTCAGGGACACGATCAAGTTTTTAAAGTAGGTGGAGTCCACTTGGAATAATAGTTTGGGATATAAAAGCCCCAAATTATTTCTCTGACCACCTGCATCAGAAATTCCCCCATCTCAGATGCAGGGTCCAGGGATTAGAAAGTTCAGAGACCTACGAGAGGTTCCTGTTAAAATGGAAGTACCTCGGGTGGGGAGAAATATCACAAGCTAATTATTCTCTAACCCAACCACTGAAATCACCTGGAGAGTTTTTTTCAAAATCACAGCTGTTTAGGCCCTCTCTAAACCTACCAAGTCAGATTTTCTAGAAAGGACCTGGGCTTTTCTACTTTGATTCTATGCCTGGGTTTGGGAACCAGGGACTTATGCCTCAGTAATTCAAAGATGCATCAGCAACTGGAGTTGCTGATGGGGGCAGAGGGAGGAGAGAGAGGGAATGAGATGAGATGGCTCTGGAAGCGTTACTGAAAGTCTCAAAAGATTCCTTCTCCATCTTGTTCAGTTTTGATTTTAAAATGCCATTTGTAAAACTTCATCAGCTTTTGTCTTACAGAACTGTCTGGTCTCATTCTCTTTCTAATGGCTAGAAAACATGGTGTGGTGTCTTAATTTTATCTTTTTTGCTTTCTTCTAATTTGTAAGACCAGTAGTGCCTGGATATTGGGGTTGGAATGATCTTCTGAGTTCTAGAGGGCAAGCCTCGAGGGACCCTGCCTTCTGTCTTCACTGCAGGGCAGTTCTACAGGACTTCTGGGAGAGGCAGGAGGCTCCCCAAGTTTGAGACCTTTGGGGAAGGCCATCTGTAGGCTCCACAGCTTCCTTTCTCTGAATCAGATCTTCAGATCAGGGACTTATCCTTATATCTAATTTCATCCTTTGGGCTTGATTTTCAAGTCGATTTTCTCTTGTTTTCTACCTTCTAGAGAAATGGAAACAGCTGCATGGGGACATCCTGATCCCTGAAGCTAAAGAATTCCCCCATTCACATTCATTTTGCAGACTAAATAACTTTGACTTCTGCAGTCCTGCTTATGGGATCATTTCCTAGTCCTATATTTGCTTAACTCCCCTTTGGATGTAGTTCCTCCACAAGAAATGAAACAATGCCAAATATAAACAAAGAGTTCTTTCCTGTCTTCTCTATGACATTCCCCCAAGGAATAGGACCACCTTAGTTTTTAAAAACAGTTTTGCTGGCTATTGATCATTTATATTCAACATGTGGTCACATGTCCTTAGGTTATTAGGGAAAGTGACTTTGATAGAGAAAATGGCTCTAGGGTAGAAGTCCCAGAGACCTGTGTTCTCCATCCAGTTTTGTCACAGTTAAACTCTATAGCTTATAACTTATAAATTAAACTTATAAATTCACTCCCACTCTAAAATTCTTATTCCTACTTATTTTGATTCACATCTGATTTCTCAATAACAAAGTAGTCTAAACTCCCATAGCAATTTATTTATACATTCTTATAGCTATCTAGGTAAGGCTATAATATAATATTTATATATGTATTTATATATTAATATAATATTTAATATAACATTTAACCTACAATATAATGTTTATATCATATCATGCCTGCCACAGCTTTCCTATTAGACCAGAAACTCCTTTCAGGCAGGACCCAAGAAACTCTACAACTGACTTTAGAACAGTGTTTTATCAATAAACATTTATTGAATGAGTCTATCTATGAATATTTAATGTCACCCTGCCAAGTCCAAAGAAATCATTTCGGGAGTAGGAAAAATGATCCTGGCAAATTTGATCTCTGCACCCCTGTAGCTCCATGTCTGCTCCCTTTATTAATATGCTTCCACTTTCTGGACTGGTCCCTTGTGGATAATCTTGCATGTATACATGTTGATGATGAGCCGGATAACTGTATAAACAAGGTTATTTCCCCCTGGAGAAATTTAAAGCCTTTAAAAGATTGCTATACAAAAATAACAAAGATTCCAGACTGTAAGTTGGAAAGAAAGAAAGAAAGAAAGAAAGAAAGAAAGAAAGAAAGAAAGAAAGAAGGAAGGAAGGAAGGAAGGAAGGAAGGAAGGAAGGAAGGAAGGAAGGAAGGAAGGAAGGAAGCAGGCAGGCAGAAAAAGCAGAGAGGAGTTTGAGTTCAGAAAGAAGCGTCAGAGAGTAGAAGGGGAGCAGATTTTCCTGAGCATCCCAAACACAAGCAGTTAAACTCTGCCCAGAAAGTTGGCGATAAAAGTGTAATATTTGGACTCAGAAAAATGAGTGAGAATAATCTCAAAATCTGGGGCCCATATTGTCTACGGGCACCTGTGATTTTCTAACTTGTAAACTATTTTGAACTTCTATTGACTTCCTGCTGGAGAGAGTCCATATTACTGCAGACCAAAGATCAAAGGGCATAGTGTGTTGCCAGGGCAACAACTCAAAAATGAAAAGGGGCACCAGTGGAGCGGAGAGTTGGTGTGAGACTAGAGGGCTTCTAGGCTAAAGTGCAACCAAGAGGCCCAAGCTCTGGCTATAGCCCAAAAGGCAGCCTGTGGGCACAGCCAAGCCACCTTGACCCTTCTTATGCTCCTCATTGTCCTTTGAGAAACTGGTAGGCATGATAAAAGACAGTCTGCAATTTACTTTTATCTTCTCTAGGTCTTTGACTCAGGGGAGTTGTATCTGATATGGATCTAGACACCAGAACTCAAAAGAGACACCATAGATATTTATATTCATGCAGAGTTTGCTGCTGCCTTCCATAAAATGTTAATTTTATGGAGAATTCACTACTCATGGACCTCCTGGACCACCCAATAAAATTTTGTATATAGGATAAAAATGTTCCGAGTACCAGAATCACACTCCAACCCCACCCCCCCCTTGTTTTTACTCATTGAAATAATTTGATGCCACTTCTGGATGCGTTGGAGGCCAAGGACTGTAGAGAACAGAACAATACGTACTTGCTTATCTGAAGATGATATGATTTTTATTCTTACAGGATAAAAGTGGCCGTCTAAGAAAATGGTCCTAGTTATCTGGTTACTTTCAGAAAGAGTGGCCACAAATTAACCATTCTAAGACCAAGAGTGCCATTTCTGGAAGCCTACACCCGGCTTTATCTAGACTTTTATTTAGGTAAGGGATCAGTGGAATATTTTGCTATGAGTAAGGTCTCTGGGGTCACTCTGCCAGGGTATAAAGCTTGGTTTGAACTCTTAGTAGTGAAATAACATTCATTTAACAACTCTGGGCTTCAGTTTTTTCATCTATAAAATGGGTTTTTAATAATAATTCTTATATAGTTGTTTTGAGATTCAAATGTACTTGCATGTAAAATATTTAGAACAGCATTCAATAAATGTTAATTATATATGGCTACTAATCCTGTCCACCAGATGCTGTTTCTCATTCTCGAGATGTAGCTGTTAAACTTGCAAGAAATCCAAAAAAGTTAAATTACTCGAAGCTACGCATTTGGTAGGCATTTTGCTGGGTTTGGAAATTTTGATTGTTGTTGTTTCATGGTCAAAATTAACACTTGGTTATAACTACTTAAAATGCTCCAAGTTAGAATTTTTGTGGGGAATGTCCCTCATCCGTTTGTCTCTGGATTAGTGAGCATCCAAAATAACTTCCTGAGGACTTTCTTGACCCTATCATTCTGGTTCGAGTCAGAGGGACAGTGGATGGTTCCTGTGTAGTCATTGACTTTCTCTTGTTCATAAATTTTTATAACAGTAGGTCAATGCTACCTAAATCAGAATACCTAAATCAATTCTACCAAAATCAATTCCAGTCTAAATCGGGCTGAGTGATTTCTAAAACATATGTTTTTGTATTAAACTTGCATAGAAGAGCTGCTCTCCAGATATTTGTCAGAAGGTCTAATTTCT
This sequence comes from Urocitellus parryii, assembly GCF_045843805.1. Lineage (NCBI taxonomy): Eukaryota > Metazoa > Chordata > Mammalia > Rodentia > Sciuridae > Urocitellus > Urocitellus parryii. The sequence goes on along the minus strand of NC_135532.1, from coordinate 38,734,480 downwards.
AGCATATTGCTGCAAGTTATAAAAATATCAAAAGTCCTGCTGAGAAAAATAATACTCAGAGTATTGTGTGTCTTCCCATTCTAGGTCAATGATTTCCCAGATTTTTGTATTTCATAGATCGGTTTTTTAAAAAAGGATCGTTACTTACATAGGTTGCTAACTTATTTCACAACATTAAGGTGTAACAAAAAGATAGTTTTCTAAATATTGAAGTTTTATGAAAATTTAATTTTATGGAAAATTTAATTTTATGGAAAATTCACGACTCGCTCTATTTTTTTTTTTTCCCCAGACTGGCACTAGAGAAGAACTAGATAATGCATGAATTTCCTCTAGATGAGACCCAGACACTAGTGACTTCAATCCAGGGAAGCATCATCCTGGTACCTGCAGAAGGGTTTCTTTGGAATTATGCTGGTCTGACACCCCTGGTTAAATGAGAAGTGTCTGGCTGGGAATGTGGCTCAGGCGGTATCGTGCTTGCCTGGCATGCGTGCGGCCAGGGTTCGATCCTCAGCACCACATACCAACAAAGATGTTGTGTCCGCCGAGAACTAAGAAATAAATATTAAAAATTCTCTCTCTCTCTCTCTCTCTCTCTCTCTCTCTCTCTCTCTCTCTCTCTCTCCTCTCACTCTCTCTTTAAAAAAAAAAAATGAGAAGTGTCATAGAGAGGGCCTTGAAAGCTTATCACTTCAGTAGTCCAAAGACATTATTGTTTATATGACCCAGTGTTCTCCCTTGGAAGACGGACTGGAGAAGTCTTGCTATAGTCTCAATAGCAGAAGTACTTGGGCTTGTACAACTAAGCAGTGCATCTATCTTTCATTTTCTACAGTCTGTGGATCATTTTATCCTCCTTCTTCAAACAATCTCCTTGAAATGTTTAACTCAATGACAGGATGCTCTTCTAATAAGTGCCTAGAATTTCAAGAAATGTGATTTGTATATTTATCTGGCTCCTGGCTCCATCCTATAATCCTACCATCATTTTTCTTTTGCCTGTTTTTTTTATTATTATCCTTACCTTTTTGACCTTGCTGAGCTACATCTCTCTTTGTAAGCCATCTTAAATCTTTTCCAGAGCCAGAAGGAATATATTTAAGCGTGTAAATTATTTAACTGACCCCCCTCCTCCTGGGACCTAGATATAGCTTCATAAGGATACCTAGCTATCCAGGGGCCCCATAATATATCTAGAACTTATCTGCAAGACTTCCCAGTGCTGACAGAACAGAAAATCTACCTCCTGTGTCCTATGAAAGTGCTGGCAACTGATACTGGACTGACTGTTGTCCTGCTCTGTATTTTAAAAAGAAGCCATCTGGGCCTTACCTTATGTGAGTGAAGTGGAAATTTCAAATGCCGTGAAAAAGCTAGTAGGAAGATCCTTAGGGGAGAAGGGCCATTTAATCAGAGTTTGTCCGACTGCAGAACCTAACCTTTTAGGATTTTGTAAATTATAGTTATGATTAACATTTTTTTAAATTAAAGTTCTTAAAGTTGTACAGAAGTGTAGTTTTATGGAAAATAAATAACGTAAACATCCGACAGCAGGGCAAATTGTAAGGACAAGGATTTGTTCATAAAACTGGTTTTGTGTGTATGTTTGGGCATGTGCAGGTTGGCTTACAATGAAAAGTACATTTCATTTTCAGGATTACAAAAACCGTGTTAATGATACCACGTAAGGAGTGTCTACCTATAAATAAAACAACCCCTGGTCACACTCGATCCCTTTTCCATACAATATGCCACACAGCAAATAACTATTTTCCTTATAAAATGTCTGCTCATTGAACAATCTTTTCATTATTAATATTTTATGTAACATGGTATATGCATAGGGAGACAGAGAGAAAGAGACAGAGATACCGAGACAGAGATTCCAAGGGATTGGCTCACTTGAATGTAGAAGTTAGGCAAATCCAAAATCTGCAATGTATGTTGGAGACCCAAGGGAAGAGTTGCAGTTCCTATTCAAAGACAGACTGTAGATAGAATTCTTCCTTTCTTGGGAGACTTAGTTTTTTTCTACTAAGGCCTTCAAGTCCTAGATGTGGCCCACCTACATTATAGCTGGTAATCTGTTTTATTATTAAAAATCCAATGATTTGGGGCTGGTGTTATGGTTCAGTGGTAGAGCGCTCACCTAGCATGTGTGAGGCACTGTGTTCGATCCTCAGCACCACATTAAAAATAAATAAGTAAATAAACAAAATAAAGATATTGTGTCCATCTATAAGTAAAAATGAAATATTAAAGTCCAATGATTTAAATGCTAATCTTCCCTATTTGAACAGCACTGCAGAAAGGGGGCTGGCTGGACAATCTCTTCCAGCCTAGTAAACAAGCAGCAAGTAAATAAATAAATAAATTTTAATCTCATCAAAAACAAAACCACCCTCCCCCCAAAAATGCATATACCTACAAGGAAATATCTAAATAACATATTGACTAAATATCCAGCTCCTTGACCCAGCCAAGCTCCATGACACATGAAATTAATCATCAAATGCCTCTTAGTTTACACTCATAGAGTCAAAAAAAAAAAAAAATGGTAGGTTTGCCTAACTATCCAAGCTATTGAGGATGTTCAGAACAGAAGAGATTCTAAGCTGGCCAGCCAATGTGTGCTGGAACTTGCTCCTGCTCCCTGTTGATTGTTGACTGTGCCATCTCTTCTCAATTCTGCATTTGGAGACATTACACTGTTTGCCCAAAATTGACCATGGCGGGGCAGGGGTTGTGGTTCAGCGGTACAGTGCTTGCCTAGCAAGTGCAAGGCCCTGGGTTGGTTCAACCCTCAGCACCACTCAATAATAAATAAAGGTATATTAAAAAATTGACCATGGGGGACTATTTACACCACAGAGACATTATAAATCAGAGCTGGTTGGTCCTTTGAAGATCTGGCTTACCATCATGACACTGGGTGTGTCAGCTTCTTATTGATGTGTTTAAAAGCCCATGATCTGGTTCAGTAGGCATAATATCAAGTCTGAAAACGGAATACATTCTTCCCTTAGTATCCATGGGGATTGGTATCAGGATCCCTAAGGATACAAAAATCCTCAGATGCTCAGGTCCCTTATAGTAATAATAGCGTCTTTTTTTGCACATAACCTATGCACATTCACCCAAATATTTTAATGTTTTAAAACATCTCTAGATTACTTATACTTCGTACAATTAAAATGCTATATAAATTCTTATTATTCTATATTGTACAGGAAATAATGACAACAGAAAAAGTCTTTAAAAAGTGTATGTTCAGTACAGATGCAATTTATTTTTAAAATATTTCCAACCCATGGTTGACAGAATCCACAGATGCAGAACCTGCAGGACAGGTTGTATTTTTCATTCCAATAAAAAAATAAAGTCAAGTAATTCCAAAACGTAAGTTTCTTTTTTTTATAGTTTATACTTTATTATATGGGTTAAAATTGCATCATACAGTGTATTTTCTATGGATATTTTTTCTTTTTGTTTTTTCTTTTTTTTATTGTTGGTCATTCAAAACGTTACATAGTTCTTAATACATCATATTTCACAGTTTGATTCAAGTGGGTTATGAACTCCCAATTTTACCCCGTATACAGCTTGCTGTATCACATCAGTTACCCTTCCATTTATTGACATAATGCCTTTCTAGTGTCTGATGTATTCTGCTGTCTGTCCTATTCTCTACTATCCCCCCTCCCCTCCCCTCCCCTCCCCTCCCCTTTTCTCTCTCTACCCCTTCTACTGTAAATCATTTCTTCCATTTGTATTGTCTTGTCTTACCCCTCCTTTCCTCTTATATGTCATTTTGTATAACCCTGAGGATCGCCTTCTATTTCCATGCGATTTCCCTTCTCACTTCCTTTCCCTCCCACCTCCCAACCCTGTTAATGTAAATCTTCTTCTCAAGCTCTTCGTCCCTACCCTGTCCTTGTTTCCTCCCCTTATATCAAAGGAGTCATTTGGTATTTGTTTTTTAAAGATTGACTAGCTTCACTTAGCATAATCTGCTCTAATGCCATCCATTTCCCTCCAAATTCTATGATTTTGTCATTTTTTAGTGCAGAGTAATACTCCATTGTGTATAAATGCCACATTTTTTTTATCCATTCATCTATTGAAGGGCATCTAGGCTGATTCCACAATCTTGCTATCGTGAATTGTGCTGCTATGAACATCGATGTAGCAGTGTCCCTGTAGCATGCTCTTATTAGGTCTTTAGGGAATAGACCGAGAAGGGGGATAGCTGGGTCAAATGGTGGTTCCATTCCCAGCTTTCCAAGAAATCTCCATACTGCTTTCCAAATTGGCTGCACCAGTTTGCAGTCCCACCAGCAATGAACAAGAGTGCCCTTTTCCCCCGCATCCTCTCCAGCACTTATTGTTGTTTGACTTCCTAATGGCTGCCAATCTTACTGGAGTGAGATGGTATCTTAGGGTAGTTTTGATTTGCATTTCTCTGACTGCTAGCGATGGTGAGCATTTTTTCATGTACTTATTGATTGATTGCATGTCCTCCTCTGAGAAGTGTCTGTTCAGGTCCTTTGCCCATTTATTGATTGGGTTATTTGTTATCTTATTGTCTAATTTTTTGAGTTCTTTATATATTCTGGTTATTAGGGCTCTATCTGAAGTGTGTGGAGTAAAGATTTGTTCCCAGGATGTAGGCTCCCTGTTTATATCTCTTATTGTTTCTTTTGCTGAGAAAAAACTTTTTAGTTTGAGTAAGTCCCATTTGTTGATTCTAGTTGTTAACTCTTGCGCTATGGGTGTCCTATTGAGGAATTTGGAGCCTGCTCCCACAGTATGTAGATCATAACCAACTTTTTCTTCTATCAGACACCGTGTCTCTGATTTAATATCAAGCTCCTTGATCCATTTTGAGTTAACTTTTGTGCATGGCGAGAGATAGGAATTCAGATTCATTTTGATGCAAATGGATTTCCAGTTTTCCCAGCACCATTTGTTGAAGATGCTATCCTTCCTCCATTGCATGCTTTTAGCCCCTTTATCAAATATAAGATAGTTGTAGTTTTGTGGATTGGTTACTGTGTCCTCTATTCTGTACCATTGGTCCACCCGCCTGTTTTGGTACCAGTACCATGCTGCAAAACGTAAGTTTCTTTTAATCACATTTTCAAGTCAACAGAATAAACAGTAAGCAGTAGCATCAATTGATAGTAGTCCACCATACTGACTTTTCAGTGTCTAAATAAGTTGATCCATGTGGAGTGAACATATACATTGTTTATTTTCTCTAAGAAATAATGTTAATTTATTATTGAAAAGTAATCTGCAGTATCTAGCCTGTGAGACCAGACTTTGAGAGACGATATAGCACTGTATAGTCAGGGTTCTCAATAAGAACAGAACCATAGTGTGTGTGTGTGTGTGTGTGTGTGTGTGTACATGTATGTACAAATATGACATAATTTATTACATTATAGTTATGCAACAATAAAAATTAGTTTTTTAAAAAATACAAAATTGTAAGAGAATATTTATTAGATTGGCTTATATAATCAGAGGCTGAATAGTCCTACAATGACTGTCTTCAGGGTGAAGAGCCAGGGAAAACTAGTAGCTACTCAACCCAAGAAGCTGGAAGCCTTAGAACGAGAGAGAGAGAGAGAGAGAGAGAGAGAGAGAGAGAGAGAGAGAGAAACTGGAGACTGACAGAGATATAAAGAGGGACCAAAGCCTCCTGGGGAGCTGCTGGTCCAAATCCATGTTCAAAGGCTGAAGAACCTAGAATGATTTCCACAGGAGACAGTGTGGGGTGGGGGTGGGGGGAAACACCTACTTAAGAATGTTCCAGTGGGAGATATCTAGCTCCTGCCTTCTTCAACTTTTTTGTTCCATTCTGGCCCTTACCATCTTGAATGGTGCTGCCCACATTCAGGATGGATCTTCCCCATTTAGTTTGCTGCCCCACATGTCAATATTCTCTGGGAATACCTTTACAGACACACTCAAGAGTATATTTTAGCAATTGTCTAAGCATCCCTCAATCCATTCAGGCTGAAAACCAAAATTAACCATCACAAAGACACATGATCAATTTCTTTACAAATACATTAAAAGGATAAGAGACAGAGAAATGTAGAGGTGGGAGGAACCCAGTGATTAGAGTTGTGCTTAAAAACTTTCATGGATATCATAGTAACCCCAAGGACTGCTTGTGAAGTCCCATCTCCAGAGATTTTTAAGTCAGTTGGTCTTACTAATGCCAGAGAACTTGCACTTCTAAGTGAGTTTTCAGATGATAATAACACTCTTGATCTGGGGACGACACTTTGAGAACCACTGGATTAGAGACTCATGAGACAAATTGAAAAATTGCAATGTATGGACTACGTTTGAATGCTAAACAAACTGTTAAAACACACACACACACACCACACACATACACACACACACACACACACTTAGATAATTGGGAAAATTTGGGAATTGACTCTGTGCTGATATTAAGGATTTATTTCTCTTTTCTTTTTAGACATAATAATTGTATTCTTATTATTTTAAAGATATTTATTATATGCTAAAACATTGTGGATGAAATAATAAGATGTCTGTGTTGCTGTAGTCTGAAAGTCTGTGTCTCTCCGAGATTTATGTTGACACTTAATCTCCAACATAATACAGGTTGAGTGCCCTTTATTCAAAATGCTTGGGACCAGGAATATTTCAGAGTTAATTGCATTTTGGAATACTTGCATGCATTTTGCTAGTTGAGTATCATAAATCTGAAAATCCAAAATTTAAAATGCTCCAAAATCCTAAACTTTGTGGATGGCATGGTAAAAAACTTCCGGACTTTGGACTTCAGGTTTTTGGAATAGCAATACTGACCCATACCCATTAAGAGATGGAAGCTTTAGGAAATACTGAGATCACAAGGACTCCTCCTTTGTGAAGGAGAATAGGTCCTTATGAAAGAGGCTTTGCACAGCAGTTTACCCTTTTGCTCTTCTGTTCTGTCATGTGAGGACACAGAGTTCTGAATGCCATCTGGGAAGGAGAGATGGCTTTCCCAGATACAGAACTTGCCAGCATCCTGAACTTGGACTTCACAGCCTCCAGAACTTTGAGAAATATGTTTCTGTTCTTTAGAAATTACCTACTCTGAGGTATTTTGCTATCTCAGCACAAAAGGACTCAAACACAGATTCATTGCAAAATCATCTGCAGGGTGGTGGAGAGTAGTAGGGACACTACAGATAAAACCAGAGTGGCCGGATAACTGTGTTGTATTCCATAATAAGAGTTTAAATTTAAAAAAAGAAAATTGAACTCAAGTCCTTTTAAATGTCCCTTTCACTTCTATAGAAACAAGTGGTCTGTCTTTTTTAAGCACTCCTCACAAAAAGGAAGAGGTGTCATTCTTAAAAGTTTTTATTATTTTTTTAACAAGACTCTAAATTCAGTTGAATCCCATTATAACTCAGATGTCAAGAATGAAAAATGATTGCAGTACTTCTATCTGTCACAACGCATGTGACCCATCAGCTTCTTCCCTCCCTCACCTCTTTACTTCCCTTCTCCACAAACATGTCCAACACCTGGGAGACAGATAGGGCCTGGGAGAGGAGGGGCTCAAATTTCAATGCTTCTTTCTTCTATGAGATTACAATTGGGTTTTGATCAGACTCACAAATACCTCCTTACTTAATATAAATACTCAGAAAAATAAAATAGATGTATAAGAAGAAATTATTTTTGTTTTTAAATATTTTTAAATTGTAGACGAACACCTCTATTTATTTATTTTTATGTGGTGCTGAGGATTGACCCCAATACCTCACACATGCTAGGCAAGTGCTCTACCACTGAGCCACAACCCCAGCCCTGAGAAGAAATTCTGTACAAATAAGAAATGGCTTTCTTGTATGAATATGTTCCCTCCTGCCCCAGAGCAAAGATAACCATTGAGCATTGTAGTTTAAAAATAAATAAATAAAAGCAGAAGAAACCCTTGGCATCTCTCTGCAGTCCATTCCCCGCCATATAACAGATGAGGAAAATTGAGACCCAGATAGGTCAAGTGAATTAGCCAAAGTGAAAAATAAAACAGACAAAAAAAAATAACACTAGCTATTGGCAGAGCTCTACCTGCATTTTTTTTTTAAAGAGTTTTAGGGCTGGGAATGTGGCTCAGGCGGTAGCGCGCTCACCTGGCATGCATGCGGCCCGGGTTCGATCCTCAGCACCACATACCAACAAAGATGTTGTGTCCGCCGAGAACTAAAAAATAAAATATTAAAAAAATTCTCTCTCTCTCTCTCTCTCTCTCTGTCTCTCCTCTCTCACTCTCTCTAAAAAAAAAATAGTTTTAAAAGGAAGAGAGGGGAGGAAGGAGAGAATACTGACTCGAAGAATATCTGTTCTAGCAAAGTTGTCCACAGAGTGGAATTTTTAAGTGACATTCTATGCACCTGTTGATTATTGTTCTAAGATTGGAACTGAGCTCATTTGAAAACACTTGGTAACTGAAGAGTTAAAGAAGGAGCCGGACACCCCTGGAACGCTGCTACTACTGGGCTACAGTGCTGGAAGCAGTAGCACTTGGAACACTTTTCAGCCAATAATAATTACTAACATTTTTAAGGGCTATGCTGAGCGACTTTGTCTTATTCATCATTCAGCACTTTGTTGCCATGACAACGCTACAAGTAAATTCTATACTCCTAATTGTGTAGATGTAGAAACAGAGGTTCCAGAAAGGTAAGAAGTTGCCCAAGTTCACATGGAGGGATGGATCAAGGTTATCCTTCCCCCTTCTCATTACTAATATCTTTCCCAAGGCCACTGAGTACAGTTCTATAGGTTGTGTCTAACAAAGGAGGCCAGGCTGGAAGTGAAGGGGTAGAGGGAAGCAAAGACTGAAATAGAGCCCTGCTTTTACTTACCAAATCACCAAATCATCAAATCATGAGGCTGTCTCTTTCTGGAGGAGGGACCTTCTTAAATCCACAGAAAGTTGGTTTTGTTTGTTTGTTTGTTTGTTTTTTGAGGGGCTGGGGATTGAACCCAGGACCTCACACAATTTACGTAAGTACTCTACCATTGAGCTACATCTAAGCCCCTTTTATGTTTTTTATTTTGAGACAGGGGCCTGGCTAAGTTGTTGAAGCTGGCCTTAAACTTGCAATCCTCCTGTCTCAGCCTCCCCAGGTTCTGGGATTTCAGACAGACGTGTACCACCATACCTGGCACGAAGGCACTTTGAATATGAATGGTGGTAGCCCAAGTCTTTCTCCAACCAGTTCTCATACCTCCTGGATTTTTTCCCTGTGTTGGAATGACTAGTGGCCTAATAAAGCCAGAAATATCATGGCACATGTGTCCAAAGGGGTTGCTGCAGACATAAGTCATGATCAGCAGTGTTGTCGCCTGGGCTCGAGTGGGAATGAGAAATAACTGCAGAGGAGTATGAGGTAATGTTTTGTTTTACCACTTAGCCCTGGAACATGGTGAAGGACGGACAACTGTATATATTTACAAAATTCATCCAACTTTTCATTTACATGAAGTGATATCTATGTATCTTCAGTAAAACTGATTTTTAATATGCCATGATCAGATCAATAAATCCTTAACCTAGAGCCCTTCTATAAATTTACTCTACATAAATAAAACATGTCCAGGAATGAAGAGAGTCCGGATATAATTAGGTCACCTATATGGGATCTAGGTAAGGATCAAGACAGACAGGTCTAACTTGGGCTTAGGAGACCTGTGAGTCCTACAGATTCCTGAGCTCAGAAGGACACCCCCCCAGGTTAAATGACGAATAGTTGCCATCTATCTTCATAATGAGTTCATCTTTGAATTTGTGTTTAGAAACTGAAGTCAACAGAACAATAGAGAAAGTGTACACAGAGGAGATACATGTTTTATGTGGGCACAGTTCCTTGCTTCCCTGTTGCCATATAGCATATGATGGAATTCCATAAACACAGGGACCCAAGACACTTGAGAAAAACATGTTATCTCTATGACTAAGCAGTAAGGAGGGGAATGATGACCCCAAAAAGGCTCTGAACTAGAACCTGCTTCAATGCAGACAAAGGTAACACTACTCACTCAAGAAAAAGCTAGGCTTCATATGAAAGGTTCGATTATCCCACGATTTCCATGTTGTCAGGAAGCCCAGGCTAGCCATAGAGAGAAGGGGGAAGGTGCTTGGCTATCAACTGTTCCAGCCAACCTGACCCTATCATATCTTCTGATTTGCATTACTTCCATCTGCATAAGCCAACCTCTTGTCCTGAAAATGAAGACAGCAAAGAAAAGGGTAAGGTAGAGCAGTCTACAGTTTCTTTTCCCTTTAAGGTTGAAAGTGTTAGGAGACTGTATCCATACCAGAAAAAAAAAAATGAATGGAAATAGTTAAGTCAATTTTATGCAGTTTCTACTGTTCCTTGGATGAAATACATATGCATGTAGGAGCTCTGAAATACAAATTGTGCATCAGTGATCCCACATGAGTTTCACACTCATATTTGCATTTAAAGCAGATATTGCACAATATAAAGATGAATGGTAAAAATCATGCTAATTTAAATTTTTAATTTTTCTTTAGAATAGCATTAAATAGCTAATTTTAGAACTACCATAACAAGTTGAGAAATTGTGGAAGGAAGAAAAAAAGGATTAAGTACCCATAAAAAGATTTTTTTCTTGTGTTTTGAAGAAGAGTTGGCACACTTTACTTTTGCACCAGGCCTCCCATATTCTGAAGCCAGCCCTTTAAAAAATCATTGTTCAACTTCATTTTTTGTGTGTGTGACAAAACTAAAACTGGGAATATCACAGTTAGTAGCAGACTTGACTCTATAGACAAGGGCCAATTCCAAGATCTTTGGGGCATTCCTGTCAAAAGCTGTCACAAATTTAAAATTGGAAAAAAATGTTGCCTTAAAACTATGAATTCCTATATTTCAAATTGGCAAGTTCAAAGAATAACCAAATTAGACATATTTGCTGCAAACCGTGGCATTTGTTTTAAGCCAGTAAACATATTTTCCAAGCTTAAAATCATCACTTGAGAGCTTAAATAGATGAGAAACACAGCACAGAAAGCATTCATGGAACCGGTTATAGCTAAATGTCTATTTGTAAACTCAGTTGATTTCAAGTTAAAATGTTTTAAAAGAAGGAAAAATAATATACTTTATTTACATATGAACAGAGGAGGGCATAGGCCCCTCCCTTTCCTGAGTGTTTAAAGCTCTATGCTTTAAAAAGGATACAGGATCAGATGACCACATTGGACAAGAGAGAAAGACTTGCCCTTCCTTGATGTGCACAGCAATCTGGGTAATTGTTGACAGAGAAGTACAAATGACTTGCCCTCTAGTTTTTTAATTCACAAGTAGTAATTAACATAGGCAAGCTCTTAACCACCTCGGACAAATGTCTTTAAAATCACAAATGATATGCAAAATGAATAAAACAAAAAGCTAAACAAATCTAGTTTGAGTTTAAAAGAATCTTTTTGGTTAAATGTGCATTGCTGATTTGATTTCCTGTAGCCCTTAATGCTCAAGTCCAGTCCAAATGGGATTTGTTCATGACCCACTCTCCAGTTTCCCTCTTCCTCTAAACCCTCTTCCTTCTGCAGGTCACAGAACTCATCATCTGCTCCTACAAAGTGGCAGGTAAAGTGAACACTGAGGGTCAGGGACTGGAAGAGGAGAGTGACAAACATAATAATTATAGCTAACATCTGTTGAGTCCTGACTATTTTGCTGAGCAGTGTGCGAAGAGCTTTATGTTCATTATCTCAATAAATCTTCACAATTTCTCTGAAACAGGATTATCCCATTTCAAGATGAGGATGCAAAATCACTAAGAGGTTAGTAACTTGCCCCCTAGGTCACACCAAATCTGGAATTCAAAGTTAATTTGATGTTAGTTGTCCATTAAAAAATAAAATTATCACTTGTCTTTATATTGTGCAAGGTTACTACTTCTCATTCTTTTCTCCACCATGCTCATGCTCATAGCATCCTGATACTAACACATTGTTCATCCAGAAATGGTCAAATATGGATGTTGATATACTGAAACCACTTTACTCAAGGCCACTATTGACTAGGGTCTTTCTGGGAATTCGGAAAAAAAAAAAAGCACCCTCCTCAGGATGAGGTAGAATAAGCAGGATTTATTCTGACTCTTGGCTAGTCATCCTTGGACAAGGCACAACCTCTGCAGTGTATACAGAGGCCCTGAGCTTACCCAGTCACCTTGACTGATGGTGATGTGAATGTCTGTTTTATATGATAGTGATATGATTACATTTCATGGGATGATACCTGGGCTGTCATGTGTTCCAGAGAGCACAAACATCCTTAAAAGGAAATGTACAATTATTCCACAAATTTATTTGCTATTTGCTTGTTTCTGCAGTGTTCTCTCTGAGCCCTTCCTCCCAGAAGATTGTCTGAATAAAGACTGGAGAGTTGGGTGCTGTGCAATAGACTCATTAAACTCAATACTCCTTAAATGGCAGACATGCGGGAGAAAGCGCCAAGTATCTTGCATATTAGTGTTCCTGAGAGAGAGCAGAACGCAACCATTAGGGAAATAAATCAAATCAATAACAGTTTGCCTGAACACAATATAAGCCAGTGGGTAAAGACAAGAACTAGGTCTGCTTTTAATATAATGGCCTAGTTCTGACCCCGATGATAACTTTATTTCCATCCAAGCAAGAACTATGCTATATTCAACTAATCTGAATCTCCATTAGTCATTAATGTAGGAAACTAAGTGATTTCTTTGGTTGGAGAGGAAGCTTTCATCACTATGGAAGTTTCTAGAATTGATAGCAAGGATCAAATCTTTTCCTGAAGACAAAACAAAAGCTAGTCATTTGGTATGGCTCAACACGGTTACATTTCCAGGTAAGTACAATACATATTCCCATTTCAAAAGCAGAATGTCAATATTCCTATTTTAAGTTATATTGGAATCTTGATTTTTGTATTAGGTCAAGCCATCTTATCAAAATTTGAGTAAAAATTCAGTGATCGACACCCATTGTTGATGAGAGCAAGTTTCCTGCCAGCATAATCCCTATGAAACCAAAACCTTAGGGGCCCACAATAATGCCAATGGCTGCCATTTTGGATAACATAGACTCAGACGGTATAAATCTTAAATTGGAAAAGACCCCAGTGAACCATCACAGTCTTGCTAGTTTTCAATAACTGGATAATAGAGCTATAATTTAGTTTGAAGAGTGTGTGGGGAGAATCCCTGGCAGGAATCTGAGCCTCAGCGAATGCAGAGAGAGTCAACCTGCTACTAATAGGAAGTCACATTCGTGGCTGCAAATCCTCTGAAGTGGCAAGTTTCTTTCAGGATATACTGTGTTAAGATTAAAGGAAATAAAAGTTTGTAAGAAAAGGAAGCAAGTGTCAAACAGATAGCAGATTTATTTTCAGGATGATGTAAAGCACAGAAATGAAAGGACTTCCACCGTGAGTGTTGTCATGGTTACCTGATCTCTTATCAAACAGAAGAATCAAGCAGAGAAGGGAAACCTAGAGAAAGCAGTAAGCAGAGAGGCCTGCTCCTCCACAGGCTTTTCATCCAACCGAGGTTGTTTATGAGGGTATAAAATAGGGGATGGCATTATGCTGCTCTAGATGATTTTTAAAAGAGCTTATTTTGCTATGCAGACTAAGGACTTTGTTCTGCGGTGCTTTCTAAAACGGGAAAATATGATGGCTGGAACCTAAATGAACAGGAAAAGAAGGTACCTTCAAAATTTCTCTCCATGCACAAAAGCAAACAAACAAACACCCTTTTCTGAAACTACAAACTTAGTATAGAGGTTGAGTTGTTTTCTTAAGAAAGCTGCTTTAGAATATGTTAAAGGATTTTATTTGGAGGTGACCAGTTTAAAAGAAAAACTGGAAAGTTCTTTTTAGAGACTATAAAGAATATCCCCTTCATTTTCAATTCACTATTAGCATAGACCAGAAGAACAATCTGCACTTCTGTCCTTCCTCACCAGTTGTACCTGCCTCTACAAATGCCATTATTTTCTCAGCCACCATCTCCCCTCACCCTCACAAACCATTGTCCTGGGAAAACCTGAGCCTATGGCTTGCTGGGTACAAACTTTCGCTTTTCCAAATCACAGTCAAGTCTTCGACACCTACCAACAGCTTGCAAAACGCCCTTTTCTCCAGAGGCAGGCAGTCAGAATGTGTACCAGATCACCAGCTAAAAAACAGCCTAGGAGAATAAATGGAAATTAGACCCCATTCATTTAATCTACCTGGGAAAGGGGCAGGGGGAGCAGTAAAGATCAGGCCTTTCTTTAACAGTTCAATCTCTGAATTACTCTCAGTTCTCATTCCCCCTGGTAGAAAGACACTAAACCCAACCAGTAGATCTTGCCAAGGAAGAAAAGAAAAGCCTTAGATTCACAGTAACTTTGATTTCTCGCCCAAGGGATGCGTCCATAATTAGCATTCTTTGAGCCCTTACTATGGACTCAGTATTGTACTAGGAACTTTAGCTTTAATATTTTATGTTCTTCAAACAGCATTCCTGTGATATGGTGTTCTCATTAAATATGAGGAAGCTGAGACTCAGAGAAGATAAGTAACTTATTGTAAGTCACAAAGAGCTTACTTCTAAACTCACTCACCGAATCATCAAAACCAGAGGAGGCAGAACACGGAGCAGTCCCTTCCACAGGGTAGTTCTCCTGGTGAAATATTTTAGAATTTAAACATGGAAGCCTATATTTTAAGTTGCTTTCTTTATGCTTCTGTTTTATATTACAATTTTTTTGTATGTGTGTGATTAGGTGCATAGTCAGGTTATATTACCTGAAATTTTCATTTCAGAATAGTAAAACATGTGATGTAAAGAGAGGCTATGGGTCTGACCAGGCTGAGAACTACTGCACTAAATCCTTACTTGAAGGATAACTATGGTTTGACTCTTAATTGTTCTTTAAATTTGGGGATTGAGAAACCTTTCTCAAATCTAATAAGAGAAGTCATTGTTCCTGGAGTATAACTGTGAAATGTCGTAAATTAACCCAATTTTAAGCAATTAGCAATGGGGAAGAGGAAAGAAAATCCAAAGTCATTTGTAAGGAGATAACCACCTTCCTTTAACGGGAGAGTCCATTTCTTTGATGCATTAGTTAGTCGCCTCTCAAACATTTATTTGGGGCAAGAGTCAAGCTTGGGATCCTGGCTTGAGTGAGAGCAAACTGCAAAGGGAAGCAATGGTTCAATGATGGTACTGGGCACAGAGATAGAAATGAAAGCTACTAAAGTTTTATCTAGCCAAAAGGAAAATGGAACAAGAGATGGTTTCTCATTCTTTGGTTTCTAAGTCCCATGTGTCCAAAGCCACAAAAGGAGATCCCCCAGGTTATTTCACATGAAGAGTCTTTAGAATCACAGCTCATTCTCTGGAATATATGCAAGTAGGAATTGCCCTGGGGAACCAGGACCACTTGAATCCATATGACAATATGCTGAACAACACCCATTAACTCACCTCCTTGCTTCTGTGTGTGACGTGGTGATATGGAGGTACGGCCCTTTCTCCAGCTCTTTGGGAAAGAAGAGCTAACGGCAGTACCAGAATCAGTAAATTCTCTTCTATTTTTCTTTTGGTATTTTCAACAAAAGCCCTGATTTGACAGGTATACAATATAAGAAGAAACCACAGGCTATCTCCAGAACAAAATTGACTTCTCAAAGTTTATTTCTTTTGATAAGAAGTCATGTTTTAATGGAGGGAGGAAACTTTACGGTGGGAAGCTGAAGTTTCAAATTTTATTCAGGCTGTATTTATACTAGAAACAGTATTGTTTTTTCTTTATTGAACACGAATAGATTAAATTTCATATTTTAATTCCTATGAAGGCCCCAAGATCCAAATCCAACATTAAATGTGTGTGTTTGACCCCATATCCTCCTTACATTCACAGTATGGTTTATACATACGAATAAGCCACCCACTGCCAGCATGAATAATACATGGGACTTATAGCAACATGCCGTAGGATGGGCTCCTTTAATATTTTGGGCACATCTAAATAGGAGAGATATAAGAGACAAAATATGGGCCACAATAAGTAATGAAAATGAGATTAGTCTTTAAAATATCTCTATTGTATACAATTTTAGATTTTAGACCATTACTCTCAGTTCTGTCCTTGCAGAATAAAATCTAAGTGTTTAAAATAGAAATATATATATATAAATTATTTATACTGGGGAGCCTTTTATTTTATTTTTTTAATTTGTTCTAATTAGTTATACATGACAGTAGAATGCATTTTGACAGATTGTATACAAATAGAGCAAAACTTCTCATTCCTCTGGCTGTACATGATCTAATCACACCAGTAGTATAATCATACCTGTACACAGGATATTAATGTCTGGCTCATTCTACCATCCTTCCCATCTCTACTGTTCCACCCCTCCCCTCACTCCCCTCTGCACAATCCAAATTTCAGGAGCCTTTTAAACAAAGTCATTTTCCATAAAAGAGACTGTATAGAGTGATAAATTGTGGGTTTAAAAAAAAAGCCCTGATCTGGTATATTTTTAAGAGATTTTGGCTAGAATGGTCACATCAAAGAATATTTATTTACTATCAGTTTCAAATCTTCATAGGCCTACTGGGCAGATTTTAGATAAACAGTAGCAATCACAGGGTATTCCTGTAATGTTGCTAAAACTCAGTGAAAGCTCTGTGTAGCCTAAGTTGTCTGAACCACCCCTTCAAAGGCATCTTCCCCTAAGAATTTTGTTCTCTGAAACTGCTAAACCTAAAGGTCAAAATATACTTGACATCAAAAATTACAAGAATGGATTCCAAATCAGGTTCATTAAAAAATCCTTATTATAGACATTGGGATGGTACATCAACAAACTACTATGTAAGCTTTTTTGTAGTCTTATTTTAATTCTCTTGAACCTCAGGCTGAGTACCTATTAGTGGCTTTTGTTTTATCAACATTATTTCTCATATCTAGATTATCCTTATTTGTCACCCTTATATTCAAACAAATATGTTGAGATGAACCCAACTACTATAATGCTCTAATAAAAATTATAAAAATATTACAGAAAATAAGAGTTCAAGAGTAAAAGAATTTTGCCTCCAGAAGTGAGATGAGTTCAAGGTTAGGAAGCCTCCTGTGCTTTCCAAGTAAATCACCAAACTTCTTGATAGTGCAGGCAATTCCTTTAACATGAGGACAAAATTTCTTCCCATCACAATTAGAGATAAAAGGCTTAAAAATGTAAATGTATAGGAAAGGTGACACACTCGTATTGATTTGCTTCAGTCCACCAGCAAATGATGGTATCAGGAGCTTTCTGAAATCCCTAGTCTGCTCTGCCTCTTAAAAGAAGAGTTTAAGAAGAATTTACTACTCATGCACTTGTCCTTTACCCATGCTCCCTACATTCTGACCTTTGTGAACCCTAATTCATCAGTTACCCCTCTGCTTTCCAATATTATCAGTCTTATTCATTCATTTAAGTGCTAAACACTGTCCTGATTGGGGATTCTACAATCAACAAAATAGACCAAAGTCCTTGCCCCAAGGGAAAAGATAAATCAGAGAAGAGGGAATTATGTGTTAAGGGGAGAATGTTGAAGTTTTAAATAAGGTGTTCAAGAAAAGCTTTATCCCAAAGAATACATTTAAACAAAAACTTAAAGAAGGTAAGGGAGTATGCATTCCAGGCAGGAGAAGCACATACAAAGGCCCTAAATTGTGACATGCTTGGAATGGCATGTTTATGCTCCAGGGACACCAAGCAGGCTAGTGGAAGAACACAGAGAGTTCTCTTAAAGGTCATAGCAAGTGGCTTTATTCTGGGTACAATGAGAAACTACTGGAAGATTTTGACCAGAGGAGTGATATGGTTTGAATTATATCTTTAATAAGCACATCCTGACTGTGTGTTGAGAATATACAGAACAGTGTAAAGGTGGGAACAGGGTATCAGGAGACTGAGACAGCAAATCCAGGTAAAAGGTGGTGGCCTGGACTATGCCCTGGTTATTAAGGACTTAGTAATGGAAATGGTATGAAATGATCCAATTCTGGAGGCATTTTGAAGGTGGGGCTGTGATATTTTCTAAGAAATCAAAGTAG
This sequence comes from Urocitellus parryii, assembly GCF_045843805.1. Classification (NCBI taxonomy): domain Eukaryota; kingdom Metazoa; phylum Chordata; class Mammalia; order Rodentia; family Sciuridae; genus Urocitellus; species Urocitellus parryii. Next base: position 38,716,305 of record NC_135532.1, on the reverse strand, counting down.
GGTGTGAGAATAAGAGAAGAGTCAAGGATAACTCCAGGGCTTGGAGCTTGAGCAACAGGAAGAATGCAGTTGCTATTTTCTGGAATGAGAAGGATTGGGGAAGGATCAGGGATAGGAATGGAATATCAGAAGTTCAGTTTTGAACACTTATTAGACAGCCAAGTAGAGAGGCTGAATAGCAGTCAGATGCAGAGTTGGCAGTTCTGAGGAGAGAGAGAGAGTCCGACTAGTATTTAAAACCATGCTATTAGGGTAAAATCAAAATGGCAGTAAGTATAGACAAAAAGACAAGAGGACCAAGGACTGCTCTCTGTGACAATCCAACCGTTAGAAGTTGTAGACATGGAAGAACCAGCAAAAGAGGAAAAATGGTGGCCCAAGAAGTGGTAGAAAAACTAGGCAAATGTGGTGTCTTAGAATCCAAGGGAAGTGACTATGTCAAGAGAAGGGACAGATAACATGGATCAAAAATGCCTCATCATTGACCAGCATGGGAAATGACAACTGTTCATTGACCATTGAGTTTAGCTTTCTGAAAGTCTTTGATGACCATTACAAGGAAGTTTCAATAGCATGGCAGAAGCACCCCTGCTCCCCACCATCACTCATTGGAGTTAATTCAGGAGAGGATGAGAGATGACTAATAAAGAAACTTCTTCCAGGATGCTTCACTGAGAATGGAAGAGGAGAAACAGATAATGGCTTGAGTGTGGAAAGTGAGTTCAAAAAGGTTTTATGTTTAACTGTTTGTTTTTAAGATGAGTGAAAATCTGAATGGGTTTATTTGCTTCTGGGAAAGATCTAGTAGAAAGGAAAACAACCTGTTAAGACAAGAGAGAAAGAACTGTTGGAGCAGTGGCCTTGAGTAGACAGAACTGATGTGCTGGAAGGGAAATTATTGGCCTCAGCTAGGAGACACACAGTGATCCACTCCTTCAACAGCCTCTTTCATTATCTGTTGGCTTCATTATTGCAAAAGTAAGTGAAATGGAGTGAACATTTCACCCCGTCCCTCAAATTTGCATGTTGAAACCTAATTCTTAATGTGATGGCATGTAGAGGTTGGACCTTAGGAGGTGATTAGGGAATAGGACCAGTGCCCAGAGAGATCCTTCCATCATGTGAGGACAAAGCAAAAAGCAAACCAGGAAGTCAGCTCCCACCAGACTCCAAGTGTGCAAGAACCTTGATCTTGGGCTTCCCAGACTCCAGAATTATGAGCAATAAATATCTGTTGTTTATAAGCCACACAGTTGATGATATTCTGTTATAGCAGCTGGAACAGACCAAGATAGGAAGAAACCCGCTACTGCATCCAGCTATGCTCTCCACCTCTCCTTCCTTCCCTTCATAGACTAATGTCTTTAAAACATTGTTCATATTTGTTCCACTTTGTTGGTTTCCTTTCACTTGTCAACTTGAGATAATCTGGCTTCTGCCCACCAATGGCTCTGGAATTGCCTATTTCACAAGACTATTTTCTTTTTATTTGCTGAATCCCTCTGACTATCAACTGCTTCTCTTTCTAGAAACACTCCACCCTTCACCAAATAGTCTACCTTTGTCCCTGGGCTAACCTCTTGGCCCTCCCCCAGACTCCTGTTCCCCTCTTGATTCTTCCTTCAAATGTTTGTACCCTATAGGGTTGTCTGTCATATTTTCATTGGACAAATGAATATTACTTATCCAAACACAGTGGAGACTCCACAATTTCCATAGATGAAGAGCTAAGAGTCTGTCTTCAGGCTGAGTTTGCAGAAGAGGGTAGCTACTCTTATATTTGCATTCTCTACTTATTTGGGGTGACTTGTTGGATGCTGATGTAAATTTTAAGAGGGTTTAATTCTTCCTCACCTCCAGTCATCCCTTGATCCTCTGATGTCAAGGTTTCAACTGTCACTTTCACATGGACTGTTTTAAAGAAGGGAGAAAGAACAAAAAGGAAGAGAAGGAGAGAGAAACGAAATGAAAAATCTTTAATCATTTCAATGTCAACTACAACTTAACTCAATATATCTTTAACATATCATACACAAAATATTTTAATACTCTGAAAGAAAATCTTAAAAATTAAGTGTACTTAGAGCCACCAATATTTACTAAAAAAAAAAAAAAAAAAATCAATCCAAAACTTCCTCCTGAGCTCTATCCCTTCCTTTCCAATTTCCTATTACACACAAGTCACCTCCATGGCCACAGGCAACCCAAATGTGACACATTTCAAAATAAAATTATTTGTCCTCCTAAATATGTCTAGACAGTGTATATGGTAGAAACAGCATGGGAACTAGTATCTGTCAACTTTCAAGGTTTAAATTTTCAGTCTTTGAGTTAGTGATTTCATAAAAATCTAAGAATTTAAAATAGGACTTCGTCCTTTACTAAGGACTGCACTTCAGAAAGGCAAAGAAGAGAGCTCCTCAGTCCAAGATGTCAGAATGTGAAGACAGGAAACTCTGGCAGGGGATGTGATGGAAGATTGTTAGGATATATTTGAAGAACAGGGAAAGGAGAGGCCAAGAACATATCTTTGGTGAATGAACTGGAGAGTATCCTCAGAGAAAGTCATACTGGACCTTTGTTTAGAACAAGAACGACTTGTGCAACCCAGGGCACAGCTCAGAGGAAGGGGAAGAACATTAACATGAATTAGCATGGTCACCCAGGACTACCAGCAGATTTCTGGACACAACAGAGGAGCTGGGAAGAGGAACTTGCATCTGATCAGGGATCATGGAGGACCTTGTTTACCAGGAGCCCAGAGTGGCAATTTTATCCTGAAGCTAAAAGTGAGTCATAGAGGAAATTTAAGCAGAAGACTAATACCATCAGGTTCTCTTTTGAGAAAATAACTGCTAGACACAAGGAAGAAAAATTAAGACCAGATTAGAGGAGGAGAGAATCCTAATAAACTATTGCAAACATCAGGACCAGAGATGATAGGAGTGAGTTAAGACAGAAGCAGTGAGAAGGAAAGGAAGGGAAAGTTAGGGAAATGCCAGAGTGTGAGCCTGACAGTCCAGACAGGCAAGAGGGAGCTGGAGAACTAGGGTCTCGGGGTCTCTGGCTCAGAGATTCATTTGATTATTAGGGGGACGAAATGAAATAATGTTTGCATGGCGCATGGTAGAGGCTGAATAAGTATTATTTTTTCCTCTCTCTTCTCCCTTCTTACTGGCTCCATCAGCTACCCAGAAACTGAAGCCAGAAATATGGGAGTAATTTAGTCCCTCTGTCCTATGCCTCATGTCCAGACCCCCAGAGTTGATGTCATTGAGAAAGCATTGGGAAACCCAGGGAGGGAGACGTTCTGCCCCGAGTTGGTGATGTGCCTCTGACCTGAGTTTATATTTTGGGGAAATAGGCAAATAGAACCCTGGTTTGAGGTGTTTTTCAGCTTGTCCCCATCAGGACTTGCTGAGATGAGTGCTGGGTGAGCCATGGCCCCACCCACACAACACCAGCTCCGCCCCATGTCCCCAGCTTCTCTTCCCTAGTACCTCAGCTCCATTCATGGACTTGTAAATTCCAGGCACTTGGCTAGCTGCAGAACCTGGAAATGAGTCCAGAAGTTTCTCCACTCTCTCCCAGAGGGAAATGGTTAATCAACTAGAGAGTAAAAGGTTGGAGACAGCTTGGGGTCGTGTTTTGAAGAGGGAGGCATATTGGTTTTAAAATAAGGGCTGGAAAAGGCAGAAGTATGTGGAAAGAACACAGGCCCGTGGTTGCTAAGGACTAGGGGTGGAGGGAAGGAGACCCGAAGGAACTTTGGGGAAGACAGAAATGTTCTATACTTTGATTGTGGGGTCGGTTTCATGATTGCCGCAATTTTTTCACATGCTGTAGAACTAACTGTACATTAAAAAGCATACATTTGAAACTGTAAGTAAATTACACTTCAATAAAGCTGGCTTTAGATTAACAGACAACCAACAAGTAAATACATTTGGAAGTAGGTAGTAAGGGCTCAGTAAATGTTAGCCCAAGTGATAGTGACAGAGCGATGGATCACAATAAAGTTATTAGCTGTTAAAGCTAATTGATTATTAGCTAATTCTTATTAGCCAGTAGTTATCAAAGCCACAGACTTTATTCCTTCCTTAAATATTTGCATATTAATAGAGGATTGTTAAAGTTGGAGAAAGGTTTTAAGACCCAAAGAAGTTACTGTTATAGGATGAATATTTTTTTCAAATGCAATTTTTTTTTTTTTTTACAATGCATTCTAGATGAAAGAAAAGGCCAGGAGGAGAGCCAGGAGGTAGCCAGTAAGGACATACTACCTGTCTCTCAATTTACAGACCACAGAAATGAGATGCTTAGTACTTCAAGTAGAGACCCCTTCCTCTGCTATCTATCTACCATTTCCATCACAGGCTTTTGCTGGATTGCTCTCCTGGTGTTGGAGTTGAAGTCTTATGAGAAAAGTAGTAGTCTGTGTTTACCAGAGGTAGAAAGGTACTGCATGTAAGGTTACATGGAGGAGTGAGAATGCAACTTGGCAGCTGGAACAGGGGCTGTTTAAGGTCAAGCCAGGCTGAACGTTGTCCCCACCCCACCTCATGACAACCACGACAAATACTGGCCTTGAGATCATCGCTGTTCTCTCACACTGACCTGCCAGGCAGGTACCAGAGGATTAGAACTGACTTGAGCCTCATTCTGCCACTCAGGCCTGTTGATAATTGGGCGAACCACCAGATCTTTTTGGAAGGAGTGTGCTGTGTTCCTCTAAAAATCACTCTCCAATCTTATAACACCAAAGCACGGCAATTTTCTTTTTCATTCAATTCCCGCATCTGACAAGACAAAGAGTCTCTTTTCTGGCCGTTCCAGGAATTAATTTCTTTCCAAGCAATTCAGAGCCCAAAATGTCAAATTCTTAATTTTTCTCCTGTTGGCTGTGCACTTCTCATTGTCTCATTTCCCCAGAGTGCATGCGGGCACCTGTATGAACCGATGAGATGGCATCTGTCATCCTTGGCAGCAAAAAGTGCAGATGTCGTGAGGAGTGACAAGAGTCACTTTATGTGGTCCCTGATATCCTTCCCCTGGGGGAACTGGATTACTTCTTCCTCCAGCTAAGTTCATCATTAGTACCAGGACTGTCCATTCACCATCTCTGGTAGTTTAGGAGAAGGAGATACTTGAGAAGTGCCTGGTGACCTCCTCTTCCTGTCCGTTGGTATCTGGGAGGTTCCAGAGCAGCAGCAGATCCTCATGTCCCTCAGTCAGCCACCCCAGGACAGTTGCTCCTAGCTCTCTCCACCTCTGCCCCCAAACTGCACCTCCGTAATTGAACCCTGTCTTACAATCTATCACAACAGCTGAAACCACTGCCTCCCCACCTCCATGTTCCCTGGCACGGCCCTTCTGGGGCTTTCCGAGTCCTTCCCCTCTCCCCACCCCCTACAATAACAAAACAGACTCAGCCTGTTAATTGCTTCCTTCCTAAGGAGAAGGAAACTCGTGGACTACACCTGTTGAAATTGTTCTAACTTATGCCTACAGAGTTGATGAAAGCCTTCTGTTTCTTTTGAAGTTCAATAAGAGGTGACTTTTATTGAATGCTTGCTATGGGGTCAGGCCTTGTGCTAACCTCCATGATGTCAGTTAATCCACAGGTGGAAACTAAGGAGCTGAGAGGTAGCAGCTAGTGAGAGGCTCAACTGCCATTGAAATCCATGTCTCACAACTCTGGCCACACTAAATGCAGCCCTCAACTGGGGCAGCCCCTGCCTGTGCTACTCACTATTCCAGCCTGTGCTGTTTGGAATTAAGCAGGACTCAGTGGTGAGGGACACCAAGGGTGTTTTACTAGTCTGAAGGATTTGGAGCATAATTCTTGAAATGTTAATTGTCTACCGAGTCAAGAGGACCTACAATATCAAAAGCAAGTGCAAAAATGTATAGGGAGGGGTGCAGGGCAGGTTACTGAAGGTGGAGCTCGGCTACCCACGTCCTTCATTTTTATTTTTTGAAATTGGTTGTTGTGGTTGGGATATGAGCTCCAAAAGCTCATGTGTGAAATAATACAAGAAGGTTTAGAGGAGAAATGATTGGGTTATAACCCAATCAATTAATTAATCACCTGATGGGATTAATTGAGTGGTAATTGAAAGTGGGTAGGGTATGGCTGGAGGCTGGGGCATTGGAGGCATGGATTTGGGGTACATATTTGTATTTGGCAAGTGGAGTCTCTCTCACTCACTCTGCTTCCTGATCATCATGTGAGCTGCTTCCCTCTGCCACACTCTTGCCATGATGTTCAGCCTCACCCTGAACCCTCAGGAATGGTGCCAGCTGCCTATGGACTGAGACCTCTGAAACCATGAGCCCTCAAATAAACTTTTGCTCTTCTATAGTTTTCTAGTTGGGTCGTTTAGTCACAGCACTGAAAAAGCTGACTCAAACATTGGTAAAAACAATCCTCTCGCTGTTCCATCATAATGTAAAAATTGCAAGTGTAATGACTATAAATGCTGCAGCAGGCATTTTCAAAGTATATTTTTAATTGAAAAATGTGAATATTCACATTACAGAAAAGTTGGAAAATGCAAAAGAGAGAAAACAAAAGCAAATATTACACATATTCCCATCATCCATAAGTAATCTCAGTTAAATATTGCCAAGTTTCCTTCTATACTTTTTTCTACCTAAAGATGCATATGTTTTCTAAGTGGAATGTCTGTTACATAAAAATAAATAAATATACCTGGATTTGCACAGATTGTTATGTTATCTAGCATGTTTCTGAGTAGTTGTTATTTTGTTTTTAATTAATTAAATTGTTCATTTTAATTAGGTATATATGACAGCAGAATACATTTTGATTCATTGTACACAATTGCAGCACAACTTTTCATTTCTCTGGTTGTACATGATGTAGCATTGCACCATATGCGCATCATACAAGTACCTACAGTAATGATAGCCATCTCATTCCACCATCTTTCCTGCCCCCATACTTCCCTCTCCTCCCTCCCTTTTGCCCAGTCAAATTTCCTCCATTTTTTCCATGCCCCCCACACATACATTATGAATTAGCATCCACTTATCAGAGAAAACATTCGGCCTTCTGTTTTGGGGGATTGGCTTACTTCACTTAGCATGATATTCTACAATTCTATCCATTTACCTGCAATTTTACTCTCTTTTAATGCTGAGTAATATTTCATGTGTATTTATACCACAGTTCTTTATCCATTCATTTAGTGAAGGGCATCTAGGTTGGTTCCATAGTTTAACTATTGTGAATTGAGCTGCTATAAACATTGATTGGCTGCATTACTATAGTTATGCTGATTTTAAGTCCTTTGGGTATAGACCAAAGCTGGGTCAAGTGGTGGTTCCATTCTAAGTTTTCTAAGGAATCTCCATACTTCTTTCCAGATTGGTTGCATGCAGTCCCACCACCAATGTGAGTGTGCCTTTTCCCCCACATCCTCTGAATGATTATTTTTAAATACCATTTTAATGGCAGCAAATTATTCAAAAAATAATGTATTTAACCATTCCCCAAAGTGGACCTTTGGGTTTTCTCAATTTGGGACTATTATAAGAAATGGCATCTCTCTCATTATTTCCTCAAGACTGTTTACCAGAAATAGAATTGCTTCATCTAAAACAACTTTAAAAGAATTTAAATTTTTTTTCCTATACATAATTCAATATATAATTTAATGGTTCTAAGTACTACTATATAATTGGCTAAAGAATGTTGAGCTTATACTAAATATGTCCTTATTAGTTTTTGTTTGCACTACTGAGATTGAACTCGGGGGTGCTCTACTACTGATCCACATCCCAAGCCCTTTTTATTTTTTATTTTGAGACAGGATCTCGCCAAGTTGCCCAGGTTAACTTTGAATTTGCAGTCCTCAGGCTTCAGCCTCCCAAGTCAATGGGATTATAGGTGTGGCCCACTGTACCCAGCTAAGTATGTCCTTATTAGTTTTTTTTATGGTGACTAAATAAATCTTCTTTACAATTAGAATAAAACAGCTAGAAAGCATATCTACCTTTGCATGGTAGTAGGTATTCGAAGGCTTCAGAAAACCTTTAGAGAATGTGTTATGATTGAAAATAAGATCTTCAGAAATAGGAAAAGAAAGAATTCTCCCTAAAATGAGGAATCTCGTAATAAGAAAAAAATAAAAGCAAGAAAATGTTGAATTTGAAGTGATTGTCAAACTCGAAGAGGTTCTTGAATCTTTGATTCATTACTTTCTAAAAGCTTTTTAAGATGTCAACTTCCTGAGGTTTTTATGTTCTGTGCTGCATTTGGCAAACCAGGCTAACGAAGATGATAACGACTGTGAGGGGGGACAGGGCTTTGATGAGTCACTACCCTTTACCTTCAATAGTTAGAGAGCCAATTATCTGCTACCTGAGCTGTGTAGACCCTTACTTTCTTTCTTCTTCCTAATAGTTAACCAGATTTATGCTCACTTAACATCTCCTTAGGACTTAAAGCAAACGTGGGCAGAAGACATGAAAGAATATAAACCTTAACACTAAATGAAGCAGATTATCTGTCTGGCATGGGCAATACTGATTAGTAGCATCTATTCCCCTGAAGAAACACAGCTGGATGCTGGGGAGACAAATCAGCATAGACAACTGCCAGCCAGGCCCAGAATGTTTCAGTGCTGGGTCAGAGAAGACACAGTATCAGCAGTTCACCTCAGAATCACAATATATCTAACATTTAGCAAATGCATTCTACATATTTCAAGGGTCTTCATGTCCATGTGGTCATGAGGCCTCCTAACACTATGAAGAAATAATCACCCATGTTCCACAGACTGGGGCCTAGACTCTCGGAGAAATTAAATGCCTTGCCCAGTATCATAAATCATATAAACAGCAAGATCAAATACCAAAGCCAGATGTTCTCATCCCAATACTTGCAAACTCCCACACTTTTTGGTACCATAGATTGAACCCAGAGCTGCTTTATCAGTGAGCCATATCCCCAAATCTTTTTTTTATATTTTAGAGACAGGGTCCTGCTGAGTTGCTTTGGGTCTCACTAATGGCCGAGGCTGGCTTTAAACTTGTGATCCTCCTGCTTCAGCCTCCTGAACAACTGGGATTATAGGTGAGCACTACCACACCTGGCTCCCACTCTTATTTCTAACAACACAATTAGTATTTTTAATACTAATAGTAGTATTAAATACTATTGTGAGCCAGAGTCTCCAGTAAATAATAAAGGATAAAAAAATGCATGCATCTTCTTTTAAAAGTGCTAAAATATATCAAGGGGGACAGATACAAATTGAAGCTATAATACTGAATGATGGAAGCCATAAATGATCATGGTAGGAAAGCACTCTGAACACCCAGTGTGGCCAAACTGTCTTATGAAGAAGCCACTTCACAGTGATGAGAAAAGGGTTCTGATTTATCACGTGTCTTCTCTCTTCTGGTCCTTGCCTTAAACTCCATACGTACAGATAATTCTTTTGACAGTACAACAGGGTGAGTTAAGAACTTAGGCTTTGGATCAGACAGGCCTCAGTTTAAAACCCAGCTTTGCCACTTTACTAGCTCCTGAGTGAGCTGACCTCGAGCAAGTGACCTTGAGCAAGTAGATGGGCTCTGTAAGCCCCAATGCGCTCCTCTGTCTAGTGGGAATGATAAGAGCAACATTTGCCGTTTAAGGCGATTGTGAGAGCTACATGAGGAAATGCATTCAAAGTGCTTTTAATACTTTGCCAAATGTACAGCAAAAGCTCAATAAATATTGGCATGATGATGATGACAATGATGATTACGATGATAAGTTATCTTGATTATTGAAGACGAGCAAGGAGATTGGAGAGGAAGAAGGGAAGAACTTAAAAGGATGATGGGAGCTCAAGACAACTTTTATCTAATTTATACCTTGCAGATTGCAGCTAGAGGTCAAGGAATCTGCAGTGAGTTGGACAGGCACAGGTCAGGAAGATGAGGGTAGAACCTTTGTGTTCCATAAAAGGCAGAAAAGCTGGGGACCTGCGTATAGTGGTTTCCACAGCAGGAAACGTCCTCACTGGGCAGTGATGTTATCAAACAGCCCAGTCACTCTGATTCTGTCACCTAGAGCATACCAGTGCATTGGAGAGCTTCCACCAGACTCACCAGCCCTTCTCTGACTCATCCAAAGCCTTCTGGGGACCCCTATCCTAGTCTGAAGTCCCCATGTAAGTCTTAGCCATGTCCACTTCCTCCAAGATCTGACTTCCCCACTCTAGAATCTCAATTTTCTGCCTATCATTCCACGGTGGTATAATTCAGCCTTAGAGAGGATGGCCTCAGACTCCCTAGTTGAAATCCTAATTCTGCCACTTATTAGATGATGAACAACCCCAGCCAAGAGACTTATCTTTCTCAGTTGTTCCACCTGTAAAATGGGGACAATGACATAGGGTTTGAAAGGTCAGTGCTTAGAATTATGACTGGAACAGAGTTTAAGTGTTCAATAAATGTTAATTCATTAATATTTTTCCCCTTGAAAAATATCCATTCTGGTAAATGATAAGTGGAAAAACATACTACAACTGCTATGCACATAAAGTACAGGATGATTCATATGTTCCAATTGCCAGCTTTCATTGCATTCTCTCTCAAGTACGGTTGATGGAGAGTTCTGCTTCAGGATTTTTTTTTTTTTTTTGGACTTTAAAAAAGGATATAGTAGCTATTGGTGACACTTTAAGTCTGATTGTCATCATTTCTAAAGAGGTCCAAAATCCTGAAGTTTAGAAATTTCAAGAAAAGATTTCATGTGTACTTCTGTGTAACCCTTACATCCTTCACAGTTCCATATGAAAACGTCTAGATGAGATAAAAATAAAGAGGGACTTACTCAGCAGGAGAAGAACTGTAATCACTGAGACCCAGGCCAAAATCTTCCTATATGTGCTTTTGCCCAAATAGTCACTTTACTGCTTGCTTAGGTACAGTATAAACTTGAGTTACTGTCTACTATTTTGTTTTTTAAAGTAACTTCCATGTCTGTTTATCATTATAAAAGTTACATGTGCTCACCATAAAAGGGATGATATAAATAAAGTAAAGGAAGATAACAATTATCTATAATTACAATTCAGAAAAATGTAGGCATATAACATTTTAAATCATCCAGCCCTTTTCTGCATATTATACATGTGAAACTTTTCAAGCAAAGTAGGCATTATGGCTTGAGTGACCCTAGGATTAAGGAAAGATATTTTTTAGTGATCAAAGAGTCAGTCTACCAGAAAGATATCACAACTTTAAACCTTTAAATCTGTATGCACTCACTAACAGCTTTCAAAATACATAAAGCAGAACTCAGCTAAAAAAGACTTGAAAATGCCTCTCTTAATAACTGTGTAGGGTTTTTTTTTAATAAGATGGACAAAAGTTAGTAAGGATGTAGCTAAATGACACAAATAAAAATTCTAACAATTTACATGTGTAGAACACTGCTTCATGTATGTGTGTGTGTGTGTGTGTGCATATGAGAAGTTTAAAAATTGATTATAAGGAAACCTCAATAAATTTCAAAGGATTAGAATCATGAAGAGTATGGTAGGACCTCTTATGATTATAAATTACTATGCAAATTTTCCCCAAACTTGATCTGTAAATTTAAGACAATTCTGAAATCAGTCCCTCTAGGGGTGTGTGTGTGTGTGTGTGTGTGTGTGTGTGTGTGTGTGTAAATAACAAGATGATCCTAAAATTTATATGGAAATGCAAAGAATTGAGAACATTATGGTAATTTTGAATAATAAGAATATAGTTAAGATACATATATTAGCAATATCAAGGCTAATTTTAAAGTTTTAGTAAAGAGAACATTGTAGTAAGGTTGCAAGGATAGGCAAGTAGATCAATGGAATAGAATAGAATCTAGAAACAAATAATATTACCTAATTTAAGATAAAAGTGACTGAGCACTACAGTGCAGAAAGAATGGTCCATTTAAAGCATGAATCAAATGGATATTCATAAGAAAAATAAAATTCATCTTATTATCTCACACTATACAAAATATTAATTTTAGATGTATCATAGATCTAACTGCCAAACACTTAAGTTTTTAAAAGAAAACAGAAAAATATCATCATGATAAGCAAAGACTTCTTAAATAGAGCACAAGAACACTAACCATGGGCTGGGGATGTGGCTCAAGCGGTAACGAGCTCACCTGGCATGCACGGGGCGCTGGGTTTGATCCTCAGCACCACATACAAATAAAATAAAGTTGTGTCCACCGAAAACTGAAAAATAAATATTAAAAAATTTTCTCTCTCTCTTCTCTCTCTCTCTCTTTCTCTCTCTCTCTCTCTCTTAAAAAAAAAGAACACTAACCATAAAGGGAAAAAAAGTTATAACCTGTATTAGGTGGAAAAATTGATAACCAGTATTAGGTGGAAGAACAATATGGCACTGAGATCTGGGATATTGGATCAGAGTGGGAATGGCATGTTTGTGGCTTGATCAGAGTCAGATATATTGGGAGGCTTATGTTTTAGGGCCCTTCCTTTGCGTAGACCCCTTCCAAGACCTTGATAATCTGTTCACATGGTGGCGTATTTTTATAAACTACAGATCTTGGGCTTTGTAAAGTGTGGTTCCATCCCAGGGCATCTGGCTGCAGTCCTTTTCCCTGGCCCATGCCATTCTGTCCGCTGAGCCCAAAGCCAGTCACTGTTTACCTGGAGCCCTGGTGGCTACTAGCCATCCAGCAGAGCAAAAATCTAGGCCACCCTTGCAAATCCTTTTGTCCAAAGTTGAGGTTGGTGCAGGGACTGGGGTCTGTCGGCAGCTAAGGGTTAAGTGGCTTGGAGAAAAGGAGAGATATGGAAGGTGAAAGAAGGACACAGAGAATGAGAAAGATTCTCCTTGACCAAACTTTAGTCAGGCTCCTCAGAGCCCACTTCTTGACTACACCCTACTTTTGGTCCTCTGTTTCTATATTTTCAACTAGCAAAACTCCCGCTAGGTTAGCTTACAAGAATCCCTATGTTAGATATCTGATTACCTTGATCATCTGATCAGATTCCTCATTGCCACCCTTGGCCTCTGATCATTCTGGCCTGCCTTCAGCAAGACTCTAATCAAGTTAGTTTTCAGAATCCTCCTTGTCTCTAGTGTTTGCACTTGATAACTTTCCATTTACTGACTACCCCGCCTTAGTTATAAATCCCCATGTGTACTTTCTGTTTTCAAAATTGAGCTTAGTTCTATACTGAGTCTCTTTACCCTACTGTAATAGTTTGGTTTTTTTTTTTTTAATAAAATTTATCTTCACCACTTTAACTGGTGTCCAGCTCTGATTCTCTTTCATGAGGGTCAGGCAGGATCTGATATCCATCAGAATTCCAGAAATGCTCCATTTAGCTATGAAAAAAACAGACTCATATGTAGCAGTGAGTGACATTTATACCTAATTATCACGGGACACAGTAATGTGTGTGTGCATGTGTGTTACAATTAAACTTGAATGACAGGCTCCTTTGCTCCATTGAGGTGCAAACTATCTTCATAATCTCGCTACTCATTTGGGCAATCCAATTGTAACTTTAAAAACTTGGAGAATGTTGTTTTCAAGCATCTTCGTAAGCTGTGTTACTACAGTATCACAGTTCCCACGCAGCGCTGGAAGTGATTCATTTTCTCGTTAACTTGTGCTATATATACCCCAGAAAAAATGAGTTGGCATTTCTAAGAATACCTGATAGAAAAGAACAGAAGTTTTTCTTTCTCTTCCTGTCATCTGAACCTCTTGAATCATACAGAGGGGAACGTGCAGGGAGCTAAAACACGTCCTCATGCTCAGAAGCACCTGGCACAGCAGGGTGGTATTTTATTTCCCCCTCATATCAAATAGCTTCTCTAACTCTGCTGAAATTTTCTTTATAAATGCATACAAGTGGTTAGATATTCTTCATCATGCAAGCCATAAAGAACTATTAAAAATACCTAAAACAGCTTCTTCTTTGCCTTAAAGCTTATTTTTTGATCCTTTGATTAAAAACTTGGGCCAAAGAAAAGGAAGCACAGAACTACGTAAGTTCTCACTCACAAAATATTTTATTCTCTCATCTCACAGCTCTAGATACTCTTGGGAAAGATGAAGAGGAATAGTTAAAAGATGACTGTGTTTTAAAAAAAAATCTGTCCATTTAAGTACTCAGAAATGAAGAAAACACACACGTTGAAATGCGATTCACATCTAAAAGTGTTTCTCTGTGGGCATTGAAATTACAGTGGAATCAATGGCAAAACTTTGGGAGGTGGGATCAGTTGATTTATGCTTTGAGGTCAGCCGAGTTACTGGGATGAAGCTTGGTGCATTGGCCAGATAACAGTATCGTTTGGTTCAACTTGTCAGGACACTTCTCTTTAGAAGTAAGAAACAGGAAGAGGGCAGGAAGATCAGAAATAGATTTTACAAAATATATTCACTTAACTCGAAAGAAATACAACCTAGCACCTGCAAGACTGTCTTAGGAGTTTACTTTTCAAATATTCAAGCAACCTTAATGACTGTTTTCTCAACCCAAAGAAGGTAAGAAGCTAAGGAGAAGGGCAGAATGAAAGAGAGATTATTAAGGGGAGACTCTAACCATCCTCAAAAGGGAAATCCAGGAACTCAATAGGCAAAGGAGAATTAGGGAAACAAAAGCAAACAAACAAGTCAGAATAGCTCAAAACCCATTTTAATCCATGTCCTCTGGTGTAGGAAAAAGCCCATCTCCCATCGAACAAAAAGCAATTACTAACAATAATAACAATGACCTTAGGTCCATGAAATAGCAATACATGCTGCTGTTGTGAAGTGTTTCATGGTAAAGCATGAAAAATACCAGATTAGGTTAAAATAAACCAGTTTTTTTACAACTTTCTATAGCCCTTAAGGTTCCCAAGAGGTAAATATGACACGCAGTATTTCCTAAACTTTTTTGACCAGCAAATTTTGTCTTTTTAAGTCTTGTTTTAGAAATACCTTATAGGATCAGGTTAACTAGGAACATACACTAGAAAACATCACACTGAGTTTTCAAGAAAAAGATTATATTCTGTGTGTCACTCGGGAGCAGGAATTATGCATTTTAGGAAGATTTCCATCCATCCACGACATATCTGGTTGTACACCCAAAATCTGTGCTCTACTCTTCCATGGTAGACAGTTGTCACTGAAATGTGGCTGCCCAGCCAGGGACAATATTTCTATCCACCCCACCCCCACCGCCACCACCCTTTGTAGCTTCTTGTAACGATGTAATTAAATCCTAGCCAAAGGTTTCTTTCAACTATGTGTGACCCCATTGTAATCCTTTGAGTTCTTCACTCCTCTGCTGCCTGAACACTGGCGTTTAAAGCAACCTTGGACCTCACATTGAAGATGGCAGAGCCCCCTTCATATTGAGCCCCTAAATGACTGACTATGTGTAACAGAGGACTCCATCTAACATACACAAATGTGTGTACATGGGCACACATTCGCTACTACAGCTGCCACTTCCACTTGACCTTCACCTGCACCAGATTATCATGTGAGCATAAAATAAGCTATTCTATTGCGTTAAGCCTCAAATAGCTAAAGCAAAATGAGGCTGGGAATTTGAATGGTAAATTGGAGTTAGAGCTCTCCCTCGGATGGGCAAGGGACACAGCTGCCCCAGGCCCTATGGCAATGCTGCACCTTACTCTTCTATTTTGAAATGTCATTAAAATTTAACTTTCAAGTTTCTGTCTTGAATAAAGATAACCCAAGGGAGCCTATAAAAGATGCTGTCGGAGAGATTCCCTTCAAGTGTGATTATCTTAGGAGACTGCACCAACTGCTTTGCCCAAGGCCCCCGATCCTTTAGAAAGACCCTAACTTTAGTTATTTGGAAAACCCATATCGTTCTCTAAAGATGCCAGATAAATTAATGTTTCAAGAGATATGCCTATTAATTTTGTAGTTGTGCAAACTCTTTGATCTCTAGAAATCCTATTTGAGCAACATTTGATTCAGCAAATGTTAACTGAGCACCTACTAGGTGGCCAGAGCAGCAATCTTCAATACCAGATATGACAAGAGACTTGAAAGGCACATTCCTAGGCTGAGGTGGGAAGCAGGCCCTATTCATCTTAGTGCCAGTCCTGATGTACGGTAGCTTTATACTACCACATGACTGTTCCTCTGCTCACTTTCTGACTTTGGTGGTTTGTAGTATAAGTGTGTATTCTTTCCTAACAGTGCTGTCCTTCAAACCAGTGGTTCTGTAACTGTGATCCCAGACCAGCGGCATCTCCATCACCCGGAAGCTTATTAGAAATGCAGGTTCTCAGGACCCTTCCCCAGCCTACTGAATCAAAAGCTCTGGGTTGGGATCCATAAGCTGTGCTGTACCAAGTTCTCCAAATAATTCCATTCCTTCTGAAGTCAGAGAATCACTGCTCTAAACCACCCACACTTAGACTGTAACCTCCTCCCTCCAATTTCACCTAAACTCTTCTCTCTGCTAAGGTGAACGACTTAATACTTTGTATTGGTTGATGAAAACAGTTAAAATATTGACTGTCTCAATGAATAGGCTTTTTTTTTTTTCTTTGCCAGACTTTTACCACCTAAGTGAGAATTACACCTTGGGCCTTGTGTTGGGGAATCGCCCTTCACTCTCTGAGGTAGAAATGTCAAGGCCATCATTCCTGTTTATTGGCTCAACTTCCAGCCCCAATCAAGACCTGCAGCTTTACCAGACTGCAGCCCCCTCTGCACAGGGTGGTAGAGTAGCAGCCAGACACTTCCCCCACAGGGCACATCACCTGGACGTCAGATGGTAGAAGGAGCTGGAAGCCTGTGGGACCACTCCCAGGCTAAGCCTGTTTCTCAACTGTCAGTCAAGACACACTTTTCCTATAATAATCACTTTGGCCTAAAGACTACAAATGTTTCACTTTGAACCATGATTCTATTGCCCCATTCTTTTAGAAAAAGATGAGAGCTAGAGAAAACCACAACGTGAAATGACATAGAAAACCTCCTTTTGGCTGTGATATTCAGTGTGAGTAATTTGACCGCCGCAGGTAAATAGAGTAGTATATAAAAATCCCAGCAGAGCAAACCCTAAAGCAAGCTTTTCTGACCTGTGTTTAACTTGTACAGTACAACTAGAAGACCACATAACATACGTGTGAAATATTGTAAAGTTAAACATCAACCTAGCAAACTTTTAAAGTTTTTCCTCCTTCTTTGTCAAATATATACCTTCATAATAACTCGGAAGGCCAGGTTCAAATTTAGGATCCTTAGACTCCAGGACAGAACATGATGGTAAGAGGTGAAATTGTTCCCAGCTGTTCCCTTTGTCTTCCCATCCTTGACTCCAGACCACACCAAGACTGCCTTGGGTGCTCACTGCAATCTACATATCCGAGCTTTATCCCCAAATCTCTGCAAATAGTTGGCCCTTGGCCACCCCTGGGCCTGGTGTAAGGGGAGTGCACTCCAGGAAGACAAACTCAACTAGATACTCACATAGACCTAGAGGAGGAAGTATTCCAGGGAACTATGATTCTGGGTGGGACTAAGGAGAGTCCTTGCTTTATCTAAAGATAGTTCTGCCTATATCCTTCCTCAGATCCTCTAAGAAAAAAGGATTTTTTATTCTAGTAAATTTGAGAAACACTAGAGAGTACACAGCCCTCTTGGAAATGCAGAACAAACATTAGCTTCGTATCTTAGATCAGGCTGCCATAAAGGAAAACCACAGTTGCTTCAATAACTAATATTTGACTCTCACAGTTTTAGACACCGGAAAGTTCAAGATCAGGGTGATGCCCACTTGGGTTTCCTGGTGAGAACCTTCTTTCTGACTCACAGATGGCTTCCATATCATGTGTCCTAACTTGGGAAAGAGAGAGTGATAGAGAAAGAGTGCTCTGGGTTTTCTTCCTCTTCTTAAGAGGGCAGGTATTCTATCAGGGGAGTCCCACCCTCGTGACTTTATCTAAACCTGATCCCTTCCCAAAGGCTCTACTCCCAAATACCGTCATATTGGGGTGAGGGTTTCCAAATGTAAATGTTGGAGGAACAAAATCATTTAGTCCATAACACACAGACTCTGGGAAGGTGTGATGCAGAAAAATGCATGTGACTTTGAATATGATCTACAGGTATTTATTTATGGAAAAAAAAATTGTGCAGTTTGGTGGATGTTTGATTCCAAGAAAAATACTAGTATTTTCTCTAGTTCACAAGGACCTTAAATCAAGTACTACTTTGGCTCTATCCCCTTGGCCACAATCCATTTTATCAACATGGCACCTGTGTTAGTCAGCTTTATGGCTGTGACCAAAATATCTGACAAACAATTTAGAGGAGGAAAAGATTTGTTTGGGCTCGAGGTTTAAGTTCACAGTCAGCTGGCTCCATTGTTGTGGGCCTGAGGTAAGATAGAACATCTTAGTGGAAGGGTATGGCCAAGGAAAGCTGCTCACCTCAGGGCAGCCAGGAAGCAGAGGAAGAAAGGAGAGATAGAGAGAGAGAGAGGCCAGGGACAAGATAGAGTCCCTAAAGGCATGTCCTCAGTGACCTACTTCCACCAACCATGCCCCCCCCCCCCGTCTCCAGTTTCTACCACTTCCCAGTAGTTCAATCAACTATCAATGGATTAATACACTGATGAGATCAGAACCCTTATGCTACAATCAGTTTCCCAAGGCTCCATCTCTGAACATTTCTGCACTGGGAATCAAACCTTCAACACACTTCGTATCCAAACCATAACAGCACCTTACTTCAATCTATGGTTCTCATATTCGCATCTTATGAACACCATCAAATAAATCCTGTGTCTCAATTTCCTTCTCTGTCACTCTCAGACTTGTCTTCCCTTAAATTGTTCTAACAATTTTCACAATTCCCCAAATATCAGTCAAGCATACTATATTCACAGCTACTAAAGTAATATCTGTAATATCACCCCGGCAACAACAACGTACATGATGCTGTGACATTTCTGAATGCAATCAATAAGCAAGTGGTTAAGACTCGGACCCCACAGAATAGATTCAAAACGATTCTCTTGGACTGGGGTTGTGGCTCAGTGGCAGAGCGCTTGCCTAACACATGTGAGGCCCTGGGTTCAATCCTCAGCACCACATAAAAATAAATAAATAAAAATAAAGGTATTGTGTCTATTTAGAACTCAAACAAACAAACAAAAAAAAAAACATTTCCCTAAATTCACCGTTCTCTCCCCCTAGCATCTTAATCTGTTTTTTTTTTTCAGTCTGGGGATAAGTATAGCCAGTTGGTTATATCATCAATGCAAAAATCAGAAATACAGAATCAAAAAAAAGTTAGATGAAACCTATGCTTTTCTGTAGCCTACAACAAATTCTTTGGGTTCTTTTTATTTTTCCTTTTCTCATCCTTTAAATCAAAGGCTGTTGTGAAGATCTACTTAGCATTTATGAAATCCAGAAAAAAAAAAGAAGAGTAGAAGTGTTGCATAAAAGCCCAGAGAAGTGTTTCATGTTGAAGAACAATCACAGTGTGTACTTCTGTTTACTAGGAAAAACAAAGGATTCCCAGAAGGCCGATCCTAAAATTTAGTCACTATTAATCCCAGTTGCAGCCTTCCTCACAGCTGCCCTGTTCCTCTGCTAGAGCCCCCAGGGTCCAGTCACGCTGTTGCCGTGGTGACTGCTGCAACCACTTGCCTGTTTCAGCTAAAAAATATATTCAGGTTGTCAGCTTCCACCACCAGCTGAGTTTAGCTCAGAACATTAAGGTCACTGACATTGTCTTCTCAAAGCATGTTATCAATCGAACGGTACTGCAGTAAGAGAAAGTTGAAACACAGTTGTTCTCTAGGCCTGAAGCCAGTCAGGGTGCTAAGGGATGATAATGTCCTTGGTCACCTCATTTAGAGCCTAGTCGACTAATTTTTGTCCAAATAGTCAGTTCTGTTGGGATACCTAGAGACAATTAGATGCTGGGGTGCTGATGAACATCAATCAAACTCACAAAGGAATAATGTTGAAATTAGAATGTCTGTTATTTGTGCTGGAAAATATAATCAAGGCTACCGAGCCAGACTTAGTGGTACACACCTGTAATCTCAGCAATGTGGGAGGCTGAGGCAGGAGGATCACAACTTTAAGTCCAGACTTAGCAATTTAGTGAGAGCCTGTCTCAAAATTAAAAATGGCTGGAAATGTAGCTCGGTAGTAGAGCACCCTGGGTTTAATCCCCAGTACTTAAAAAAAAAAAAAATACTAGAATTCCCATTGGCCAATAAATTCTTTGTGTGGTTCTACAAAGCCAAGTTCAAAGGGAACAGTTGCTGAGCTATTTAAGAACCAAAGAACCAAAGTCAAGGGAATAAGTGAAGCTATTTTAGTGGCCAAATCTTGAAACCCCACAACTCCACTGCAACCATTTTCTAAGTTATCTGCCCATGCATTTCCCCACATAAACCATCTTCCTTAATCAGGGCAAAAACCAACTAACTGGGCTGCATCTTTAGACAATGTAGTGTGGCCATTCTTTTCTCAGTTTACAGTTAGAATGCTTTAATTTAGCTTTAGATATTCCCCAAACATTTCAGCCTCCCTTTTACAAACCATAACTTCAGATGTGTTACTTCTACAGACGGCTGGTATCCGATTGTCTTTTTCAATTGTAGCCTTCTGTTCAGTCTTGAGGAAGCCTATATTTGACTGCAAAAAACAATTCAATGTTGCAATTTTTAAAAGGAAAAACAGGAAGACATTGTAGGATAAAGACTCAGGACCAGTTTGATATGTGATTTCTGGTGAGAGATTTGATTTTTAATATTTTTGTCATACCCTGATATGTTCCCCAAGAGGAAAATTAGGTACCATTTGTGGTAGACAGAATTTCAAGATGGCCTCCAAGATTGCCACCACCTGGTACAGAGGTCCTGTTGGGTCCCCTCCCCTTGAGTATGGGCAGGACCTTTGAACATGATATGATATCACTCCCGTGATTGGGTTCCTAATCAGTTGATGAGTTGTCTCTGAGTTAATTATAAGGAAAATTATCCTGGATGGGCCTTCTTAATCTGGTGAGCCCTATAAAATAAGTTGAGGCAGCAGAGGGATCCTCTACTGCTGGCCTACAAGAAGACACACAGCCATGCTGTGAGCAGCCTAGAAAGAGGGCCATGTAACTTACCATCACTCCAACATTCAGACCTCCTTATATTTAATCTATGTCCATTCTTCCAAAGAATGTACACTCTATGTAACACAAGAAAAATAATAAGATACTTATATGTCATTGGTAAGGAAACAATGGAACATACAGTTGTTTCAAAAACATTGGTTAATGGTATAGATTATCCTATTTCCTTCAGAAACTGCTGGGTGCAGAGAAAGCACTGGTCTTACTACTGTGTTTACAAATAAGTTTATTTAAGACAGGATTCCATAAAGGATGTTACTATTTGGTATTGCCCACCCCCACCCCCACCAAGTAAAACACAAAGACAATCAATTTTATGAAGACAAAGTATTTGTTGATAATGACTAAAACCAATTCAGAAGGAAGAATGAGATACATTTCATGCTAAATATTTATGTATGTGTCTGTAAGAAATATTAGAGAAAAGATTCTGATACCAAATCGAGTTTCCCCCAGAGATTGGCTAATTTTGGCCCAGATTGGCTCCCTCTTTTTCTGACCCCAGAGATTTCCTCTGCATCTCACTCAACCCATCTTGAAATGGGAATGCCCACATCTTAGTTCTGACATTATGATGTTAAATGGTTGATGTTTACTCGTGCAATTGGCCAAGACATTATCTTTCAGTGCTCAATCTTAGTCACTTGATTCCTGGTATTCCTTAATTTCCTATGTATATTCTTTACAAAATGCTGGTTGTCTTTGTCCTTGTGAAATAAAATGAAAAACCACTTCTGCCTCCTTAGGGGTACTGAGATGGCATCATCATCCATGCAAGAGATAAATTCCTATTTTCCTGCAACCTTCCATATAGGAGAGACTCATGAGAGAGGAAAGCACACCTAAGTCTTTGATCCTATGAAAAGGGAAGCTACAGTGTTGCTTTTGACTCTGAGGAAGAAGTGCTACTCTGAATTGAGCTAAGTAACTTAATGAATTATCTCTCCCAGCTCTCCAATACAAAGCCCAGAGCTGAGTTTTAGGGTAGGGACAAGAAAGAACCAAATCCCTTAGAATAATACAGTGAGAGGGATATTGAGCCTTAGGAACCAGAAGAGACTTCAATAAGATGATAAAAAAGAGAATGTTGGAGGACAGAGCACCTGAGAAGTTTACAAGAGCAAGAATGGCCAAAGAACTTAGAACTCAGGAGTCTAACTTCAGGATTAACTAACATCAGTTTTCAGTCATTTGCTGTGATATAATGCCCTCTACTCCATGGGGTAGATGGAGAGGATGGTGATGAATAAATCTGGAAGTTTCTGATATGGTGTAATGCTGGGGGTAGGATGTGGACAATGCTCACAGTGGGTACTAGGAACAGTGATGAAGAAGAATTTCAGCAGTAGAAGAAATTTTGATTCAAAGATGAGTTGAATTATAAACCTTGAAGAATCATGAGAGGTATTTCAAGGCTACTTGGATACTCACCACAAGTAGGACAGGAACTTGAACCATTTTAATTTAAAAGTTATAATAGAACAGATGAACAGCTAATGACAGAGGACTTAGGGAAGCCCAGATGGTTGACATCTGCTGGAGCAGATGGACCCACTGTGTGAAGTTGCAGTTCTCACCCAACCTCTCTAATCTCAGCACCTATAGCTGCATCTCCCCTGAAGCAGGGCACTCACGGTGACAAGAATAAGGGCATTTCAAACTCTTTCCATGGAAGAACCCCTTCTTGATAAGAATGCCAACTGAAAACAAACTTTGGTACAGGAGCGAGGATGTTGTCTTCCTACATGTACACCGCCATTGGTCATGGCCCTGATAAGATTAGGAACAGCTCATGTATTTAGAATCATGCAGTTATTGCAAATCCAATCAATCATTAGCTAAGCTGGACATCCTGAGACTGGTAACAAGAAGTTCCTCTGGGGGTAGTGGAGAGGAGGGACCATTAACTCTGGCCTGAAAGTTCATGTGAGACATTTAAAAATGCTAATCTGAGGTAATGGACCATGCCAACGTGAACCCATTGCTACTGTTGGAACTGGTTGGTCCGGTTCTAGAATAGCATCATCAAACATTGCACTTCTCTTCATGCCTGTCTTAACAATACCCCATACAAAATCAAACTCCTCTTCCAAGGTCATGTTTATTGAGCAGTGGCTGAATGATCCTGTACTAAAAAAATAAACACTCAGATCCACATAATAAATTAATAAACAGAGCCTTTCTCCGAATAACCCCAAACATTCACAAAGCAGATTAAGGCAGTGAACCTCGTGGGGGCAGAGACCTTGGTGAGTCTGGTTTGCCATTATGTTTCAAGAACCAGCAGAGTGACCAGCAAACAGATCCATGGTGACTCTGTCTCTTTACCATTCTTAAATGTCAGGCTTCATTTGTGTGGTCTAGTCGCCAATCTTCTGGCTGTCTCTGTCTCTCTGAAGATGTCCAGGACAAGAGGCTATACAGCTGCCCTAGGCTGCTGAGTCATCTTCCTATCAGGAAATTGTTTCTGCCTTAGCTAAATAGGTAGGCAATTTTCTGCCCATTTCAGACAGAAAACCTAAGTTTAAAAAAGATTAAGTGAATAGCTCAAGGTTATATGCAAACTCTGGCCCAGTTAGAAATAAAACCCAAGTTGTTCCTAACATTCAATTCTATGGTTACTTTTGCAGGGGAGCCTATCTTTGTAATTTACAGATATTGTTCCCAAATCGCTCACTGAAAATTCTGCCCAAATATTGAAGGCAAAACAGCTTCATGGAGCCAATAGAGAGAGAGAGTATGTATAAAAAGAAATTTTTCCCACATGAGGAATGAATCACCGTAAAGAACATTTGTTCAGTTGTTTGATTATAAAATAAGAGCATCCCTCCCGGCTGCCACAAAATCCAAATGCTCCATTTTGTTACTAAACAATCCTTTTAACACCAAGCCAAAAATAAGTCACAATGTTAATGCGAACGTCTTGCAATCCAAATAAAAGGACTGTGCCAAATTTATCAGAGTTAGAGGGAAATTGTGTCAGACCTGTCTGTCGATGAGAAACTTTCTATTAGATCACCAGTCAATAGGATATCAGCATCTGCTGATGCCAACTGAAGGCATGAGTAATAACAGACAGCTTTAGAAAATACATTTTTCTTCCATAGTTAGCAATGCATGACTCACTAGAACTCTCCAGACACTATACTGCATGAATGACTCAAAATTCTACCAAGGACAGAGCACAATCAGTTCTCTCTTCCTGCGCCAGGATTTCTCATTCCAATTATCACTGATTTGTTAGCTTACTTCAAAGACAGAAAATCTCGGTCCATTTTCCTTCCTCTTTCAAAAATGGTGGTCTGTGTTTTAATATAAAGATAATTTTTGGAGTGCTGCAGGAAACAGAGATTAAACATTACAGTGAAGGCTGAGAGCAATGTTCAACTACACTCGCTGCCACCATTTGGGAGACTGAGTCAGGCAACGGCCATGGTGGATTTCTTTCTGGGATATTGACTGATGAGTAGAGACACTGTTGCAATATAAGAAATGCCATATTGTGTCATAACAATGGCTTGCCCATCCAAATTTTCAGTAGCCAATAGTGGTATCAAAGATATTTTTGGAAAATAGTTATTACTGTCTGTGAAAGAAGCCTCATTTCCTTTAAATAACTCTTCTCTTCAATTATTCTAGTAGCTTCCCAGTGAGGGTTTCCACATCTCTAGGCTCCTTCCTTTTCATTCCATCCCTGGCATTCCATCTCCATATTGATTTTATTAAAGTATTATTCTAATTATGACATTAATTTAACATAATGGTGAAGAGTACAGGTCTTGAAATTAGACCACCTGACTTCAAATCCAGGATGTATCAATTAATATTTTTAATCTTTCCATGCCTCTGTTTTCTCATCTAGGCCATAGAGTTTGGAAGGTACTTGCATAGCTTTCAACTTTGCATTAAAAATGAGTGTGTAATAAAATGGTGCATTGATTTGGTTCAGAGCATAGGCTCTGAAGAGATACCTGGGGTTAAAATCCTGGTTCTGCCATTTAACAATATGCAAGGCTACTAGTTAATTCTGTATAACAAATCACCCCTAAGCTTCCTGGATGATGACAGTAATAATCATTTTTTATCTTCCACAGTTTCTATAGGTCAGAAATTTGGGAGCAATCTGGCTTGATGAGCCTGCCACAAGATCTCTCATGAGGCTGCAATCTGATGTTGTTTGGGGCTGTGATCATCTAGACTAGACTGTGATCATCTGTGTCTAGACTGGAACTGGAAGATCTATGTTCAAGGCAATTCACTCCCATGGCAAGTTTGGTGTTGGCCAATGGCAGGAGACTCACTTTCTC
This sequence comes from Urocitellus parryii, assembly GCF_045843805.1. Lineage (NCBI taxonomy): Eukaryota > Metazoa > Chordata > Mammalia > Rodentia > Sciuridae > Urocitellus > Urocitellus parryii. The sequence continues at coordinate 38,690,808 of NC_135532.1, read as the reverse complement.
TTCACATGGGCCTCTCCACAGTCTGCTTGACTGTTCTGATGATATAGCAAGAGGCTTACCACAGAGTAAATAATCCAAGAAAACAAAGCAGAAGCCACAATGCCTTTATTACCTTCTCTTGGAAGTCACATATCATTACCCCCACCACACTCTACTGGTCACACTGTTCAGCTCTGATTCCATGTGAAAGAAGTTTATTTAAGGTCACTAACGCCAGGAAGTGAGAATTATTGGCACTATCTTTGAAAGACTACCACAATGACCTTGAACAAGTTTTGTTTTTTTTTTTTTTTAGGTTCATGAACTCTCAGACTCCTTATTTCCTGAATATAGAGACTAACAATATACTTACTTCATAGTGTTGTTACAAGAATCTACAAGATGATGCATGTGAATAGTAAGTAATTAAAAAATTATATTAATGTAGTAATTCAGTAATAGTGTAACTCTTTAAGAAGTTGTCATGAGGAAGAAGGTGCTATTTCCGGGGAGCAGGCAGAACTATCAATTCCACCCCCCCATCTCTCTTGTTGTTACTTCTTCCCATTGACTTCATTTTATCTCACATATGTAAGGCTTCTTCATAAGATTTTTATTTGAAGAAAGGATTATCCAGATTTTTTTAAAAAAAGTAAACTACTGCTGTTGGCGATTATTTATTTCAAGCAGTAGGAATTTTAGGATAGGTAAAAGGATCTGTATAACCACATAATTTCCATATAGAGAGCATTTCCCTTCTAATAGAGATGTAGTGTGGCTAGAAAGTAGAGAACATCAGATTGTATAAAAGAGCACCTCGTGGAGGAGGGGACTCTAAGGCTATTAGACATCAATTTTTCATAGTAATCAAATGGAAACCCTGACATTTGAGGCCACTGGGTGAATGGATTAAGTAAACTTCAGCACATCCCAAAGGATCATTCATTCACCATGGTATTTATTCAAGCATCTATTTTATTCATGCACTGGTCTAACTGCTATATAGTAGTGAAAAAGATGAGTCCTGCTTTCCTTCACATTTACATTTTTTTAAAGAGAGAGAGAGAGAATTTTTTAATATTTATTTTTTAGTTTTTAGTGGACACAACATCTTTATTTTATTTTTATGTGGTGCTGAGGATCGAACCCAGTGCCCCGCACATGCCAGACGAGTGTGCTACTACTGCTTGAGCCACATCCCCAGCCACACGTTTACATTTTAGTGAAAGAAAAGAGATAGAGTAGACAAATAATGAACAACAAATAAATGAATATTGTATTTTTCAGGCAGTCAAAAATGCTATAATAACAATGAGACACAGTGATATGTAAAGTGTCTGAAGAGTAGGAGAGTCAAAGGAGTCCTCTATGAAAAGGTGATATAAGAACTGAGTCGTGAATGATGAGAAGGAACAGTCATATGAGGAACTGAGAAGAATTCACTGACACGCACTAACGTGGCACCTTGGGAAGACTGAACCATCAGGAAACCTCATTTCAATGGAAGTCGCACTGACTTCTATGGACTGAAGTCACTGACTTCTATTGATTTCACTGACTAAAGTCTTTGAAATTTGGTTTGAAAAATATTCATAATAGACTGGTTTCCCCTTGATTATATACATCTTCATAAGGACATTTAGCTAAAGTTGCTGACCAGAGCCAAGATTTCTGACAAAATTAATTCAATGGAATTGCTAATAGAAAATATGGCAGAAGCCAATGGCTTCAAGTGAAGAAGCAACTCTGAATCTGTGCCACTCTAAAAATGTTATGGATAATCTGAAAATTCAAATGAAAACAGAAGTCAGTACAATGACTTTTACAAATTATAGAACAGGCAATATATACACTTTTGTGTTTTTTCCCTAAAATCTTCAAGCTGTTTTCAATACCAACTAATATACTTAGGAAGGAAGTGGGAGTCAGGTGAGAAGAGTCTAGGGTAGAATTGGAAGAGACCTCAGAGATGGTCTTGTCTAACCTCTTCATGTTATTGAACCAAGTTTTAAATAAATGAAGCAACTTCCTCAAAGTACACAGTCAATGGTTTTAAGCAGCATCCTCACACCCAATGGGAGAGAGGGCCAAATTCTCTTATTTCCCACCCAGGCTCAGATGTATAAAGAGTGAATTCAGGGAACTCTCCACCCCTCATTTCCCCCTTCCAGCCATTAAGATGCCCTAATCTGCTTCTGAAACCTCCTATCCCTGGAATAGTAATAATGATAGTTTTCATTCGTAAAATACCTTTCTTGTATTATTTTTTAATCAATCCTTCTTCTCTTCCTTCCTTCCTTCCTTTTTCTTCTTCCTTTCTTATTTCCACAAATATATATTTTTTTTTCAAATAGTGCTAAGAGTATATTAATAAACAGAATTCCTGAGCTGAAAATATAGGAGGAAAATAAACAATTAAATAAGTCTTCAAAATACACCTTGATAAGTGCTATGCTAGGGGAAGTGCAGGGCAATATGGAATGGCCGGGAGGGGCACCTAACCTGGTCCAGGGAAGTGTCAGAGTGAGGGACATCTTCCTAAGGAAATGGCATTTAAGCAAAAGACAGAAAACGATGAGAGGTAGACAGAACATTCCAGACAAAGAGAAGTGAAAAGCAAGTCCATGGTATATTTCAGGGACTAAAAGCACCTTAGTAAAGCTGAAGTATAAGCTTTATTATACATGAACACAAGTGAAAAGACATGACAGGTCGAGACAGAAAACAGTGACTTGGACTAGTCTGCTGACAGGGGAGAAGAGAAATGGAGAGTCAGTGAGTTGAACTGAAAAAAGGAAGAGGCTAAAGATGAAGTCAAAGATGCTGCCCAAGCTTCTGGTGTAGGGAAGGAATACAGAGAGGCCCATTCACAAATCCAGGAAAACCACAGGAAGAGCAATCAATGCTTTTTTATATTGGGGATATATGGTGGAGATGAGTCTGGATTAGGACAACCTGTGAAACATCTGTATAGAGAGTATCCAGAAAGCAACTGGGTATCAGGGTACCTAGGAGAAAGGTCTGGATAGAAATACAGATTCACGGATAATCAGTTTATAGCTAAAGATGACCTCAATTACTTCTTGTTTTTAGATGGCAAATATGAAGCACAGAAATGTAAAGCAACTTGTCCAGGGTCATACTAGTAGGTAAAGAGTGGAGATTTAAACCCTTAGTTTCCTGATTCCCACTTCTGTGCCCTTTCCATGGGAATTTGCAGCCATAACTGTGCTCCAATGAGCAGTGATAGGAAGGTGTTGCAGCAGAACCATGACCTTTTAATTTCTACTGCATGCTTCTATTAGGATATAGAAATATAAATATGTCTTAGGTGGGTGGCTATGTCCATTTTGCAGCTTGTGCAGCCACCAAATAGTCTGCTGACAAACAGATAGTCACTTAGCATTGTCCTTTGGATGTATTTCCAACAAGAAATTTCCAAGCTAAGAAAAATCTAGTAACAGCTCCCAGATGCTCCCTTCTGGTTCCTATAATATTCCCCAAGAATGAAAGCTGCTTGCCACAAATACCTTTTTATATGGGTACCTGACTATTCTCTCTGCTATGGAAGGAATCTGTGTGGAAGGAAGCAGCAGACATCACTGTGTCCGTTGCACTGAGACTGGGAGCCCAACCAGTCATTGGTACAGCAATAAAGTAGAAATGATGATAGCTGAGGTTTCTGAGAAAGTGGATTAAATGCTTTTAAAATTACTCTATACTGAGCACCAAAGACCAGAAAAGACCTAAAAGGTAACCGATCATTTTAACTGTATTATTTTTATGGTCCTCAAGGCATGACTAAAAACAATGGAAGATCCATGGCTATTAATCAAAACCCCTGAATACCCCCAAGTTCTTTCCATCATGTGGTGGGTTGCCAATTTTTTGGCTTTCTATGCTTAACATACATCTTCTTAGCTCCTTCAAAGTCAGCCCCTCTTTTTGGCCCTATCATTTCTGTCTCTCTGCTTCAAATCTAAGAAGCTACCCCCAAACCTCTCAATAATAACCTAAGACTACAGGGGTGAGATGTTTAGCATTTTAACTCCAACAAGTCTCAGCCACCCTGCTTTGCACATTCCTCTTGCTCATTTCTTGCCATTTTGATGGTCTCTTCCTCTGGCATTGATGATCCTTCTTTATACTCTTTTAATAAGACATTCCCTAAGGTTCTCACTTTGGGTCTGTTTTCTAAAATCCCCATGCTTAATTCCTTGCTGATATCAGCAATTCTACCCTTGCCTCAACAACCTAGCTTTAGCTATTTGGTTGAAATAGACTAGAACCCACATTCCAGTCCTGAACTTCAAATCATATATTTTCAAACACCTGACAAATATTTCTCCTCAGAAGTCTTTTTTTTTTTAAGACTGCTTCTTGCTATGTTGCCCAGCCTTGTCTCCAGTTCACTCCAGTTCACTCACAATCCTCCTGCCTCAGCCTCCAAAGTAACCAGAATTACAGGCAGGCACCAACATGCCCATTTTAATCTTAATTGCCTGACTCCACTGTTGAGACCATCAAGTTCAAACTCTTAGACAACACAGCTCTACAAAATATAGTTCCAACCTTCTTTTCTAGATTTATCCATCCTCTTTCTCTTCTACTCCCCTAATCATTTCATCCCATTCTTCCACCTTGGTTATACCCTGAATTGTGTTACTCCTATCCCTTTCCTTTGCATATCTTTTCTGTCTACTTTAAAGGCCATTTCTCATCACCATCTTCAACTTTTAAGATAGAACCTATTCTCTGACATATTCCAAGTACCACATTCCCACAGTATGGTGTTTCCTTCAGCAGGCAGCCATCTGTGATAGACCAGTTACCTCCAAGTCTAGAGGACTTCTCTCCCATTCCCTGTGTTTAATCCACCATCTATCCTGAAAATTTTACTTCCTTAATTCAACTACCTCTTGAATTCATCCATTTTTTCTTATCTCCATTGCATTAATTTTGACCAAGTCACCACCATTTTTCACATGGGCTACTAACATGGCCTTCTGGTTAACCTCCTGGGTACTCTTTTACCCATCTCTAGTTTGGGCCACACCTTCATGCAGAGTGATTTTTCAGAACATGAGTCCAGTCTGATGTTCCCTTCAGTGCCTTCCCATTGCTCCTAACCACACCAGCCTGTGGTGCTCTGGATTCTGCCTACATCTCTGACCTCCACCTGCACCATGCCCTTCCTGCTATGAGCCCCCTATACCTTCTACTCTCTCTGATTAAAATGCTCTTCCTCTCCCATCCTGCTCTCTGAACACATTTTAGAACACATCTCAAGTGTCCTTCTTCCTGAGAAGCCTTCCCTGCCTATTTTCCCCCAGCTGTCAACGGTACCATGTGTGGGCTTTCACCTCTTCTAAGTTCATTATTTTACTATATATTTCTATTATTTGATTCATTTCTCTCTCTCCCACTAGAATAAATGTTCCACAAAGAAAGAGGTCATGTCTGATTTTCTATCCCAAATTTCCAACAATGCTCATAGTAAGAGATACTTAATAGACATTTGTTCATTGAATGAATGAATAATTATTTTCTGCCCTCAGATTTCCTAATTAAGAGAGAATTTTTACACATGACTAATTCCCTCTGGTGATGGTTTTCTGAAAATTAAAGTGTGAAATTTTAATCCACTTTGTTTAACTGGTCCTGTGTGTATAATGATAGTCATAATTCCATGCTCCAGTTTCTTCTTCCTTTTTAAAAATAAAATATTAATGGGTATAAAAGTTCGAAGAGAGGAAAGTATAGATAGGTGTGAATGAGGTTAAGGGGGATATTAGGTTAATTTGGTCACGCAGATAAATGTGATATTCACAGGTTATAATGAAAAAAAATTTTTAAGTGCTTTTTTTTCTCATGTCAACTGATTTTTTTAAAATTTCTTACTGAAAATGATTTACACTGGGTTTTAAACTAAAAAAAGTCTCAAGTCTTTTATCCTTTGACATTTCCATGAAAACCAAAGGTGAAAGTGAGAGCTATATTGAGTCAGGGACATGTAATGCAAATACAAATGCATTTTCATTATCTGTGGCCCTAATGAGCAAAGGCGCATGCTCAAAGTTCTGCTTGTCAACATTCCTGTACAACTGCATTGAATTCCACTGACAAGGGCTGAGAGGACCCAGAGAGGTGAAGAAATGTGAGTAATAAATAGAAAGAACATTCGTCTAAGTGAAAGAAAACCAGAATTCTAGCTTTCAGCTCCACCTCTTAATAGTCATTTGATAAAGCGTTCAAGCTCTCTGAGCCCAAGTTTCAAGAACTATCCAATAAGGCAATGATCAAGTTTTGGTTTGTGAGGGCAGGTTAAGATATATGCTGATCTTACTCCTCTCCCAAACATCCCATGGATTAACAACAAAGGGGCATATCCATTAAAGACTGAAATGGCTTCCTGTTGAGAGAAGTCAACAGTTCAGGACCTATACAGAAGGCTACAACAGAGATAGGAGTTGGGGTTGTTCTTACCCGGACCCAGGAGAGCACCAAGCACAGAGGTATGAGAGAGGACAGGCTGGGGATAACCATAAGCATAAGTAAGTTAAACATCTACTATTGAAGCAACTACACCAGATTTTCTCCCTCTTCATGAACCCCCACATACAAATAGGCAGAAGTGGAGTTAGCAGAGGAAAACTATATCAGCTCCCATAATAAGAACCTAGCGCTTTTTTCAATATAATTAGAAATTATATTGAAAATTTATTTTTTCAATATAAATGGAAAGCCAAGGATTCCTCCCATTTGAGAATAAAAGCCTCACAGGAAGTAAAGCATTATAATAAAAAAAATTTAAAGAACAAAAATCTAAGAAATTTGGAAAATAATTCTAGGAGAGCCAAAGTACATCTAATAAGAATTTTGAAAACACAGCAAGCAAGAGCTTTAACAATTAAAGGTAAAATTTAAAGATATAATTCAAGATTTCCTGGAAGAAAGCTTGGAGTTGTCAGATTGAAAGAGCCCACTGAGTGCCTGTATGGATGAAATTTCAGAAAACACAAAGGCAAAAAAAAAAAAAAATCTAAAAACTCTCAAGGAAAAATAATATGCTTTCTCCTCATCCCACCCTGCAAAAGAATTAAGATAACATTGGATTTTGTATCAGCATTCTTAGGAACTAGAATACAATACAGAACCACCTCTAAAGGGATGAGAGAAAATTATTTTGAAGTTACAAGTTTGGCCAAATTTTTAAATCATGAAGTTCATATAAACAGATTTCAGACTTGTTATGACTTAGAAAATCTACCCTCATCATCCTATTGTGAAAATTACCTGAAATTTCAATACACGTAATTAACACAAAAGGAACCCAAAAAAGAGGAAGATGTATAATACAAAGATTAGGTGACCTAGCCCAGGAGCAAGGTGATTAAAGAAATCTTGATATTTTAGATGCACAGTGTACTTAAATAACAACTGCAAGGATTCTAAGAAGAATACATTCAAGAAGAAAATGGATTTCTTTTTAAATTATGCACTCATTAATGATTTAATAAAGATGTGGTATTCTATTAATAGTATCTTAAGTTGGTTCCCCAGAAGATCCTGAGAAAAGTATCTTTCACAAGTGATTTATGGATTAAATATTTTTTCAAAAAGAGAATGAGGTAAATAAAAAAGGGTAAGGGGAATAAAAAACTAGAATGAGGCACAGCTGAATGTGCACTGTATCCTGACTCTTCAGGAAATGGGAGCACAAATTGTTCCAGAGAATGGGTCTCATCTTAAGCAAGCTAGTTTACCATACCCTATGGCAGTCAATCTGCCAGCAAAGGGCTTGCATGCAAAGGGGTAACTTCCCTGGTGAGGCAGCTGCCAGCAGACTAAGATCAATTCTTTGGAAAGGTGGACGACTGTGAGCTATTAGAAGCCAGACATTCATTGGAATGGAGATATGGCTTTAATGTGAGCCACTCATTATAACAAGGGGACAAAAAAAGGCAAGCTGTTTAAAATTCCAGGAAACACAAAAAGTTGTAAAAGAAAGTCATTTCTCTAAATATGAAGCAAATTGCAACACTGTAGCATATCTTGAACAATCAATAGGACATAAGAAAAAGTTGCCTCATTTGATGTTGATACTGGAAATACTCTCCTTTAAATTATATAAATTTAGTTACAAGTCTATATTTTTGCTGACTGCACTGTCATACGCCTGTAGTGCCAGCTACTGGGGAGGCTGAGACAGGGGGATCACTTTAGCCCAGGAAGTCCAGGCCAGCCTGGGCAAAATAGTAAGACCCTATTGCCAAAAAAAAAAAAAAAAGTTTTTTAAACCAAAACTACATTTTCTTATTTAGAAACTGATCACCAGTTATAGGCTTGTATTAAATGTATTGTAAATATTTTCATGATCATATTAACATGTTTTATTTTAACCTTTTTTTAGAGTCCACTTGAAAACAAAGCACATAACAATTAATAGTTACAGAATACAAAGTTAAAAACCTTAACAGTATAAAAGCAATGATAGAGCTGATAGAAGTTAATTAGAAGACGACACAGGAGGTGGAGGGATGTATAAGCATAAAAATTCTTCATCTTCCATAAATAGAATTCATGTTTCTAAAGTTGAGATAAGAAATACAGATTTAAGCACTATGTTATTTAGCTATAAAAGAATTACATAATAAGTATATAAACAAAAGTTTGAAGGAGAGAAGGTAATATAAATAATCCAAATTTCTAATTTTTCAGAAAAAAAGGAAATAATGGGTTTTATATAAGGCTGATAAAAATTTTAAAATGACCACATAATGATATTACTTGATGTGATGAAGATAAATACTAGAGGTGGAAATAAAAACAATTGAAAATGATCATCTCTGTGGAGTGGTGCAGAAAGAGGGGGAGAAGCAGTAAACACTTCTTTTTAATTTTTCGCTCTTCTGTATTGCTGGGTTTTGGGGGGTTTTGTCCCCCTCTCTTTCACATGCATGACTTTTGTAACAGTAATAAAAATGGCAATAAGAAGTAAGTAATTAAGAGAATTAATTAAGGTAATGTACAGGAAAACTCTGAAAATTCGTAATTGCTGAGATAAATGTGAAGTAACATTAACAGGGTCATCTCACCAGCTCAAGATAGAGGGAAGGGACAGGCACATTCCTTGATCCAGCCACTATGCTGAAGATGCCAACATCCAAATTAAAAGGAAGCTGTCGCCAAAATGCTGACTATAAATATATGAAGGAATAGATGTGCTGAGAGAATGTATTTGGAAGGATGACAACAAGAAATTTTAAATAGTAAGCGCTGAGATAGAACTATTGGGTTTCCATCAAATTTTTCTCCAAACCAAAAACACCATAGGAACTATATACCATCAGCAGGGCAGTGGTCATAGGAAGTGCCACAATAGAAACAACTCTTAGCAAAATAAAAAATAAAAGCCTTTAGTTTGTCTATAATGTGCAACCTGGGAACTGGGCTGAGATTGTGGCTCGGTTGTAGAGCACTCGCCTAGCATGTGTGAGGCACTGGGTTCAATTCTCAGCACTGCATATAAATAAACGAATAAAATAAAGGTCCATCAACATCTTTAAAAAAGAAGAAGAAAGAAAGAAAGAAAAAAGAAAACCTGGAATTGCCTCTGAGCCATCTTGCCTATTTCCAAGTGGCAACAGGGAATAAATTGGCCCCTGGGTAAAACTGTTCACTTGAGCACCTAAGAACACAGCCTTTTCTGTTCTTATCTGAGGCCTCCAATAGGAAGAGATTCAAATCCCACTGTCAGAACCTATGTGACCTTGGGCAGTTTCTTAACATTTTTTTCCAAAATCACTATCAGCATCCAACAGGTACTTGTGGAAGAGGTGCTATATTGGCTGTCTGCCTTCTCAGAGATTCATTTAGAAAATGAAAATAATGGTTTCCACCTCAGAGAATCATTAATAGTGAGTTAAAGAAATAATGTAGGCAAAGCCCTGGGTGTATAGTTAATTTTCATTAAATGGCCATTCTTATTATTATTATTAATGTACAACTGCTATTACCACTATGTTCAGCTGCTGCCCACAGAGCTGGTCAGAAAAGATAAGCAAAACCAGAAGCTCATGGTCCAATAGGGGATAGAACTAACTGCAGAGCCTCCTTATTGAGGGTCTCTCTCATGTACTCCACGCATAGGTCTCCTAAGAAACTAGCCCTACTAAACAAAATTTCCCCTCCTGGAATCCTATTAGGCCACTGACCAGTAATAAAGAGGTCCTTGTACTGAATTATCTGTGAACATCTTTCTCTCTCCCCTAAGAGTATTGAGAGGCAGGGGAAAGCCTTGTTCATTACGTTCCTCCATACTCCCTAACATGTGTGTCCTATAGAATACTAAATTAATATTGGTTACATGGCCAATAGTAGTCAAGGTGAGAGACTGAGCCAAGGGAAACAATCCAGAAAGTGGTGGTAAAGGAGGCTGTGGTCTCAGTAATCCACAATGAAAATGGCACAGGGATTCCCCAAGACTGAAGGAACCATGAAGGAATCCTCTGAAGGAATCAGAGGTTCTGATTCTATCAACCCCCTAGATTGTCCCCAAAGAAGCCAGAAGCAGGTCTTATTTAAGCCATCAGGCTTTGTATCATGTAGCCCTTCCACCCTAACCCCAGGAAGCCACCTGAGAATTCATGGCCCAACCTGAAGATATACAAAGGAGCAGGAAAATGACCCATTGGTGAAAACCTCTACTAAAGGCACCACATTCATAGTATTTGGAAAAAGAAAACAACAATAACAAAAAGGCCCTCTTCAGCAAACTGATTTCAGTTCTTCTTGGTATATATCCAAGTAGTAGAATTTGTTAGATCTAATGGTAATTGTATTTCTCATTGTATTTTTTATAGATTTACTTTATTTTTGATAAACACATAATATTGTGTAATATATTGTGGACATATTTATGGGGTATAATGTAATGTTTCAATACAATTTTCCATGGTGTAAGGATCAAAGCAGGGTAATGAACACATCTACCACTCTCAACATGCATTATTTCTTGGTCATGAGATCATGCAGAATCCTCTCTTTCAGCTATTTTGAAATACACAGAACTTTTTGTTTATACTCACTCTACTGAGTAATAGAACTCCAGAACTTATGCCTCCTATTTAATGTATCTATCTTCCCTCCCTAAAATTTTTATTTTTTGAGGAATCTCCATATTGTTTTCCAAAATGGCTGCACTAATTTATAGTAGTACCAAAGTGCTTAAGGGTACCCTTTTCTGCACATCTTCACCAATACTTGGTGTCTTTCATCTTTTTAATAAAAAACCAATCTAACACATGTGAAGTGATGTGTCATTGTAGTTTTTAATTTGAGTTTTTCCAGTAACTAGAGATGCTATTTTTTCACGTATCTATTGTTATTTGTATGGGTTTTTGTTGTTGTTTTTTAAGAAATGTCTACTCAAGTCCTTTGTCCATTTTTAAAATCAGGCTATTTCCTGTTATTGAGTAGTTTTAATTCCTTGTATATTTTTAATATTAGCCCCCTATCAGATGAAGAGTAATATATATTTCAAAATAGATAGAATGGTGCATGTTAGGATAATGGATGTACTAATTGCCCTGATTTGATTGTTACACAATGTATACAGGTATCAAAACATCAAAATTTACCCCACAAATATGTACATTTCATTTTTTAATTAAAAGCAAAATATTTTTTAAAGGCTCATTTCCACCTCACAGCTCTTGAACTCCCTTCTTTAAGGTTGCCGTGGTTTTACATTCCTTGGCATTTCTTATTATAAGGTAAATATTTTCTCTTTGTTCTCTCTCATCGTTTTCTTGAACTTAGACTTTATTTTTTAAAGTAAGGAAGCTAGCACAAAAAAAAATTGGGAATGGATTGACCTCAGTTTATATCTAGATTCAGTTTCTTATATCAAAAATGTTTCAGCTTTAGAATGTTTTTTATTTGAGAAGAGATTTAAAATACTCCACAAGGAATTGAATGTGCAAAAATGTTGTGACTCTGTGAATTACAACGAGTGTGCTAGAACATCCCTCTCCTTGAGTTAATTCCTGAGCCGGGCTCAGAATGAAACATGATCACATTCTCTATGTCTCTGCTTGTTATTCTTCATTCAGACCCTCATCACACTAGCACGGTATCAATGTCTCTTGATTTTCCAGCACCCCCACTTACTAAGCAACAAGGATCATTTTTCCTGGCCCTGTAATGATTTTGCAGTAAAGGGCAGAATTGATTTCAAGGCTATGACTCAGGGCCTGGTAAAATATTGGCCAAGATGTGGGTGTAAGCAGCCACTAACACTCTGGAGATTTCTGTACCTTGTTAGCAGCTAAAAATACTCATGAAACCAATTATGCTAATTTAAAGAAAACATTGAAGTATTTGACTACTTAGAGGTTTCTTCATAAGAATCTTTAAAGGTTTAAGTAGTTTGCTATATTAATGCTCTTTATTCGCCATTTTGTGCGGAAGGAGGTAGGATGGCATATTTCATAAGGCTTTTTTTTTTAAACAAGATTACTATGTGTTTATTATAGTATGGGGGGGGTGTAAAAAAAAAAGGAAGTATAAGAATCAATTCATGGCTTTAAGGGGTCAGAAACAATTCTCTAATTAAGCAAGATGCCTCCAAAGGAGCAGAACAATTATATAGGACTACTGGGATTCAAGAATGAAGATGATGTACCCAATGGTACAAGAGGGGACAGCATGCCAGCTCAGCACAGGCCATGCTAAATCACCCAGACCACCAAGGATATCAACCACGGGCCCCTGCAACTGGAGATGGAAGGGAGATTCTTACAAATACTGGTTCTTAGTGCCCCCTTTATTCAGCCACATGGAAAGACTTACCAGATGTTTTTCTGCTTTGGGTTATAATCAGGAGTCACACGTTGGCTCTGCCTGGTACTAATACATGATGCTCTGTAGCACCGCACTGAAGAGCCTGAGAGAGCTTGCCTCAACTTAGCTTTCCAGGTGTTCTACCTAATAACATCCCTCCCAACCCTTGTGCACTTCAACTCCAGAATTGTGCTCTCTACCAGGGCAGTACTCCTTATCTTTCAGTATTCCTTATCAGTTTTTCTTATCTCTCCCTGTGGAGTCAAACCTACCCTCCTGTCCCGCTTTCCATACTTTCTCTTCACAATCTCTTTCCTGACTCAAACCCTAAACCACTGTCTGGCTGAAAATAAACTCACTCCATCAACTAGTCCAACACCATCTTGTTTGTAGCTTATCTCACACTTTTCACATTATACCCCATGCTGAATTTTCTGAAAATACCCTTCTCTCCTCACCAAATTATTTGAGAGGGAAGCAAATGCCTTTTCCATCTCTGTTCCCAAATTCCTAGAATGTTTCTCCCAAAAGGTATTTTAAAAATATCAGTTGCATGGCCTTAAATTAGTTAAGGCAAGACACTGAGCAAAGGCACCAATGCAGAAGGAAGTGATCAAGGCGGTCCTGGGCCCAGTAATCTAAAAAGAAATGAGGGTGGAAGTCACGGCTGACAGTCAGCTGTGCTGCTTACTCACTCTGTTATATTAACCAAGTTATTTAAACTAATTTGACCTCAGCGGTCTGGGTAGACAGCACCTCTTTCAGTACTGTGGAGTCCAGATGAAACACAGTGTTTGAGGGAACTAGTCCATAGGCGAACCTTTGTCAGATGCAGCTGTTACTCAAAGTAGATGTGGTGGGGTCATGTGCCCTTGCATACCCCCACACATAGTGGCCTGTTTGCTATGAGAGTTCTTTGAACTTTTATTATTTGAGGAGAGGCTATAGAGGCAGAGAGGTTGAGCTTACCATACTCTTTAGTTCATGGCTCACTAGTATCATTCATTGTTGCTAGGTTGCTCTCATATGTCTAGGATCAGTTAAGCATTTCTTCATTCTCATTTATTCCCATTTCCTATTCTCCTGAGTCTCCTTGACTCCCCATATTTGTGAACCTTTTAATAAAATTCGGATTGTTGCCTTCTATCAATGTATTTTTAATTTAATGAAGTGGTATTGTGCTAAAGCTTGTCTTCTGTTCCTTCCTTTTTCTCACGTAGCACCATGTTTTAAGTTGAATGCATGTTGGTTCATCTTACTCATCCATTCTTCCAGGTACAGATGCTTAAATGACTTCCATCTCATCACAAAAATTGCCACAGGGAACATACCCACATACTTATTAAACTTATATAAAATTTTCTCTGAGATATCCCCAGAAGAATAGTGTCAGGGTTTTAAGCAAGGTCAATATATATCCCCACTTACCCAAAGCACCCCACTACTTGTTAATAGCATTAATTGTTGATATTAAGTTAGGTACCATACTAGGCAAAGTGCATACTGCCCAGTGAACTAAGTGCTACCAGCTTGCCCATCAGCGATACTTAGTAACATGGGCTGAAAATTGGAATCATTTGATGAGCTTTTTTTAAGTGGTGCTGCTTGGGTTCTACTCCCAGAGATTCTAACTAATGCAGTTGGTCTGAGTAGGGCCTGGACACAGGAATTTAGAAAGTTCCCAAGGATCTTAATGAACACCCAAAGTTGAAACTCTTCTATACATAATGGTCTTTTTTTTTTTTTGGCACTTTATTTTTTTATCTTCAAATTTTTCATTTGTTCTTTTTAGATACATGACAGTAGAGGGTATTCTGACATATCATTACATACATGGAGTATGACTTATTCTAATTAGGATCCCATTTTTATGGTTGAACATGACATGAATGGTTTTTACCAATCTACTCTCCCATCAGCAGTTTTTATTACACCCCACCTGTTCACCAACACTTGGCGTTATCCAGTTGAAAGCACTTTTCCAAGTGTAATTCTCTAAACATCAGGTTTTACAGCAACTTGTTCATTTAACCATGCCAAAGCTTCAGTGATTCACTCTGATTTAAGATGCTGCTTGCCAGTGAGATAGTTCACATTAGCAATGACTTTGTTACATAAGCAAATGGCAGCTGGGTGCAAAGTAAACAAGGCTTTGAGAGGCTTTAACTTTTCATGTGAAATTAAATGTGAAACTGTCTTGTTTAATGTGATTCTTCCCACTGAACATTGTCCCACTGTCAGGCAGCACACCCAGCTCACCCCTGTGTCCACCTCAGCCCCAAGCTTGGAGATGGTGCAAATGGACCGGATAAAGGACCGAACGCCCGTATCTTTTCCTGGTCCTGCCAGCTAACTGCTTGAGTCAATAAGGCAATTGAAAGAGCTTTTTAAAAGCTTTTTAAAAGGCAAAATATAAAGTAGTAATGATTTTAATTAATATTTAGTAAACCAAAGAAACTTCTAAAGAAAATTTCAATTTCTTTAGGTGGCAATCTTTCTAAAATTAATTACAAACTACCTTCTTAAGAGCACACTAAATTCCACTGAATTCCTTGGCAAATAACCCATTATGATCATTATGGACATCAACACAATTAGTTTATTGTCCGGAGCTGACCAAGGCCTACCAACTTCTTTGCCTTTTCTCTCTATGTCCGCAGACATAGAGGGTTTTTCTAACTTCTTCCAAACTCTCAGGACTCTAACCATTGCCAAGCCCTCCTGAAATATCCCCAAACTATAACACCTTTCCTACTGCCATCCATATAGCCTCCGATTTGCTTTGTGGGAATGACATCCATAGTACTCAGCAAGAGGCTCAGACTGAGAGGATCTACCGGTCTTCAGTAAGCAGAGACTTTGCCACATAACGTTGGTTACTCAGAAACTTTGTTTATTACTTGGTGCTCAGCTATGTTCTCGAAATGATAAGAATGCTAGATAACTGGATTCTATGTAGAAAAGGATTACTCTGACATCTTTAGTGAATGCAATAGTTCTTATGATGGATAAGGAAGGAAATGCTTTCTCACTGATAATTTTTGATGACGTCCAGTTAGTATTGGGAAATCTGTTTTGAAGGGGGAAAGTAGTTTACACACTCTTCCCTTTATCTAAAGGTTTTTCCCCTCCTTCTCTATCTGGCAAAATTCTACTTACCTTTGAAGAAACAAGCTTAAGTGTCACCTTTTTTGAGGACATCTTGCCTGAACCTCCCTGGCCTAATTGTCTTTTCTGCCCTTCATGATCCCAAAGAGTAAAGGCCTCTGACCAAATAGACTATAAACTGAGAGTACCTCTTGTTTATCCTTGGACACCCCAGACCTAACACAGGGTTTGACATGTAGTGTTTCAAACATGTGTGATTAAATGTATATATTTTAGAATATTCTATTTTGTGGCCACCTTAGGGAGTGGGAACGATATGTGCATAGTTGAGGATGCTACTAGAAGGGAAAAAAAAAAGAGGTAAGAAAAAGGAACAGGCAAAAAAAGTTATGGAAGGGGAAAGCTGAGAAGAGGAAGAGAAAGAGAACATGTGAATGATGGGGAGGGATGTGCCGAAACAGAGAATGAGATTTAATAGGTCCTGGGATACTGGATGACCCACTCTTGCCAACTTATCTGTTTAAGCCACACATTTCGGAATCTGGTTTTCTTTCTTGTCTCTGTTCTCTGAGATGCTATTAGCCTTCAGAACATTGTTCATAATCTTCTGTTTTTCCCAACCCTAAGCCCTAAAGCTTCAAGGCTATCCTCCCATCACTCCCACTCTGCTGACTCAGAACTTTGAGATTCCTAGCCAGCTCTCTCTGTTTTTATCAGAATAATACAGTCAGAATGCAGGAAATACTTCTGTCATCAGAGTATTTCACACTGGGTGGGAGGGAGCACTTGTTTCAGGACTGGTGATTTACCCTTGATCAGAAGAAAGTTGTTATTTCTATCGTCAGAAGAAATAAGTTCCACACAATTCTTTGGACTGTATTCAGTATTTAATAAATTATTCCTTTACTTGACAAAAAAAAAAAAAAAAACAGAAAGGAAGTCTGTGGAGAAGAGGAAGCATAGAGCTTATTTCCTACGATCTATAAAATCAAAAGGCAAACAGCAGGGAGTCACAGATAGCAATCTGGGATATAAAGAAAGAAAATACCAAACTTCTCAATTCCATGGTTCCAAAACTAATTTATTCACCGTGAACCAATCTTACAATTCATTAGCTTCACCCCAGAGACAAGACTGAATGTCAACTCTCTTCCTGACCTATAAATAATAGGTGCCACTTGCCTAGAAATGAAGCTTAGTTAAGAGCATAATAACAAAGTGAATCAATATGATCTTTACAAAGCTAAAAAATAACAGGCCAACTCCTGAATCTTTGGGGAGAGATTTTTGACTCTGCTTTTTATGAAAAAAATTTTCAACAGGAAAATTGTCATATTATTTTTTAACAGAACTAAGGTTAAACCAAAAAATAGCCTAAGAATTAAACATAAATAGCCATACTGTTCAATCATTTGTTTAACCTGAATGGACAGCTGGGAACAATGATATGACCTCATAGGCTAATCATGATGGTATGCCATTAGGTGTGGCAAGACTGAGTTTTTGATAATGGAATGTGAGTAGAATGTGTCCTATTTTCAGGCCTGGCTCTAAAATACCTGCCATACACCTTTCTCCATGTGCTTTCTTCATTCCTGTGAATGGAAATAAAAGATAACCGTGGTAACTTGGAAGCTACTTGTTCAATATGGCAAGATCTCAGTCAGCCTGGGACCCTGAATGTCTGTGTGGAGTATAGCCGCCGCCAACCAAACTGGCTCCTAGACCAGCTCTGTTGCTTGAGTAAGAACTAAACCTCTAGTTCTCTAAACCACTACGTATTTTTTTTAGCTTTATTTGTTAGCACAGTCTATGTGATTTGTATATATGTACTACTTTTATTTCATATTTTTAAAGTTTAATAAAAATAATATAAATTCATTGGAGAAAAATATCATATGCAGATAATGAAAGGAAGGAAGTAAAAAGAAGGCAGTCAGGTGAAGGGAAAGAAAAGGGAAATGAAAATCTCCTAGAATTACTCAAAACAATGATATCAACTGTTCTAAGACAGAAATCACATTTTACCATTTTGCAAGGCACTTTTTTCCTCTTAAAAATATTCTTTTTTTTGTATCAGTAAATATTATACTACCATATTTTTAATGGAGGAATTAGAAAAGTTACATAGATCATTGGAAAATCACAGTTGAGCAAACAGCAAGAGTTCTGCTCATAAACGAATGATCCTAGAACAATGTTGGTTGATGTTGTTCTCAGAATGTTTCAATCCTGGGCTAGGAGTACAAATGACCACTTGGAAAATTCTAATTGGTCCTGGTACACAAGCCAGTTGGTATTATGGTAGAAGTTAAGCTGCTTTAACAATAGAAACAAAACAAAACAAAACAAAAAAACCTTTGGCAGAATGCAGGACGCATTCCTGACATCAGACCACTTCCAGTGGGGTAGGAAAGAGCAATTGTTTAAGAACTATGACTTATCCTGTGATATCACAGTCTGGCAGGTCCAAGCCAATGTGGCACCTCTGCCTTACCCCACAGGAAGAAGAGAAGTCCAGGGTAAGCAATTTTCTTGATAGAAGTTTCATTGTTTCCTCCTAATCACATTCCATTCATTCCAGCTTAGTCTTCTAGCCAAACATAGCTTCAAGGCATTCTGGGAAATGGAGTTCAAGCAGGGTAGCCTTGGGGCTACTGAAAACTCTGTGATATGGAAAAAGGGGAGGACCAATTTAGAGGGAAAATGGCAATCTGTCAAAGTTAGCAGGGTACAGTGTATAAGAAAAGGAGCTCAGGGCTCTCTAGCATCAACTCCTACCTTGCCTAATTATTAGCTGTCTGACCTAGGACTGTTATTTAACCTCAGTTTGCAAAATGGAGACATTAAAATTCGCACACTTGTTATGGGAATTAAATAATTTAATTTATATAAAGTGCTTATAAAATGTTGACTGTAATTACTATGTATCCAGAAAATTGATGGCATGTGTCCAAAAGAGAAAAGTGAACATTATACAATAAGGAAGCAAACTCTATGCTAAATATAGTATAGTAGTTAAAAGCATAATCCTGGAGACAGACTGCTCATATTTGGATCATCTCAGCCATTTAACTAGCCTCTTTGGCAAGTTAGGTTACCTCTATGCCTCAGTTTCCTAATCTGAAAAGTGGAGATTATAATTAATATCTACTTCTGGGGTTGTAATGATGATTACATGAGTTAATGTAGCAAACATGTAGACTAGAATCTAAAATACAACAAGTTCTATTTAAATGTTAGCTTCTGCAGGGCATAGTGGTACATGCCTTTAATCCCAGGTACTCAGGAGGCTGAGGCAGGAAGATCACAAGTTCAAAGCCAGCCTCAGCTACTTAGCATAGCTCTAAACAACTTGGCGAGACCCTGCCTCAGAATTAAAAAATTAAAAGAACTAGGGCTGAGATTGTGGCTCAGGGGTAGAGTGCTCGCCTAGGACAGGTGGGACCTGGGGTTCAATTCTCAGCACCACATAAAGTAAAGGCATTGCACTGTGTCCATCTACACCTAAAAAATAAATATTTTTTTAAAGTTTTTTAAAAATTAAAAGGACTGGGGGTGTGGCTCAATGGTTAAGCACCCCTGGGTTAAATCTCCAGTATCAAAAAAAAAAAACTAACAATAAATAAATAAATGTTAGTTTCTACCTATCTTAAAGTACATTGCCAAAGAAAATTAACCAGTAATTTATTTTTTTTAACAAAAGCTATATATTTACTTGAACCATTGCAAGAGAGTTACACCTGCATGCACACTGGCATCACACTAAAAAAAATCTCACCATCTCCATTCTTGTTCCCCAGTATTAAAGTCTCTGTGTTTTCCCAAATCAATATATGGGTATTCTATAGTATAGGAGGTGGGAATATATCCATCATCCAAATTGGACAGGCATTGCATCTGCACCGAATTTCATTTCCTTTTGGAGAGTCATGCGTGTTCTCATACATCTTCCTTGGTTCTGTAATACAGGCTTCTGAATGAACAAAAGTGTCCTTTCAGGTAATGAATTTGCACAAAGAATGTCCCTGTTGATTCTGAGACTTCAAGATTGAAAGCTATTCTCAGAATCCAGAATTGAATTAGGTCATGTCTTTTTCTATTATTTTCAATCAATGCATTCTTGAATGATGATATGTGCCAAAAGGGCCTTCAGTATGATGCCTACATTTAAACTTCAATTAAATTTATCCATTTAAGTTGATGATGATTTGCAATCAAGAAAAAAAAGTCAAGATAGTAAGAACACCTTCCTGAAAGTCACAGTTTCTATTAATCTGTTTGGTCTCTTTGATAAATGTGATTAGTTTGTGGACCATTCTCACTTCTGTGGAGGATTGCTTTTCTAGAAAAGATGCCATAAGCCAAAGTTATGTAAGTTGGAAATTATTTTCCCACAGATTTAAAGTCATACTAGGGCATTAAATTCTCAATTAAATGTTTAATGTTCAATGTTTTAGTAAAATGGACCTAAAGACTATATTTAGTTAATTATGAGTTAACACATAGTGTGTACTACAAAATATTTAATCTCACATGCCAAATTTTTATCTTCTGCATAATTTCTGCCTTATTTCACTGCATAAATCTTAAGGTGAAGGAATCCCTTCACAGAATCCAGAAGGGCTCTTTCTTTCATTTCTTAACTTTTTATTTTGAAACCATCTTAGATTTCCAAAAATTTGCAAAAATGCTACATGAAGTTCCATATGCCTTCCCACAGGTTCTGCTAATATTTACATCTTATACAACCATGGTATAATTATTAAAACCAGAAAATTGACATTCATGCAATAAAATTAATCCATAGACCTTATCTAGATTTCACCAGTTGTTCTACTAATATTCTTTTTCTGGTCCAAGATCTCACATTACATTTAGTTCTCATGTCTCCTTGTCTCTCAAACTTGGAATAGTCTCTTGTGAAAAATATAAGCCAGTTATTTTGTAGAATGCCCCTCAGTGTGGATTTTTTTAATGTTTTGTCACTATTAGTTTGAGGTTACACATTTGAGGCAGAAGCATCCTAGAAGTACGTGTTGGCATTTCACAGAAAGAGGTACATGATATCTATATGTCCCTACGATTATGTTAACTTTGATCATCAAGGGGTTGTCTGCTGTGTTTCTCCATTATTCAGTGACTATTACCCTTTTGTAATTATGACTATCTTAAAGGAAGATATATTTTAAAACTGCACAGATACTTGTTTCCCATGACACCATCATCCACTAAGTTTAGCATCCATTGATGGTACTTTCCTAAAATAACGATTATGTTAATGTTTTCCATAGAGCTTTCTATGTGCATTAACTTTGAGAATCAAAGTTCTGTTGGTAGAGTTTAACTTAAAATCGTGTTTTCTAGATCAAGTGGTCCAGTCAGAACAATGTAGTACCTCAAGACCTATTGACCTGTCTTCCTTCCCGCTAAGCATTCAGGAATATGTCATGTGTTTTATGTAGATTCCCAACTTGCAATTTTCCCTACTACCAGTTAAGTTTAGCTAAACAACTGGACTTCTTAACCAAACCTCTTCTCTCCTGATATCCTTTCTTGCCCTGCCTCATCTAACCATTCCAAGGTGGATGCATCCCTCTGAACCCCAGATCTCTTGGGGAACAGTTCCTACCACCTTCTTGGCATGCTAAGCCTATGAACTTATCTCTCAAATTCATATGACACAGTCTGCCTTACTCCCAAACATTCCACCATTACATAAATTTCTCCTGTGCTGATACATGCTGGTAACTCAAGATTCTAGGACATCACCTTTAGATCTGAGATTAGATGCCCTAAACTTTGCTTACTTTGCTTAATGTGCCTAGACAGCCCAGGAGACCTACCACCACCACCAAGAAAACTGTCAGATCTGTTGCTCCCGTTTTCTCCTGGCCCTGCTTTAACCTCCTTCCTACCAGTTCTATTTGGCCAAGACCCCAGCATGCTTGGAGTGTCAGGCTACCATTTACCCTCCCCCACATAATACATGGGGGGGTGGAGCAAATTCTGACACGTGGGAATCATCCTGACTTTCTCTACTTTCTGCCACACTTGTTTAAGGTAGGCACCAAGTCACACTATTCTTCACAATCGTACAGTACCAGCACTTAGCATCCTGCCTTGATGTTTATAATACTAAAGTGTATTGAGAGATTCCAGTTCCAGGTAAGATGGAGTAAGCACCCTTCACTTGTCACTTCCACTGAGTTCAACGACATAATGCATAGGTCGTTATTTGAGGACCCTGGAAACCAAACAGTAGTAGGTAGAGTGGAGAAAATATAAATTTCAAAATACCATCAAATCCATGGTGAATTTATCATTTTATCCCCAAGAGTTTCCCCTGATCTGGACTGAAGGTTGCCCCAAACCCAGAAGTAGGCATTGGCATGCCTTGGGGTGAATGAGTCTTGTAGTTCAGGCTCTGAAAGGGCCAGGAGTCTCCTGGAGGTGACAGCAGAGACAGTGGAGCCCACAAGGACTATATTGATAAGATGAATTAACAATAAAATAACAACTGTAACAAATTATATCCCAATGATGATGATAATAACAATAATGGTTAACATTTGTTAAATCCCCCACTATATGCCAAACTCTCTTCTGAGTATTCTGTTTATTCTCACAAAAATGTCATCAAGTAGGTTATTATCTTATTTCAGAGATCCACAGATTTTTTTTCTGTAAAGGATAAAATAGTAAATATTTAAACTTTGCAAGCCATGGTCTCTATCACAACGACAGAACTCTGCTGCGCTAGCACAAAAGCAACCACAGCTAATATGTAAATAAATGCTTTGGCTGTGTTCCAATTAAACTATTTGTAAAAACAGACAGAGACTGGGTTTGGCACAAAGCCCATAGTTTGCTGACCACTGTTCTAGTTAGAAGATGGAGAAATCAAAACCCAGGGAAGTTAAACAACTTGCCAGAACTGGTAAGAGGCAGAACTAGGTTTCCAACCTGTTCTTGAGTCAGACTCTTCATAACTAGGCTACAAGGATATTTGTGAGTAAATGAATGAAATGATGACATTGAGATGGACTCAGGTGATAGCCTTGATATGAATTTTTTTCAGAGCCCATGGGCAGATGCTGAATGTTGGTGTGTGCCAGGAAAATAAAATTACAATCCTGAAGAGCACTGAATAAGTTTTCTGTTGCTGTAACACATTGCCACAAACTTACTGACTTAAAAACAACACAAATTTATTATTTTAAAGTTCTGGAGCTCTAAAATCCAAATTCACATCCTCTGGAATAACATCAGTACAGGGCTGTATTCCTTCTGGAGACTCAGAAATCTACTTCCCACTTCTAAAGGCTACCTTCTAAAGACTGTAGCCACTTTCTCCATCTTCAAAAATAGCAGCATAGCACCTTCAGACCTCCATTCTGACTGACCTTTCTGCCTGTACCTGCAAGGACTCTTATGATTACCTGAAGCTCACCTGAATAATCCAGGGTGATCTCCACATCTCAAGACTCTTAACTAATTACACCTGCAATACACCTTTTATCACATAAAGTAACAATTCTCAGATTTCCAGACTTTATGTGTTTATCTTTGCAGAGGGCTATTTTTTTTTCCTGCCTGCTAGAACTTTGACCTTTTATTGGCTGGTTTTCTCCTCTAACATCTTTTCATGATTTAACCTTTTATAATTTGAGTGAAAGTAGAAGTGACTCTGTGCCCCACAGCTTTATGTGTATATGCATACAGTAGGAGCTGTAGTCAGAGGGAAAATAAACAAAACATCTGAGGTAAGCCAAAAATAACAGAGTAGGCCACCTTTCTCAGTTCCAGCCTCCCAAATAAATGAAAATTTAAGTCTTTCTTTTAACAACAAAACAAAACAAAAACAAAAAAAACATTGTTAAGTTTGCACCAATGTGTTACAGCAACTATAGGAAACTGATACAGTCTTATTCAGGATCATAATTTTATTTTCTTGGTGCATTCAGCATCTGCCCATGGGCTCTGTAAAAAGTTCAGCTCTGACCTTTTTAATGCTGGTGTCTGAAGATATCGATGTCAGTTTGGGTTTTCTGAGAAACAGGTGCTCGGAGAGAATTAGGGGTGCAAATATTTATGGTGGGAAATGCTTGTGAAGGATTAAAGGGAGCAGGGTCAGCATGAGGGGCTAGAAGAGCCTTCAGACCAAAATATGGGTCTGCTATTTACAAAATGAAGAGGGGAAGGAAGAAGCATTGTGTACAAAGAGCTTTAGGCTTCCAGGCTTTGGAAAAGTCTCAGCTAGGCCATGGGGAACTCCAAAAAAAAATTACCCTCTAGAGCAATACTCAGTCATTGGCCAGGGGCAACCCAGGGAGATATGGCCTTGGTGTGAATGTGTGGCAGGTTCCAAAGGTGTGGCAAAACAGGAGGCTGTTCACTACTGTTTCCTTGGCAGAGTCTCCTGTAAAGGGAGATCTGAATAGCATTCCTCCATGACCAACATAATATATCACAATCTTTATAGATAATTATGAGATAAATTTTTCCAATCTTGAACCCTAAACACAACAGCTTTGATATGTACAGTTTTAGCAACACTGTGACTTTTTCCCTTTAGACATTTGTAGTTGTTTTTATTTTCCCTTAATTCAATGAACTGATCTTTCTAGTACCTTTTCTGTGAGAACGTTCTCTGTGAGTAAACTTATATTCTTCCTAAATGGTTTGGTTCAGCATCTTCCTTTTCATTGTTGTGGTGTGAAGAGGAATTGGGGGAAACAGAAGAAACTAAGGAAACTGAAAGTGTTGCGATAGATTAAGGAATTTTTCATTTGGTGAAATACACTTATTTTAAGCTGGGCTTATATTGTATGCTTATATATGCTTGTTCCCGTAATGACGTCAATGACGTCAGCACTGTGAGGCCAGTGTGTTTCCTAACAAAGTGAGCCAAACAACGTGTCT
This sequence comes from Urocitellus parryii, assembly GCF_045843805.1. Taxonomy (NCBI): domain Eukaryota; kingdom Metazoa; phylum Chordata; class Mammalia; order Rodentia; family Sciuridae; genus Urocitellus; species Urocitellus parryii. The sequence goes on along the minus strand of NC_135532.1, from coordinate 38,665,950 downwards.
TTTCCCTTATCCCAGGATCCAAGAAGCTGCAGATATGCAGGGACCCCTGGTAAATACAGATTTATGCCTCGCTTATGCTAAAAAAGATTGGGAGATGGGATAAGATAATCAGAATATGAATAACTTGTAAACTAAAAATGATCTACAAATCATTTTATTTGGTTTTATGCACAATCACTTCAAAATAGTACACCTACAAAATGGCACATTGAGAAGGAGGTAGGACAGAAGCACAGAAGTGGTCTCTCCCACCATCCACACATTCTCTAAAGGTACTTCCTCCTTTTATAACCTCACTCTACACTGTAGACTGCCTGGTGGTAATAGATGCTTAGTACACAGTTACCAAACTGAGTTCTGCAGGCAAGCTCCTTTTTTAAAAGGTTAACCTTAAAGTGACTTCAGAGGAAACAATAAAGTTCACAATGAACATCAGAAAGCTGGCCAGGAACCACAGAAAAATGAGGTCAAAGGATTGGATTTTACTGGTGACTTCCCCATCAATTAACAGTACAGCCCTCTCCCCCATCCCCTTCTCCTGCATTCCTCAGGCCCCAGGGTAACTTTAGGGATGAAGGCAGGCCAGGTGCAGGGTGGGGAGAATTGGAGTGAATAGCAAGAGAAGTGAATGGAGAGAGAATAGCCCAGGTATTCGAAGTCAATGGGAAGGATGATGAAGAAGGATACAGAAAAAGACAAAAAAGAGAAGAGAAACTTCTATTAAAGAAATTGCTGACTTGACAGTCTTGCCTTTGTTGTTTTTTCTACAATTTCCTCTCATATCTTAAAATATCCCTTTGCCTGTCACTCTTGGCCCACCTGGGTAGCACCATCTGGGCACTTCATCATTACTGTTAAAAATGGAATATATATATATAAAATAATAAATGTATCATTCAGGTCCAACCAGGAAACAGAGAAATAAAAGGAAATTGATGCATCAAATTGGTTAACAAGTAATGAAGGATGCTAGGAATCCCACCAGGGAACCAGAGATCAGCAAAACAGGAAGTTGCCTTCACCTCTAGGCAAGAGAGACAAAAGGAGCAGATGGTGTTCTCAGAGCTTGTGGGCCTTGGAAATTGGGGTCCCACCAGACCTGTCCAGTGGGAACTGGCTGGATGTAGCCTCTGTTAGAAACACTGAAAAGAGACAGAAAGGAGGGAGAAATATCTGTGCATCTCTTCCCTCTTTCTCTTCTATTGAGTACCAATGTTTCCTACTGGTCAAACCCAACCAAATCCTGGCTAATTAGAGAGCCTGGGAAGTGGAACCTAAAGACAGCCCCCTGAAATACAGAGTGGAACAGAGAAAGGGCAGGACGAGCAAGTCTAGGACACACTTAGCCACCTGTTCTGCCCAGCTCCTAAAAACCATCAATGATGGTTAGTTTTGTGTCAAATTAACTGCACTAAGGGATGTCCAGTATCTGGTAAAATGTTATTTCTGGCTGTGCTTATTTAGGCATTTCCAGAAGAGATTAACCTTTGAATCAGTAAGCTAAAAAAGAAGATCCACCCCACCAAGGTGACTAGGCATCACCCAATCCATTGAAGATCTAAAAAGAATTCTAAAAATAGAGGAAGAATGAATTCACTGTATCTTCTTGATTGGGTTCATCCATCTTCTCTAGCCCTCAGACATCAGAGTTCCTGGTTCTTGAGGCCTCTGACTCTGAGATTTACTCTAGAGGCCCCTCCAGTTCTCAGGCCTTCTGCTTCAGACTGAATTATACCACTGGCTTTCCTGGTTCTTTAGCTTACAGAATGCTTACCATGGGACTTCTCAGCATTCAGAATCACATTAGCCATTCCCATAAATCAATCTCTCTCTCTCTCTCTCTCTCTCTCTCTCTCTCTCTCTCTCTCTCTCTCTCGTGTGTGTGTGTGTGTATGTGTGTGTGTGTATTTGTGTGTGTGTGTGTGTGTGTCCTGCTGTCCATATCTCTGTCTCTCTGTCTCTGTCTCTCTCTCTCTCTGTCTCCTCTCTCTCTCTCTCTCTCTCTCTCTCTATATATATATATATATATATATATATATTATTTAGACTATTTCGTCTTTTTCTCTGGAGAACCCTGACTAATGTACCATCTAAAGCACTTAAAAAGAAAGAGACCAGTTGTAAGAGAAGAGTTTGTCTAATAGACAGACAGGGATATGCAAATTGGAAGACTCAATTTTTTCATTAATGGATTCACCAGACTTCTATATTTGCCTGTCTCCCTTCGCTAGACTATATTTTGTCTATTCTTACCTTAGAGTATCTTCTTGATTGGGTTCATCCATCTTCTCTAGCCCTCAGACATCAGAGTTCCTGGTTCTTGAAGCCTCAGACTCTGAGATTTACTCTAGAGACCCCTCCAGTTCTTATCTTGGGACTTCTCAGCATTCAGAATCACTGTGATTCTGTGGGGTGCGAGATGAAGAAAACCTCATGTGTAGGATCTGAACAACAGGAAGAATGAAGAAGGACTGAATTTGAGGGGAGGAACGAGAAGGTAAGTTTGTACCTTTTAAGTATGAAATGCCCACTTAGCCATTTAGAGGGAAGTATTGAACAGAATAACCAAGAAAACAGACTGCTGAAAGTCACACACACACACACACACACACACACACACACACACACACACACTCTCTCTCTCTCTCTCTCTGTTTCAAGGAAGAAGCTGCTTTTCAAATGTTGCTGAGTCAATATTTAAAGTAAAGACTGAGAATGAAGCCTACAGATTTGCCCTTTATAAGCATTTTTCCAGTGCAGTGATGCAGTGAAAGGTTGATTTAATGGATTCAAGAGAGAGTAGGAAGAAGGAGAGACTGTGAGCAGATACAACTCTGCCAAACAGTTGCATTGAAAATGGGAGCAGAGAGAAGAGCACTAGTAGTTGAAGGGGATGTGGAGGTTATGGTAGGACTATTTCAAGATAGAAAACGCTATCACTTCTTTGCATGCTATTGAGAATGATCCAAGGGAGAGAAAAAATTGATGATGCATTACAGAAGGGAACAGATTTCTGCAGCAATGTCTCTGGCTAGGATCCAGGTCTGTGAGCTTGGTAGGTTCCTTAGATGGGATGATGCTCTTATCTTCTTACTCTAAAGATAGATAGCAATCTCTTACTAAAATCCATTCACCCACTCTTTGTGCCCAACAATTAGATGAAAGGTATATTTTATTGTTGTTTAATATGCATTTTTGTAATCACTAATGAGTTTGAGCCCTTCCTCATGAATTTGTTATCCATTTGCATGTCCATTTATTATAATTTGCCTATTTTTCAAATTGATTGCAAATTGTAACACATTAATAACTTTTTGACATTGCAATTACCTTCTCTTTGTTTGGTATCTGTTAAACCTATCAGTGCCTGTGTTAAACAGAAACTTTTACTTTTTACATAGCCAAATCTATCAGACTCTTGCCTTGTGGCTTAAGTATTTTTGAGTCACAAAGATGATCTTCTACATGATCTTTTACTAAATAAATTGATTTATCTTTTACATCTTTACTCTGTTTAGAGCACACCTGTGTCTACTGAGCAAATGAAAAGGTGATGAATTGAACTTGAAGAATATCTCTGCACCTTTTCTGGTTTTCCAATTGCTACCATATTTGTGTCATTGAAAATAACTATCATTCCACAATTCTATACCTAGCAAAATTATCTATTAAAGATGAGGTCAAAATGGAGACAACTTTCTATAAACAAAATCTGAGAGAACAGGGTTCTCGTTACAGGAAATTCTAAAGGCAGTACTTCAGGTAAAAGGGAAGTGATTGCAAATGGAAGCAATAAAGATCAATGAAAGTCATAAATGCATGGGTAATTTTAAGTGAACATATGAAACTATAGTATTTATCATGTAATGCTTTAAACAAAGCAAAAAGGAATTAAAATGTTTTCCCACTGTTAACACATAAGTCAAAAGAATTAACAAATACAGTTCAAGTATCTAAAGTTGTTGTATTGTTTAGAAAGAAAGTAAAGACAATTACTTTATATTTAAATAAGCTTAAGATTCATTGTGTGATTTCTGGAGTAAAAAAAACACAGAGGGAACTGTGTTACTTTTGGTTCATGTCCATAGAGGAGTAAATGCCAAGAAAGGGTTAGAATTGCAAGAGATTTGTTGGGGGAAATGCCAGTAAAGGATAAAGATGAGGGTGTCAGAGAAAGTCAACTATGATGTAGATTGACACCTGTGAAGGATAGGAGGAAAGAAGGATTGAGTAGGATCATACTGTGTCCAAGAAAAGAAGGAAAAATTACAAAGCCAGAGAAGAGAGAGAGCACCTATGAAACATTTCATGATCTGCAAATGGTTCAGTAAAAATAGAATCATCGTAGTGAAACCTCTAATTAGGAAGAGACAGGTCACTAAGTGTGCAGTCATGAAAGGCTTTACATGTCACACAGGAAGGAGTTGAGATTTTAACTTAAAAGCAATGGGAAGTAATTGGATGATATTTCCTGAGAAAAGGGTATTATTCACTAGATATTGGAGCAACTTCTCCATCCCAGGCACTCTGTGACGACCTCAGAACAAGACGCACAGACAAACCCTGCCTTCCTGCTTCAATTTGGGTCAGCAAGGTAAGGATTTAGATTCGGGGGCAGAATCAGTTACTGGATACCAATATGGAGAACAGGAGTTTTAAAAATAAAGCAATGTAGGGTTCTATGGTGTAAGACCTGGATTAGGGTAAGGCAAGCCATGTATTCGAGGGTCAAAATTTAATGAAGCAGTTGCTCTTAGACACATTCAAGTACAGGACTGACACCTGAGGATGAATACCTGCTGATATTTTTTATCTTAAATAATAGCTTTATTAAGATATCATTCACATTCAATAAAGCTCATCTTTTAAAAGATTGGACTTTCATTCATAGTATAGTCACAAAGTTGTGCATCCATCAGTGTTTTCTAATTCATGACATTTTAATTACCCCTAAAAGAAACCCCATGTCCCTTAGCAGTAACTATCCTTCCACACTCCCAAATTCCTGGGCAACCACAAATCTTTTCAGTCTTTTTTTTTAAATTTGTTCTAATTAGTTATACACAACAGTAGAATGTATTTTGGCACAGTGTACACAAATGGAGCACAACTTCTTCCTCTGGCTGAACATGGTGATCTGTTCAATCTTTATGGATTTGCCCACCTGGACATTTCATATAAATGGATTCAGAGAATATGTGTGGTCTCTTTTACTTGTCATAATGTTCTAAAGGTAGATCCATGTTGTAGCTCACATCAATACTCCATTCTTCATTATTGCTGAATAATGTACCATCGGTTTATCCACTCATAAGTTAATTAACATTTGGGTTGTTTGTATTTGCCTCTGTGAACATTTATGTACAAGTTTTAGTGTGGACATTTTGTTTCAGTTCTCTTAGGTGAATATCTAAATGTAGAATCGCTGGGTCATATACAAACTCTGTGTATCATTTCTTAAGGAAATGCCAAACCATATTCCCAAAGCAGCATTTTACCGCCATCAATGTTTGATAATTCCAATTTCTATTAATTCTCACTAACATTTAGTATTTGGCTCCGTTTTCATTATAGTCAACCTAGTTGGTGTGAAGTATTATCACATTATGGTTTTGACTTGCATTTCTAGTGACCAGTGCTATTGAGCATCTTTTCATGTGTCTTTGCCTACTCACCATTTCAACCATTGCCTTAGAATCTAAAAAATGGAGGGAGATAAAATCATCTCCTCAATAATGTAGGAAACACTGAGTAAGAGTCCTGTGCCTCTCTTATTCCCCAGAGAGGCTTAACTCTCTTACAAGAGAAGATCAAAATTGATAACTTACATTAGTATGGAACCAGGAATTCTTCAATTTTGGTCACAAGCTCTGGCTTATATCAAAATCACCCTATAACTTCATTTACTGGTTTCCAAGAAAAGTCTCCTTTTATAACAACTTTGTTAAAAAGTCTGGCTTTGGGGTTGGGGATGTGGCTCAAGCGATAGCGCGCTCGCCTGGCATGCGTGCGGCCCGGGTTCGATCCTCAGCACCACATACCAACAAAGATGTTGTGTCCACCGAAAAACTAAAAAATAAATATTTTTTTAAAAGTCTGGCTTTTATAACAACTTTGCCTAGAAAGACCCTTCAAAACGATGTCTCTTTAATCCCCTTTCTTGTCATAATTAAACTACCTTTTGCTTAAACAGAGCCTCTTCTCAGACACAGGAGAATAAGCCTGGGTTTTTCTTTATGTTTGTCTGGATTGAGTTTAAATGTCAAATATTCTCCATGCAGACAAAACAAAAAAATAAAAATAAAATAAAACACTTGCCAGACTATCAGGCTAGCAGAGTTAAATGTTCACATGTGACTTATTTGGTAGTAGAGTAAATTACACAATTTGTTTATATCTGCCTTTTCAACAGCAAAATGAAGCCATCTACCAAAAAGCCATATTGCTATAGGATGCCTCAGTGGCACAGGACTGAAATCTGACTCAAAGATATCAAGAAACACCATCTATGTTATGATTTATGACAATGATAAAGAAAGATGCTGTTAAACTGCTTTGGAAATACTAAATACATTAAGGGCTAAATGTAGCATTAGGTACTATCTTTTATTATTTGAATGCATATTAAGTATATATGCCTTTGAAATGCATTGCAATTTGGGGAAAAATATTTTTCATAAGTCTGAATTGTTTTGAATGAGGACAATCATGGGAAAGTTAGACACCAGTTTATTAAAACTTAAGCCAATATTCGGAACTATTTAATTACAGAGAATCTTTGCAATTAGACCCTGTAGAAAATTTACCTCTGATTAAAATTTTTCCATATTTTATTCCTTATTTTTAAGGTCAGCTGCATTGGCCATGAATCTATTATGAATAACCACACTGGAACAAATGTATCTTAAGTTTAAATGAAAGAGAGCCTATTGTAACTAATAAGGTATCAAATAAGTTTGAATTTTGCTTTTTCAAAGAGTTTTATCACTATGAGTGTCAAGATTTTATATGAAATCAGTAGAATGTCAAATATCTGCAAAGTATAGACTAAGAGCAAAACTAAATTCTATGTTTAACTAAATTCCAAGGTGCATTTTCCTTTATTATTTTCCCTGCTAATTAAATCATCCTATCATACCTTTTTCCAGATTTCGTTATTTCTATCATTGGAATACAAATTCCAGTTCTTACAAGTAGTGAAAAGGTCTTCAAAGATTATTTGTATTTAACATTGAATTTCTGAGCAAATGGCCATGCTTACCAATGTACGAAATATGATTTGCAAATAAATGTTTTTTCAATGCTCTCATTACTTTACTTTCTCATAGATTTGGAGTAATAAGGAAATTGGAGGGAAGGGGGTCAAACTCACCCTTTCATTCTCTGCTTTCTGTTGCTGGTGCCAGGAACCTGCAAGCTACCTTTTTGCTTTGTTAGCTAGTTCCCTGCCAGACTTCGCCAAAAGGCTTTGCACTAGAGGGAGACCACAGGCTGGAGGGTGGGGAGGGCTTCCTCCATTGACTCCTTGTCCACTTCCGATTCCTAACTCCACAGCAATCTCCATCCCTCCCTGTAGTAAGTGTTGAATCCAGTTTGCAATCTGTCCAACATTTGCAGGGACCAGCCTCATTACCTCCCTCAGAAACACCAGCACCAACTGACCAATGCTGTCCCTACCTCGGAGTCTCAGCCCCACAGAGCTTCCTTCAGGTTCAGAAGATATCTCAGTCAAGCTGTGCCTTCCCCAAGATCTGAGTTCCAGCTCTGTGGGGCCTCTCCTCCAAACTTTTAAGTTTTAGTAATTCCAACTTCTTCCCTTTGATCCCCCCGCCATAGGGATGGGAGCTCTTCCTGCGGTTGGTAACTTCATGATATATTAATGAATTCTTTCTGCTTTTTCAGTTACCTAATTAGCAATTTAATACTTAGTTAATAATTCTCTATGTTAAAATATCTCTGTGAAAATAACTGGTGTGATTTCTGTCTCCCAAGTGGACACCAGTTATACATGAATTAGTATCAGGAATAGTTCCAAGAACAACAACAACAATGTTTAGAAAATGTGATTTGGGGCTGGGGTTGTGGCTCAGAGGTGGAGGGCTCGCCTAGCATGTGTGAGTCACTGGGTTCTATTCTCAGCACCACATAAAGCAAAATAAAGACATTGTGTCCACCTATAACTAACAAATAAATATATATATTTTTAAATGTGATTTGTGGATTGGTTTGGCTGTATCCTCAGACATGAATGCAATGCCACATCCCTTGGCAATGGAACATGGGATACTAGTGATCCATGCATTGGCATTACAGTTAATCAAATTACACCCGTGGTTGGTTATGATAAAGTTCTTAATGAATTAAGTACCTTAAGGAAACAAGGGATTGCTGCACTTGATTGTTAATGAAGTGATGTTGACCTCAAGGACTGTGACATTGAATGATTCTTCTGAGTGCACAGGAGCACTTACAGAATGAAAATTACAAGCTCAGGTCTTTACACACTCAGCTTCCATGACGGAGTATCAAAGAATTTCTATTGTGTCCTAAAATAATTTCTTATTTTTTATAGCCACAGGTCAAATATCACTGAAAACCAAACACAAAATGTAACTATATTGGTCGCAAAATTACCATCTAGGGCTGGGATTGTGGCTCAGTGGTAGAGTGCTTGCCTAGCATGTATCAGGCACTGGGTTCGATTCTCAGCACCACATATAAATAAATTAATAAATAAAGTAAAGGTCCATCAGCAGTTTTAAAAAAAATATTTTTTAAAAAAAGTTACTATATAAATTAAATCCACAGCCTCTCTGATTCTCTTATGAAAGTAAAGCCATTGATTAGCTAAGAAAGAGAGTTGAAACTTAGAATGGGGGCATCTACTTGGGTTCAGAAGACATTGATTATCTTAAACCTTCTCCCTCCCCTAATACTCTGAGGTTCTCTTGCCAGAATAAGTCTGCCCTTACCTGGCTTAGAGGATATGTTCCTTGCCTGGTTACACTATAATAGTTTCATCTGAGGCAGTTGTTGTACAAGGTGACACTTGTTCTTCTGAAGACTTAACTGAATGTTCCACAGGTTTATAATGAATATCAGATCTCATTATGCTTAAAGGGGAGGAACACTTAGTCTGATCTGGGAGTCAGTGGGTTTAAAAAAAAAATTAAGTGCAAGATTTGCCAGTTGTATGTGAAGAAAATATGTGAACATGAAAGCCAGAAGGTAGTGGAAGATAAACCCCATGAAAATTCAGGGACCCATCACCTCATTAAA